>NC_083096.1:132678459-133878459 GCF_949774975.1 Lagenorhynchus albirostris | reverse complement strand
ACTAAATCCCTAGTAAGACGGGGCTGAGGGCTTCCGTCTTGTGCAGGAACTTCTGGGCAGGCACAGAGGCACCTGCGCCTTCAGACCCGTCTGCAACCATGGGTAGAATACAGTGAACTTGGGAGCTGCAGCAGTCCATTCACCCTGATGCTCCTCCTTGGCCATGGCCTTCTCAGCATGGCCTGTTCTTCCTTTTCAGTCTCTCCGGCACCTCTGTAGAAGCAGAGATCAGGCGTGACTTCCCACGGTGTGCACACGGGATGGTACCACGCATGTGCAGAACTCCCTGGGCCAGGATCCACCACCTCAGACCCACTGAGTGAACTCCCTTGTTGCTGCAAGGATGGCAGTGTCCACAGGGCTCAGAGGAGAGTCTGTGTTACAGGGAGCAGTGGTAGGTGGGTTCACGTACAACACCTCTGTGAGAGGCTGGTCGTCAGCCCTGGGATCAGTAACCTCCAGAAGATGCGGCCTCTGGAAGGCTGCCTGGATCTGGTTAGTGAAGGTTCCAGGAGTGAAGCGGACAGCAATAGGAGTGGCTCCAGTGACAGCAGCAAACTTCAGCACAGCCCTCTGGCCAGTGTTCCCGGAGGATATGACACTGATCAGTTTTTAAATGGTAACAATGGCACAAGCCATCTGCAGAAGCTTCTCCCAGGTCCCCTTCAGATCTATAATGTAGATGCCGTCACTTTTCCTTTAGGAGATGTATTGTTCCATCTGGAAGTCAAGGTTGGTGCCACCTAAGTGGGTTCCTGCTGCTTGGAATTTGAGGACATCCTCCTCCTTCATCTGTGGGACATCAAGGGTTCTAAACTTTGTGAACGTTTCCCTTTAAGTTACAATGAGAACCCAAGACAATGCTGTACGGACTCCTCTCCGGGTAAGTGAGGAAAGGCTGCATTACCTTTCATTGGCAAGTCTGAAGTTTTCTTCATCCATCAACAAGCATGGGATCTTGAGAGCAAAATGGATCCAGAAGGAAAATGTCACTTTCAGTTATAACATCGTTTCATTGAGCCTAAACCAAAGTTTCAGTCTCACTCCCAAGTTAAAATTTCTGTTTTTCCCAACATCCCCTGATTTGCAACCCTCAACATAGGCCTGAGTCATGGGCAGGAATCTTCAGCAGCGAATGAGAAGTGTATGTCTGGGTGTATTCTCCTCACTTCTACTGGATCTCCAGATTTGGGGCAAAAGAGAGGGGAAGAGGAAGAAGAGAGAGAAATATCCTTTCCTAGTGCTGATGTTAATGTTTTATGTCTCCCTTGGCTACTCCTGCCTGTCTCTAGAGGCTTCCATACCCTGGTCTTTGGCCAGTTGCCTGTGGATTACTTGGAGGCACCCTGAGGACCTACACACTGTGCAGCCCCTGACATTCATGTGAGTGACACACAGTCCAGCTGATATCTTGCCCTCCTCCACTCTCAGCTTTTGCAATCACCTTACTGCCATTTTCTGCTGGGATGACCTTCAAGGGACTTTAAATCCAGTTGCCTTCAAAATATCCTCTGGGCCCATGGAAAACTCAGGCATCCCTCCCATGCTGAATAGTGGCGTCACTGCTCCTCTGTGGCTTTTTCTCCTTACCCTGCTGTTGCCAACTGCTCCTCTGGCTCACACCTTCAGGGTGCTCAGACAAGCCATGCTGGGCTCACATATGCCCCCACCTATAGGGAAGGGATCATGTGTCAAAATCCCAAGAACTTTCTCACTCTCCTCTGCTTGGGAGGCAGCACCTTCATGGGCCTGAGACTGTCTATAACTCAACCAGCATCCAGAGAGGAGTGAGAAGCCAGGTTCCTCTTCTTGCAGGAATCCCCGATTTCTTGGAGTGGTTCTATTAGAGCTAGTCTCATCTGACCTGAGAAGTGAGTAACTCATGGGGAACGGAGGAGTGATGACACAACAGTTCATATGCAGCCAACAACTCATTAGTAAGAAGTTCCTACTTAAGCAAACTGAATTTGAATTTCTTACCTTTTCTTATATAGGTGGTGGGATATTGCAAGGCTATCTGGTCTACCTTTTAACAGCGTCTGCATATGTACCTAGCATCTACATTTTAGAATGTGAGGGTTCTTTCAGCTTTGCATCTGTACCCAAAGTCCATGACAAGAGGAGCCCCATTTAACATCCTGTTAAATAAATTTAAATATATATAATATAATATTTTACCAAATTTGGATCATATATTTTATAAGTTCCTTTTTCTTAAAGATGTATTGCAAAATTTCCCTTGTTACGAAATGTGCTCTGAGATGTTATTTTTAATACCTGTGAGAGGGAGACAGTCTCTCACAGCATCAGTTGTATTCAGGCTGGGTCTAAAAGGGTGAGTCACAGTTTTCTAGGGAGAGAAAAGGGAAACCTCTATTAGAAGACAAAGAATCAAGAAAGAACATCAAATGTTTTGGGAACTGGGAGGAGGAGGAAGGGACTTGATCTACACAATCCTGTGAAATTGGAGGGTAAATACTTATTACTGCTATGATTAACATTACTATTATGATTCATTTTAGTTTCAAAAGAGGAAACTGAGGCTTAGAGTAAGAGATCTGTCAGTGGTAAAGCCAGAATTCAAAGTTAAGACTTCTGGAACCTAAGAGAAAACTGAATATAAGAAGGAAAGTTAGAAATCTAGGAGCCCAAAGTCATGACAAGGAGAAGGGGTACACTAGAAGTGAGAGGGTGAGAAGGGAAGGAAAACCCTCTCTCCATTTCCAATTCAATCCCCTTTGTTCTCAGAGAGGCCTGGGAAGTTGACCACCAACTTCCCTCATCTGATGAGTAAAGTGTAATAAATGTATGCTTTTCCTTTTTGTAGAAATGTGAAGTCATTTCCAAAATTAGCCCTGTCCAACTGTTAAAATCCCCAAGTTCCCAAACTCTCCTAACAGGAAACAAGCAGTGGACATCCAGATGTTTCTCCTCCCAGTGTTTGTGTACTGTTTGCATTTATCTTTTTCTTGTCAAATCATGACATTATGAAATGCTTTATTATGGTGATTGGTCATATGCACAGAAGTCCTAGGAAGGGGAACTGAGGGCAGCCTGTGTACGGGGTGACACGTATCTCCTTAGCCAATGATCCATCTCGGAAAACCATTTCTGAGAGCCACACTTCCAGCAAATGCTCAGAGTTCAGGAATTCACCAAGTATGTGACTCAGTTGAGACTCTGTTCCTTTCCTTTATGAAGAGAATTAGCACAAGGAACAACCCTGATGAACCGCCCTTTGGAGATAAGAAGGAGAAGGATCTGCCTGAAAATAATGCAATCTACCAAAGGCTGTGAATACCAGAAGGACATATTCCTGCAGGAAGAGAGGTGAATGGAAGATGGGATGGTAAATAATAAACAGACTATCAACTTGGGTATCATTAGTTATCTCTCACCTTGTGCCAAGGAGTGGGCTATAAAACGTCAGAATTTTACATACACTGCCTCTGCTAATTCTCAGAACAATCCTAAGAAGGAAGTCCTGTTTTCCTGCCCTGTTTATAGATGAGGAAACGAAAACCCAAGACAGGTTAAGAAACTGAAAATGTTATACATCTAGTAAGTGGCTGAGCTGGGAATCCAACCTAGATCTCAGTCCAAAGAGACTATGCATTTGATTCATCATTATGTTGTGAGTGCAATGGACATAATTCTATCATATGAAAAAAAAAAAGGGGTGGGGACACTTTTTGTTCTGATTCTCCAAGGAGGAGATGGGATTTTGCCTCAGTTTCTAGCAACACCAGAACTGTCTCTGTTTTTCTCTCTTTTAGTAACATTTTAATGAGGGTCTTTCTCTTCCTTCCTCTATGGCACCATTTTGCTTAGGCATTGGGGTCACTTTGGATCACTTTTCTTGTCTTGTTTTTAAGCTGGCATTGTTTCATTATTTCTGTGAATCCCAAAGAAAGATATGAAAGGCAAACAGCACATACCTGACAGGTCACGGCGATTAGCAATGGAAACAACAGACAAACAAAACAGCTACAGGATTGGATCCTAGAAGCCTTTCTCCTGCCAGGTAACTGGTGACCAAAGTGATTGGTCTTTCAACTCATATCACACTGGATTATTTGATCTTTTTTCCTACTTTTTAATTATGATCTTAGCCAAAACTCCATGTTCTTTGTCCCACTAGTAAAGTGAGGGAAGGAAGAAAAAACAAAGATAAATATAACCAACTTTATTTGGATCTGCTATGTCTCATTAGCAGTTTTATGGTTTGGGTATAGAGTAATACTTAGTCCAGAGAAGGCATTTGCTCTTTCTGATTTATTTTTTAAACTAAATGTTTAATTATTTTGTCCCCTTTGGCCTCACTAGAGAAAGGTCTATATCCTCCATGCACATACTGTAAGAATGGGCATCAACAGAAGTCACACATCTGCTCACCAGACCTGCCCCTAAGTCTTCTTCTTAAGCACCAGGGGAAGAATCTCAAGTTAGTCTCCAGTTTGACTTTGCAAGAATGCTGCAGAATCCTCTGTAGTGTTTTTGCCTCTCACCTTTCTTGGGAGTTTATAGGGGGCTTTGAAGTTTCTCTGAACAAACAGGGTCTCTGTGTTTCACTATTGCTGAGCCAACCCTGGGGCCTTGGTTCCATCAGCTCCTTATTAAGTGTTTAGTAATTCCAGTTTCCACCTTTTGGTCTGGCTTGCTTTGCGCACATCTGGAGAGAATTAGCTCCCAGGCCTCTGTAACATACCCATTTTGTGGTTCTAGGGAGAATTGTGTGCTAGGGGATGTTGCTGCCATTAACGAGCTTTCTTTATGGCGTTTAACTGTAAAAGGTACCCTCATTAATATCAACAGACAAAGAGAAAGTGAGGCTGTTCCACCTCTATTTAGCTCTTGCCTTCTTGACTCTGTGTGAGCCCTTCTTGCTGAAAAAGAAAGAATAAATATCACGAAAATGGGAATGAAGTACAAGATAAAAAGAGTACATCATAAGAATAAAAATAACAATAATGTTCAGACACTTGAAATGAGTAGAAGTCTATCCCTGCCCGATTCATGTGCCTACATGTGCCTTTTAAGCTCTTGAAATGTGGCTGGTATATATTTATTAAGGTTTACGGTAAGTATAAACCACACTCTAGATTTGGAAGACTTAGCATAAAAAATGTAAAATATCTCAATAATTTTTACATAGATTATATTTTGAAATGATAATAATTTGGAGATATAAGGTTAAATTTAATTTTACCTGTTTCTTTTTAGTTATTTAATGTGGCTATTAGAAATTTTTAAATTATGTAAATGGTTCATCTGTGTGTTTTGCGTCATGTTTCTATTAGACAGTAGTGCACTGAAGGACCAGACAAATGATTTAACAGGGTATGACTCTGGACTTGCAAGAGTCCCATGACTGGGGCTTCCCTGGTGGCGCAGTGGTTGAGAGTCCGCCTGCCAATGCAGGGGACGCGGGTTCGTGCCCCGGTCCGGGAAGATCCCACATGCCGCGGAGTGGCTGGGCCCGTGAGCCATGGCCGCTGAGCCTGCGCATCCGGAGCCTGTGCTCCGCAACGGGAGAGGCCACAACAGTGAGAGGCCCATGTACTGCAAAAAAAAAAAAGAGTCCCATGACTTGGAATCCATGTGACATCAAAGTGAACAGGAGAGATGTCAAAAGAAGTATTAAGAAAATGTCATCCTGAATCTCAACAAACAGGAAAAGGTGGCTATTGGAAACTACTGACTGGTAAGCTTTTTCTCAGTACAAAATTCTAGAATCAATTATTAAGTACAACATTTATAAGCAAATTAGAAAACAAGTAGATGAGTACAAGAAACCAGCTGAGTTCACTAAAAACAAGGCATACCACATCAAATTCATTACCATTTTTGATGAAATGGTTGCACTGACAAATCTAGGGAATTATATAAACATGCCTGATTTCAGCAAACTATTAGACAAAACTTCTCATGACATCCCTGCAGACAAATTTCAGACAGTTGTGTTGGATAATAGTCATTAGGTAATACCACAACTGGTTGCATATTTGTATTTAGTCTTTAAATTTTACCTCTAGGAAGGTCTATAGGGGAGGTCACAAAACTAAAAATTAATTGAATTAATATGATGGTTATCAAAATCAATACTCAAAAGAGAATGCATCAGTAATAGGAATATGGCATACAACCACCATAAATGTAAAGTGCTTAGCTCATAAAATGAATTGTGTGGATATAGCACTAAGGTAGCCTGGCTTGAAAATAACTAATTAATGACAAGAATTAATTTTTTTAACTAAATGTGAACTATACTTGTGGAAAAATATCACAGGAAGTAGTAGTCTCACTTTATTGTACTTAATTAGCTAAATCCAGAATATTTTGTTCAGCTCTTGGATAACTACAATGGTGGGGGGTGGACAGTCTTAACAATGAGAAAATGAAGACCCTACATGAAGGCTGACAGAGAGGAATCATGGTGGCTGTGACATGAGAGCTGTGCTCAATGCTATCACTTGGAGAGTGTGGACATGCTGCTTTGCTACAAAATACAGGCAGATCCCAGAACAATTAGTGGAAGTTACAGGAAAGGTAGGAACAGACCACTGTGAAGAATTTTTGGAGCTCTCCATGGGGAGAGACTGGGTTCCCATGGCATTCATTAGGAATGTTAAAGAAGATACTTCTACACTGGAGGGTGATCGAAAGAAGTGAGATCTTTAAATTTCCAATTCTAAAATCAGAAATCCTATTAGTATAGGGAGTCTTTAAATACTCTACACATTTCTGCTTTGGTGAGATCAAGCTAAGTATCATCTGGAAGTTTCTTGAAAATGATGAGGCACCAGAAATTAGACTATCAGGAAACCTTGTACGTTCTGGCTCTCTGTGTATGTTTGGGTGCGAGGATGAAGCAAAGCCCTGCTTTATAGGATTTACCAGTGTCTGTGGTGTAAATACTCGTACCACAGCAAATTTTAAGCTACCCACAGTTTAACAACTGGCTCACAAATTTCCTGAAAGTTTAACATGGCTTTCACAGTCAGTATGAGCTGGCTCTAGTTATCGGCTACTAACCCATCACCTGGTGGTCAGAATGTGGTGTCAGCAAGACAGATTCGATCAATCAAATGTTGGGTATTGTTTTTTGTTTTTTCATGTTTGCTGTGGGTCACACACTATGAAAATTGTTAACATGTGACATGATATTTTCCCTCAAAGAATTTAAGGCCACCTAGTAGGGGAGGAGAATGGGTTGGGGGGACAAAGATTAACACACACAGAACAAATAGAGTATTTTAGGACATAGTACAGGAACTGACCATATAGATCTATGCTGGTAAAGCTGTGAAGGCACAAGAGCTAATGTTTATTGAGCGTTGAAATGCTCCATGTGCAGTGCGAGCCACTTTTCATAACTCAAGACTCATAATCTTAACCCTGTAAGGTTGCCATTGTGCCATTATATGAGTGAGGAACCGGAGCTCAAAAATATCAAGACGGGTGGGCTTCCCTGATGGCGCAGTGGTTGAGAGTCCGCCTGCCGGTGCAGGGGACACGGGTTCGTGCCCCGGTCCAGGAAGATCCCACATGCCGCGGAGCGGCTGGGTCCGTGAGCCATGGCCGCTGAGCCTGTGCGTCCGGAGCCTGTGCTCCACAGTGGGAGAGGCCACAACAGTGAGAGGCCCGCGTACTGCAAAAAAAAAAAAAAAAAAAAAAAATCAGGACGCGAACCTGAGGCCACACCACTGGTGGGAACACAAGACCCGCTGAATCTACACATCCAGTTCATTCCACTGTTCTGTCCTTTGCCTCTTCAGGGAAGGAGGAGGTAAGCCTGGGATGGTGTGGCTCCTGGCCCTGGCTGACGCAGAAAGCAAGACAAGGCCGACGGCACGGAGGTCATGCTCCCAGTCTCCACCCACGCACGCTGAAATGCTGCTCCCCTCTGCTCCATCAAACTGCCTGCGATGTCGATTTTGAGTTTTTATTAAAAGTTCCAGCTGTGTGAGTTAGGGCAGTAAATAGCTCCCTGAGCCTCGGCTCCTCTTCTTCCATAAAATGAAAGGAAATACTATCTAATTTACACTTTGCTGAGATTAAATGTGTTAATTTTACAAAACACCCAGCACAATGGCCAGCACAGAGGGAGCATTCCATAAATATTAAAATCCTTTCCCTCTACACAGCTGCATGGTTCTCTCCCTAGCTGGACTGTGGTGTGTGTCTTTATGTCTTCAGCAATTAGCACAGTGCCTGGCAGAGTCTAGGTAAGCCTTGTTCAGTTACAGCAGTGATTCATTCCTCTGGGCCCAGAAATACTTTTTACTTTAAATAAAACAAATATATACACACGTGTAAAGATCTGTTCCAATGCCGAGAAGTCAGTGTACACTTTTCTCGGGGCTGGTCGTTCCATACAAATGAGGACATCCTGATGGTCCGCTCTGCTCAGCCTGAAAGCTGCCTCTATCTCTTTATTAACTTCGACGAGGTGTCATCTTGCTGCCATGATCTTTCCATTCTAGGGAGTTGTTTGTCCCATTACAGTAACAAGGGATGGTGCTAGGTTGCCACTAAGAGTCCAAGGAAGAGTGTCATAATGGAGGCTAGAGTTCAAGTATGACAGCTCAAGGCAATTCAGTCAAGGAAACCAGTGGTGAAGGTCACGGGGCTGTTGGTGAGGCCCTCGGATTTTTACTAAGGACCTCATGTCCATCACTGCAGCCTGAGAGGTCTGACCAGTAATTGCACAGATGGGAGCCGGAAGCCTGAGGCTTGTCACGACTCCAGGGGATCTGAAGAGAACAGAAAAGTGGTTGGCAAGAGACAAACTCCATAAGATCAAGCAAAGGCACCCAACCGTGCGAATTCACTCTTTCCATTAACTCGTCTACCCCTACCCAGAGCTGCTTACCAGGGTGTGCCTATAGGCAGGCGCTGCCTCACCTGTGCACACAGGAACCAACTATGAAATCCACCTATGTGTGTTCTGTGGAATCTGGCTCTAATTTTAGGAGACAGCACGAGCTGTCCTCTGGTTTTTATTAAAATCCATAAGTAAGAGAGTAATTCATACTCCAAAATGTTACAGACTTACTATTTACATAGGGAGACGATTGAAAACTGTTTTGTTGTTTTCTGCTTTTCTCTGTTTGGCAATTGTTCTTTAATGAGCGTGGAATACTTTTGTATTTTTTAAAAATAAACATTTTTTAAAAGAGTAAGAGTTTCATGTCAGAAACAGAAGTATAGACACAAAAATTTCTATCACTAAAGGCTTTGAGAACCATATTCCTAGAGCTCTGATGATCAGAAAGTCGACTTATTGGGGCGTTTTCCTCCACTTTCTGTAAATCTGAGTAAACTTTGTTCTGGGACTGCCAACTGAAGATTGATAAATACACATTATAATTAGAGGGATGGATAATCGGTCGAATTCCCTAGCACCTACTGCCAATTGAGTTCTAGGTGAAGTGCTTGGAAGATGATGGCTTTTCAAAAGCTGGGTTTTCTCAGCATGGAATGACAGGATATGGGACAGGTCGTGGTCCGATGTTTGTCAAGCATCAGCTGTGTGCTGAGCACTATTCTGGACACTGAAGATATAGAGATCATTCATGTCTTCACTCTAGCTAGGAAGGTAGATATGAAAGCAATATCGCAGTACCAGGGGGTGACGTATGTACAGAGGGTGTGGTGAGTGCTCAGGGCAGGTTTCACAGAGCCCGGGACATTTCAAAAAGCTTCCTTTTAGGGTAGGAATTTGCCTAGCAGACTAGACATGGTTGGGTGGTAAAGGAGTGGTTAGAGATACAGGGAATCTGGCAGAGAGAAAAAATGAAGTATGATCAGGACCTCGGGAAAAACTCATTTAAAATTCTCCAACACACAACAGTTCTTGTCCCAAATAAGAACTGAGGCTAGTGGGCCATTCTGAGCCCCGATTCCACCCAACACCTATTAGTCCTGCCATGTACTCAGTATAAGTATGGTGATGATTAAAGAAAACCACGTGACATCATCTTCCAAAGTCACTTGATGATCAGAGAGTTGTCTTACTGTGGTGCTTCCTGTCTTTTTGGTGAATGTGTAGAGCAAAAGTGAAACTCCGAGGCTGCCCATTCAAGAATGAGAAATTGCATATTAGAATTAGCCTAACAAATACTTATGTTTTGTATAACCTATCAGAGATCCTGGAATGGCTTTTCCTGAAAGAATTTACAATCTGGACACTGTCCTACCACCTAGACAGGCGGGAAGGGAAGGGAGTGTTGCCACCAAAGTTGCTTGCTCTGTCATCGGCGGCCTTCCAGCCCAAGAAATAAAAATAATCGCAAGGTAATTTTAATCTTTACTGTGTTCTGTTGAAACATATCAAAGAGAATCCCAAATGCACAGCAAAACATCTTAAAATTGCCTTTCCCATCTCTCTCTTGTCGTATATATCACACATTTATGGCTCTCTCCTCCCAATCCTTTCCTCCTTCTCCCGGTATCCCTCCAAACTCTCTTAAACCCAGCGACAAGAGCACTTGTCTTCTCTCCCCCAGCTCCCATCCCGCCTTTCTGAATTTATTCCTCCTGAGGCTGGTAGCTCCCTCTCCCTTTTCTAAAGTAAATCAATTTCACCTTTCCGGCCCTATACTCCGATCAACACCACAGTATTTTTATATTTGTGGGAGAAGTTTAATAGGCAGAATGGGGGGGATGCTTTGCAGAGGCTAGAATACCCAGGGGAATGATTTGTTTTTCTTGTCATCTGAACAGCAAGCATTTTTAGCCTCTGCTGGCAAAGTTTCTCTGTGGTGGCTCCCATATTTTAGGCCTCGCTCACCCTAGAAACGTAAGCCTTCCCATATCAGAGAAGCTTGATGTAAAATGATCTTCATGAGCCTCTTTTCTGGAACTTGTCTTTCCTTTTTACTGATAGAAAATTTGAATCTCCTCTCCTTTACTCCTCAAAGGTGGCTAACTATAAGAATATTATTCATGATACCACAAAAAAAGAAGCAGACACACATATAGAGAACAAACTAGTGGTTACCAGTGGGGAGAGGGAAAGGGGGTGCTATATAGGGGTAGGGGATTAAGAAGTACAAATTATTAGGTATAAAATAAGCTACAGGGCTTCCCTGGTGGCACAGTGGTTAAGAATACGCCTGCCAATGCAGGGGACATGGGTTCGAGCCCTGGTCCGGGAAGATCCCACATGCCGCAGAGCAACTAAGCCTGTGTGCCACAACTACTGAGTCTGCGCTCTAGAGCCCGTGAGCCGCAACTACTGAGCCCGCATGCTGCAACTAGTGAAGGCCGTGCACCGAGAGCCTGTGCTCCGTAACAAGAGAAGCCACCGCGATGAGAAGCCCGTCACCGCAACTAGAGAAAGCCCATGCGCAGCAACAAAGACCCAACGCAGCCAAAAATAAATAAATAAATAAATTTATTTAAAAAATAAAAATTAAAAAATAAAATAAGCTACAAGGATATATTGTACAATACAAGGAGCATAGCCAATCTTTTATAATAACTATAAATGGAATATAACCTTTAAAAATTGTGAGTCACTATATTGTACACCTGTAACTTATATGATATTGTACATCAACTTCAGTTAAAAAAAAGACACCGTTCATGTAGCGCTTGTCATCCCCACAAACCCCAAGGGCAGGGGCCTCGTCCATTAGCGCTGTCCGTGGAAAATGCCACCACACATTTCTTACTGTAGTTAGTATTTGTTGAAGTGGATCGAACGTGAGCATAAGTTTCTCAAAGGGTCTTTTAGCCTGTTGTCACTGACGTGAAACCTGGAGCACACACGATGTATCTCCCCATGTCTCAAGCCACCCTAAGAATGGGTGACCTGGAAGCAGTCTTCCCCTCACGGGGTTTCCTCCGATATCAGCACTGCAAGCCGAGGGTCTTTAAGGACAGAAAAAAGCCATTTGCTTTTCCTTTCCTCTGAAAAGCGACCAGGTGCAAAGTTTTCCACCCAACTCCTGACTTCTCTGAGCCCACTCTGGCATTTGAAGAGTTAATCTGTTGCCACCTAGTGGCTCTCGGCCAACCTGCGGGACCCCCAGCTCACAGAGGAGGAGGGGCGAGGGTGGTGGGGTGAGGTTGCCTTGGTGAAGGGACAAGGTTCCACGGCGGCTTTGTCTTCCCACCCCCGAGTACTACTTAGAGGGGTTGGCTTTTTGAAAACATATTCCCTTTCTCCTCTCCCTCCCTCCCTCCCCTGCAACTGGGGCCTGTTTCCGCTAGACCTGAGGCAAAGCAGTAGTGCAGGCTAGGATTTCTTGCAAGTTTTCCGCTGTGGGGTGCCGCAACAGCTGTGACCCTGGCTTGATTTTGATGTAGACTTCAAGGGCACCGTCCCCAGCAGGGGGAACATTTTTACCTCAGGAGCCTATTCACATTGGTAGCCTTGGCAGGGAAAGTTCCAGAAGCTTTGATTACACAAATACCTCTGCTAAGTACAGGCCCAGTCTTGGCAACCTGTGGAGAGAGAATGTGCACGTGGGCTGATTAAACCAAACGACCGTTTCCTTTGCTGGGGCGGGGGCTGAGGGTCTTCAGCTTGGAAATGATTTTTTCCTTGGCTGTGTTGCCTGGAAACTTGGAGGGTTTAATTAGGATTGGGGAGGTTTTGGGCTTCTGCAGCTGCCTCTGCTCTCCCCCAGGGTTACTGAGTGTGTGTGTGTGTGTGTGTGTGTGTGTGTGTGTGTGTCCGGCAGTGCAGGCCAAAGCCGTCTGGAGAAGTAAATTGTGTACCACGGCAAATGTGACCCTTTTTATTTCAATTGATTTTAGTTAACAACTTTGAACCTTGTAAACCACAGAGAGGCTGCGTGCGGTTTACATATCGCGTATTGGAGCTGGACAACTAGGTGGAAGTGGTAGCTCTTACCTTCTTACCTACATCCATCAAGGGCCAATCTTTGAAAAGTTTTCTCAATGTTCCCAAGTATGTCCAGGAAGAACAGCCCTGGGTCCATGTCTCCCTGGCTCTGTGAGTTCCAAGGGAGAAGTAAGGCAGAGCCCAGTCTACCCTGATGCAGTTATCTTACTTTGTTAGGAAAAATCAACAAATTAAAATACAATCTATTAATCCTTTATTGACCTCAATGTACTTTATTCATCTCAACATTACCAGTTTATTCTCCCGTTTGGAGATTTTGAAGAATTGAGGAGAAACATTTTCCATTTTTCTTTGGTATGTGTGTATGTTTGTATTTATTTATTTTTCAACTACAAATATTATACATATGTATGTTCCAGTTATAAAAGAGTTAGAGACAGAAGTATAACCTCTCTTGCTCAAAGGAAGATTTTCCGGCTGCAGTCAAGGTTGATCTAGGCACATTTTGGCCCATCTCTTCTTCGTTTCCTCCCTCTTTTCTTTCCTCCCTTCCTTTTCTCCTCCTTTCAGTGGAAGATTCAGAAACATAGTCCCTCCCTTTATTGAGTCCACAGAATTGAGCTATAGCATGCCATGTGTGTTACCTCCTAGGGCTCCCATAACAAAGTACCACAGATTGGGTGGCTTAGACAACAGAGCTGTGTTTTCTCACAGTTCTGGAGGCTAGAAGTACAATATCAAGGTGTCAGCAGGGTTGGTTCCTTCAGAGGGCTGTTAGGGAAACTCTGTTCCATGCCTCTTCTCTAGCTTCTGAGGGCAACATTTGGTGTTCCTTGGCTTGTAGATACATCACCCAGATCTCTACCTTCAACTTCACATGGCATTCTCCCTGTGTGTGCCTCTGTCTCTGTGTCCAAATTTCCCCATTTTATAGGAACACCAGTCATTTTAGATTAGGGCCTACCCTAATGACCTTACTTTAACTTGGTTGCCTCTGTAAAGACCCTATCTCCAAATACGGGCTCATTCTGAAGTAATTTACATTAGGTCTTCTACATCATTTGGGGGACCCAGCTCAACCCATAACACAAGGTAAAGCAACAGCTATGTGTACTTGGTACTGCGGTCAAATCCAGAAGGGAGTACCAAAAAAAAAAAAAAGCCAATAATGGGATATATTAGCATAACTACTTTTTTCTTATCCTCTTTATTTTTTAAATTTAATTAATTAATTAATTTTATTTTTGGCTGTGTTGGGTCTTCATTGCTGCGTGCGGGCTTTCTCTAGTTGCAGCAAGCAGGGGCCACTCTTCATTGAGGTGCGTGGGCTTCTCACTGCGGTGGCTTCTCTTGTTGCGGAGCACGGGCTCTAGGCACATGGGCTTCAGTAGTTGTGACTCACGGGCACTAGAGCACAGGCTCAGTAGTTGTGGCACACGGGCTTAGTTGCTCTGCGGCGTGTGGAATCTTCCCGGACCAGGGCTCAAACCCATGTCCCCTGCATTGGCAGGCAGATTCTTAACCACTGTGCCACCAGGGAGGCCTTCCTCTTTAAATTTAATGTTTATTTTCATTAACATTATACATATATGAAGGAGTCAACTATTTTTATATGGCTTATTATGAAAAATAGGAGTTAACAAGCCATGCAATGCTTCCCACCTCCATTGCACACTCTCCAAAGACAATCTCTTTCAACTTTTCTGATTCTGTTAATATTTAACTATAAGTTTCCAAATAACAGATTTATGTTGCTACATGATATTTCAATTATAGAAGTTATCTATTGGCTTCCCGACATACAAGATGGGGACTTAGCTCTCTATAGGTCACACACACACACACACACACACACACACACACACACATAGTGTTCCATCTGACCAATATAGTGATGTTGTAACTCAGTTAGATCAATATCTAATGTTTCCATCACCATGACTGTGTAAATGCTGCAGGCAGCTAACTTGTGTAGGATATCAAAAATATTTTTCCTTTCCTGCACATTTTTTCCACCTAGAGTGAATAATTGGCTTGTTTTTTCCCTTGCTTGGGTTTTAATGACCTTATCCTTAATCAAATCTAAATTCTGCCCCAGTTGTGTAAAAACACATTAGTAATTATTGATTTCATTTTCTTGAGATCTCTCCCAGAACTTTCCCAACTTGGCACTGGGGGGGTTATATGACTAGACTGTTTCCTAGGGAACCCTCCATGTGGGCCTTTTCTCCTGGACTGGTCAGATGTCCAGAGAAGACTCTTCAATCCCCTTCTTACAGAATATATGTCTGGAAGCTGAGTGGGGGAAGAAGGCTGGAGTCCAAATATTCAGTCAGCCCATCAATATTCCTTGAATCCCTCTGTTTTCAGCACAGTGATCTCCCATACCTCGACTCTCCCTGCATCCCCAGTTCAGAAATCCCCTGTTTACCGTCTCTGGGAAATAAATCTCTGCTGTCATTTACTGCTGAGGAAGTCAAGTGACTGCATGGCATGGGGAGAGTGGGAGTGGAGGCAAGGGAAACTACCTGCTTCTACACCCTTTCTGCCAACCCTCCTGCTCCAGACCCACCTTTACTCTCACTTCCAGAGATCCCAGAAGCACCAGTTCCTGCCCATGCTCTCTGTCCCCAAGTCCCTCTGGGGGTCTCCCCACAAGAGGCTTTGCAGGTGGCTTTGTCCGCCTTGTCTGCTAGCTCAGTCACCAGCCCTTCACAGGTTTTGCTGTTTTTGCCGCTTCCATCCTCATTGCTCTGTTAGTGGGTTTCAGGAAGAAAGGGAGCTAAGTGTGCGTGTCCAGTGTGCCAACTTTAACTCTAAAGCCATTCTTGTCCTTCCACCAGCATGTTCTGGAGACAGTTTCAAACACCAAATGAGTGATCCAATTCCTGAGCTATCTAGAAGGTGTGGGTGACTTTGGGGAGAAGAGAGGACCTTCATCGTGCTCTGTGTGATCTACAAACAGGCACACGTACACACACGGGGACACATTCAGCCCAGCTCTTCACTCTACGTCATCTACAGCCAACCTGGGCTGAGTATTTGGAATCAGCTCCAGAGTCTTATTTTGTTCTCCATGTAATTTTCTTACATTCCCCAATTCTCTCTTTCCCCCATCTCCAATTTATTCTTGTCACTACAGCCAAAGTGTTCCTTTTAAAAATGAAAATCCTATTATCATGTCATTCCCCTACTTTAATGTCTTTACATTACTTTTAATGTCTTCTCTTTACCCTTAGAATAAAGTTCTGTACTCTATTCTTGTCCTATAAGTCCCCACCCAACTGCTTGGGGGGCTTATATTAATCTCATATTGGTCTCCCCTCCCTGGCTAAGCTGTGGCTTCCTTAGCTATTTCTCAGTTCTGTTAGGCCTTTGCACATGCTCTATACTCTTTCTGGAAAGCTCTTGACCTCTGCCCCCTAAAGACTCTATTGGGGAAACATCATTTACCCAGGGACACCTTCTCTGACTGTGTCTCAGCCCCTCCTTACATACACTCAGCTAAATGCTGCATTATACCCTCCCATGATACCCTATACTTTTGCTTTGATAGCACTTTAGTTACATGTCCAAGCTAGACTGGAAGCATCCTGAACACAGGACCTTTTTCTGTCTTGTTTACATCATCACCCTAGTCCCTAGCACCAGATTTGGCCCATAGCATGTATTCATTCCATCAGTACTTATTTAATCAACTGTACTTTTCACCTTAGAGTTTTCTAATCTTCACTCCCATCCTCACCCCAGCATACTCTCCCTTCTAAATGTACTGGTTTAATAGCAGAGAATATTAGTTAAATATTGAAAGTGTTTGGCCTGGAAAGATAGTCATAATTCCCTTCCTGGAAAACTGGGCGTGGTGCCTCTCTGTCTCTCTCCCTTGTGGAAAACAGCTCTCGTCTTCAGGATACTGGAGCAGGTGACCAGGTGTCTCTCAGCTTATTCTGCTGGCTCTCAAAGCAGAAGCTCCCCAAGATTATAAAGAGAAAGGGAAAGACTTGATTTTTGTTTTTCATAGGCAATCAGGGAAGTTGGTCGTGGTCATATAGTGAGCAAAGTCATGAGGGTTCTCATAAAATAAACTGAATGGAGGTCCCCGTTACAGAATTAC
Organism: Lagenorhynchus albirostris; assembly: GCF_949774975.1. Taxonomy (NCBI): domain Eukaryota; kingdom Metazoa; phylum Chordata; class Mammalia; order Artiodactyla; family Delphinidae; genus Lagenorhynchus; species Lagenorhynchus albirostris. The sequence goes on along the minus strand of NC_083096.1, from coordinate 133,861,525 downwards.
AGTTGCAGCATGACGTGTAAAGGTTGCCCCCGAGATTTTTCTCATTGCTTTCCTTATATGAGAAAAAAAATGCAGCTCACAGTATGCAATAATTGGAAGTTTGACACTGAAACTATTTGTTTCCTCATCTGTAAAATGAGAAAGTTGAACTAAGTGCCCTCTAAGCTACTCTGAAACTCTGTAACCTTATTCTGAGCCTGTATAAGAGCTGTTCACAAGAACTTCTAGGTTTCTGAAAATACACTGCTCTTGAGGAAATCAAAGATTTATTGGAAGGTTTTAAAAAATATATAAACACCTTCATGAACTTGGCAAAGAATCAGGTGAAGAAAAGTGTGGATTTTCAATCTTCCAACTACGGTGCCATTCTAAAGAGTTCAAAGGTCAGCATTTTAGTACTCACACACAACTACGTAAAGACTAGAAGGGCTGAAGCCTTCAGCAGCAGCTTTTGAACTTTGTGTCATTGCTCAGAGGCAAAATGAAATACCTGCCTAACTGCAAAAGATTAAGTAGCCAAGACCTTTTTAAAAAATAAATAAAGGTACCGTGTGATACTTGGTATTATTAGTAGTAAATATTTACTCCCTTCAACATTCCATCATGGGCCTTCACTTTCCTCCCCCATTGATGTTGGGTTGCTTTGGCCACTGGAATGTTTGTGGACATGAAAAACATTGTGCTTTCCTCAATTTAGCTTCAATCTTGTGCACTGGTCACCTGCCGTGAGATACCCTGGGTAACTACTGTCTGGAGTCCAAAATAAAAAATATGGAGCAAATATAAGCTAAATTCACAGACCCTCCCAGCTGAGCTCAGCCTAACTCAGCTGAATCAGTTGATCTGCAGACCTTTGAGCATGAGAATAAATGCTTGCTGTTTTAAGCCACTGAGTTTTGAGATGATTGTTACACAGCATTATTGTGAAAAAGCTGACTAATACAAGATGCAGTGTGGGTTCTCATGAGATATAACATGACGGTTAAGGTATGGTTTCTGAAATTTGGCACATCTTGGTTTGAATCTCACTTCTGTTATTTACTAGATGTGAAATGTCATGCAATTGACTTAACCTCTCTGAGACTCTGTTTTCTCATCTGCAAAATGAAGATAATCACCAACCTCATAGCACTGTTGTGTAGATCAAATGACCTAATACATATCGAGCAGCTAAGACAGTGCCTGGTACATACTGAGGAGCCAGTAAATGTTTGCTATTATTAACAATAATAATTATTATAATTTCTATAAAATAAATCTTACTTTCCTGTTAACTTACATTATAAAACTAGATATAAAGACTTATTTGGAATATTTGGTGAAGAAGGATGAAGAAGATAAGTATTCTACCTCATGGCTGATAAGTTCATATGATATTAAAAAGGTACATTGTCTTCCAAGCAAGCGTGTCTGTGTGTATAAAAGAGTTTTGAATTACTTTGTAACAATTTCCCAAATCTGAGCTCCTTTTACAGACAGAATTTACATTTCCATGTCCCCAAGTCTAGGATATGAAGTGTGGTGTCAAGTACTAACAATCTATGTCTGACTCTACACTCTCAGCACCCAGAATTGTTCCTAAGAGTTCACATCCAATAGATAGTACATTGCTGTGGTTCCTTGCTTTCATGTACTTAACAAACATTTATTAAGTACTAGGTATTGCACTAGGTACTAGAGGTAGAGAGATAAACAGACATGGTCCTGTACCCATGGCCATCATACTTTAGCTACAGGTTGCAAATCTGTTTCACTCTGGTGTCAACTCAGGGATTTAGAGGGGCTGCTCAGAGCACTAGTTAAAAACAATTCTAGGCAGCACTTGATCTTAGTGGGGAAAAGAGTCATGGGTTTGGAAGGAGGGAATGGTTTCGAATGTTTGCTAATCCAGGTTTCGCTGGGGACAGACACATATACAACAAAATATAATTTAATGCAGTAAATGCTATTTGTGAGATAAGAACAAAGTGGCATCGCACACAGAGCAAGGAGTAATTAATTTTGCCAGGAGGGGAGTGGAGTAAGGAAAGGCTTAATTGAAGAGGTGAAATTGTAGCTGGGCTTTGGTGGATGACCAGGAATTTAGTAGGTGATGAAGTGGGAAAAGATGGTTTCAGGCCAAGAGCACATCATGAGCAAAGGCACAGAGGTGTATTAGTACATGGGGCGTTGAGGGAACAGTGAGTAGTCCTGTTTGGTTAGAACGTGGGGTGTGGGGATGATGCTGGTAGGAATGAGTTACAATAGGGGGTTGGGACCAGTCTGTACTGCTTTATTGTGTAAGCCACAGGAATCCCCGAAGGCTTTTCGGTTAGAGCATGATATGGCCAAATATGTGTCTTTAAATGGTTACTCAAGAAGAACTAGATCGGAGATAAAAAGAGAAAGAGACAAGCAGCAGAGAGGAGGCTATTGCAGTTATGCAGACAAGGGACCTGGGCATTTAAACTAGGGTGGTGTGGAGTGGGGGCCGAGAGAGAGGAAATAACATCACCAAATAGCACAAGGATGCTCTTCTCTCAAAAATGACCTAGTATTAGGGCTTCAATCAATATAAAGCAAATTTAATGGTCTAATTTTTTCATAGCTCTTGTTCTAATGTTACTGTTTGAATATGTCATTAAATCACACATATAAAGGGAGCCAGATTTTAAAATTTATCCTTGAGTCAAGCCTGTAAAGTAGGTACTAAAATTTCCATTTTACAGAGGAGAAAACTGAGGCCCCGGGATTTAAAAAGCCCGCAATCAGTGATCTTAGACTACACATCTTCTAAATGTCAAAGCTAGCATTTGAACCCAGGGCAACTTGACTCCAGAGTTAATGTTCTTAATCACTATTCTATACCATGTGAACAATTAATTCTCCAGTGTTATGGTCCATTTCCACTAATTGTTAAATCTCTCATATACCTCCTCTTTTCAGTCTGATATATCTTGACCCAGGAGACAAGCCAGTGAGTATCAGAGAAGTATTGAAGGCAGGAGAAAAGTACCTCTGAAATACTCCAAATAACTTGGACTTGAAGTCAAAGAAAAACTATTGATTTTTTTTTTCCTGAGTACTTGAGAGATTTGTCAAGTAATCTCGAATCTCTTATTCTGTGGGAATCAATGCATTAATCAATCCACAGGCACTGTACCTAGCACTGTGCTGGGGGAATAAATCACCCTTGACTCAGTCCTCATTTGAAACACAGGGGAAAGAGCCCAGGACTGTGAGAGAGGAGACATAGTTGGGAGCCCTGGCTCTGCCATGAACCTGCCCTTGGCCTTGGACAAGTCACTTCACCTTTCCAGGCCTTCCTTTCACCATTGGAAATAGCCCCAATGATGGCAAATGTCCTTATCATTCCTACATTTTTGCACCTGCCTTACGGGATTAATTGAAGGAAAAATAAAAGAGCAATTAGTATTGGACAGAAAATTGTGGTACTAAAACACACTAAATTGCACGACTGTTTTAGCAATCACTTGGCGTCTTCTGAAACAGCCTCCTAAATATGCAGGAAGAGTGTTTATCATTCCTACTCTTATGGAGCCTGACACTTCACCGAGAGAACAGGCTTTACAATGTCGCGCTTTCTCAAAAATTGCTGCATTTGAAATCTTGCGGGATATTTAAAACTTGTTTTTAGAGGACCTGAGGCACTTTGAGTTTCTCAATGCTTTATCCTTCTTTCCTTTTCATCTTGCCTGGAGAATCCCCAGTGGTGATTTTTAAACATAACTTATGTACTTCATCGAGGTCTTTGGAGTTTGGAGAGTGCAGAGTTTCCTCTGAGGCAAAATATTTTGAACAGTGGCTGCATGGGCTCACTGTTTCCTGGAGCTAAAGACTGCAAATCGATTTCTGCAGCCCACTTCTTCCAGAAGGAGACGGTGGGGGTGAGTGGGAACACGAACTTGCTTTGTCCACCTAAACAGCGCCGTCAGATTTCTCAGTCATCCTCTTGGCTTTCGGAGGAATTGCAGGAGCAATTGTTGAGCCTCGCAACAGTGAGATTCCGCTGCCTTCCAGCTCTAACAATCAAGAGACAAGTCTCCAGAGAGCACAGGCTCCAAGCAGTTATTAGAGATGATGGCATTACCGGAGCGCTGGGGCCGCCTGCCCTGCCCTACAAAATAAACGGTCCTCTTACGGCTTCACACTATGCTTTACTCCCTATATTAAGACAGGAGCTGACAGATCGGGTGAGAAGCTGCAACTTGTATTTTGGAGGGCATAAGAGATGATTGTGCTCGTTCTAATTCCAGAGCTGATCTTTTTAGCAGATTATGATGGATGACTCTCCACGGTGGTCAGTGCCTCCTGTATATATTTTAGGTGGAATGCTTTCTTTTGACACATACTTTACAGAGACATAAGTGTATCCTATTTTAATTAATGGAAGAAATGATTCATTCACAAGTGGAAGGTTTAATTAAAGAAAGGGTCAGCATGGGTCAGCCATGAATTGCAAAATATCTCTGATGTTTATTATACTCTCCACCAACTGTGCATGCTGTCTGGAGTGGTACACGGCAGTAAAGGCAGGCCCTGGAAAGAAAGAAAATGAAGTGTAATTAATTAATTCATTCAACAAATATTAATTGAGCACCTACTGTGTTTTAGGTGCTGTGCTAGGCTCTGCAAATAAAATGGTGAACAATCAGACATGATTTTTTGCACTTATGCCAGGGACAATGCAGTTGGGGGCACAAGAAAATTGAGGAACAAACAAATAGAACGCTATTATTAAAGATGGTAACATGTTTTCTGAAGGAAAAAATCATTTTGGGCTCTTCTCCTTGCAGTGTTTGGGTATTGTTTTTTAAGAATTTTAATACCCCACTTTACAGTGGGTACATTTAACTTTGGAATATATCTCTGAAGCCAATCTGACCCAAGTCTGCTAGATGAAGTATCTTATTCTTAGAAGCAGCAGTTATACATACTGAGTTACAAAATATGTAGCTTGTCACAGTAGCTCCTTCCTATGAGGAGAGAAACTTTATGCTTTAGAATCAGACAAACCTGGATTCAAATCCCGGCATCTCAGCTTAATCGATTTCTGGTCTGTGATATTACTTTGCTTTTCTGACCTCAGTTTCCTCGTTTACAGGGAAGAATAACAATACATAAGGCATTGAGTCATGTGAAAAAAATACATGAATAGTACCTAGGGCATAGCATTCTTATTAATCAGCATTAATATTTGTAATTTATCTTCTTACATTATTATTATTAAGAGTAATATTTTTCCCTCTCTTTTGCAACTTTCTTGATTCTATGTTTGTTCTGGTTGTTCATGTTATTTTCTTATCCCCTCATTTGATGACAGAGGTCATAATTTTTAAAGCACTGGACCCAGTCTGATATATGCTTAGTGATCAATAAATAACTGTTGAATGAATGGATAAAATTCTCTCTCTTTTTGGAACTGGGTAGAGAATAAGCTGATAGTAAACAAAGTCTCTCAAAGGCTTCCCATAACACTTGGAATAAAGTCTATATTCCTTATTATGGCAAACAGGAACCAACATGCCCTGACCTTTCCAGTCTCATCCAACACCATTTTCCCTCCTGTACTCAGCTTGAGCCACCAGCCTTGCCTGGAATGCCCTTCCTCTAGAACTGTGCATGGCTCACTCCTTCCAGATCTTCAGCTCTCTGTTCAACTATTTTCTCTTCCTGGAGACCTTCTCTGACCACCTTGCCTATTCATTTTCTATCTCCTCACCCTGCTTTATTTTTTCTCAAAGCATTATCACTGTCAGAAATTACATGATATATTTCAGAGTTTACGAATTTGTTGTCTATCTCCCCCACTTAGCACATGTGAACTCCTGAGAGCAGGAACCTAGACTGCTGGTGTCCAGCCCTAAGTCACCATGATACTGAATGAATCAAACAAATGAAGTATCTCTTTTCATTTTTGTAGGGAAATATATATATATATATACACATATATATATGTGTATATATATATATATATATATATATATATATATAAACTATCCAAATAGTTTCTATAGTACAGTACTCTACAAAACATAAGAAATCTTTCCCCCCAAATTTTTGCTTGCAGCACTGAATTTAATTTTTCACCACAGAATGACAGGAAGAGGGAAAATCAACTATTCTAGTGGTATGGAAAATGAAGACACAGCCAATAGGAGGTCTCCCAAAGCCCCAATTTTAATAGGATTCCTACACATTTTACTTTCTCACCGTGAGTCTGGCGCTCCTTGTAAGTTGCTTCCTTTGTGCTTAAAAAAGTAGTTACTCCTGTTCTCAAAGCCAGCAAACATAGATTTTCTTTAGTTTTCACATGATCTGGCTCAAAACAGCAGGAAACTTGAATGTTTCGTTTGGCGTCTTTCACTGTCTGAGAACAGAACTGCAAACAAGAGAGGAGTCTCCTCTTGCCCAGGTGGTCCTAGCGCTGGAGAGGACAGGCCAGAACCGTGTCCTCCACCATGCGGTCCAGGGACTGGAGGGAAGGTGAGGACCCTGGAGGCGTCCCTCGGAGGGCAGGCCTGAGCCTGGGTGTGCGAGCGTGGTGTTGCATGGTGTGAGGGCTTTGCTGGCCTCGCCTGTCTCTCCAAAGAGCCAAACAATGCCGGCTGTTCCTGGCAAGGCCGAGCCTGGCTTACTCAGATTCGTGTTTTAGGAGAGGTGCTTTGGGGTAACTGAACAGGCTCCATTTCCACCATGAGCACATCAGCCCTGGTTTCCGCTGTGCAAAAACAAAATTCTCAAAAATGTTACCGTATCAAATCGATGTGGCTTTTGTTTTATAAACAACTTTTTTTTTTTAGTCTGTGGAAACTGTAATAAAGACCAACACCATATCCAGTTGTTTTCCAGAGAACCGACTCCACTTGGGAGACTTTCTCTCAGCATGAGGGGCTGCTCTTTTTTTTCTAGCAGATATTCCTAAAATTTGACTCCGTGTGGTCAAGGGCATAGCAGTGGAACCTCAGCACCTCAGCTTGGAACCATGGGCTTCTTTCTGCTTCTGAAAGAGGGCTTCAGAGCCACTAATGGAGCACTGGTGGGAGACAGACAGTCAAGGAAGTGATCTCACAGAGGAGCTCAGTTCTGCTGGAGAAGGGGAAGACTCCCTTGTGAAGGAGGCCATGAATTTGGGGCCCACACATCCCACAGGCAATGAGAACACTTCACGAAGGCTGTGATATTCCGAGATGCCTGGAAGACTCCCTGAAGCTCATTGCTTCCAAATGCCTTCCTTCTTTCAGTACAATTTCATTGAAGACAATTAAGATGAAAGCTTACAACGGGACGTCACTGATTTTCCAACACAAAACAGGCAAAGGTGATAATATTAATGGAACAAATACGTTTTGGGAGAAAATTCTTATTATTTGCACACATTAAAGTTCACAAAATAGAGTTGAGCACCAGAAACCTTTCCCTTGTGACTGACAAACCATGGGTTATCTGCAATAATCCACTGAGGACGGATCTCATCTAAAACCGACTCCAGTGGAGAATCGACTACTGAGGGAATGTATGTAGTACATTTTCACTCCCAGATTTCATGAAGAAATGGTTAAAACTCAGCCCTTTTCAAATCTGGCTCTGTCACCTACTAGTCATGCCTCAAATCCCACATCTATAAAATGGAGATAATAATATACTTATCTAAATGTTTTGTTATGAAAATTAAATGAGATAATCCGTGAAAGTCCTTGGCATAAGGTCTGACACTTGGTCAAGTGCTCAATAAAGGTTATTTGTAAAAATAACTATTATAATAATTATAATTTATGACATTATTATTAAAATTAACATTTGTTTGTAATGATTCCTATCCATTTCATTCTATATTTTCTTCCATTTTTCACTGCCTTTTGAATTCAGAATGTCTGGTAACCTGCATATTAAGTGGTAAAATACAAAATAACTGTTCCTCAACACGAATTTCTCTGAAAAATACTGTAGGTTATGCTACAGATTCCTGTAAGCATTTTTCTAATTTGAATAGCAAAATAACACTAAAATCAGCATGCTTTTCTATCTAGACTATAAGGCCCTTTTTAGCATCTTCTTTACTATTCTCTCTTCAGCTCCTAGCACATGGGGCTGCTCAAAATATGTTTGTTGAGTAGATAAATGTTCTTTAGTCATACAAGAGAAACAACAACAACAATAAAAACAACTGCTTGAGTAGCCTCTACTTCTCTTCCATCTAACACTTTTCCAACAAAGAAATTTCCCTGGTTAGTATGGAAGTTCTAAGATAGAGGTGATCATGGGCAAAGGAAACTCTGTTCTTGTATTTCACTCTTCCTGGTGGTCTGTGTTAAAAATAAGGTCACTCTGAAGTGACAGAGTGGCATGGACATATATACACTACCAAATGTAAAATAGATAGTGGGAAGCAGCCACATAGCACAGGGAGATCAGCTCAGTGCTTTGTGACCACTTAAAGGGGTGGGATAGGGAGGGTGGGAGGGAGACGCAAGAGGGAGGAGATATGGGGATATATGTATATTTATAGCTGATTCACTTTGCTATACAGCAGAAACTAACACACCATTGTAAAGCAATTATACTCCAATAAGGTCACTCTTAGGAAAAAGCTATCTGATTGCCTAGTGCCCCTCCTTTGATATGTCATTTGAAATACTGACATTATTTTCATAGTGTCTTTCTTAAATTAGGGTTGGAATTCTTTTCTCAGCATCATCCTTTTCTTTTCATCCATTCTAGGAAAGAGCTGTCATTGTCTCATGTCCCCAGTAATTGGATAAGTGATTCTTCCTAACCTTGAAACAGCTAAGTAGGAAGTATACCCAGTGACCTTAAAATGGACAGCCCTTGCCTTTTCTAATTGGCATGTGTATTCTAGAACTCTTTGAACAATACTTTGAGATCCTAAACCTTCTTAGAAAGGGATGTGTGTGTGAGTTGTTGAAAGATGGGGAGTTGGTGATAGAGGGATCTACCTCCTTCATTTCTAGCTAAGTGACGGGGCTTCAACTTGGCCACATGGAGAGAGCAACATGTTGGTACATATAACCATGGCCTGAATGCTGACATCCACTGGGAAATCTAGAAGCTGAGAAACAGAATGACTGGCCACTTTGATGGTGGAATCAGGAGAGGGCTGCTGAGCTGGGGAAAGTCCTGCACACCCTTAATTTGATGAGACAAGGGATGAGTATTTCCCATGGACAAGATGTGGGAAATGCTGAAGAGAGAGCTAAGCTCCAGACCTTTTAAGATCTGTCCAGTTGAACCTCCTGGGAGAAGGGACTCCAGCAAGTGTGAGTCCATGGAGAATGGCCCCTCTTGAGCCAGGGTCAGCAGATAGGAGAAACATCAAGCTAAAGGAAAATGTGCATTGAAGTTGCAGTTGGAAGGCCCAAATGGGAACTTCCAGAAAAGCCCTGGAAAACACTCCACTGGAGAAAGGGGTAGCTTTAAACATTTGTCAGGCCCAAGAGCATGAGGCCAGCCTATGATAGAACCAACTCAAATAAGGGTTTTCTTGACCTTTATCTCTTCTTCCCTCCCTTGCTAACAGACCATAAGAGTCAGAAATTGGATAGCAGGCTGGGGGTTAGGGAAAGGGAGAGCCAGGAGGAAGAAAAATGCAAGGCCTCACAGACCCTATACCCCCTTGCTCAGTATGACATATTTCATTTTTTGTTGGAACATGATCTGATTTACATGTTAGAAAAATTATTCTGTCTACCTTGTGGAGAAATGACAGAGAGACAATAGAGAAAACACAAAGACCAGATGCAGGCCTATTTCACTTGTCTGCAGGAGGCATAAGGATGACTTGGACCAGGGTAACCAAGTGGAAGTGTTGAGAAGTGATCGAATTCAGAATACATTTTAAAGCTGCTAAGGACTTGATGCCTGTGAGGAAAAGAGAAGAGTTTTCTCTGACTACAACGTTTTTGACCTGAGCAATTCTTCGAGTGAATGAATCCATTACTGAGTGAATGAATGAATTGGGAGTCATTAAAGAGTTTTCAAGTAATCAGGTCAGATTTATATTTCAGAAACCTCACTCTAGTGAGGTTTAGTGAAGGATGGATTGGGGACTGAAAGCCAGGTGACTAATTGGAAGGCTATTGCAATAGTCCAGGGGAAAGACATTGAGGTTCTGAGCTCAATGTCTAGGTAGTAGGTATGGAAAGGAAGGGATAGATCAGAGAAATATTTGGGATATTAAATTATTAAAGTGTAGTGATATGATAATTGTGAAGGAGGAGAAACATAATGGCTTCCAGATGCCTGGGTGAATAATAGTTCCACCCTAATGATGAAGAACATGGAAGAAAAAGGTGTAGAGGAAGAAAAGAGAGGATAGATGTTATGATGGTTAATTTTGTCAACTTGATTGGGCTAAAGGATGTCCAGATAGCTGGTAAAACATTATTTCTGGGTGTTTCTGAGGGTGTTTCAGAAGAGACTAGCATTTGAATCCATAGACAGAGTAAAGAAAGGTTGCCCTCACCGAAGAGGATGGGCATCATCCAATCTTTTGAAGGCCTGAATAGGTTGAGGAAGGGTGAATTTTCCCTCTGCTTGAGCTGGGACATCCATCTTCTCCTGCCCTCAGACATCAGTGCTCTGGGTTCTCGGGCTTTTGGACTCAGACTGGGACTTACACCTTTGGCTCCCCTGGTTCTCAGGCCTTTGGGTTTGGCTGGAACTCCACCACTCGTTTTTCTGGACCTCCAGCTTGCAGACAGCAGATCATGGGACTTCTTAGCTTCTATAATGAAGTGAGCTGATCCTTCATAATAAATTTCTTTCTATTATTTATGTGTATGTGTGTGTGTGTGTGTGTGTGTATATATAATATATATATATATATATATATATATATACACATATATATGACAGTTACTCTGTCTCATGCTGGAATAATACTAGCAGATCATACACACTCTAGAGCTCCCTGTAGAATTGGCTGAGGTTTTGTCAGGCCTGCCATCACAGCTGGACTTCTCTCTCTGCCCAATTCTGCTTCCTCACCTGCCTGCCACAGGTGTTGATCCCTAATAAACATCCTGCATGTCAATCTCCATCTCACTCTCTGCTTCCAGAGAATCCAACCTGTGACAGTTGACACCAGGAGTGGTCCAAAAGAGTAGGTGATTATTGGGGTTTGGGAGCTGAATCACTTACTGGCTGACTGGCAAGAAGGACTCCACCACTGGTGGTAGGTAGGAGACAGATAGACTCTGGCAGTGGGTATTGACCCTGTTGTTCACAAGCTCCTGGATTGTGAATTGAAACGATGTATCAGAGGAGGGGTTGGTATTAGCTGGTGTAATGCATTAGGCATTTGAGACCTATGGGGTAATTACTAATTATTAGGACAATGGGATTGGATACTTCTTGCTAAGTGTAATTGATACACTGGAAAAAGATAATGAAAAGCAATGAGAGATAAACAAGAATTGCAAAACCAACTGTGAAAGCCAGAGGGGCTCCCTGGTAATATGATAGGGCTCTCATTTGCTACAGTAGGAGGACAGAGAAAGATGAGGCCTAGGCCCAGGACTTCATAGTCAAAGTGGCTGAATTCTAGAAAAGGTTAAATTACTAACCAAAGCATACATGTTATGCAGGGTTAGGGCCCTGGTTGGAAAAAAATTAAAACCTCACACTTGGGATTGTCTGACTGAATGCCCCTTCAAATTTTGAACTCCTAGACTCATCTGAACTCTCTCCGTCTTGAGAAATGGCCCACTGTCCTTAGTAAGAATGAGAACTCCCCCATGCTTGAAGACAGTACAGAGAATTCTGCCCTGCAAGAAAATAAGTGCCCCCTCAGGACTTTGCCCACCTCCCCTCCTTGCCAGTAGGCCTATAACTAGGATTGGGTCACAGCAATGCAGCTGGAGATGTACTAGGTCTCATAAAGAAAGGAAGCAACTCTTCCCCAAAGGTGCAACAAGACATAACCGATATGTACAGCAGAAGCTGTGGAGTAGGTGTGGAGCTAGATTCTGAGGGTTCATGATCAAGGGGACTGGAACATAATATTGGATAAGGTTGAGTTTACTGATTCGGAAGCACTCTGCTAAAATACAAGATATAATACACTGACGAGGACTCCAAGAGATGATACAAACTCACTTCTAGGACAGCTCCTAAAAGTATTGGAAAAAGCAATGGGCCCCATTAACTGAAATCAAAATGTCAGAATTGCTATTCCAGATGGTTGAGAAAGTTGTTTAAAAGGTTCACAGAAGTAGGCATGCTGGAATGGATATACTAAATAAGGCTAGAAGACTCACCAAATGGTTGTGCTCCATGAGAAGGCCAAGAAGATACACGATTTACCAAGACCAGAAAGAATGTTCTGGTAAGAATGTCAGAATGCCTCAAAGACACAAACGTGACCTTATTACCCACTGCTTAAAAACTCTTTAGTGACTTCCCATTCTATTGGGCATCATGGAAATGTTCCAGAGCCTTGTCCAGTAGGCTAAGTCTCTCAGTGGGAGAGGCCAGTTCAGAAATAGACTCACATAGCAATGGGTATAATGGGATCCCCAAAGCAGTAGAGGTTAGGTGGTGGTGCTTAACTGCTTGAAGTTGAGTGGACACAATTATATTGAGACCATAGTTAGAGCAGTGGCCAAGAGGGCTTGACCTGCAGAGATTTATTAGGATACTTAATAGAATATGGCATCCCTCAAGGCAAAAGAGATGGACAGTCAAAAAGTGTCTTAATCAGATTTTACCTCCAAAGAAATCAAGGATAGATGATCACGGGGCTGAAGGCAGTTACCCTCATTTTAAAAAGGGACAGTATCTTGTCTAGTTTCTGGACTTGAATCTATTTTCAGACCCAGACTCACTAATTCAACAGAAGGCCAGGTCTCCAGGAGGAAGAACCCTGTAACACCCCAGCAAATGGTAATGATTTCCCTGGTCCTTCTCCAAAAGGAATAATGGCCATGTAGGACCTAATTACACACTGAGGAAAAGGAAATACCCAAACATTTCAAGGACTATCAGACACAGTATGAATAGTCAGAGATCTGAATCATCATCATGGAGCCTCTCTTAGAGTAGGGGACTATAGGTGCCAAGTAATAGATGGAATCCTGGCTAAAGTCCAGTTTACTCTGTGTTCACTGGGTCCATGACCCACGAGTGGTCACTTCCCCTGTCCCTGAATTTATAATTAGATTTGATATACTTGGTGCCACTCCCATATTGGGTCCTTGATCTACAGGATCAAAGCTACCGTAGTGGGTAAAGTCAAGCGGAGGTCTCTGAAAATGTCCTACCCCCACCCCATCCAAAAGAGTAAATCAGAAACAATATCACGTTCCAGAGGGATGGCAAAAATTAGTTGAGTAATCTATTGTCATCATCTAGGAGCCATCTGGAGCCATCTCTGCAAGGACTAGAGTGGGGAATTAAATGAAGATATGGTGGGATCTCCATGAGGAGGCTACCAAGCCAAGTGAGAAGTAGTGGCAAGAGAGGAGGCAGGAAACCAGGAGCCACGAAAACCAAGGGGTGAAAGCATCAATACCAGCAGAGAAATATAGTAAGGTCTGAAGGTGTCCACTGAAATTGGTAAATAATATATCACTAATGACCTTAGAAATAGGAATTCTAGCCAAATCAGTCATTTAACAAACATTCATTGCATATGTTACCTACTGCTAATAGGTGGTTGAAATAGATATGATCCCTTAACTCATGAAAATGTATAGTCTAGTGCAGGGGTCCCAAACCCCTGCGCCGCAGACTGGTACCAGTCTGAAGCCTGTCACACAGCAGGAGGTGAGCAGCAGGCAGGTGAGCAAAGCTTCATGTAAGCTCCCCATTGCTCACATTACCACCTGAACCATCTCCTCTCCCCCGCCCCCTTCATGGAAAAATTGTCTTCCACGTAACAGTCCCTGGTGCCAAAAAGGTTGGGGACCGCTGGTCTAGTGGATAGTGGTGAAAGCCAAATTTGTGTGGAATAAAAGGAAAGGAAATAAAGTCAGTAAGTGTGTATTACTTAAGGTTTGGAGATAATAGAAGTATAAAAATATATGGACACTTAGAGCTACAAGTCCACACCCACCTCCATAAGTACATATTCATGAAGCCCAAAAAGAACCCCTTGGCTCATTCCTAGTCGGTTTCTGTGTGAGAGGGGCCAGCTTACCTACCCTCAAACATCTTGATCCTGAGAAGTTGATTCTTGAGCCAAGATACAAAGGATTAAGTGTGAAGTGTTCAGGGGGCTGCGGGGCTGAAGGGGGAGTGTTTCCCTCTTCCAGTTACTTTAGTTGGGAGGGAAGAGAAAATTCTCTGGCATTTATGCCTGATACCTGCAACTTTCTTGATGAGATAGAATCCAGAACCATCTTAATGGTTGGGTGTGGGCTTCACTGTATCTGGGCAGACAGGTCTGGGCTGGCTGTATTCAACCAAAGTAACCACAGGTTTCTTCTCAGCCTTAATGGAAACCAAGCTAGGTATTTCAAACAGAGGGGACTTAAGACAGAGAATTGGTTACAAAGATGATGGAAAGTTGCAAGGGCAAAAATGGCAAGCAGAGGTAACCCAAATATTTGTAACTACAGAAAGCAGCTATGAGTCAAATGCTATGGGAACAAAAGAGAAGAGAGAGGGCCTAGAAGAGGTCAGAAGAGGTCCCCACATACATGCTGGTGCTCAGAACTTGGGGAGGGTGTGGCTGGCTGGTGCTGGTACTTTTAAGAGGGAACAACGCAACTGGTTTGGGGAGTGCCAAATGAAGCTGGGAGCTGAAGCCATAGCTATACTTTGCTGCTGTTTTTCCTGTAGTGACACCAACACTAAAAATAGAAAAAGTCCTTCTACTTCCTTCCATCTTCCAATGTCCCTCCAGTTCTCCCCACTGACGTTCCATCAGCTAATAGGAAGCCACCTGGCAAAAGTTTCTCAGAAGCATAGTTTGCAGACCCTGACCCCAGCATCACAGAGCAGAATGTAGAGGAGTGGTTTTGGAGCTGAACAACAAGAGGTAAACACCACGACCATACCAGAGAAAATGGGTGACTGGAGGGCCTGACCCTTTTGGCTTAAACAAAGAGACTGGTGCACTAGAAGGCCAGTACATGTAGGTGCTTGTACAGCCAGCAGGTATGAGGTATGACCAGGCATTTCTCTTCCTCTTTGTTGGCTGGTACTGGCAGTTGCCAAGATGCCACAGAGCCTGATTACAGTGAGAATATAGCATTGACAAGGGTACTGAGCACATCTGGCTGGTGCCACTTGTGGTCCCAGAACCTACATCCTCTGTGCAAAGGAGTTCAGGTAGACCACCACAGTCTCTTCCTCATAGTTAAGATTTTCCTAGGTAGAAAACCAGTAGAAGAGCTTTCTAGGGCAGCCAGACCATATGAACAAAATTTAGAGGAGAATAAATTATACGGCATGTTTGGAAGATAGTCAAAGCCTCTCCTCCTTTTTAAATTTCCTTTACAAGATGGGAAGGAGACTTTAAAAATATTTTTTAATCTATAGTTTTCTTATGTAGCAGAGGTAGCTAATTAGAAAATACAATGTGAAAAATATCCCATTCTCAATATCAGTTGAAATTATAAATACTTAGGAATAAATTTAAGAAATGTGCATAACTTGTCTATGGAGGAAAACTTTGAAAATTTAAAGGACCAAAAATAACACTGGAATATGTGGAGAGATACAGTCTATTGGAAGTTTAAATATTATTAAAATATAAACTATTCTTCAACTTATCTAGATGTTTAGTAAAGTTATCCCCAAAAAAGCACTTGACACATGCTTAAATATCCTGAAAATTAATCATTCTCATGCAAGTTGATGATGTTTGTACTCATATAATTTGATGAGAACATGAGTTGATAAAATTATTCTAGAAACAACATGGCTGTGTGAATCAAGGATTCTTTTAACTATCTATATATTTTGATCCAGAATTTTAGTTTAAAAATTTATCTAAAGAAATAATCAGACATGCTGATAAAATTTGCCTTCAAGTATGTTCATTATAAGATATTCATAATTTACAAAAACTAGAAACACCTTACAGATCTAGCTACAAGAGAATGTTAAGTAAACTATATACTCAATAGATATTTATATAGAAAATTAAAAAGTATTATCCATGAGTATTCAAAGATTGGGGGAAAGTTTAGGATAAATGTTAAGTGAGAAGAACATAATTCAACATTTTATATAATGAGATTCATGTGTGCACATATGTGTGTGTATATGCATACATATGCTTCTACATACATAGACAAAATTTGGAAAGAAATTCACCGAACAGTTATCAATGGTTAATCCTGGGTGATAAAATTATATGAAATTTTTACTTTACTCTTTATATATTTTTGTTTTAATTTTACCATGAAAACATTTAATAAGAAAAATGAAATCATTTCAAAAAGAGGGAGAGATATTTGACTTCCTCCAATTTTTCTTTCAAAAATTCAATAAGTCCTTAAGTGCCAATATGTGCCAGGCACTTTTTCACAGTGCCATTTGGAGGTTAGACCACCTGGATAAGAGTTGAGTATCTAGATCAGAGAGTGGTAGGAAATGGGACTGGAAAGATGGGTTGGACCAGGTTGTTCATGGCCTTGTAGGTCAGGCAGGTCAGAAAGCTTGGACTCCATCTTGCAAGTTTTGAAGTGTCTGAGGCAATCCTTATGAAGAAAAACTATAGGAGAGACCTTCAAGATGGCGGAGGAGTAAGACGTGGAGATCACCTTCCTCCCCACAAATACATCAGAAATATATATCTACATGTGGAACAACTCCTACAGAACACCTACTGAACGCTGGCAGAAGACCTCAGACCTCCTAAAAGGCAAGAAACTCCCCACGAACCTGGGTAGGGCAAAAGAAAAAAGAATAAACAGAGACAAAAGGATAGGGACAGGACCTGCACCTCTGGGAGGGAGCTGGGAAGGAGGAAAAGTCTCCACACACTAGGAAACCCCTTCACTGGTGGAGATGAGGGGTGGGCTGAGGGGAACTTCGGAGCCAAGGAGGAGAGTGCAGCAACAGGGGTGCAGAGGGCAAAGCAGAGAGATTCGCACACAGAGGATTGGTGCCGACCAGCACTCACCAGCCCGAGAGGCTTGTCTACTCACCCATCGGGGTGGGTAGGGGCTGGGAGCTGAGGTTCCAGCTTCGGAGGTCAGATCCCAGGGAGAGGACCAGGGTTGGCTGAGTGAACACAGCCTGAAGGGGGCTAGTGTACCACAGCTAGCCGAGAGGGAGTCCAGGAAAAATTCTGAAACTGCCTAATAGGCAAGAGACCATTGTTTCAGGGTGTGCGAGGAGAGGAGATTCAGAGTACCACCTAAACGAGCTCCAGAGACGGGTGTGAGCCACGGCTATCAGCATGGACACCAGAGATGGGCAAGAAATGCTAAGGCTACTGCTGAAGCCACCAAGAAGCCTGTGTGCAAGCACAGGTCACTATCCACACCTCCCCTCCCAGGAGCCTGTGCAGCCCACCATTGCCAGGGTCCAGTGATCCAGGGACAACTTCCCCAGGAGAACACATGGCACGCCTCAGGCTGGTGCAATGTCACGTTGGTCTCTGCTGCCGCAGGCTTGCACTGCATTCTGTACCCCTCCCTTCCCCCGGCCTGAGTGAGCCAGAACCCCCGAATCAGCTGTTCCTTTAACCCCGTCCATTCTGGGGAAAGAACAGACGCCCTCAGGTGACCTACACACAGAAGCAGGATCAAATCCAAAGCTGAACCCCAGGAGCTGTGCGAACAAAGAAGAGAAAGGGAAATTTTTCTCAGGAGCTTCAGGAGCAGTGGATTAAATCTCCACAATAAACTTGATGTACCCTGCATCTCTGGAATACCTGAAAAGACAACGAATCATCCCAAAATTGAGGCAGTGGACTTTGGGAGCAACTGTAGACTTGGGGTTTGCTTTCTGCATCTAATTTGTTTCTGGTTTTATGTTTATCTTTGTTTAGTATTTAGACCTTATTATCATAAACAGTTTATTGATTTGGTTGCTCTCTTCCTTTTTTTATATATATTTTTTCCTTTTTCTCTTTTTGTGAGTGTGTATGTGTATGCTTCTTTGTGTGATTTTGTCTGTATAGCTTAGCTTTTACCATTTGTCCTAGGGTTGTTTCTGTCCGTTTTTTTGCTTTGTTTTATTTTAGTATAGTTTTTAGCACTTGTTATCATTGGTGGATTTGTTTTTTGGTTTAGTTGCTCTCTTCTTTCTTTCCATCTTTTTTTTCTTTACCTTTTATTACTTTTTAATTTACTGTATTTTTAATAATTTTCTTAATTTTTAATTTTAATAACTCTTTCTTCTTTCTTTCTTCTTTCTTTCTTCCTTCCTTCCTTCCTTCCTCCCTCCCTCCCTCCCTCCCTCCCTCCCTCCCTCCCTCCCTCTCTCTCTCTCTCTCTCTCTCTCTCTCTCTCTCTCTCTCTCTCTTTTTTTCTTTCTTTCTTTCTTTCTTTCTTTCTTTCTTTCTTTCTTTCTTTCTTTCTTTCTTTCTTTCTTTCTTTCTTTCTTTCTTTCTTTCTTTCTCCCTTTTCTTCTGAACCGTGTGGCTGACAGGGTCTTGGTGCTCCAGCCAGGTGTCAGGCCTGAGCCTCTGAGGTGGGAGAGCCGAGTTCAGGACACTGCTCCACAAGAGACCTCCCAGCCCAAGTAATATCAAATGGCGAAAGCTCTCCCAGAGATCTCCATCTCAATGCTAAGACCCAGCTCCATCACTGACCAGAAAGCTACAGTGCTGGACACCCTATGCAAAACAACTAGCAAGACAGAAACACAACACCACCCATTTGCAGAGAGGTTGCCTAAAATCATAATAAGGTCACAGAAACCCCCAAAAAACACCACCAGACATGGTCCTGCCCACCAGAAAGATGAGATCCAGCCTTATGCAGCAGAACACAGGCACCAATCCCCCCAACCAGGAAGCCTACACAACACACTGAATCAACCTTACCCACTGGGGGCAGACACCAAACACAACGGGAACTACGAACATGCACCTGTGAAAAGGAGACCCTAAACACAGTAAGTTAAGTAAAATGAGAAGACAGATAAATACACAGCAGATGAAGGAGCAAGGTAAAACCCCACCAGACCAATCAAATGAAGAAGAAATAGGCAGTCTACCTGAAAAAAAATTCAGAGTAATGATAGTAAAGATGATCCAAAATCTTGTAAATAGAATGGAGAAAATACAAGAAACGTTTAACAAGGACCTAGAAGAACTAAAGAGCAAACAAACAATGATGAACAACACAATAAATGAAATTAAAATTTCTCTAGAAGGAATCAATAGCAGAATAACTGAGGCAGAAGAAAGTATAAGTTACCTGGAAGATAAAATAGTGGAGATAACTACTGCAGAGCAGAATAAAGAAAAAAGAATGAAAAGAATTGAGGATAGTCTCAGAGACATCTGGGACAACATTAAATGCACCCACATTCGAATTATAGGGCTCCCAGAAGAAGAAGGGGGAAAAAAAAAGGGACAGAGAAAATACTTGAAGAGATTATAGTTGAAAACTTCCCTAATATGGGAAAGGGAATAGTCAAGTCCAGGAAGCACAGAGAGTCACATACAGGTAAATCCAAGGAGAAACATACCAAGACACATATTAATCAAACTATCAAAAATTAAATACCAAGAAAAAATATTGAAAGCAGCAAGAGAAAAGCAGCAAATAACATACAAGGGAATCCCCAAAAGGTTAACAGCTGACCTGTCAGCACAAACTCTGCAAGCCAGAAGGGAGTGGCAGGACATCTTTAAAGTGATAAAAGAGAAAAACCTACAACCAAGATTACTCTACCCAGCAAGGATCTCACTCAGACTCGATGGAGAAATTAAAAACCTTATAGACAAGCATAAGCTGAGAGAGTTCAGCACCACCAAACCAGCTTTACAACAAATGCTAAAGGAACTTCTCTAGGCAGGAAACACAAGAGAAGGAAAAGACCTACAACAACAAACCCAAAACAAATAAGAAAATGGTAATAGGAACATGCATATCAATAACAGCCTTAAATGTAAATGGATTAAATGCTCCAACCAAAAGATAGAGATTGGCTGAATGGATACAAAAATAAGACCCATATGTATGCTTTCTACAAGAGACCCACTTCAGACCTAGGGACACATACAGACTGAAAGTGAGAGGATGGAGAAAGATATTCCATGCAAATGGAAATCAAAAGAAAGCTGGAGTAGCAAGTCTCATATCAGACAAAATAGATTTGAAAATAAAGACTATTACTATTACAAGAGACAAAGAAGGACACTACATAATGGTCAACAGATCAGTCCAAGAAGAAGATATAACAATTTAAAATATTTATGCACCCAACATAGGAGCACCACAATATATAAGGCAAATGCTAACAGCCATAAAAAGGGAAATCGACAGTAACACAATCATAGCAGGGGACTTTAACACCCCACTTTCACCAATGGACAGATCATCCAAAATGAAAACAAATAGGAAACACAAACTTTAAATGATATAGTAAACAAGAAGGACTTAATTGATATTTATAGGACATTCCATCCAAAAACAACAGAATACACTTTCTTCTAAGTACGCATTGAACATTCTCCAGGATTGATCATATTTTGGGTCACAAATCAGGCCTTGGTAAATTTAATTGAAAACACATCAAGTATCTTTTCCGACCACAATGCTATGAGACTAGATATCAACTGCAGGACAAAATCTGCAAAATATACAAACACATGGAAGCTAAACAATACACTCTAAATAACCAAGGATCACTGAAGAAATCAAAGAGGAAATCAAAAAATACCTAGAAACAAATGACAATGAAAACATGATGACCCAAAACCTATGGGATTCAGCAAAAGCAGTTCTAACAAGGAAGTTTACAGCAATACAATTCTACCTCAAGAAACAAGAAACATCTTAATTAAACAACATAACCATACACCTAAAGCAATTAGAGAAAGAAGAACCAAAACAACCCAAAGTTAGCAGAAGGAAAGAAATCATAAAGATCAGTTCAGAAATAAATGAAAAAGAAATGAAGGAAACAATAGCACAGATCAATAAAACTAAAAGCTGGTTCTTTGAAAAGATAAACAAAATTGATAAACCACCTGCCAGAATCATCAAGCAAAAAAGGAAGAAGAAGACTCAAATCAATAGAATTAGAAATGAAAAAGGAGAAGTATCAACTGACACTGCAGGAATACAAAGAATCATGAGAGATTACTACAAGCAACTATATGCCAATAAAATGGACAACGTGGAAGAAATGGACAAATTCTTAGAAAAGCACAACCTTCTGAGACTGAACTAGGAAGTAATAGAAAATATAAACAGACCAGTCACAAGCACTGAAATTGAAACTGTGATTAAAAATCTTCCAGCAAACAACAGCTTAGGACCAGGTGAATTCACTAGCTTCACAGGTGAATTTTATCAAACATTTAGAGAAGCATTAACACCTATCCTTCTCAAACTCTTCCAAAATATAACAGAGGGAGGAACACTCCTAAATTCATTCTACAAGGCCACCATCACCCTGATATCAAAACCAGACAAAGATGTTACAAAGAAAGAAAACTACAGGCCAATATCACTGATGAACTTAGATGTAAAAATCCTCAACAAAATACTAGCACACAGAATCCAACAGCACATTAAAAGGATCATACACCATGATCAAGTGGGGTTTATTCCAGGAATGCAAGGATTCTTCAATATACGCAAATCTATCAATGTGATAAACCATATTAACAAATTGAAGGAGAAAAACCATATGATCATCTCAATAGATGCAGAAAAAGCTTTCAACAAAATTCAACACCCATTTATGATAAAAACCCTCCAGAAATAGGCATAGAGGGAACTTATCTCAACATAATAAAGGCCATATATGACAAACCCACAGCCAACATCATTCTCAATGGTGAAAAACTGAAAGCATTTCCTCTAAGATCAGGAACAAGACAAGGTTGTCCACTCTCACCACTATAATTCAACATAGTTTTGGAAGCTTTAGCCACAGCAATCAGAGATGAAAAAGAAATAAAAGGAATCCAAATTGGAAAAGAAGAAGTAAAGCTGTCACTGTTCGCAGATGACATGATACTATACATAGAGAATCCTAAAGATGCTACCAGAAAACTACTAGAGCTAATCAATGAATTTGGTAAAGTAGCAGGATACAAAATTAATGCACAGAAATCTCTGACATTCCTATACACTAATGATGAAAAATCTGAAAGAGAAATTAAGGAAACACTCGCATTTACCATTGCAACAAAAAGAATAAAGTACCTAGGAATAAACCTACCTAAGGAGACAAAAGACCTGTATGCAGAAAATTATAAGACACTGATGAAAGAAATTAAAGATGATACAAACAGATGGAGAGATATACCATGTTCTTGGATTGGAAGAATGAACATTGTGAAAATGACTATACTACCCAAAGCAATCTACTCATTCAATGCAATCCCTACCAAACTATCAATGGCATTTTTCACAGAACTAGAACAAAAATTGCACAATTTGTATGGAAACAAAAAAGACCCCAAATAGCCAAAGCAATCTTGAGAAAGAAAAACGGAGCTGGCAGAATCAGGCTCCCTGACTTCAGGCTATACTACAAAGCTATAGTAATCAAGACAATATGGTACTGGCACAAAAACAGAAAATTAGATCAACGGATCAGGTTAGAAAGCCCAGAGATAAACCCACGCACATATGGTCACCTTGTCTTTGATAAAGGAGGCAAGAATATACAATGGAGAAAAGACAGCCTCTTCAATAAGTGGCGCTGGGAAAACTGGACAGCTACATATAAAAGAATGAAATTAGAACACTCCCTAGCACTGTATATAAAAATAAACTCAAAATGGATTAAAGACCTAAATGTAAGGCCAGACAGTATAAAACACTTAGAGGAAAACATAGGCAGGATACTCTGACATAAATCACAGCAAGATCCTTTTGACTCACATCCTAGAGAAATGAAATAAAAACAAAAATAAACAAATGGGACCTAATGAAACTTAAAAGCTTTTGCACAGCAAAGAAACCATAAACAAGATGAAAAGACAACCCTCAGAATGGGAGAAAATATTTGCAAACAAAGCAACTGAGAAAGGATTAATCTACAAAATATACAAGCAGATCATGCAGCTCAATATCAAAAAACAACCCAATCCCAAAATGGGCAGAAGACCTAAATAGTCGTTTCCCCAAAGAAGATATACAGATCACCAACAAACACATGAAAGGATGCTGAACATCACTAATCATTAGAGAAATGCAAATCAAAAGTACAATGAGATATCACCTCACACCAGTCAGAATGGCCATCATCAAAAAATCTAGAAACAATAAATGCTGGAGAGGGTGCGGAGAAAAGGAACCCTCTTGCACTGTTAGTGGGAATGTAAATTGATCCAGCCACTGTGGAGAACAGTATGGAAATTCCTTAAAAAACTACAAATAGAACTACCATATGACCCAGCAATCCCACTACTGGGCATATACCCTGAGAAAACCGAAATTCAAAAAGAGTCATGTACCAAAATGTTCATTGCAGCTCTATTTACAATAGCCCGGAGATGGAAACAACCTAAGTGTCCATCATCAGATGAATGGATAAAGAAGATGTGGCACATATATACAATGGAATGTTACTCAGCCATAAAAAGAAACGAAATTGAGCCATTTGTAATGAGGTGGATCCACCTAGAGTCTGTCATACAGAGTGAAGTAAGTCAGAAAGAGAAAGACAAATACCATATGCTAACACATATATATGGAATTTAAGAAAAAAAAATGTCATGAAGAACCCAGGGGTAAGACAGGAATAAAGACACAGACCTAGTAGAGAATGGACTTGAGGATATGGGGAGGTGGAAGGGTAAGCTGTGACAAAGCGAGAGAGAGGCATGGACATATATACACTACCAAACATAAGGTAGATAGCTAGTGGGAAGCAGCCGCATAGCACAAGGAGATCAGCTTGGTGCTTTGTGACCACCTGGAGGGGTAGGATAGGGAGGGTGGGAGGGAGGGAGACGCAAGAGGGAAGAGATATGGGAACATATGTATTTATATAACTGATTCATTTTGTTGTAAAGCAGAAACTAATACACCATTGTAAAGCAATTATACTCCAATAAAGATGTTAAAAAAACACAAAACTACAGTGAGGTATCACCTCACACCGGTCAGAATGGCCATCATCAAAAATCTACAAACAATAAATTCTGGAGAGGGTGGGAAGAAAAGGAAACACTCTTGCACTGTTGGTGGGAATGTAAATTGATCCAGCCACTAGGGGGAACAGTATGCAGCTTCCTTAAAAAACTAAAAATAGAACTACCATACAACCCAGCAATCCCACTACTGGACATATACCCTGAGAAAACCATAATTCACAAAGAGGCAT
The DNA here is from genome assembly GCF_949774975.1 of Lagenorhynchus albirostris. Taxonomy (NCBI): domain Eukaryota; kingdom Metazoa; phylum Chordata; class Mammalia; order Artiodactyla; family Delphinidae; genus Lagenorhynchus; species Lagenorhynchus albirostris. Next base: position 133,837,084 of record NC_083096.1, on the reverse strand, counting down.
GTACCACAATGTTCATTGCAGCTCTATTTACAATAGCCAGGACATGGAAGCAACCTAAGTGTCCATCAACAGATGAATGGATAAAGAAGATGTGGCACAAAATATACAATGGAATATTACTCAGCCATAAAAGAAACGACATGGAGTTATTTGTAGTGAGGTGGATGGACCTAGAGTGTGTCATACAGAGTGAAATAAGTCAGAAAGAGAAAAAGAAATACCATATGCTAACACATATATATGGAATATAAAAAAAGAAGGTTCTGAAGAACCTACGGGCAGGACAGGAATAAAGACTCAGACCTAGAGAATGGACTTGAGGACATGGGGAGGGGAAAGGGTAAGCTGGGACAAAGTGAGAGAGTGGCATGGACATATATACACTACCAAATGTAAAATAGATAGCTAGTGGGAAGCAGCTGCATAGCACAGCGAGATCAGCTTGGTGCTTTGTGACCACCTAGAGGGGTGGGATAGGGAGGGTGGGAGGGAGACACAAGAGGGAGGAGATATGGGGATATATGTATATGTATAGCTGATTCATGTTGTTATAAAGCAGAAACTAACACACCATTGTAAAGCAATTATACTCCAATAAAGATGTTAAAAAAAAAAAGTATGACTGTACCAATTGCCTCCTGGAAAACCAAAAAAAGATAATTCCATTCTTGTCCCTACCCTATTTGTGGAGGAAATGATTAAGCACCATTCCACTTTTTATATCACTAGGTTGCTCTCTCTAAATTATGATGACTAAATCAATGATGCATAAGGTCTGAAATTCTCTCCTCTCTGTATGAGGTCCACAGATATAGGAGCAAGCTGCATTAAAGCTGTATCAGAAATAACAAAAGTCACAGGAACTTCTGATAATAGGACGGTAGATACAGTAGCCCCACTATCCATGGGACATATGTTCCAATACCCCCAGTGGATGCCTGAAACCACAGATAGTACTAAACCCTATATTTACTGTTTTTCCTTTACATACATACCTAGGATAAATTTAATTTATAAATTAGGCACAGTAAGAGATTAACAACAATAGCTAATAATAAAATAGAACAATTAAAACAATATATTGTAATAAAAGTTATGTGAGTGTGGTCTCTCTCACTCTCAAAATATCTTATTGTACTGTACTCACTCTCCTTGTGATGGTGTGAGATGACAAAAGGCCTTTGTGCTGAGGTGAAGTGAGGTGGACGATGTAGGCACTGTGATGTAGAGTTAGGCTTTTTCTGACCTTCTAACAATACGTCAGAAATAGGATCATCGGCTTCGGGTGATCCTGGATCATCGAGCTACAATGATGTCGATGCTTGGATGTCAGGAGCAGACGATGTTGGTGGTTGCCGAATCCCAGGAGGGACAGCATGGGAGGGCATGAGGTTTCACAACAATGCAGAATTCTAAAACTTATGGATTGTTTATTCCTGGAATTTTCCTTTTAATATTTTCGGACTGTGGTTGACAAAGGTAACTGAAACTGCAGAAAGTAAAACCGTGGAGAAGGGGAGACTAGTGTGTGGTTAAAAATAATTAGATGGCTTCCCTGTTGGCGCAGTAGTTGAGAGTCCGCCTGCCGATGCGGGGGACACGGGTTCGCGCCCCTGTCCGCGAAGATCCCACATGCCGCGAAGCGGCTGGGCCCGTGAGCCATGACCGCTGAGCCTGCGCGTCCGGAGCCTGTGCTCCGCAACCACAACAGTGAGAGACCACAACAGTGAGAGACCCACGTACAGAAAAAAAAAAGAAATTAGAGATGCACTTTTTACTGGAGTGAGGCATAAGGCTCATGAAAAGTCACCTGTCCCCACCTTTGCTGCAGACAAAAATGTTTTGTGCAATATCTCTCATGAGTCCTTTAGCTTCAGGTTTGCATCATGAAGATGACTGTCCAAACCAAAATTCATGACCTTACCTAAAACTTCTGGTTGTTTATATTGGTGAATTACAGCACGTCCTAAACGAGTTTCCAAAGGTAGAAATCTTATAATCATCTCAGACTCCTCCCTTTCTCTCACTGACAATATCCAGTCAGTTGTCAAGTCCTATCAATAATATCTCCTAAATTGCATTACTTAATTAGGTGTTTACCATTCTTACTCAGGTTACTGCATTAGGTCTCTCCCTCAGTTCCTGTGCCTTTTAATCTATGCTCCACATGCTGCCATAAAAACACAAGCTTGGGACTTCCCTTGTGGCCCAGTGGTTAAGAATCCACCTGCCAATGCAGGAGACATGGGTTCAATCCCTGGTCTGGGAAGATCCCAGATGCCGCAGAGCAGCTAACCCTGTGCACCGCAACTACTGAGACAGAGCTCTAGAGCCCGTGAGCCACAACTACTGAAGCCCGTGAGCCACAACTACTGAAGCCTGCATGCTTAGCCCATGCTCCGCAACAAGAGAAGCCACTGAAATGAGAAGCCCGGGCACCACAACAAAGAGTAGTCCCTGCTCGTCGCAACTACAGAAAGCCCGCGTGCAGCAACGAAGACCCAAAGCAGCCAAAGATAAAAGAAAAAAAAAGAAAATTTATAAAAACAAAAACACAAGCTTGATCAAATAACTCTCTTACTTTAAATACCTTAGATCCTTTGAAGTCATGTAGCTCCCTCATAGTGTAGCCCTGTATACTTTGTTAGACTTTTCTCCTGGAATTCCCTAGGAACTGCTGCCCTCCAGCCATTTCAAACTATTTCAAGTTCCTCAAACAGCCCTTATGCTCTGTCATCTCCCTGCTTTCGTTTGTGCTATTTCTACTGCCAAGAAATCTATTCTGCACTCCCCCATTCTCCTGATAAACCCTGTTTATTTGTCCATCAAGACTCAAACAAAAGGTGTACTATACAGGAAACAGTCACTGACTCCTGCAAATCTTGAGTTGTAGGTCCCCACTCTGTGTTCATATAGTACTCTGTGCTTATCTGTAGTATATTAGCTTTTATCTCACCATTGCAGTTGTTTATATGCCCATCTCCATCATCATCCTCAGAGTTTCTTGAGGAAGGGACTAAGTCTTTTATTGTGGACATCAATTCTGTCTCCCCAGGACCATTCTTTCCACTGGGGAAGTACCATGCCTTTATCCCATGTGGTTCTGCATAGACTGTTCTTCACAGTGCCCTGCAGGCGTGGGCATGTGATCCAGGGCTGGCAATTCCTGGTACCGTATAGCCTCTTGACGACAATGACTGATATTAAGCATAGGCATGTGATTGAACAGAGTCTTTCCATGATATTAATATATAAATCCTGGAAAGACAAGATTTCTCTTTTCCTTTTGGATTGAATACTATAATGATACAGGCCTTGGACTTCCAACAGCCATCTTTCCCATTTCATGAAGAGAGCATGTCCGTGGAGTTGAGCTAACTCTAGAGAGGGATGCACAGTTAGAATATGGAACTAGAGCCCAAATAACATAATTCAGCCCCTGAATCTAATAAATGAGAAACAAGTGCATTCTGCATTTCCCAGTTATATAAGCTGATAAATTCCCATCTGCGCTTAAGGCAATTGAGTTATATTCTGATACTTGCGACCAAGAATCCTGATGAATACATCTTTAGAATTTATGTCCCCTCTGAATCACAGTAACTGGCACTTAGGACTCAATAAAAACATGTTACATGGATGAACAAATAACAGCAAAAGATTTAGGAGTTACCTCTGTGTAAAGCGAATTTCTTCTGCCCCCAAACTGCTTAGTGTCTGCTGTTCATCAACAGCACCCCCAGTTCCTGCATCTTGTTGTAGAGGCCACACCATCTGTGTCGACATGCGGTTTCTCCTTAAACAGTATTTGCTTAGTTAGCAAGTGCCTAAAATGTCTATTAATCTGTAAACACTCGGAAAGACTCCAGTTTGTATTCTTATTTTCCTAGTTTAACATGCTAAATGGACCTCAAGTTAGGGAAGCTCTTATCAGAAAAGCCGTGACGCTTGGTCCAATTCACTGAACAAAAGCGATTGAGGAGCCCTCTATCTGACATTGACTTTGTAAAAGGAGCCTTGGCTTCAGTGTGCTTGAGCTCGTGATTGTGGGTCATGGAGTCTGAGGAGTGATTTTCTCTCTTGTAGGAATCGATTGGGTATATCCTCCACTGTGTAGCTACTGAGGACTCTGCCTTAAAGGAAAGGAAGTAGAGCTTCTAAACCATTAGTAGAATAATCCCCTCCTTTGGTTTTTAGAGAATAAAAGACAGTGTTTTTTTAATGAGCAAACTTTATTTGACTTTGAAGCATTTTCTCCATATAAGGTAAATGTGCTATTCAAAGTTCTCTCCCCTTTTTTAAATATAGCAAATCTAATCCTCTTTCAACATACACGTGAAAGTCATAGCATTTTATATATTAAAAACAATTCAAGGTTCTTTGCATCAGAAACATTCCTGCTTGTATCCACTTAACTCATATAAATATTTAGCAAGGTCAGCAAGGATGCTTCTGAAATTTTTCCTTTCAATTATTTCTTAAGGTCAATAATCTAAAATCCCCCAAATAGTGATGTACTTTTACAGCAAAAGATAAGTACATAAAGAAAAATAAAAGCAAAAATTAGAACTGCCTTGTTCATGTGCTTTTGAGTGGTTAGGAAAATGTGTAAGCATCTGATGGCTTCTGCCTGAAAAGTAAGTGTAATGAAAGAGCCAAAACCAGGCATGACCCATCCCCCAGCAGAGAATCAAAGAATATAGTGGTGTGGGCTCTTACATGCAGTGTAAGACGGAGTTCCTGCATTTACAAAGAAAAGGCAGGGATTGCGGGGATTTAGAGTAGGGTGAAGAGGGTTAGATTGCTCTGCATAGATGTTGGGAAGAATTTGAGAAAACCTTTTGTTCCTGAGAGGAAGGGGGAACAGGAGAATGCAGGGGATAATGGGCAAGGAGGTGGAGGGCTAGCAGAAAAACTTTTAAGAACAGGTCTAAGTTTTCTTTTAATCTATCTATATTGCTCTATCTCCCATTTGTCTTAGTGAACTTGAGTTTGCCACATATACAGAGGTCTTTGGTGAATAATGGGTGTATGTATATATATATATATATATATATATATATATACACACACATACATACATTTGTGCATAGTATTATATATACACACATATGTATATATATTATATATACACATGTATATGTATATATATGTATGTATGTGGAAAAGAAAGTATATATTTTTTTTTTTTCTTGGAAGATTTTTTTTTTTTAACATCTTTATTGGGGTATAATTGCTTTACAATGGTGTGTTAGTTTCTGCTTTATAACAAAGTGAATCAGTCATACATAAACATATGTTCCCATATGTCTTCCCTGTTGCGTCTCCCTCCCTCCCACCCTCCCCATCCCACCCCTCCAGGCTGTCACAAAGCACCGAGCCAATATCCCTGTGCCATGCGGCTGCTTCCCACTAGCTATCTACCTTACTACGTTTGTTAGTGTGTATATGCCCATGACTCTCTCTCGCCCTGTCACAGCTCACCCTTCCCCCTCCCCATAACCTCAAGTCCGTTCTCTAAGAGGTCTGCGTCTTTATTCCTGCTTTACCCCTAGGTTCTTCATGACATTTTTTTCTTAAATTCCATATATATGTGTTAGCATACGGTATTTGTCTTTTTCTTTCTGACTTACTTCACTCTGTATGACAGACTCTAGGTCTATCCACCTCATTACAAATAGCTCAATTTCGTTTCTTTTTATGGCTGTGTAATATTCCATTGTATATATGTGCCACATCTTCTTTATCCATTCATCCGATGACGGGCACTTAGGTTGTTTCCATCTCCGGGCTATTGTAAATAGAGCTGCAATGAACATTTTGGTACATGACTCTTTTTGAATTTTGGTTTTCTCAGGGTATATGCCCAGTAAGAAAGTATATTTAAATTCCTTTGTGATCAATACCAAAGTGAAGGAGACAAATGACCAGCCACAAAGAGGCAGAATGGAAAGTAAGAACTGAGTAGAAATATGTGACTGGATTCAAAGATGACTATAAGAAATTAAAGTCCCTGAGAATTTGCACAAATGCTGAGGAGGGCATTAGACTTTCCCATGAGGCATGGAATGTGGTTCAGGTTAATCTTAGGAAGATGTTAAGGGGTAAGGAAGCCCCAGATAACAAAACATCTATATGATATGATTGCCCCCAAACCCTGAGATCTAAGCACTCAACTAACTAGGGATGGGTCATATTGATGATACAAAAGGAGGGTCTTTGTTGTATATTCTATAAATAACACAAGCAATAGAATTGACAGAAATAACCGAAGATGACTGAAGATAAGGCCAGAAAGCAGAGAGGCATAAAAGTGTGGAATAGTAGCCTTTCAAATCATGGTAGAAATAGGAAGGAAAGAGTCCATGAGGGTGATTGTTAAGGGTAATAAAAAACTATAGATAGGCTTGGGCAAAGAAAGTCCAGATTGAAAAAAATCTACATATTCTGTATAGGAATGAAAATGGATTAATACCATATATTATTTCATTCTGCATGTAGACACATCCTTTGTAAATAGAGCTAGAAACTGTAATTATAGAAAACATCTCACATGGTCTTTAATATTTAAGTAGTCTCCCCACTGGAAATCAACCATGTAGAAAAGAAACACTTTCTCAATAGGTTAATATTAATTACTTAACAAACCTGACATCGATATTTATGGAATACTTAAGAAACAAGCATTCACGAAGTGGAAGCATGTTCATCCGTCTACTGGGAGGCTTACAGCATTTTTCAAAGTGTCAAATTCACTTTGCGCTCTGCCTCTTTATGTTGTGAAAATGTGAAATTACTGTTGATTTGAAGGCTCTTCAAAAGGCTCTTTTTTTATTCCTAGCTGAGAAAAAAAATCAAAACAGATTAATCTGGTATTCTTTAAGTATGTCATTTCTCAATCTTGCAAAAAGAAGACAACCATATGAGGAAAGGAAATCTAATGGAGTAGAAGAAACTAGAGAGGTAATAACATCCGTGTATGACAGTCAAAGACACAAAAGTAAAAATTATTTCAAGGCAGCAACCAGCCTTAAGAAGAAATGGAGGAGGAAGGTGAGTATCTGATGTAATTTGAAGAATGTCAGAAAAGATGCTTACCAATAGAACAACCATGTCAGAACCACAAAAAGGTGATATTTAAGACTCTATCTCCTGGGGCTTCCCTGGTGGCACAGTGGTTGAGAATCTGCCTGCCAATGCAGGGAACACGGGTTCAATTCCTGGTCCGGGAAGACCCCACATGCCGCGGAGCAACTAAGCCTGTGCACCACAACTATGGAGCCTGCGCTCTAGAGTCCATGAGCCACAACTACTGAGCCTGTGTGCTGCAACTACTGAAGCCTGAGTGCCTAGAACCCATGCTCCACAACAAGAGAAGCCACCGCAATGAGAAGCCCAGGCACCGCAACGAAGAGTAGCCCGCACTCACCGCAACTAAAGAAAGCCCGCGCACAGCAGCAAAGACTCAACTCAGCCAAAAATAAATAAATAAAATAAATAAATTTATTTTTTTAAGAAAAGACTCTATCTCCTGTGCCTGGCAATCATTCATTTTTTCATTCATTCTTTCAGCATTCATTCGAATCCCCACTCTGTCCTACCTTGGCCTGGGTGCTGGGATACAATAATAATAAAGCCCAGTCCCCATCCTTAGGAGCTCAGAGTCCAGGTGGGGAGACACATGAGTAAGAAACAATTGTAGTTTTCTGTGCTAAGAGCACCACAGAGAGAAACACTGGTGAGAATAGGAATTCTAGGTAAGGAGTGATAACTTTGTATGCAAATGTATGTTGAATATTAAATAAATACACATCTCAAAATATTTTTCTCCCTTAGTACCTGAAAATTCTTTAATTATTTATGTTGTGAGAGCTTATGTGTAAGGGTGCAAGGTGCCCTAGACCCCAAAGCGGTTCCGGTTTTTGCTCTGCCCCTTACTAGCCCTGAGATCTCTGGCAAGTCCCGTGAGGCCTCGGAGCCTCAGTGGCCTCCTTTGTAAAGTCAGAGCATTTGTCCTGATGATCTATAAGCTACGTGCTGAGCTTGACATCTAAGAAGCTTCATTTAAAATGCAAATGTTATCCTCAAGGAGTGATCCATGAAGCCAATGGGACTTTATCGTGCATTAGTTAATTAAATTTGCTAGCCAGTCACCTTGCAGAGCCCTGAGAGAAAAGGACACAGGTAGGATTCGTCTCAGAAATGGGAGAAAGGGCCCTAGATTTGGGTGGGTAAGAGAATAGGAGATCTTGACAAATAGAGTCAGTGAAAGGCATTCGGGCTGAGGAGGATGTATCAGGGAGAAAGGAGAATAATAGACAATATTTTTAATACGTTATAGGAAAGTGTTTTTCAATTTTGTTTTCAGGATAAAGCATTAGAACATGCATATGTTCTATGTGATCAGACTATAGTAGCTGCAGATTATCTACATTGGAAGGACTTAGGGCAACTGCTGGTTGAAAAAGGTTGCTCAGGGACCTGTCTTCAGGGCACGCTGGCACTACATTTGCACAACCGCTCTTAACTGGATTGTGGGTTTATATAGGATAATGGATGTGCAAGGGGTTGGGGATGAGATTATATGGGACAGTTTAGGACCTAACCAAGTGACCTCTTGACACCAAGAGTAACCAAAGAAGAGGAAGAGGGAAACTGGAAATCCTCTTACTTCCCCTTGGAAAGCTCCCTCCAAATCACCACTCCCCTCAAATGTTCTGCTCAACCTTCACACCTCTGTTCCATCTGGGAAGACACGATCACATCATCTAGAGAAAAATGACTCACCCTAATTTCCTTACACACAAGAGCCCCCGTCCAGGTGTTTTATTTATTTATTTATTATTATTTTTTTTTTTTGCGGTACGCGGGCCTCTCACTGTTGCGGCCTCTCCCGTTGCGGAGCACAGGCTCCGGACGCGCAGGCTCAGCGGCCAAGGCTCACGGGCGCAGCCGCTCCACGGCATGTGGGATCTTCCCGGACCGGGGCACGAACCCATGTCCCCCGCATCGGCAGGCGGTCTCTCAACCACTGCGCCACCAGGGAAGCCCCTATTTTTATTTTTTGTCCAGGTGTTTTAGACCAGCAGTCCTAGCAAAAGACAAATGTGAAGGCAGGCTGCATTCTGCCCTAATCACCTGCTTTTGGTCTTCTTACATGACCTAGTCCAAAATGTCTGTTCTTATCCCATCCACTCCTAATTTTTTTGTACATTTTTACAGTGGATATAACCTCATTGTTATATTATTGTATTTTTCTATAATATTGTATTATTTTTGCCAACTAAAACCAATTTACTTTTCACGGGCTTACAAAGGGCCACGCCCACCGTGGCGAGAGTGAAGTGATGGAGACCCACTGACCAGCGGAATGGAGGACTGTGTGTAAGAGCCAGGCCTGAGCAGAGCAGTGTGGAGTCCTGACTGATCCCTTGATCCAGTGTCTGGCAGCAACACACATTCACGAGGGAAAACAAAGTGGTTGTGGAACAGTGCTCATATTTTACATGATACAGGTTGGATTTGATCTGTCCTAAGTAAATATCTTGATAACAAGCAGTTAAAAATATTCGAAAGATGGTTTGACCCCAAATAAGTTCTGCATTTCCAAAAACTGAAACTACATGCACATCTCATCATCTATTTTACACAAAATACTCGTATGACTGAAGTAAACATGTGTTCGCCTATGATCAAGCTCCCTGATCTCTCACACCTGGAGGATCCTTGCATGTGTTAGATCTTTGTGTGTTCAAGGTCCTGGCATGACTCTGTGGAGTAAAGCTGCTTCTCTTTTTGGGGCCAACCCCAAAGTTTATAACCTTGATCCCTCCTTTCCTACCTCTTCCAGACCTTATTAGATCAATTGCCCCTGATGTCCTATTCTAAATCCTCAACAAATCTCTTCTCTACTCTTCCCTCCCCCTCCCCATTCCACTTCTTAAATCTCTTACTTCTAAATAGAAACTCTTTCCTCTGAACTCTCCCACTAATTACCATCTCATTTCTCACCTCTTCATACACAAATTCTTTAAAAGAGTATGCTATTTTTGCTGTTTATATTGCCTCCTTTCCATTAACTCTTCACCTCACTACAGTTTATCTCTGATTTTGCATAAAACAACAGAAACGGACTAACATATGCCAATTTTTTTTTTTTAGTTTTTTGACATACTGAATAGTATCCATTCTAACCCCCTCAGAGACCTTAGAAAGTAAAAAACTACATCTCCCAGACTCTCTTGCAGCTAGGGTTCTGTATTCAACTAAGCTTCTGCCAATTAATACATTCCCAAAATTTTGGAAGACAAATATGGAACAGAGGCACTCTTCTGTTGTTATTTCTGCTAACAAGCAAGCTCATGAAATGAAAACTTGAGTGCCAAGAAGCAGGAGGCAATGACGACCAGACTCAGTGTCTGGTTATCACCTTTATGGGTGGCAAGAAAGTTTCAACGGTGACAGAGGAAGTGGCTTCCTAACCCCAAATACCTGATCTCTGAATAGCATCTGTGATGATGAGCACTGAAATTAATAGTGCCAGTGGTGGTTTCCTGATTCATGCTATTCTAGCATCTCCAACCGTTTTAAAAGCACCCAATTTCCTATATAAAATCCTTTTTTGTTTAAAATACCTAGGGTATTTTCTATCTCCTATACTGAGCCCTAGTATAGTTTGTGAAACTGGAAGTGGTTATAGATAACTGACTCTCAACAACAAGAATTTGGGAGTGGTTATCTTGGTTTGGTTGGATGTGAAGGTAGAGATGATTCATTCCCCACTGAGAAATAGGAACTGGCAGTCCATGAGAGTTGCAAGCAGAATTACTTAAATTATCACATTTTTGGACTTACATTAAGTACCTATTGAAGGCAAGCCTTTTGGTGGATTAGTATGGTAGAAATGGGGCAGACAAGGATGATGGTTCAAGCTGGACAATTCTGAATCCCTGGAGAGCTTAAAGAAAGGCGCTATAAGCTCAGGCCTTACATTTCTTTGAATTCTACAATCTAGGCAAAATTAGAGGATTAGAAAGTTATTGTAACTGCCATCAAACAATATGTAATCTCTTAAAGGCAGTAGGCTGCCATGTCCAAATAAGATGCCAAGGCTGATCATGTGAGTTTTGAAATGAAACTGAATTCACAGCCTCACCATGTCTTTTATGGTCAAGACAGACTTTGATTAAGAAAGAGTTGGACCCCCCCCCAAAAAAAACACAAACAAAAAACAAAAACGAAAAAAGAGAGTGTACCCCTGAAAACTGAAATGGGAACATCTGAGTAAAATCAGATGAATATGAGTCCCTGGAGCCCCCCCAATATTCACTAAGCCTCACTTGCCAGAAGAAGCAGTCCTTCCTCCCCATTTGATGAAGTTGACTCTGCCTTGAGTGGAGACCCTGCACTGACCTTCCTTGAGCATCTAACTTCGGGAGGATGCCACATAACCTCATGTTCCACCATGACAATTTCCACTGTCTCTTGACTTATTAAAAAACAAACAAACAAAACAACCAATATCACATCTCTGGATGAATTACATATAAATATCACAATCAAAGACTTGAAGGACTCACCTGCAGCTTGCTACAATCTGCATTTCCCAAACAGCAATTCCTCTGTTATTCTCCAATAAACTCAATTTATGATAATTTGGGGGAAAAAAGATTTGAATTGGGAAGATGGTGGCAGATCTTGTTGAATCCCCACAGAAAAACTGATATAAGACCAAATATAATCAATATTTACAACAAAACTAGATGATAAATGCCAAAATACAAATGGATGGGGGGAAAACACCAGTAACATACTAACAACAGCAATAATATCTGTATGTTATTGGTGTCTGTGTTGGAGAAATCAGAGAAAAGCAACAGTGAAACTGATAGACTTAACAGCCTTACAAGAGGAAACTTGCACAAGCCTCTTAGATAGCCTCATCCACCAGAGGGCAGACAGCAGAAGCAAGAACTACAATCTTGCAGCCTGCGGAACAAAAACCACATTCACAGAAGGATAGACAAGATGAAAAGGCAGAGGGCTATGTACCAGATGAAGGAACAAGATAAAACCCCAGAAAAACAACTAAATGAAGTGGAGATAGGCAACCTTCCAGAAAAAGAATTCAGAATAATGACAGTGAAGATGATCCAGGACCTTGGAAAAAGAACAGAGGAAAAGATCGATAAGATGCAAGAAATGTTTAACAAAGACCTAGAAGAATTAAAGAACAAACAGAGACGAACAATACAATAACTGAAATGAAAAATACACAGAAGGAATCAATAGCAGAATAACTGAGGCAGAAGAACAGATAAGTGACCTGGAAGACACACGGTGGAATTCACTGCTGTGGAACAGAACAAAGAAAAAAGAATGAAAAGAAATAAAGACAGCCTAAGAGACCTCTGGGACAACATTAAACACAACAACTTTTGCATTATAGTGGTCCCAGAAGGAGAAGAGAGAGAGAAACGACCTGAGAAAGTATTTGAAGAGATTATAGTCAAAAACTTCCCTAACATGGGAAAGGAAATAGCCACCCAAGTCCAGGAAGCACAGACCGTCCCATAAAGGATAAACCCAAGAAGAAACATGCCAAGACACAGAGTAATCAAATTGGCAAAAATTAAAGACAAAGAAAAATTATAGAAAACAGCAAGGGAAAAATGACAAATAACATACAAGGGAACTCCCATAAGGTTAACAGCTGATTTCTCAGCAGAAATCCTACAAGTCAGAAGGGAGTGGCATGATATACTTAAAGTGATGAAAGGGAAGAACGTACAACCAAGATTACTCTACCCGGCAAGGATCTCATTCAGATTCGATAGAGAAATCAAAAGCTTTACAGAATAGCAAAAGCTAAGAGAATTCAGCACCAGAAAACCAGCTCTACAACAAATACTAAAGGAACTTCTCTAAGTGGGAAACACAAGAGAAGAAAAGGACCTACAAAAAAAAAAAACCCATAACAATTAAGAAAATGGTAATAGGAACATACATATCAATAATTACCTTAAACATGAATGGATGAAATGCTCCAGCCAAAAGACACAGCATTGCTGAATGGATACAAAAACAAGACCCATATATATTCTGTCTACAAGAGACCCACTTCAGACATAGGAACACATACAGACTGAAAGTGAGGGGATGGAGAAAGATATTCCATGCAAACGGACATCAAAAGAAAGCTGGAGGGCTTCCCTGGTGGCGCAGTGGTTGAGAATCTGCCTGCCAATGCAGGGGATGCGGGTTCGAGCCTTGGTCTGGGAAGATCCCACATGCCATGGAGCAACTGGGCCTGTGAGCCACAACTACTGAGGCTTCGTGTCTGGAGCTTGTGCTCTGCAACAAGAGAGGTCTCGACAGTGAGAGGCCCATGCACTGCGATGAAGAGTGGCCTCCACTTGCTGAACTAGAGAAAGCCCACGCACAGAAATGAAGACCCAAAACAGCCAAAAATAATTAATTAATTAATTAAAAAAAAAGAAAGCTGGAGTAGCAATACTCATATCAGACAAAATAGACTTTAAACTAAAGAATGTTACAAGAGTCAAGGAAGACACTACAAAATGATCAAGGGATCAATCCAACCAGAAGATATAACAATTATAAATATATTTGGACCCAACGTAGGAGCACCTCAATACATAAGGCAACTGCTAACAGCTATAAAAGAGGAAATCGACAGTAACACAATAAAAGTGGGGGACTCTAACACCTCACATACACCAATCGACAGATCATCCAAACAGAAAATTAATAAGGAAACACAAGCTTTAAATGACACAATAGACCAGATAGATTTAATTGATATTTATAGGACAATCCATCCTAAAACAGCAGATTACACTTTCTTCTCAAGTGTGCTCGGACCATTCTCCAGGATAGATCACGTCTTGGGTCACAAATCAAGCCTCGGAAAGTTTAAGAAAATTGAAACCATATCAAGCATCTTTTCTGACCACAATGCTATGAGATTAGAAATGAATTACAGGGAAAAACACGTAAAAAACACAAACACATGGAGGCTAAACAATACGCTACTAAATAACCAAGAGATCACTGAAGAAATCAAAGAGAAAATCAAAAAATACCTAGAGACAAAGGACCATGAAAACACGACGAGCCAAAACCTAATGGGATGCAGCAAAAGCAGTTCTAAGAGGGAAGTTTATATCTATACAAGCCTACCTCAAGAAACAAGAAAAATCTCAAATAAACAATGTAACCTTACACCTAAAGGAACTAGAGAAAGAAGAATAAACAAAACCCAAAGTTAGCAGAAGGAAAGAAATCATAAAGATTAGAGCAGAAATAAATGAAATAGAAACAAAGAAAACAATAGCAAAGATCAATAAAACTAAAAGCTGGTTCTTTGAGAAGATAAACAAAATTGATAAACCATTAGCCAGACTCAAGAAAACCAGGGAAAGGGCTCAAATCAATAAAATTAGAAATGAAAAAGGAGAAGTTACAACAGACACCGCAGAAATACAAAGCAACCTAAGAGACTACTACAAGCAACTCTATGCCAATAAAATGGACAACCTGGAAGAAATGGACAAATTTTTAGAAAGGTATAACCTTCCAAGACTGAACCAGGAAGAAATAGAAACTATGAACAGAACAATAACAAGTAATGAAATTGAAACTGTGATTAAAAATCTTTCAACAAATAAAAGTCCAGGACCAGATGGCTTCACAGGCGAATTCTATCAAACATTTAGAGAAGAGCTAACACCCATCCTTCTCAAACTCTTCCAAAAAATTGCAGAGCAAGGAACACTCCCAAACTCATTCTATGAGGCCACCATCACCCTGATACCAAAACCAGACAAAGATACTACAAAAAAAGAAATTAAAGACCAGTATTACTGATAAATATAGATGCAAAACTCCTCAACTAAATACTAGCAAACAGAATCCAACAACATATTAAAAGGATCATACACGATGATCAAGTGGGATTTATCTCAGGGATGCAAGGATTCTTCAATATACGCAAATTAAACAATGTGATACACCATATTAACAAACTGAAGAAGAAAAACCATACGATCATCTCAATAGATGCAGAAAAAGCTTTTGACAAAATTCAACACCAATTTATGATAAAAACTCTGCAGAAAGTGGGCATAGAGGGAACGTACGTCAACATAATAAAGGCCATATACGACAAACCCACAGCAAACATCATTCTCAATGGTGAAAAACTGAAAGCATTTCCTCTAAGATCAGGAACAAGAGAAGGATGTCCACTCTCACCACCATTATTCAACATAGTTTTGGAAGTACTAACCATGGAAATCAGAGAAGAAAAAGAAATAAAAGTAATACACTTTTGAAAAGAAGAAGTAAAACTGTCATTGTTTGCAGATGAAATGATGCTATACATAGAGAATCCAAAAGATGCCAGGAGAAAACTATTAGAGCTAATCAATGAATTTGGTAAAGTTGCAGGATACAAAATTAATGCACAGAAATCTCTTGTATTCCTATATAATAATGATGAAAAATCTGAAAGAGAAATTAAGGAAACACTCCCATTTACCATTGCAAGAAAAAGAAGAAAATACCTAGGAATAAACCTACCTAGGGAGACAAAAGACCTGTATGCAGAATATTATAAGAAATGATGAAAGAAATTAAAGATGATACCAACACATGGAGAGATATGCCATGTTCTTGGATTGGAAGAATCAATATTGTGAAAATGATATACTACCTGAAGCAATCTACAGATTCAATGCAATCCCTATCAAATGACCAATGGCATTTTTTACAGAACTAGAACAAAAAGTCTTAAAATTTGTATGGAGACACAAAAGATCCCGAATAGCCAAAGCAGTCTTGAGGGAAAAAAGTGGAATTGGAGGAATCAGACTCCCTAACTTCAGACTATACTACAAAGCTACAGTAATCAAGACAATATGGTACTGGCACAAAAACAGAAATATAGATCAATGGAACAAGATAGAAAGCCCAGAGATAAACCCATACACCTATGGTCAACTAGTCTATGACAAAGGAGGCAAGGATATACAATGGAGAAAAGACAGCCCCTTCCATAAGTGGTGCTGGGAAAACTGGACAGCTACATGTAAAAGAATGAAATTAAAACACTCCCTAACACCATACACAAAAATACACTCAAAATGGATTAGAGACCTAAATGTAAGACCAGACACTAAAAACCTCTTAGAAGAAAACATAAGAAGAACACTCTTTGACATAAATCACAGCAAGATCATTTTTGATCCACCTCCTAGAGTAAAGGAAATAAAAACAAAAATAAACAAATGGAACCTAATGAAACTTAAGCTTTTGCACAGCAAAGGAAACCATAAACAAAATGAAAAGACAACCCTCAGAATGGGAGAAAATATTTGCAAATGAATCAATGGACAAAGGGTTGATCTCCAAAATATATAAACAGCTCATGAAGCTCAATATTAAAAAAAAAACCCAATCCAAAAATGGGCAGAAAACCTAAATAGACAGTTCTCCAAAGAAGACATGCAGATGGCCAAGAAGCACATGAAAAGCTGCTCAATATCACTAATTATTAGAAAAATGAAAATCAAAACTACAATGAGGTATCACCTCATACCAGTTAGAATGGGCATTATCAGAAAATGTATAAACAAGAAATGCTGGAGACGGTGTGGAGAAAAGGGAACCCTCCTGAACTGTTGGTGAGAATGTAAATTGATACAGCCAGTATGGAGAACAGTATGGATGTTCCTCAAAATACTAAAAATAGAACTACCATACTACTCAGCAATCCCACTACTGGGCATATACCCAGAGAAAACCCTAATCCAAAAAGACACATGTACCACAATCTTCACTGCAGCAGTATTTACAATAGCCAGGTCATGGAAGCAACCTAAATGCCCATCGACAGATGACTGGATAAAGAAGATGTGGTACATACATATATACAATGGAACATTACTCAGCCATAAAAAGAACGAAATTGGGACATTTGTAGAGACGTGGAGGGATCTAGAGACTGTCATACAGAGTGAAGTAAGTCAGAAAGAGAAAAACAAATATTGTATATTAATGCATATATGTGGAACCTAGAAAAATGGTACAGATGACCGGTTTGCAGGGCAGAAATTGAGACACAGATGTAGAGAACAAATGTATGGACACACCAAGGGGGGAAAACGGCAGGGGGTGGGGGTCAAAAAAAAAAAAAAAGGATCCAGCATGCCACAAGTAAGACCTGAGGCAGCCAAAAATAATTAAATAAATAAATAGAAAGAAAATAGGATGTTAAGTAACCCATGGCATGCAGTGGCATTCACAATTAATGAAATTACATACCATCTATGGTTGATTATGATGAAGTGTCTACACAAGCACTAAGACATATTCTAGTAAAATTATTGAAATTTAAGGAAAAAAATCTTTCCACCATCTCAGCAGAAAGCATATATGACTTATAAGGGGAAAAATGATATTATCATCAGATTTTTCAACAGCAACATTTTATGCCAGAAGAAACTTGAGAAACAGACTTAAGATGCTCAAAGGAAGAAAATGTGAGCCAAAGATTTTTATATATAGTAAAACTGACCTACAGTTATAAAAGGTGCAGACTGTTACCAACATGCAAGAACTTGAGGAATATTGTTTTTATGAGCCCTTCCTAAAAATTCTGCTTGAGCTGCCCTGAACAATATGGTAGCCACTAGGCACATGTGACTATTTAAATTTTAATTTGAATGAATTACATGAAGTAAAAGTAAAAATTCAACTCTTCTTTTACACTAGCTACATTTCAGGTGCTCAAGAACTGTGTGTGACTATAATATTGGATTGTGCAACTATACAACATTTCCATTGTCATGGAAAATTCTATGGGATGGTGCTGTCTTAGCCAATGAGCTTCAGGCAACCAAAATGACTTGGGAATCATTGACATAAAGACCAATTGTGGGTATTAAATAAATAGTTAACTGAATAAATAAGACTAAATGAGGCTTAAAAGGGAGAGGTTATGGTATATAAAACCTGCATAATTTGACAAGTTACATAGAGTAAAAATGGGTGAGATGGAAATAGTTTATGCAAAATAAAATATTTTTAAGTTATATTCTCAGTATTAATAATTGTTGGTGGTAGTATTACTATTGCTATTCTGAGACTATTGTATATGTAATGTGGGACAAAGCAGATGAATAATTATGGGATATTCTAATTCTATCATGTCCTTGAAAACCAGGATTCCAGTGTGGAAGAAGGAGATGCAGATGTAATACAGAGGAGGTTAAGTGGAAGATCCTATAGCCTGAATTTAAATTGGAAATATTAGAATGAACTAGAACCCCATGATTGACTTAGTAATAACGGTCATCCCTATGGCCCTGACTGTGGTTTTGAACTACCATTTCAAGATGATACAAATAGATGGAGAGATATACCATGTTCTTGGATTGGAAGAATGAACATTGTGAAAATGACTGTACTACCCAAAGCGATCTACACATTCAATGCAATCCCTATAAAACTACCAATGGCATTTTTCACAGTACTAGAACAAAAATTGCACAATTTGTATGGAAACAAAAAAGACCCCAAATAGCCAAAGCAATCTTGAGAAAGAAAACGGAGCTGGCAAAATCAGGCTCCCTGACTTCAGACTATACTACAAAGCTACAGTAATCAAGACAGTATAGTACTGGCACAAAAACAGAAATATAGATCAATGGAACAGTTTAGAAAGCCCCAAGATAAACCCACGCACATATGGTCACCTTATCTTTGATAAAGGAGGCAATACAATGGAGAAAAGAGAGCCTCTTCAATAATTGGTGCTGGGAAAACTGGACAGCTGCATGTAAAAGAATGAAACTAGAACACTCCCTTACACCATACACAAAAAAAACCTGAAAATGGATTAAAGATCTAAATGTAAGGCCAGACACTATAAAACTCTTAGAGGAAAACATAGGCAGAACACTCTATGACATAAATCACAGCAAGATCCTTTTTGACCCACCTCCTAGAGAAATGGATATAAAAAGAAAAATAAACAAATGGGACTAATGAAGCTGAAAAGCTTTTGCACAGAAAGGAAACCATAAACAAGACCAAAAGACAACCCTCAGAACGGGAGAAAATATTTGCAAATGAAGCAACTGACAAAGGATTAATCTCCAAAATTTACAAGCAGCTCATGCAGCTCAATATCAAAAAAACAAACAACCCAATGCAAAAATGGGCAGAAGAACTAAATAGACATTTCTCCAAAGAAGATATACAGATTGCCAACAAACACATGAAAGGATACTCGACATGACTAATCATTAGAGAAATGCAAATCAAAACTACAGTGAGATATCACCTCACACCAGTCAGAATGGCCATCATCAAAAATTCTACAAACAAGAAATGCTGGAGAGGGTGTGAAGAAAAACGAACCCTCTTGCACTGTTGGTGGGACTGGGTAAATTGATATAACCACAATGGAGAACAGTATGGAGGTTCCTTAAAAAACTACAAATAGAACTACCATATGACCCAGCAATCCCACTACTGGGCATATACCCTGAGAAAACCATAATTCAAAAAGAGTCATGTACCACAATGTTCATTGCAGCTCTATTTACAATAGCCAGGACATGGAAGCAACCTAAGTGTCCATCAACAGATGAATGGATAAAGAAGATGTGGCACAAAATATACAATGGCATATTACTCAGCCATAAAAAGAAACGAAATTGAATTATTTGTAGTGAGGTCGATGGACCTAGAGTCTGTCATACAGAGTGAAGTAAGTCAGAAAGTGAAAAACAAATACCGTATGCTAACACATATATATGGAATCTAAAAAAAAAAAAGGTTCTGAAGAACCTAGGGGCAGGACAGGAATAAAGACTCAGACCTAGAGAATGGACTTGAGGACACGGGGAAGGGGAAAGGGAAGCTGGGACGAAGTGAGAGAGTGGCATGGACATATATACACTGCCAAATGTAAAATAGATAGCTAGTGGGAAGCAGCCGCATAGCACAGGGAGATCAGCTCTGTGCTTTGTGACCACCTAGAGGGGTGGGATAGGGAGGGTGGGAGGGAGACGCAAGAGGGAGGAGATATGGGGATATATGTATATGTATAGCTGATTCACTTTGTTATAAAGCAGAAACTAACACACCATTGTAAAGCAATTATACTCCAGTAAAGATGTTAAAAAAAAAAAAAGAAGAAACCAGGGGGAATTCTCTAGCAGTCCAGTGGTTAGGACTCCGTGCTTCCACTGCCAAGGGTGCAGGCTCAATCCCTGGTGGGGGAACCAATATCCTGCAAGCTGCACGGCATGGCCAAATTTAAAAAAGAATAAAACGAAGAGGGAGAAGGAGAAGGAAAAGATGAAGACGAAGAAGAAGAAGAAGGAGAAGAAACCAGTGATTTGGGGAGAAATGACTGGTTCCAGGTCTGGGGTAGGACATATACAAGATGTGCCTGGAACATCATAACATACCAGATAGCAAGGAAGCTCTCAAAGACCACACGGGTCATGTCAAAAAGACTCAGAAGCCAACTTAAAGAGGCTGCTATTGGCCGATGGGAAATTTTCAGTTTCAATAAAAATTGCAATAGATCGGAACTCCTCAAATATGTTTATTTTTTTAATAAATTTATTTATTTTTGGCTGCATTGGGTCTTCAGTGCTGCGCTTGGGCCTTCTTTTTAGTTGCAGCGAGCGGAGGCTACCCTTTGTTGTGGTGCTCGGGCTTCTCATTGCAGTGGCTTCTCTTGTTGAGGAGCACGGGCTCTAGGCGCACGGGCTTCGGTAGTTGTGGCACCCGGGCTTAGTTTCTCCGTAGCATGTGGTATCTTCCCAGACCAGGGCTCGAACCCGTGTCCCTTGCATTGGTAGGTGGATTCTGAACCACTGCACCATCAGGGAAGCCCCTCAAATATGTTTAAATCCATGAGTTATTTATAATAGTAGTAAATGAAAAATCAACTTATTAGTCACCTTCTGAGGATGAAAAGGAACTCAACATACTTCCTTGAGAACTGGATAAATGAAAGGAAAGAATCAAGTATGTATCTTGCTTATTCTACATGAATAGGCTAACCAGTTAATACACATGGGCAAGTGTCCCTTTATAAAATTATTCCAGCTAATATGAAAACAAAATGATAAAATATCACAATTTTGAAACCTCCAATAAGTAAGTAGGTATAGGCCTTGAGCTTCACCTGCAATTGAAATCATAAAAAAGTGAAAATAAGATATATATTATTGTGTCTCCTAATGAAAGAACAAAACATCACCTATAGTATTGCCGAAGTGATTGAATCTGAGTCCAATCAGGCCTTTAGATCCAGCTGCTAATTTGCAGGAAATACAAAGGGGGAAGAAGCATGTTAAATTGCTCCACGAGGACACAATAAAAAAAAAAAAATCCAGACTTTGGGAAACTCTACGGTTCCAACGGGCTGGGATAAATTGCATAACTTCCAAATAGGCATGATAAAACTGTAATATTTAAGAATGCACACTTAGGTGACAAAAGCATAAGAATTCAAGGAAGTGATGACTACATAGAAGTCAGGATGGTCGTTACTTTTGAAGGGAGGAAGAGGGCTGTGATTGGGATGAGGCAGCTGTAGACGCTTCTGGGATGACTGGCCAAGTTCTGTTTCTTGAATCATGTGTTGGTTACAAAGATGTTCACCTTAAAGTAATTCAATAAACTATTTCAAAAATAAGATTTGAAAGATGCTGGGTGGTGATTTTTAACATAGCCCCGTCTAATTCACCACTATAGCCATGGCAGAAGACGTATGGCTTTTGGAGAATGACAATGGATTCTCTTAAATTTAGTCATCTGGCAGCTCTTCAAATGCAATTGCTTTTTCAAAGATGATCTCTTTATTGGAGCAAATCAGCGCAGACCCTGGCGTTTGGTATGCAGTTATCAGTTGGGTAAATTTTTCATTCTCTACACCAGTAAGCAGAGAATATCAAAAGAGTTTGATTCATCTGTCAGGAAAGCAGTTCACCAGTACTGTTTTACCTCAGGGCTGTAGCAACTCTGACTCTGTCAAAATGTAGTTAACAGGACACTGATTGCCTCACCATCCCACTGGACAACACGGTAGTTCAGCACATTGATGATATCATATTCTTAAGACATAGTAAATAAGAAGCAGCTGTAATCCTAGACTCTTTGATAAAACACCTGTGCATGAAAGAGTGTGAGACAAACCTCATAAAAATCCAGGGCTCTGTCACCTCAGTACAGAGATGCTTAGAAGATCTCTTCTTTAGAGGAAACTCGTAACACATTTGGATAAACTGCTGGACACATTTACTAAGTAAGACCTAAGGACTGTCAACTTTGATTAGGTCCCAGAGCAAGCTATGATTCTCCAGCTGGTCCAGGTTGAGAAGCAAGCAGCTTGGACATAGGGTGTAGCAGAATCATGGTGCTCAAAGTGTGTATGGCTGACGAGGAAACTAGACAGATAGTGCCAATAGAAGGATCAGAATACAAGCCCCTAGGGCTTGGGGCAAAGCCACCTACTCTTCCACAAGTGCGTAGTCTCTTTTTGAGAAACACCTCCTGGCTGGTAGAGACTGAATGCTTGGCCATGAGACACCAAAGAACCATGTGACCTGAGCTGCCCATTATCAACTGTGTATTGTCTAATTCATCAAACCATAAAAGTGGGCATACATTGTAAGAGTCCAAAATCAAGAGGAAGTGTTAAATATGAAATTTTACTAATGCAGGTGGTAAAGGCAGTGTAAGCTGCTGCATGGGCAGGTCAACAACACTCCCCAGGCACGTACTCCAGTGGTACTGCCACCTCTTCTTCAACTCATCCGAATAGCTTTATGGGACGTTGCTTATGAAAAGTGACCTGAAGAAGCCAAAAACATCTGCAGGAATATGAACTAGTTAAAAGTGGACTGTGGAAACAGTGTGACCTACTTAAGGACAATAAGGAAAGAATTCTTGCAGTAGGCAGAAACTCAAGCAGCACATATCATTGCCCCTTTGCTTGGAAGGAAAAAGAAGGGGTACAGATCTCTAGAAATTTGTGGGTAGTACTAAATTGTTTAGCTAGATGGTCATAGACTTGGGAGGAACAAGATTGGAGGGTTGGTAAAAACAAGGGTGAATGGGAGAGCGTTGTAAAGTTGGATCTCACAGAATGGCCCCAGAAGGTGAGATTATTTGTGTTCTATGGGGATGCTCATCAGAGGGCACCCCACTGCAGAGAAGGCTCTCAATAATAGTAGGGAAAGATGATCTGATCTGTGAATATCAGCCAGCATCTTTCCTAGTAATGCCAGAGTTTGCTCGATGCGTACAAGAATAAAGTAATTGCCCTAGTGACAGAGACAGTTGTTATGTATGGGTCCAATAACAGAGAAAGACTTCTCACCATGTTGGATCTGGATGGCACTGCTCACTCTTCCAACAGTGGAGTCCCAAGCTTAGCCCCCTATCTGATACCATACTCTGGAAAGATCAGATAATTACCTGGCGGCAGATTAATTGGACCACTGCATAATGGAGGGGGCAACAATTTGTCCTCACTGGAACAGAAATTTGTTCTAGGTATTGTTTTACCTTTCCTGCCTGCAGTATGTAAGTATGTAAGAGTATGGAAGTATCATCACCATACTCTACCTCAAGAAGAATAATTAGTGATGTAGAAAGGAGAGATTAGAGATGGGAAGATCAAGTATCAATACCATTTAAAAAAAACAAAAGCTACTCAAAGTCAGGTTATATCTGCCATGTGCTATCACAATCTCTGTAATTCCCCTGCTGTAGCACTTTTCATGCTTCATTACAACAAAAACTCATGAGAGCAGGGTGGTGTCTATGTTGCTCTCCATCATATTTCCAGCACCTAGCACTGTGCCTGGGACATCACAGAGCTCGACAGATATGTGTTAAATGTTTGTTGAATGTCTTCTACACTTTAATATTTATCAAAATGCCTTAAAAGTATTTTGGCCAAAGTAGGTGCTAAACAGACATTTGTTAAGTGAAAAAAAAATTATGCTCAACTAGATCAGAAGCCAACCAACACCAGCCTGTGGGCCAAATCCAGCCTGCCACCTGGTATTGTATGGCCCATGAACACAGAATGATTTTTACATTTTTAGAGGGTTGGAGAAAACTAAAAGAAGAATAATATTTCATGACACATGAAAGGTATGTAAAATTCAGATTTCAGTGTCCATAGATAAAGTTTTATTGGAGTACAGCCATGTTCATTTTTGTACATGTTGTCTGTGGTGCTTTCATGCTACCGCTTGAGTAGTTGTGACGGAGAACATATGTCCTGCAAAGCTGAGAGTATTTATTATCTGGCCCTTTACAGGAACAGTTTGCTGACCCCTGCACCAGACCTTGCAAAGTACAGAGCACACCAGTTTTTCAGACACTGGTTAATATGGTGCTTGGCACCTTCCTTGGCAGAGAACCACTGCTTCACTTCAATTTCCTCGAAAGAAAACAAACTGTGTTTCTTATACTTCATGGTTTCAGGGTGAGGCTTGTTCCAAGACTTGCCAGAGCCCTTAGACCCCTTCGTGCTATATTTGAAACATGAGATATATAATAGCCAGGAGAGATAAATACACAGAGAGACATGGAAGGAGAGCCATAGAGAACATCAGAGGAAGAGACTTTGGCGCACTGGCTCTGTAAGGGAAGCTTTACTCCCTGTCAGAATCGTTTCAGAACTGTGTAATGTGGCCTTTTCCAAAGCTTCATTCTGTTTTTATTACAGTAAAATGTTTATTGTGATTGCTGAGAGAATTGCTGTCTTAAAACTGATGTTTTCTATGGTAGAGTTTGACCTGTATTTGCTGAAGCTATGTTTTAAAATAATACACTGAAGTTTATGAAGGAAACGTTGACTCTTCCCAAAGACAGAAACTAAAGAGTTTCTTTTCCTGAAATAATGATTTCATTAAATTAGAAAAGTGGACATATCTTTGTTATTTAACTTCTTCCTCATTCTCTATAAAATGCATGCATCCATTTTATCTACTGTTTATCTAGAATAACCACATGCTAGTAACTGACTTCCCTTTATTTTGCACTACACTCCAGCAATTCTTTATCATTTAAGTTTAATACAGGCAGGCAGAGCCTGATCCCGATTAGAATGACAAGGACTATTTCCTTAATTACTGTACATAGATAATAGCATTTATTCTGGCAATTCCCATGCTATTCAATCAGGCAAGATTCAATACAAAAAAAAGAAGAAGGAAGAGGAGAAGGAGAAGGAGAAGCTGATTTGAAAAAAATCAGACATTTGTTAAGCGAAAAAAAATTATTCAGTCACATTCTATTTTTTAAAGTTTATAGCTCTCAGGGAGCACTTCTTATTGGAAGTTCTATTTAAAAATTACGGAAGGGGCTTCCCTGGTGGCGCAGTGGTTGAGAGTCCGCCTGCCGATGCAGGGGACACGGGTTCGTGCCCCGGTCCGGGAGGATCCCACATGCCGCGGAACGGCTGGGCCCGTGAGCCATGGCCGCTGAGCCTGCGCGTCCGGAGCCTGTGCTCCGCAACGGGAGAGGCCGCAGCAGTGAGAGGCCCGCGTATAGCAAACAAATAAATAAATAAATTACGGAAGGATTACAGTACTAGCAACCACTGATACAGGAAAACAAGAAAGGCAAGTGGGCCATTTTAGAAATCATTTTTTTTTAAAAGAATTGTATTGCATTCTTTTAAAAAATTTATTTATTTATTTATTTATTTTTGGCTGTGTTGGGTCTTCGTTGCTGTGCAAGGGCTTTCTCTAGTTGTGGCGAGCGGGAGCTACTCTTCATCGCGGTGCACGGGCCTCTTACTATCACGGCCTCTCGTTGCGGAGCACAGGCTCCAGACGCGCAGGCTCAGTGGTTGTGGCGCACGGGCTTAGTTGCTCCGCGGCATGTGGGATCCTCCCAGACCAGGGCTCGAACCTGTGTCCCCTGCATTGGCAGGCAGATTCTCAACCACTGCGCCACCAGGGAAGCCCCCTAGAAATCACAACTTTTAAACTAATTGCAATTTCTAAAGTAAACCTAATGGTACTGCACAGAACAAAAACGTCTCTAATCTAATCTTGGCAGCATTGTGATTTCAAACTGCTAAACCACACGGTATATTCACTTTTCCTTTGTGTGGGCTTGCATATTTACCTTCCCCAAAGATCTTTCTCTGTGTCCTGGTTGTGTATTGAAGCACTCATGATTGATGAATTATTGTCAAGAAAAAACTAAGGCTCCTGCTTTTTACCAAAACAACTTTTTATGGAACACAAATTTTTTTTCCAGGGGAGACATACAGATTTAGCATTATGTATTTTTGTTAACAGGTTAAAGAGGATGGTCTAATAGAAAATGGTGAACAAAATGAGAGCAAAGCTGGGAAAGCCACTGCCAGTGGATGACTTGAATTAAAGGTAGATATATATAAACTTTCCTGGTCTTAAAGCTCTCTTCTAAGGAAAATGCCAGGGCCACTGACTGTTTTTCAGAAATTAAGATGGCAATCAACCAATTGTTTTGTCCTTTACTGAGATCACTAGAAGGAAATACTTCTAACTCAACCAAAAATGTCACTTCTAAAGAAAAATTATGTATATATATATGCCCATGATGGCCACAGAGCATGGGAATATTTTGTTTCTGAACTGTTAAGACAATGTCTTGATCTCTCTCCCTATACCTCCAACAACCCTCCTCTGCTGTGGATCCTTGTAATCTCACCTACAATATAGACCAGGAATTTTCATTGAGTCCATTTCAACACCTGAAAAGACTTACAACTGACAGGTACTGTAATGCCTGTGATAAGATGCACATCCACTCAATTCAAGCATGTTAGAGTATGTCAGGACTGAATTTACAAATCTCATGAACACCGTGATTTAATAAATGGTGGTCCAGCTTTGGTCCCAAGAAGCATGAGAAAGGATTCATAAAAAACAAAGGCAGGGCCTCCCTGGTGGCGCAGTGGTTGAGAGTCCGCCTGCTGATGCAGGGGACACGGGTTCGTGCCCCGGTCCGGGAAGATCCCACATGCCGTGGAGCGGCTGGGCCCGTGAGCCATGGCTGCTGAGCCTGCGCGTCTGGAGCCTGTGCTCCGCAATGGGAGAGGCCACAACAGTGAGAGGCCCGCGTACCACAAAAAAAAAAAAACAAAGACAAAAAACCGGATGGAAATAGGAAAAAAAAAAGATTATTTGTTAATTCTGAGTGGTGGGTACAAGGTTGTCTGATGTTTGCTCTATTTTCCTATATTTGGAATGCTTCATAATTTTTTTAAATTGTTTTTCTATGGGAAAAAAAGAAAGCTAAAGAAATTCCCAGGTGCTCAAATTCTAAATGAAGAAGGGGAAAATTGCACAGTTTTTTTCTTTTTCAGGGGTAGTAAGTTGAAGAAAACTCTGAACTGCCATTGCATTGGAGGGACAGTGATCTAGGGGGTCCCTGGGAGCAATATTCTTATTCCACTGAAGGAGGTGAGCCAAGATACTTATAAGCTCTAGAGAACCTTTAACACAGGAAGCTATTTATCATAACAAGCTTGGTTGATACTGT
Source organism: Lagenorhynchus albirostris (assembly GCF_949774975.1). Classification (NCBI taxonomy): domain Eukaryota; kingdom Metazoa; phylum Chordata; class Mammalia; order Artiodactyla; family Delphinidae; genus Lagenorhynchus; species Lagenorhynchus albirostris. The sequence goes on along the minus strand of NC_083096.1, from coordinate 133,809,478 downwards.
TCCCATACTGAACCAATTAGGTTCGCCTATTTCGTCATACTTCATAACTTGGGATGATAGGTTTCCAAGTATGGTACAGCGTAGTAATTGAATTTTGATCAAACACACATGGCCCATAACCCAGTATGTGAAATTTTCAGAACAGTTCACAGCTTTTAAATATCCAGTCAACATGTTGCCAAAAGTACAGGATGTACTTGATGCAAGGGGGAGAGAAAGGGGAGGGCTGAATCTTGGTAGAGCTGTAAAACAAATATTTTTGTTCTTGTTCTCTTCTTATTTTTCAAATGGCAGTGGAGAAAGACCATGGGATATCTATCATAACTCAAGTCTTCCCCTTGCTTGCTCCGTGTGCATAAACAGCTTTGAGTCTCACTGCAGATTACCATTTATTTTTTTGCATGAAACTGTTTTCATGTCACAGGCCTGTTACACATGACTTGCTACATTTCTCGTTGCAGCACTAGCCAGAGTATTTCTTGACAACCTACTATATGTCAGGCACCAGGTATACAGGTCAACTCTTTTGAATAAAGAGACACGATCCCTGTCTTCATGTGATCTACTGTGGATGGAGAGATAAACATAAAATAAATAAAAACATCAATAATTTTATCACTGTAACCTGTGATCCTTAACATGAAGGAAAAACAAGGCACCAGGAGGGACAAATAGTGGGTACCTAATTTATCCAGGAGAGAGGAAGGGGGGAGGAGAAGCAGAGAACACATCTCCAAGAAAGTGCCATTGAAATTGATTTCTGAAAGACGAGTGATCCAAGAGAGAGAATGAGTATTCCCAGGAGAAGTAAGCACAGGGATAAGCTTTGAAGTAGGCAGAACTCTGGCAAGTTCAAGGACCTGAAGGCTAGTATATTCAGTGAGAAAGAGGCTCAAAAGATAGGCGGGAGCCAGACCACACCAGACCATATAAAGGATTATGCTAAGTGCAGCCATTGAAAAGTGGCTGGCCAGGGAGTGACATGACGGGAGTCAGGCAAGACAAGAAGCAGAAAGACTAACTAGAAGGCCTTGGCAATTGTCCAGGTGGGAAGTGATAGTGGCTTGGAATGGCTCAATGGCAGAGATGAAGAACAGTGGACAAATCTGAGAGATATTTTGGAGAAGTGACATGACTTGGAGATAACTGGACGTGGGAAGTGATGGAGAAGGAGGTTCCAAGGACATTTCCAGGTTTCTGGCTTGAGCAACTTAGTGAATAAAGTCTAATGAATAACAACTACTTAGTATAACTCATAAGGCTACATCATTCTTACAAGCTCCTGTATCTGTGGTGATATTCTGCTCTCACCACAGACACCACAGATTTTGTAGGAACAGATGCGTTAATCAGATGGTGGGGATGTAGAAATTTTCCACCTACATGCATATCAAACTTTCCTTACCATAAGCAGAAGAATGTCTCTGAGATATTAAAATCAGACTTTAACATAAACCTAGAATTTTTACTCTCAGCTCTACAGACGCAGTCATAGATGTCTGGCCGTTGAAATAGAAGAACCTGAAAGGAAACAAATTTCCCCTTTGAAAATGTTTTAAGACCATGTCTTTATTCATTCACGAGATTTTTCTCCTGAGCATTTTTAGTGTGAGAGGTATGAGGTAAATAAGACGTATTCCCTGTCTTAGCAAAGAGTATATTCTATCGGGGAGAAAGAGTCATAAAAAATATGCATAATACAGTGTAGTATGTTACATAGATCAAGCAATAGAATTATACTAAACAGACCACAGAATGATTAATTCTACAGGGGGACTGGCACAGGGGCATGGCTATGAAAGACTTCAGAGGGGTTGCATTTGAGAAGTCTTGAAAGACAAGAGTTTGCTAAGTAGAGCAGTGGATGGGGGAGAAATTCCAAGAGGAGGTAACAGCACAAGCCAAGGCATGAGGGTCCTAAAGAGGACGGAGTACCCAGAGCTAGGGTCCTCAGGGTGAAACCATAGGGTGTCTGACCCAGTCTGGAAAAGTCATCCTTCCATTACGAAGTCTGAAAAACACTACCAGTCTAGTCCAATTTATCTGCTCTAATTTGACCCAGGTAGAGAATTCTCTTTTGTGTGGGCCCCAACCAACAAAGACCTCTTACTGTGACTACTGCCTGAAGATTGCCCATGTTTACGTATTGAGATGAGTGGTCCTCTCTCCCACAGTCATAATCAGTCCCATCACTGGGCCAAGGCTACAGGACACGTAGCCTCGAAAGTGCCTAGAAAGATGTGACCGTCAGACTTCCCTGGTAGTCCGGTGGTTAGGAATCCGAGCCTCCACTTAAGGGGGCGTGGGTTCAATCCCTGACTAAGATTCCCTCACGCTGTGTGGCCAAAAAAAAAGAAAAGAAAAGAAAGAAAGAAAGAAAGATGTGGCCATGGCCCAAGGTAATGCTTCTGTGGACTGGAGAATACAGACAATAGAATGGCTGTGACTTCTAGTCTCAGTCTGGCTAATTGGTACAGCTGTCCCTACACAACAGTCAGATGTAGTGAGTGACCGCCACCAAAAAAAAAATGTGCGTGTGTGTGTTTGTGTGTGATCTTTAAATTTTAATAGCTATTCAGACAGTCCTTAGAGAGAGAATTGGCAGCTTGGACCTGGAGGCTGCTCCCCCCACCTGTCTCCAGGCACCGCAAACACAGCTGTGTAAGAAGGAGACAAAGCTTCCAAGGAAAGAAATGGTACAGTCTGGGGGGGAACAAACAATGGAAGCGCCTTTCTCACAAACCCACTTGGGACAAGGCCTGTCTAGCAACAACAAAAATTAGCAAGGAGGATATGATCAGGATATATATATATATATATATATTTTTAAGAAACAAACTTCACCGTGAAGTAAGATCATTCAAGACCCAACTCAGCAGCCACTTTAAAACCATTTTTTAAGGATGAGACAGATCACACCATTCAAGTTGAGGGGAGAACAAGGTAGCACGTGTTTCTGGCAAGTTTCACATTCAGGTGCTGTCCGCGCATGGAGATGAAATGGAAAGACGATTTATGCTCTGTCATAGAACTCGGAGTTCCCCACACGAAACGCAGGAGTCCCTGGGAAAGTGCCTAGAAACTTCTTTATCTGGATTTCTCCAGGCTGCAAAGCGCAGGCATTTTTAAAGTTCAACTCTTTAGAAAAAAGTCAGCAGAGGCAAGATTTCCACAGATGTTAACAGTTCTAGAGTGGTCAAGGGGCTGCGGCTCTCCGAAGAAAGGGAAATTCGAAGAGGGAAAGAAGTCGTTTTGGAAGAAGAAAACCCAAGCAAGGAGGTATTTTCGGTATCATTTAAATCACAAAATAGCACGAATGCGGTCTCTGCCTGTGCGCTACCCAAACGTCGAGCTGAATACCACTGAACGCTGGTTTGAAAATTTCCATTTTTGTAATTTGCTTTCCTTTGTTAAGCCAAGACTTGAGAGAAACCTGGCAGCCGTCTCCAAAGTCTGGCACGATTTCCCCTCCGACGCACTCGGTTGGTGGGGATGTGGAAGGGACCGCACAAGAGAGGAGAGAGAGGGAAGGAGGTGGATTGAGAAGTGCCCGCCGGGGGCTGCGGAGGGAGCGGGCCGCAGCCTCTCAGTCAGGGGGTTTGGCTCCACCTACAGGAAGCCGAAAGCACTCGAAGCAGATCCCTCTGCTGCCACGGAAACCAGGGGTGTCGGCGACTTGGGCAACTGCTGGAGAATTTTCCAGCCAGTGGGAAAGGGGTGTAAGGAGCTGGCGGTAAGGAGTAGGGAGGTAGGGATCTCCATCACCAGGTCCACAGCGGCATATCAGATTCAGCACAGGGGTTCGTATCTGGAGGAAAAAAGACTCCATGCCTCCTCCTGTAACCTATGATTGATTTCACTGGTTACATGTAAGCCCCATTTGAGGACAAGGGCAGTTTCTATTCCCAGTCCAGGCCCATGACATAGCCAGTGTGCTCAACTGCTGAATGAATGAATGAACAAATGAATCTAACCCACTGGATAAACACTCGGTTAAACAACAGCGATCTAACGTGATAACAAACGCTTCCCCCCACCCCCCAGGTATATTTATGAGTTGTCAGGCATTTTGTTAATGGCTGTAATTGCTTAAAAAAAAAAAATCCTGCACCATCTACACTATTCCAGTGTTCTACCTCCAATATGGGTAGCACTAATTAAGTACCACTCATTTCATCTGATGCCCTGAATTTGAAATGAGTAAAAGAGGCTTGGAGAGGTTTCTTTCCCTGGGTCAACCAGTTTGTTGGTGATAGAACAGGTTCGGGGCTAAATTTTCCTGACCTTCTCTCTGGTGTTTTTTTTCTAAGGCAAGAGAATTATTCTGCCGGACTGTGGATTGACCTGCACGGATACGCTTAGCCGATTGGCTCGCTCAGGCGGAAATTGGCTTCCCCACCTGCCTGTTGTCCTGTCCCTCAGCTTCTGTCTCGGCTTCTGCGAGAGGCCAAGGCAGCCGCTCGTGCTGCTTTACTCCAAAAATCAAGTGCTGCCTGGAGCTGGTGCCCACTGGTTGCTAAACTTATGAATCCATTTTCTTTTTAAAGCCTAAAGGACAGAATCTTTGAGCTTGCAGATTTGTAAGCTACAAACAGGCAGGTGCTGTGTTTTAGCAAACCAGGTGTCTTATATCCAATATCCAGCACATCTACTTATCCAAAGTGCTTAATAAGCAGTTATTGAATTTCCCAATGATAGTTATAGACGAAGATGATATTTACCAATTGAAAAAGAATTTTTGCTGTAGGCAGTTAGCACTCAGTTTCCAAATTTAAAAAAAGTGAAGATTCTTCCTGTAAATGAGACTCCATTTGCATTGTGTCAGATAAATGATGATGTAGTGAAAGTTGGAGATCAGAAGATCCAGATTCTAACCACAAGTCATCTATAAGATGGAAATAAATAATACTGTCATGACCTCCAAAAGGATTAGACATGAATCATTATTACAATAATAATCACAGTATTAATAATAGTTTTTTTGTGCTATTATTAAGTGCTTACTACATTCCAGGCTTTCTATTAACCACTTTAAGTGCATTATCTAATTTATCCTTATAGCAACCCCATGAGGGTGACAATTATTATGCCCGTTTTACAGAATGAGAGAACAGAAGCTCATAGACATTAAGGTACTCACCTACAGTGACACAGTGGTGAGGCCAGTATTGGAACCCAACTCCTACCTGACTCCACACTCCTAAATGTTATGTTACACAATAGATACCTATTGGCTGATTCCATGCTGGTGGCATTCAAATCTCTATCTCTAGTTCTTAGTTCTCATGGGAACTCTATACTTTTATTTCCAATTACTAAAATCATATCATTAATTGTACGTTCCACTACTGTTTAAATTTAGAAGGACCTAAGCCAAACTCCTTCTTTTCTTTCATAAGCATTTACTCAGAGCCATCCATATTCAGGCCTCCAAGCTTGGTCTAAGGCAATGGCTCTCAACTGGGGGGGGGGGTTTTGCCCTCCAGGGGACATCTGGCAATGTCTGGAGACAATTCTGGTTGTCACAACCAGTGGTGGGGGGATGCTATTGGCATCTAGTGAGTGGAGACCAGGGATGCTGCTAAACAGCTTACAGTGCACGTGACGTTCCGCCACAACAAAGAATTATGTAGCCCAAAATGTCAATAGAAGTGAGGTTAAGAAACCTTGGCTCAGGAATATGGAGATGAATCAGGCAGATATCATCATTAATCATCTGCTATGGGAGATGCATGTATAAATTTGAAGCACAAAGTTTATGCAGATTCTTGTGTCGTGACAAAGGATAAGTGCCCCAAGGCTCATAAAGAGTTATGGGGTTTCCTAGGGGCTGGGGAAGGCTTGGTGGAGGAGGTGGCACTTGAGCCAAGTGCAAAGAAGAGAGAAGATCTGGATTCTGGATAAAAGGACAAACAGTGTGCAGGGTGTGGGTGTATGTAAGGAGGTTATTTTAATTGAAGTGGAGGAGGTGTGAAGAGGTGTAGTGGAGAAAAGGAGGTAATGTTTTGTTGGGGCCAGATCAAAGCGCCTTGAGTGCAAAGAGGAGGACTTCAGACTTCAGTTGTAAGTAACGGGAAGCCATCTAACATTTTCAAATGGGGGAATAATGTGATCAAAATGTTCTGGGGGGATGAATCTAGCAGCTGAATGGAAATGGATTGCAGAGAATAAGAAGCCGGAGGCAGGAAGACATGTTAAAATGCTACTATCACATGTCTTGCTATTAAAAGGAAACCACTTAGCTCTTTTCGTTTTTATTAGTAGCAACCAATAACTGAGTGATTATTGTGATTCAAAGCCAAACACTACATATACAATCGTACTTAGTGCTGCCTTCTGTCACAAGGATCTCCCCATTTTACAGATAAGGGGATGGTCAGAGTGGATAAAAAGTGGCAGGGCCAGGATCTGGCTACCAAAGCCTGCGATCCTAACTGCTTTGTGTGCTGGGTACAAGGTTGGGATTCTTAACCTCTTGACCAACCCAGACTGTCCCTTCTAAAACAGACAATAAAACAAGCCAGCCCAGGCCCCACTGGGAATGGGAAGGTCTAGGACAAACAGCCTCAGGAAATCTGCTTCTCCTTGGCAGCCAGAGCTGATGGTAGGGAGAAAGGGGGTGTTTCTCTGGGCTAATTTTGGGGGCATGGGGAGCATAGGCATATGCCTTATTACAAATACACCTACAGGATAGATTCCTTTAATTTATTTGGAGGTAAGTTGGTTCCTCCGGGGGGGATGGTAAATGAGAGCAAAAATGGGAACGTCTGAAGCAAAGATCGAGCTTCTCATGTCAGGCATCTCTTGGCTGTTGAGGTAGCAAGCAGAAGACATGAAGTGGGGGATAGAAAGGCTGTGACTCAGAAATTCCTTGTTTACTTGGCTCCTGAACAGATTGCTAACTGGATCCAGGTGTGTGCTCTGGTTTTGTTTTAGAGCCTCTTCGCCACAGGCAGGGAAGGAGAGGAAAGGTGTGGACCATATCCGTAGACAGAGTGGGTGGCAGCATTAGAATTGGTGGAGGTGCTGACAGAGGCATGGCCATATATACTAGCTGGCTATGTGGGCTTTTGGTGACCTGCAACTAGAATGTTGGTCCAGGGCACCAGCTTTTGTCATGAAAAAACATTCACAGCAAGAAGTTAGAGAAGGATACGACCAAAATGGTGGCCACCACCGAGTAGCCAAGGACCAGTAGGTAGAGTACATATGAGAACATCCTTGAAAACTTCCAGGTCTACCTGGAAGGAATTGAGATGGTGGAAACTCTCACAGAGCAGGCAGGGGAAGAGTCAGAGAGACTTTGATGGCCTTTGATGACCATTCATTTCACGGTGACTCTCCATCGCAGGATAATCTTTAACTATTTTGGAAAGTTTGTGATCTACAATTTAAAGGTCAAAGGCTCCAGGATTCCAGAGTTCCAGTTCTTCTTTCTAAAGTCCCACAGTGTTAAACAAACATAAATTCTTGCCACAATCTCTTAGATTTGACAGCCTAATAAATAGATTAAAAAAAAAAATTCAAGACACAATCTCCTCTCTAGACCAAAACTCCTGAAGGTCAAAGATTGAATCTGCACCACCAAACTCAAGAGGTGCTCAAGAAGTATCTGCTGAGTTTAACTCAGTGCAATGTTCTCCTGAAACATCAAGAGCGTTCACTAGACGCAATAATATAATTTTTAAATCCAAATGTTATTTTCACCTCATTAAAAAAAAGCCTAACCTTATGTATCAATATGCCTGTTTTCACAAAGTCTTTGCCCACAGTCTGTAAGTTGTCCTAATACTAAGACCAAATGCCAAAAATCAAATGTTTTTTCCCTGGAGAAAATCTGGAAGAGGCAATTATACTAGACATACTACTCAGAAGGATCTGTTTCAGTGTTTTTGCTTTTGTAAGTAGCATCATTAGGCCTCTTCAAACCAAACATTGTCCTGAGAAAAGAGTGAAAGCCAGAAAGCAAAGTTCTCTAGCCTCTAGAGAACTAAATGGCTCTAGCCTCTCCATTTTGTTACCCTACATGGGATGTTCCATATGGAGATGAGGAATGAGACTCAAAGCACAGCTCTCTGGGCTTGAGGGTCTCACACAACTGAAAATGTCCCAGGTCATTTCACACACACCCCACCCTTCAAACCAGCTACCTTGAATCCAATCTGGTGGATGATGTATTACTTAACCTTGAAGTATCAGGTTAGCTTCAAGTTTTTATTGAGTACTTACCATGCATATGGTGCAGACTTAGAAGATATAGAGGTAAGAAAAAAGACCAACAGCAGCTGTGCAGGGCAGATCGTGTTCCTGCCATTTGGATTCTTCCTTGCTGAATGAAACTCAGCCAATAGATCCTCATAGCAATACTCCTGGGAGTTAAGTTGGGAAATATGAGTGGGCATGTCAGAACAAGATCCCAATCTGCAGGAAGAAGAAATGATGGAGAGTCTTCCCAGCCAGTTAGACCTCTGGTTGCTCAGCAGCTCAGTGATAAACACCCTCAACTAGAAGAACCACAAACTGAGAGTCAGGATATTATACCTGCTTATGACATTGAAGATGAAGGAGCATCTGTAGCTCAAAGGGCTGATATGGAAGCTGATCAGTAGAAACTGGTTCTCTTGAAGACTGTGGATGAGCCTGGAGGTGGTCCTGATGTCAAGAAGGAGATTCTACCAAGTCTAGAGCCTGTTAAAATGCCAGAAGCTGGTGAAGGACAACCACAGATTTAAACAGAGACAGACTGAAGCCAAGCATGCTGTCCTTGTGTTGGAAATTTGACTGCTAACCACCTCTCAATAAAGTTTTACAACTTAAAAGGAAAAAGGAAAAAAAAGGCCAAAATAGGACCCTGGCCCCCAAAGTTTGGCTTACAAGCTAGTTGAACAAAACACAGTGAATATGGATGAATAGAAGAAAATATTTGTTCCTCAGACACTTACTGAGTCCCTTCTTTGAGCCAGGCTCTGTGCCGGACAACAGGGGTACCAAGGCTGAATTGGTTCCATTTTGTTCAGTTCAACACTTGTTATTCATTCAGCAGGTATTTATTGAATGTATTTGTAGTAGACCACTGCTTTTCAAGCCTTAATGTGTATGGAGATCACCTGGAGATTCTGATTCCAAAGGTCTGGGGTAAGGCTTGAGATTCTACATCTCCAGCAAGCTCCCAAGGAGTGCCAGTGCTCTTTGTCCCTGAACTACTCTTTGAATAGTAAAGGACCATACAATGTTTTAGTCCTTTGCTATACAGGGGAAAATAAGATAGCCATGGCCCCTGCCCTGATGAAGCTGATATTCTAACAATGAATATAAATATTAAACAAGGAATCACAGTGAAATACAATATTAATGGATGTTCAAAGTCTTTGGGGGAGCATTTTGTGAGGGGACCTAATTTCACCTAGGAATCAAAAAAAAAAAAAAGCTTTCCTGAGGAAGTGATGTTTAAGCTGATAGGAATTTGCAAACAATAAAGGAGGAAGAATATTTCAGGTAGAGGGAACAGCATGTTTGAAGGCCTGGAGGTGAGAGAAAGCTTAGATATTCAACAAATATTTTGAGTTTTACCATTTCCAGGCTCTGAGTGTAAGACCCTGCCCTGGACAAAAGCACAGTGGGAGAAACGGACATGGAAACAGATGACTTCAAAACAATGCAGCAAGTGTTCTAACAGTGGTGAGCACAGGGTGCCAGAGGAGTACTGAAGAGGATTTCCTAACCCAGCCCAGGAGAGAGAACATTTGAACGGAGCCCTTGCAGATGAGTGGGAATAAGGCAAGAGAAAAAGATGTGGCAAGGTGGGAGATCTGGTCCTTGCTGCTGAGGACACACAGTCTAGTGGGGTAGTTGGCAAGTTGTGTTATATGATCCTGATTTTAATACAATTTAATCATTGTCTGGGAACAGTGCCTGGCACATAGTAGGCACTCATTAAATATGTATTGAAAGGATGAATATCTAAATGCCATGTAAGTGATAGACTCAGGATGTCCTAGACATAATTGGGTACTAAGTTGTTACCAACTCCAAGTGCCCTAAGAGTTCAGAGCACTAGGGTGTGAACAAGAACTGGGCTTGAAGGAAGACTAGAATCTGTGGGATGTAGGGGAGATCAGTAGACATCCATCCTGAAAAGGAAAAACTACCGGTTCACTGCTGGGAGTAAAGGATTAAAAAAAAAAAAAAAGGGGGCTTCCCTGGTGGCGCAGTGGTTGAGTCCGCCTGCTGATGCAGGGGACACGGGTTCGTGCCCCGGTCTGGGAAGATCCCACATGCCGTGGAGCGGCTGGGCCCATGAGCCATGGTCACTAAGCCTGCACGTCCGGAGCCTGTGCTCCGCAAAGGGAGAGGCCACAACAGTGAGAGCCCTGCGTAGCGCAAAAAAAAAAAAAAAAAAAAAAAAAAAAAAGCACAGAGCAGGGTTTCTTAATCCAGGGCCCATGGAGCTTCTGGGGCATCTATGAAGCCCCAAAGATTATATGCAAAGTCCTAGGTGAATATATATGAAGGACTATTTTTCTGGGCAAAGAGACTAGAACTTCATCAGATGGTCAAAGGAGTCCAGTGACCATTATTAGGTTAGGACCCTTGGGGAGAGAACAGGTAGCCTATTCTAGGTAGCCTCTGAACCACTTACTGATTACAGATAATTGTGTCAATGGAATTCCAACACAGAAAACCTCGGTCTGAGTGTGCTGGATGGTTGCAGCACTGCCTTTGAGCGGCATTTTAGCAATGTCCTTACTGCTACTTATCTATCCAGACTTGTCCACATCGTCAGGGTATCCTCAGCAGCTGATGGAGATGCCTCCTTCCAAAGGCTATTTATATGCACCCAAGTCCTTCCCCTTAATGAGTTTCCAGAGGGGACAATGGCCTCTTGTTAGATTGTCAACTGTTGACATTTCTCTGATCTTTTCTCACAGTTTCCGTTGAGCAGCAGTTGCTGCAGCCTCCTGAACATCGAACAGGCAATTAATTGGTACAGATTTAATAAATGTATTAGAGAAGGAAGCTGCATGTTTATGGACTATTTTCATGGTCATGCATACTGGACAAGGCATTTTTCCACCAACCTACTTATGCTACCACAGTGAACACAAAATTTACATATCTGGAAGAAAACAGTATTTTTCTGAAACATTAATAATAAATGCAGGAAATTTGTCTGTTATGGGTAAACGTCTCCATAGCTTAACTTTGCACCATTCTATTTTGGTTAAAAATATCTACAGTGTTGTCCCTTACCATCTTCCTTCGAAAATATACTGGTAATTGAAATGGCCCTTCTTTCATCAAGAACTGGGGTTCTGCAAAATAGCAATGAGCAATCCCTCTGTTTGAGGATGCAGGCAATGTTTAAAGTTCTTAGAATAAAATAACCTTAGAGTAGAAACCTTAGGAACCAGGTTGTACTAATAGAAGTATACTGTTCAAAATGAGGGAAGTGATAGTCCCTGTCTCCCCAGGGCTAGACATACCACGTAAGAAATATTTTTTATTCAGTACTTAATGCCACATTAGAAGAGGCATAGCAATAGGCACATGAAGCTGGTGATCTTGAAATGAAGGCGAATGGCAGTAGCCAACATTCACAGAGTCCTTACTAAGGGCTGGGCACTGTGCTTTGCATTGTACATTTAATCTTCACAACCACCCTACTATTATACTACTATTAATAGTAGGGCACTACAATTATTATCTCCATTTTACAAATCAAGAAACTCAGGTCATGCAGATAGTAAGTGGTGGAGCCAGCATGACACTTGTTCTTTCTGACTCCAGTGGACCCTCAGCGTAGGCAGTTGGTGTATTTTCAGTTAATCTTGCTAGAGATGATTGGTAATCATGAAAATAAAATCATTGCCTGTGTGTGTGTGTGTGTGTGTGTGTGTGTGTGTGTGTGTGTATTAGTCGTTTCACCAGTCAGCACACACACACTGTGAGGGCAGTGACCATATTAATTATGCACATATTTACTTCTAAGGTTTAGCACAGAGCTGGGCACAAGGTAGGTCTTTCTTACATCTTTTACTGAATAAAATAACTAATTTCAACCATCACCCTGATACCAAAACCAGACAAGGATGTCACAAAAAAAGAAAACTAGAGGCCAATATTACTGATGAACATAGATGCAAAAATCCTCAACAAAATACTAGCAAACAGGATCCAACAGCACATTAAAAGAATCATACACCATGATAAAGAGGGGTTTATCCCAGGAATGCAAGGATTCTTCAATATATGCATATCAAACAATGTGATACACCATATTAACAAATTGAAAGAGAAAAAACATATGATCATCTCAATAGATGCAGAAAAAGCTTTTGACAAAACTCAACACCCATTTATGATAAAAACCCTCCAGAAAGTAGGCGTAGAGGGAAATTACCTCAACATAATAAAGGCCATATATGACAAAGCCACAGCAAACATCATTCTCAATGGTGAAAAACTGAAAATATTTTCTCTAAAACCAGGAACAAAACAACGTAGTCCACTCTCACCACTATATTCAATATAGTTTTGGAAGTTTTAGCCACAGCAGTCAGACAAGAAAAAGAAATAAAAGGAATTCAAATCAGAAAAGAAGTAAAGCTGTCACTGTTTGCAGATGACATGATACTATACTTAGAGAATCCTAAAGGTGCTACCAGAAAACTACTAGAGCTAATCACTGAACTTGGTAAAGTTTCAGGATACAAAATTAACACACAGAAATCTCCTGCATTCCTATACACTAATGATGAAAAATGTGAAAGAGAAATTAAGAAAACACTCCCATTTACCGTTGCAAAAAAAAGAATAAAATACCTAGGAATAAATCTACCTAGGAGACAAAAGACTTGTATGCAGAAAACTATAAGAAAATGATGAAAGAAATTAAAGGTGATACAAACAGATGGAGTGATATACCATGTTCTTGGATTGGAAGAATCAACATTGTGAAAATGACTATAATACCCAAGGCAATTTACAGATTCAATGCAATCCCTATCAAACTACCAATGGCATTTTACACAGAACTAGAACAAAAAATTTCACAATTTGTATGGAAACTCAAAAGATCCCGAATAGCCAAAGCAATCTTGAGAAAGAAAAACGGAGCTGGAGGAATCAGGCTTCCTGACTTCAGACTATACTACAAAGCTACAGTCATCAAGACACTATTGTACTGGCACAAAAACAGAAATATAGATCAATGGAACAGGATAGAAAGCCCAGAGATAAACCCACGCACATATGGTCACCTTATCTTTGATAAAGGAGGCAAGAATATACAATGGAGAAAAGACAGCCCCTTCCATAAGTGGTGCTGGGAAAACTGGACAGCTGCATGTAAAAGAATGAAACTAGAACACTCCCTTACACCATACATAAAAATAAACTCAAAATGGATTAAAGACCTAAATGTAAGGCCAGACACTATAAAACTCTTAGAGGAAAACACAGGAAGAACACTCTATGACATAAATCACAGCAAGATTTTTTTTTTTCTTTTTTTGGCAGTACGCGGGCCTCTCACTGCTGCAGCCTCTCCCATTGCGGAACACAGGCTCCGGACGCGCAGGCTCAGCGGCCATGGCTCACGGGCCCAGCCGCTCCACGGCATGTGGGATCCTCCCGGACTGGGGCACAAACCCGTGTCCCCTGCATCGGCAGACAGACCCCCAATCACTGCGCCACCAGGGAAGCCCCAGCAAGATCTTTTTGGACCCACCTCCTAAAGAAATGGAAATAAAAACAAAAATAAACAAATGGGACCTAATGAAACTTCAAAGCTTTTGCACAGCAAAGGAAACCAGAAACAAGACGAAAAGACAGCCCTCAGAATGGGGGAAAATATTTGCAAACGAAGCAACTGACAAAGGATTAGTCTCCAAAATATACAAGCAGCTCAGTATCAAAAAAAACAAACAACCCAATGCAAAAATGGGCAGAAGACCTAAATAGACATTTCTCCAAAGAAGATATACAGATTGCCAACAAACACTCGAAAGGATGCTCAACATCACTAATCATTAGAGAAATGCAAACGAAACTACAATGAGGTATCACCTCACACCAGTCAGAATGGCCATCATCAAAAAATCTACAAACAATAAATGCTGGAAAGGGTGTGGAGAAAAGGGAACCCTCTTGCTCTGTTGGTGGTAATGTAAATTCATACAGCCACTATGGAGAACAGTATGGAGGTTCCTTAAAAAACTACAAATAGAACTACCACATGACCCAGCAATCCCACTACTGGGCATATACCCTGAGAAAACCATAATTCAAAAAGAGTCATGTACCACAATGTTCATCGCAGCACTATTTACAATAACCAGGACATGGAAGCAACCTAAGTGTTCACTGACAGATAAATGAATAAAGATATGGCATATATAAACAATGGAATATTACTCAGCCATAAAAAGAAATGAAATTGACTTATTTGCAGTGAGGTGGACGGACCGAGAGTCTGTCATACAGAGTGAAGTAAGTCAGAAAGAGAAAAACAAATACCGTATGCTAACACATATATATGGAATCTTAAAAAAAAAAGGTTCTGATGAAACTAGGGGCAGGATAGGAATAGGGACGCACACATAGAGAATGGACTTGAGGACAAGGGGAGGGGAAAGGGTAAGCTGGGACAAAGTGAGAGAGTAGCATTAACATATATACACTACCAAATGTAAAATAGATAGCTAATGGGAAGCAGCTGCATCGCACAGGGAGATCAGCTCGGTGCTTTGTGACAACCTAGAGGGGTGGGTTAGGGAGGGTGGGAGGGATATGCAAGAGGGAGGGGATATGGGGATATATGTATACATATAGTTGATTCACTTTGTTATACAGCAGAAACTAACACAACATTGTAAAGCAATTATACTCCAATAAAAATATTAAAAAATAATAACTGATTTCAGAATGCTTCAAAAACCAATTCACCCATCAGATTATTGAGACTGTAGGGGAAAAGGACATTCTGGGGGGGTATAAATTGTTACAAGTCATTTTAGAGGACACTTTGGAAACAATGATCAAAATGTGAAATGTGTAAACCCTTGACCACAGCTATACATCTAGGAATCTATTCAAGCTATTCTACAGAAATACTGATACATATGTAAAAAGATTATGTGTGTGTACACACATACAAAGATATACATATAAGTGCAAAGATATTTATGTATGTATGCATACATACATTTATTTGCAAAGATACATATATATATACACAAAGACATATACATTTATTTGCAAACATATATATATACACAAAAAGATACATGTGTATATATATACATTTATACTTGTGAGTGCACATTCATTACAGTTCTGTTTGTATTAGGAAAATAAAATGGAGACAACCTAAATGTCCATCAATAGGTGAATGATTTTTTAAAATTATGATACAACCATACAATGCAATACTATGTAGACATTAAAATACTGGAGTAGATGTATTAGGTTAACTATATGAAACTGCCAATTCCTTCCTGTTTAGATCTACAGAAATAACAATTTCACATGGTTCAACTTCATCTATGTACAGATATGAACAATTTCTAAGCATATTAGAAACTGAAAAAGGCAAGTTGCAAAGCATGATGTATTTATGTTAAAATATAAGAAACAAAAATATAGAAAATAAACTAGAGATACTCACCAAAGAGTTAACATGATTATTTCTGGGCCTTTTACAATGAGAATTTTCTTTATAATTTCTTTTAAAAATATGTTTACCACAAGTAATTCCAAAGTGTTTCTCTATTTTGTAAGCATTTTTTCTGATCTACAAATTCCAAAACCCATGAACTCACCATGTTTCTCCACTGGCACAGATGAGGAGAGTAATGAAGAATTAGCTTTAATTATTCAGGCAAAGAAACCCAGATTATTATGAGAACAAGGCAAAAGCAGAACTTTGTCTTGGATTATCTCGAGACAATTGCCTGAAATTTTCCTGCTTATTTTTCCTGTTTGAACCTGGCTTTTCAGACTAATGTGAGGTGATCTGTTTTTCTGTGATTCAGAACCTCACAGAACTTGGCAGGCAAAGAAATACAAAGAAAGGAAGAAAAGGAAAGGGGCAAAGTTGCGGGGGAGCGAAAGAAGATGGGCAGAACTTGAGAAGGCTTTATAAAGTAATACAACACACCCCATACCCTCTGGGAACAAAGGAACAAAGCTGATGGGAGACAACAGATGTTCTTCCCAAACCATGAAAGCATAACACTCTACACCCCAAACTCCTCATTCCAAGGAGTGGCTAATACCTCTTACTAGAATATCTGTACAACAAAGGATTTGTTTTTCCTTTTTCCTTAGATGATAGATGTGAAAGGTAAAATCACTGTTACCAGGTACTTATCAAGTGTGAGTTAGCCAAATTGTTGGTTTCTCTCGATTCTTATTTCTCTAAATCAGTTTTATTGAGGTAGAGTTGACTTAAGGTAAAATGTAACCACTTTAATTTTACATATCCATGAGTTTTGACAAGTAATACACTCATAACCACCTCCAAAATCCATTTTGGATGAGGTTCCATCATCCAAAAACGTTTCTTTGTGCCGGTCAATCCCCACTCCCACCTCTGGCTCCGGACAGCCACTCATCTGCTTCTATCATTACAGATTATATTTGTCTTCTCTAACATTTCATATAAATAGAATCATACAGTATGTACCCTTTTGTGTGTGTGTCTTCTTTCACTCAACATAATGTTTTTGAGATTCACCCATCTTACTGTGTTCATTTATAGTTCATTCCTTTTTTTTTTTTATAGTTCATTCCTTTTAATTGCTGATTTCCACTGTGTTCCATTGTCTGGCTACACTATAACAACAGTTTATCCATTCACCTATTGAAGAACATTTTGATTACTTCTAGTCTTTGGCTATTATGAAGAAAGTTGCTGTGAACATTAGGCTGACTCTTACTTTTGCAGTAAGTAAGGGGTGTTTTTTTTCCAATATAAAGTCATTTGTTTTCAAATTAGCAATAAAATAATCAACTTTACATTAAAAAATGAATAGACAACCAAAAACCCTTCAAATCTGATTTGAAACTGATTTGAAATTAATATCTGTCCATTTGGTTGGGGCATAGGGATGGGAGATAAAACTAATATATCTTAGACACCTACTAAGTGCTTATTAATATGCACAGATTACCTCTTAAATCTTCACAAGCACACTACACCGTGAGGTAGCTATTATTCTTATTTTACTAATAAGGAAATAGAGGCACCAAGAAATTAAAGAACTTGCCCAAGGTCACAGAGCGACTAAGCAGCAAAACCAGGAATTTGCACACAGAACTGCCTGACTCCCATCTGATGCTCTGCAACCCTGCTTCTCGTTGCTGCATCTCTGGCAGGAGGCTTGGTAAATAGACTCAAAGGCAGACAGATTTTGGGTTGAGGTATTGTATTGACCTAGATGGGGGAAGCAGAAGAGGGAAGATGGCAGTGACTGGGTAAAGAGAGAAAAGAAAGAGGAAAGAGGATAAAAGGAGAGGAGGGAAAGGAGCATTCTCTCCACTTTGACAGAATAAGAAGGAGTCTGAAGATCCAGCACGAAGCTGGACTCCCTGGAAACCGCCTAAGGCCTGAAACATTTCTGCTCACAATTGAAGGCAAAACCTTATCCAGCCTTGGCAGTTCCTTCCCTCTTCATCTGGGCTGCACCTCTCAACCATGAAGCTCACAGAAAGCCAGGAGGGGGAGCACCTTTTCAGTTGGGTCGGCATTGCTATTTTGCATGGAGCAAATGCCACTCACATTTGTGTCTGAAGTCAAGAAAAAAGCCGTGCTTGGGATTAGAGAAACTGAAAACAAGTAAGATGACTCATTTGAAACAGTCTGAAAAGTGTAGAAAGTTTAATGATTTAGCTCAAAATTAATTCAATGCTTACAAAGAGAGAAAGGAGACAAAGTAAAAGAAGAAATGCAGAGAGTGTGTAGCCCTCAATATGTGTCAAACACCAAGCTAACAGCTTTGCCTGTATTAATTGAGTTGATCTTCATAATCCTATGAAGTATGTACTATTTTTATTTCTACTTCACACATGAGGAAATCATGCCTCAAAGAGGTTAAATATCCTGCCCAGGGTCACACAGTAAATGGCAGAGTCAGGACTCAAACTCACTAACCACTACTCTGTCCTATTCCCAGGGACTATATGCCAGAGACTGTGTATACATTTACACAAAAATGTATAAAACATGGTCCTGACCTTTGGAGAGCTCATGGGTAAACACTGGACAATACTTCCACTTTGGGCAAGTGACCTAATATTTATCATTAAAATAGGAATTAATAATCCCTTTCTTGCTCTCATTACAAGGTTCATTTATTCTAAAATTTTTTACTGAACATCTATTATGTGCCAGGCATGGTGCTGAAAGTCTCTCATGAAGCTTATATTTTAGAAGGAAGAGAAAGTAATAATTATGTAAAAAACAGATACGTAAGTAATGAGAGAGAGAGGTAGAGGGAAGGAGAGGGAGGGAGGGTGGGTGGGAAGGTAGGAAGGAAGGAAAGAAGGAAGGAAGGAAAGAAGGAAGGAAGGAAGGAAGGAAGGGTGGGAGGGACGGTGGGAGGGAGGGAGGAAGGGAGGAGATATTTTGTATAGTAATAAGTGCTATGAGAAAAAGGAAATCGAGTAATGAGATGAAGGATGATTTTAGACTGAGGGGTGGTTGTTATTTTGCAAAACGTGGTCAGGGATGTTCTTTGTAAAGTGATGACATGGAACTGAGACCTGAATAATAAAAAGCAGGCAGTCATGTGCAGGTCCAGGCACAGTGAGTTCACTTGGGGAAGTCAGTGTGGCCAAAAGTTCATGACCAGGAGGAAGAGTGGTGGGAAATAAAATCAGAAGTTAGCAGGGGCCAGATCATGGAAGGATAGGAATTTGGATTTTATTTCAATAACAGTGAGAAGTCATGGGAAGATTTTGAGTAAGGAAGTGACAGGACCTTATTTTCACCTTTAATAGACCATCCTGGCTGCTTAGTGGAGAATGGATTTGGGGAAGTCTAGAGGGGAAGCAGGAAGGGCAGTGAGAAGGGCATTGCAGTAGGCTTGGTGAGAGATGCCAGTGGCTTAGACAATGATGGTAACAGTGAAACGGAAACTAGTTATTGGATTCAGGATTTATTTTGGAGGTATAGGCCATAGGACTTGCTGATGAATTGAGAAATCATGGGTGTCCTTCAGGATTTTGGTTTGGGCAACTGTTTGAATGATAAAACCCTTAGCTGAGAAGAGCATATTTGTGGTTAATTTTAGAATGGAAAAGCATTTGCAAACTACAAAGTGCTTTCCAAAAGCAAGCTGACACTGAAGAAAGAAGCCACCATGAGTCCTACAGCTGCAAGGAACCGAATTCTGTCGACAACCTGAATGAGCTTGGAAGTAGATTCTTCCCTGGTCCAGCCTCCAGATGAGAATGAAGCCCTGACGCCATCTTGATTGCAGTCTTGTGAGATCCTGAGCAAGGGAATCTACTAACCTATGCATGTACTCCAAACCCACAGAAACTGTGAGATAACAAATGGTGTTTTTTCAAGCCACTAAGCTTATGATAATTTGTTACACAGCAAGAGGAAGCTAATACAGGTGAAGAGTAAATTATCGACTGGCAGAAAGCCCCAAAGTGCTGTTGATATAAACCTAAAAGACAGGGACAAATTTGATCCCAGCTGGGCCCAGTCACACCTGGCTCCCCATTCCTGGGCCATGAGCACTTTTACCTTTAGGGAAAGGGGATTTGATGATAATTTGATAATTAATCTTCATCATCCTCTCTTCCTTGCCTATAACAACAGTCTCCCAGTCTCACTGAATTACTCTATTCTTTGTTCAATCACCACATTTGGTTTTGCTGAACTCGCAGAAATTTAAACTCAGAAAAAGCTGTATCTATAAGGCTGGCATCTCTTCTGCTATAGGAATAAGAAGGAGTTCCCTCAAAACTGAGACCACAACACCTACCTACTTCTTGAAATCCTCCGGACCAGAGGACCCCAGGGTTGGGAGAGAGAGTGTTGGTCATGCAGTTAATTCTCCCAGCAGATGTCTGAATCCTCCACAGCCTGTCTGCCATGGCCTTCTGCTTGAATACCTCCAAGGAGGAAGTGTGGAGACAAAACTGATTCCAAATTCTCACCCTGTTTCCTACTACCTGTTGATCATGGACAAGTTTCTCAACCTCCCTGAGCCTCAGTTTCTTCATCTGTAAACTGGGAATAGTATACCTTTACAGAGTTGTTTTGGTTGGTCTAATTAATACATGTGAAGCGCTAACCCTTGCTTCTCTCTCTGTCTCCCTCTAGTGATGAAAAACCCTGGCTCAGTTCACTTTCTCCCTTTTCTGATTTCTTTTATCTTTTAGTCTCTTTACCAGCCATTTTGAACACCTAATCATTTTATTGTTTCTCAATTACTTTGTATGCATGAGTCATGACCTCCCAGGAGGCTGAGGACAGCCAGCCATATTTTATACTTCTGGGGGTCCCCCAAAGGAGTTAGGTCAATCCAGGGCATACAGCGAGCACACAGTAAACCAGTAAAACCTGCCAAATTAAATTAACAGTCCATCATCATCAGAGTAACTTAAAACTGGCTATACGCAATGAACTGTCATTTAATTGGAGCTTCTCGTAAAAGGGTCCCCTTTCTATAATATCCATTTTCAAGTTTAAAAAAAAAATACTGACTGCAAAGACCTTTGCTTTTAAAAAGAAATCTTTTCATGCATCTCACGTTTGCATTTGAAATACAACTTCCTAACCAAGAAAAAAAAAAAGGAAAGAAACTAAAAATGAAGCATCCTAAATTGTACAGTTCAGGCTTTGTTCCCTATCTTTAACACCCACGCATACTGAGCCTCAGATTCTCCCCTTTCCTTTCTCATATACTTATCCATTTTTGCATCCAAGAGTTAAGATTTTTAAAGGTTGACTTTTAAAAGAAATGAATCCCAAATCTCCGTATGAACTGTAAGGTTCTCATTTCAAGTGGATACAGGTTAGAATACATTTGACCATAAAAGTGGAAAGGCTGGAGGAAAGTGCCATGAAGAATCTACTGGAAGAAATGGGATCAGATAGATGTTGTGCACTTCTCTTAAGTGCATATCACTTAACTGCATAATCAACTTGTGCTCCCAAGAATTATGCAGTCTCTGTCTGGCCCCCATTAGACTGAATGTGTTGCTACTCCAGTTAATTGAGTATCAGCAAATTGCAAAATTCAGCTATATGCACTCTGAAGCGAGTTCCAAATGCCATCCGGTACAATATAATCAAACTAGGGAAGTGAAGAGCTGGAATACTTATGAGATTCTGCCCATTTGTCACATTTGGTTTGGAGAGTCTGTTCTGTAAACAAGGCTGCCCACTAGTCACAGGGCTATGTACTTTGGATTCCTGTCCACCCCCTCTCCATCACAACAGAACCTCATGTCCCCATCCAAAAATTAATTTTAAATGGGTCCAAAAGAAAACAGGATGTCAGCATGTGAAAATGTGATTAAAAAACAAAATATCTGACTCATAACTATGGTGCTCTCCTTCCCAAGATTGATGTTATTTACATGGCAGAGCAGAAAAAGCAGGGACTAGTCTTAATTCTGCCATTAACTAGCTGGGCAAGTCTTTTCGTCTCTCTTGGCCTCAGTTTCCTGTTCCGTATTACAGAAAGAGTATTACTAACCTTGTCAGCCTCAGTAAGCTGTTACGAGTGTTAAATGCAACGCTGCTTGGTGACCTACAAAGTAATGTGGGATTCTATTACTAGATGCAGCAGAGGGAGGAGAATGGGCTTTGTATCAAGAAATGCAGAGAGTCTATCAAGCTGACAGAAATCTTCAGTAAGGATCCAGGGCGGCAGAAAGTGGTAAAATAAAAATGAAAAGAAGGAAATGCTACCGACTCCATGGCAAACCCTTCAAGGGTCAGACATTGTCCTTGGTTTCAGTTCTGTTCTTACTCTGTAAAGATTCAGAGCTCTTTCTCATACATGGGTACACACGCCATGCAATGAGATCCTCGTTACATTGACTGTTTAGCAGAAATGGCAGCATATCCACATTATCCAGGAATAACTATAGGGTCTAGTTGTAAAGAAACAAAGCACCCATCACACAATGCTCAAACCTATCCAACTATCACAAGGAGGAGTTTGACCTGCAGGTGGCTACATCTTGGAATCTAGAGGAAATGCTCACATGCCAGCTTGTGATTGGAGGGCAGCCCAGAGACTTCAAAGGTCTCCTTTGCTCTTTGCAGATTTCCTTCCGTAGATGTTTTATCTGCAACTTGTATCTGTTAAGACTATGAGAAATATTTCTTAGCCGTCTTTCCTGCATGTAAAATGGTCCTGAGCCACCGGGAGGAGTCTTTAAGTCAACAGTTGCCAAACTCTAGAGTAGTGGGTGGCTCCTTTGCTGACCGTGGAGTGGTTAAGAGGAGGGGATGCTTAGCTTAGCCCCTTACTCGTTATATTATCCTGGGAAGGGAACTTAATCTCATTAAGTCTTGCTTTCCTTTTCTGCAAAATTGAGCTAATAGAAGCACCCACCTTTCAGGGCTTCTGTGAGGGTGAAATGAGATCCTGTATGCCAAGAAAAGGTACAACGCTAAGCTGTGCTACACTTTATTAGCACACGGCCCGCGGATTACTCAAGATAAGCTAATGTGAATTATGCATCAACGTCTTTACAGAATTCTGAAATAACATTTATTTTAACAAACATGTAGTGGTTTTAGGCAATTTAATCTGCAGGTTTTTGTCTTACTTAAGTGCCTAATAAAGTATTTTTGCCGTGGAATGAGGACATCATAAAGTAAAATGTGAGCACGAATGATTCTAGAAAATTACCAGGGAAGGAAGTGACTCACTTCTACTCTGATCAATATCATCAGGCGCAGGCACATTTCACAGTTTGAGAGGACAATGATACTGTGCCTGCAAGGAGCTTGCCCAGAGAAGGCGCTTAAAGTGTTGGCTGAGTTGAATTAAGGGCAGAACTTCAACTGACCAGTTGTTCCAATTCGAAGCTACTATTTCTCAAGAGATGGGTCAAAAACTGAACAAGCGTTTTAGTCTAACATTCAAAACCTTCCAAAATCTGACTCTTTTATTCATCACTGTAGTCTTAGCACCTAGTACAGTGCCTGGCAGATAATATGTGCTCAATAAATAATGGTTGAATACATTAATGAGTTTGTTAATTAATGATTTCAA
Organism: Lagenorhynchus albirostris; assembly: GCF_949774975.1. Classification (NCBI taxonomy): domain Eukaryota; kingdom Metazoa; phylum Chordata; class Mammalia; order Artiodactyla; family Delphinidae; genus Lagenorhynchus; species Lagenorhynchus albirostris. Next base: position 133,786,223 of record NC_083096.1, on the reverse strand, counting down.
TGTTTCTTTCTAGCCTCATCTTCCACGATCTTCCAGCATGAGCCCTTCACTATAACCAGGCTGATCTACTAGTGATTTCCTAAACACTAACTTACTCATTCCTACCTCCAAAACTTTGCTCACAAACCTTCCCCACAAGCAATGTTCACTCCTTCTCTTATGCAGATTTGTCCCACTTTTTGAGATGTGATATTTTGAACTGTGTAAACTTGGCTAAGCTAGAATAACATTTCCCAGGATCTCTTTTCCTGTATGTTTCCAGGTTAGAGTTGACCAAAAGAGGAATTTGCAAGAGTTCTAGAAGATTAAAGTCTTGATTAGATGCAGCAAGAGTCAAAAACAGTGGTGCTAGCAGGTTCAAATTTGTCTTATTTCCCCTGCTCCATGACCAGCTCTTCTTCCCAACTGCTGGCCCTGATGACCACCAGCCCACCACCAGATGCAGAGTCAACCACCTCCATGGGCTTCTCCATCAGTTCCCCTTGGTGGTCCCATCTCAGCAGCTAGATGTATCCTGGCTTCCCAGATTTCCCTTTCAATTCCTACTTATCTACCAGTGCCAGTGTTTCAGGAAGATTAGTTAGTGACTTTATCTCTGATCCTCCAGCTCCACTTTCTGGATTTTACTTCCCCAGATCCTCCCACAATTATGTAATGTCTTAATTGCTATAATAAATCCCTTATTCCATAACACTCATAGTGGTTCTGCTTCTCTGATGAAACCCTGACTGACACACAAGGCTCAGTTCATGTAACAGCTGTTCCTTGATGACTTCTTGACCATCCAGAGCATTTCCTCTACATTTCTCTGGTTCAATGTGTTTGTGGTCCTCCACTGGCATTACTCACACATTGCTTTGTATTGCATTTACATCCACATATGCCTTCATGGTGCTCAGAACATGGCTGGTATTCAGTAATAGTTTAATAAGTAAATGAAAGTTGACATGGCATATGTGTCACCATTCTCCTCTCACACTCACAGCAGACATTATTAATTGATCTTACTATGCTTTCTCATCATGCTTGAGCTTAGCCTCACAAACCTTCTCTATGCAGTGCTACAGATGGACAACTGGAGCTGGCCTAGAAGAAGAAACCTATCTGCCATACTGAAACCTTTGAGGATAATGACTTATACTTTTTAGGCAAATTGAATGAGCATAGAAGGTTGCAGTGCATGCACATACTCAGCTCAGTACATGTGAATTCCCTTCCCTACCTCCTGCCCCACTGCACCTGTCTTTCACACAGTAGGTACCCAATAAATATTTGTTGAATCAGAGAATGTCAGTGCAACCTTCACAAAATAAGCTGTATGATCTCTACAAACCAAAGCAACTCACACATATCTAACCTTTTAAAATAATGAATAAATAAAAGGGCAGCTAGAGTGAACTTCCTGCATTTTAAGAAGGCCACTCCCACCATTTATGGTACTTTCAGAGCTAAAGAAGACAAAATACATACAAGCCCAGGCCGCAACCAACAAAAACATGTTAACATGCTGTTAAGTACTTGAAAAGAAGGAAAACCGTTCTAGCTTCTGTCCTCCTGGTATGATTAGTTCACTTCTTAGTAGCCATAGAAGACTACATAAGAGAAAAGAAGCCTGGAGAGAAAGCATGGGTTCAAAGGAGTCAGGCAGAATTATTAGACAGGAAATATAGGGTCTAGAGAGGAATATTTCTTGTACATTTCTGATAAGGGAATCAAAATAAGGACATGATTGACTTGACCCTTGGAAATATTATTTTTGTTTTTTTCTGTTTTCCTGGCTTTGCCTTGGTTCCAGGCTACAACCAAGGCCTATATCTCTAAGAATTCTGGCAGGTACTTTCCATCCCTGTACTCATTCTTCCCATTCCATTTTCTATTTCTGTGTATAGGATGTGATGATGTCCCTGGTCATCCTGGCAATCAATAATCGAAAGCATAGATGTGAAAGAAACAAAAACAAAATCAGCAGTGTGTTTATTCCAATGGGTGAGAAGGTAAATGAAATAAGCTTACTCTATTGGATAGACAATGTCCAAAGCAAATTTTTATCCCTAATCTTTGCAATGTACACATAAAGCCTTGGTGCTAAGCGGAAAACAAAATGCAATATTGTCCTTCCACATTCTTTTTCTCACTTGAAAACTGTGTGCCTGATTCCCATTGGTTTCTCATTAGGAGAGCAATTTCAAGACGACCTCAACTTAATTGACATGGTTTCACACACCCAAACCTAGGGAATGCATAACCTAACAAGTAACATGCTACATCCATTTTCTGCTTCTCCATCAATCAAAATGGCACTAAGTTTTGGGTAACTGTTAAATGTGAGACATTCTCATTTCCCCTCCACATTTTGGGAAGTACCATCATAAGATAGATCCACCGCCTTCAAGGTTTCCCTAGACTAAAAGCCGTGTGAAGAATAGATATTGTTTTTATTTGTTTGCAACACCAGGGACTGAAACAAGGCCTGGCATAGAGTATGTGATGAGTACAATATGTGCTGAATGAATGAATGAGTTTTACTATATTGGTGTGGCAGGCAAAATAAATGCCCCCCAAAGATGTCTCCATCGTAATTCCCAGAACCTTTTTATTATCTTACTGCAGAAGGGACTTTGCAGGTATGATTAAGTTAAGAATCTTGTGGGACTTCCCTGGTGGTCCAGTGGTTAAGACTTTGCACTCCCAGTGCAGGAGGCCTCAGGTTCGATCTCTGGTCAGGGAACTGGATCCCACACGCCTCAACTAAGAGCCTGCATGCTGCAACTAAAGATCCCGCAGGCTGCAACGAAGCTCCCGCATGCCGCAAGGAAGATCCCACCCGTCGCAACTAAGACCCAGCACAGCCAAATAAATAAATAAATAATTTTAAAGTTAAGACTTTGGGATGGGGAGATTATCCTGGATTATATGCGTGGGGCCCAGGGTACTCACAAGGGTTCTCATAAGGGAAAGAGGGAGAAGGGAAAGTCAGCGCCAGAGAAGGTGATGGGACGACAAAAGCAGAGGTCAGAGTGATGGAGGGCTATGAGCCAAGGAATGTGAACAAACTCTTGAAGATGGAAAAGGCAAGGAGACAGATTCTCCCCTAGATCCTCCAGAAGGACACAGTCATGCGGGTACTTTCATTTTAGTCCAGTGAGACCCAGTTTGGACTTCTGACCTCCAGAACTATAAGATAGTAAATGTGCATTGTTTTAAGCCAGGAGTTCGTGATGCTTTGCTACAGTGGCAATAGGAAACTAATGTATTAGCATTAACATGAATAAACCACAGCAGTCTTTTTTTAAATTGAGATATAATTGACATATAACATTGTACTATTTAATGGACAATAATCATAATGACAGCCAGCATTTATTGAGCACTTAGGGAGAACCACAGTACAAGATACTTTCTAGACATATCTTATTAATTCTCAGAAATATCTCATAAGGTAGGTATTAAATTCCACTCAATTCACAGCTAAGGAAATGGAGGCCTAAAAAAGTGAAGTTACTTGATCAAGATCACATAGTTAGCAAGTGGCAGAACAAGGAGTTGAACTCAGGCAATCTGAGTCCATGTCATACTGAGGTAGGAGATAGATGGGCCCCTGGGATGGACAGCCGGTGTTTGTCAAATGGAGTAAAATTGAAGCTTTGTTCGCACCTAGGCACTCCAAAGACAAAGCTAGTGGCAGAAGCTGAGCTCTGCTGAAGTAAAGAGATAAGGTGCTCACTCCTGAGGTCAAGGAGGACTTCCCTGTCTGCACATGTGCAGGAAGTCTCCTTGGGGCTCAAAAAAGGAGGGAGCCCCCCATCCCATTAATAAGTGTGGACATGCACCCACAGGATCCTCTGCAGTGGGATCCAACTTAGCAAAAAGTTGTGCACGCATCTTGGGGAGGGTCCTAGGACCAGTCAGGTGTGAAAAAAGAAACAAGATAATTGGCTAAATGTAAACAAAGACCTGGAAGGACTATCCTATGTAAGTGATTTAAATCACCTCCTTAAAATCACCTCCTTACTGCGCTCCTCATTCAGGATGTCCCCACTCCTCTCCGGGTGTGTATTTCTGTCCTCCTTCTGACTTAAATAAACAAACTGTTTCTCTGTGTGCTGTGTCTCTAATAATACATTTTGTACTTATTTTTGCAGATTTTGCCTCCTTGAAACATTCTTGCTTTCAAAGGGGGTTAGAATCAGGGAACTTTGCTTCTAGCCTCTAGCCCCTGGTAGACTGGTGGCTATGTTCAATCCCTGGACAGGGAAATAAGATCCTCCTTCAAGACTACTGTCCCTCCAAGAACAATACCATCTTGCATGCTCATGCTGAGAAGTGTGGGAAATGATAGAGAACCATAAGACATAGCCCCAAACCTTCAAGTAACTTATAGATAGAATGGGAAGGACGATTCCAACACAGATGCCATGTTAGAGAGAGTATATCACAGATGCTAAAGGATTTATGACCTACATTTAAGAAAGTAAAGAGGACAAGAAAGCTGGAATATTCAGGATTGGATACAGTTGTACCTTGTAGGGCACCTGGACCATGTCAGGCAGTACATGGTGGAGTTTCCTTCCAGTCTGGGGAAACGGAATGAAAAAAGGAACAGTGACGCATGTGAGCTCGGAAATGGGGAAAGAAAATGGAAAGCCCTCAAGGGGGAAAATCTGAGAAAGAAAAACAAGAAGATAAAATACTTAATTATTTTTATGGGAATGGTACCACTTATTGAACACCTATTCCACCCTAAAGGGAACATTCACATTTGTTATTGTATTTAATCCTCACAAAACCTCTGCTAAATGAGTATTGTTAACCTCATTTTTACAAAAGAGGAAATTAAACATCCAGAGAGATTAAGTAATTGCTGAGAGGCAAGTACCCAGTAAGTTTCATTCCAAAATTCATGCTCTGTCCTTTGTTTCCTTCTGCCCCCAGTAATCTCAGCCCTTCTCTGAGGAGCAAATTTCCATTGAAGTGAGAATGACAGGCAGAGAGCTGTCTCGAAAAATGGAAAGAGCTGCTTCGGAAGGTGGCAAGTTGAGGGCGATCAAGCTGAGGCTAGTTTTATCCAGGCAGCTGTTGAACGAGCATTAGAGCATTATTCACAATCCTTGGGCTTAAGCAAGGACAATAGAGAGATCACAGCAAAACGACACACATCTACCCTGCCTGGCCTTATATTTAGCAAGGGAAACAGAAGAGTAAAAAGACTTTTCCACACCAACTTGAGGTTAGTATTTACTTTTAGGAAGGGTTTGGGAGGGGTGGAGCTTTAGTTATATCATAACTTATTATTTCATAAAAGAAAAAAGAGAAATCTGAAACATGTTTGGCAAATTACTAACATGTATTTAATCTCAGTGCTGAGTACACAGATATCTGTCACATTACTTTTCTTCATTAGTTTGTAATGTGTCACAATAAGGCTCAAATCAATGAACTTAAGAAGTATTGTTTTTAAAACAGATCATCATAATCATAAATCATCAGTGCCATGCTAGTGGGAAGCATAGGTTACTACAGAAGGACAACAGAGGGGCATCTAACCCAATTTAAAAAGAAGCTGGAAAAGCCAAGAAAATGGATTCTCCCCTAGAGCCTCCAGTAGGACACATCCCTGTGAATACTTTCCTTTTAGCTTAGTGAGACCTGATGAGACTTCTGACCTCAGCCATGTCTTCAAGAACCTGTAAGAGATACTTGGAAGTGTGCGATCAGAGTGTTTCCAAACGAGGAACAGCAGTAAGCAGACTTCTCAGAGTAAGGGAGAGCAGGGCACATTCCTGTGACCTCCAGGGGTCAGCTCACAAGTCCTGACTGGGCAGGGAGAGGGGAGGGAAGGGGATCGATGATGGCTGGGACTCAATCAGGATAAACCTTTGAAGCCAAGAAAAGGAATTTGGGTTTTATGGTAAATGAAATGCGGAGTTTCTGGGGAGTTTTAAGCCAGATAGAGATGATCAGATTTGCTTTTCAAAAAGATCATTCTGATGGGAATGAGAAGGTAAACTGAGAGGAAGGTGGGACTCAACCAGGTAGGCCAGGCAGGAGTTCATCACAAGATCCTAGATGTCCAGGGCTCTGAAATAACAAAGTTGCAGTAAGGATGAAGTAATGTTTACAGAGTATTTATGAGGCGGAATTTAAGAATTTGGTGATCCATCAGATGTAGGGAGGAGAGAGCATCGAAGGTAACTTCCGAGTCTCTTTCCTGGTAGATGTGCTGCTATTTTATGCCATAAGGAACACAGGAGAAATAATTTTTTTAAATGAAGATGAATTTTCTACAAATGGTGCTGGAAAGACTAGACATTCATGTGCAAAAAAGTGAATCTTGACACAGAACCTACATCTTTCACAAAAATTAACATAAAATAGATCACAGAGCTAAATGTAAAATTCAAAATAAAACTCCTAGAAGATAACATAGGAGAACATCTAGATGACCTTGAGTTTGGTGATGACTTTTTAGATAAAACACCAAAGGCATGATCTATGAAGGAAGTAATAAGCTGGACTTCATTAAAATTAAAAATTTCTGCTCTGCAAAAGACACTTTCAAGGGGCTTCCCTGGTGGCGCAGTAGTTAAGAATCTGCCTGCCAATGCAGGGGACACAGGTTCGAGCCCTTGTCCGGGAAGATCCCACATGCCATGGAGCAACTAAGCCCATGCGCCACAACTACTAAGCCTGCATTCTAGAGGCTGCGAGCCACTACTACTGAGCCCAAGTGCCACAATTACTGAAGCCTGCATGCCTAGAGCCCGTGCTCCACAACAAGAGAAGCCACTGCAATGAGAAGCCTGCACACCACAACAGAGAGTAGCCCCTGCTCGCTGCAACTAGAGAAAGCCCACACACAGCAATGAAGACCCAGTGCAGCCAAAAATAAATAAATTTAAAAAAAGACACTTTCAAGAGAATGAGAAGACAAGCCACACACTAGGAGAAAATATTTGTGTAAGTCATATCTGATATAGGACTGTTATCTAAAATATGAACTCTTAAAACTCAACAGTAAGAAAAATAAAACCTCATTAAAAAAATGGGCCAATGACCTTAACTGATACTTCACCAAATAAGATATACATATGGCAAATAACCATACTAAAAGGTGCTCCATATCATATCTCATCAAGGAAATGCAAATTAAAACAATAAGATACAACTATACACCTATTAGAATAGCCACAATCTAAAACACCGACAACACCAAATGCTGGTGAGGATGTGCAGCAACAGGAACTCTTATTCATTACTGGTGAAAAGGTAAAATGATACATCCACTTTGGAAGACAGTTGAACAACTTCTTGCAAAACTAAACGTACTCTTACTACAAAGTCCAGCGATCATGCACCTTGGTGTTTACCTAAAGGTGCTGAAAACGTATGTCCACACAAAAACCTTCACACATATGTTTATAGCAGCTTTATTCATAATTGCCAAAACTTAGAAACAACCACAGTATCCTTCAGTAGGTGAATGGTTAAATAAACTGTGGCATATCCAGGCAATGGAATATTATTCAGCCCTAAAAAAGACATAAGCTATAAAGTAATGAAAAGACATGGAGGAACCTTAAATGCATATTACTAAGTGAAAGAAGCCAATATGAAAAGGCTACATACTGTATGATTCCAATTGTATAACATTCTGGAAAAGGCAAAACTATGGAGGGAGTAAAAAGATCAGTGGTTTCCAGGGGTTAGAGGGGAGGGAGGGATGAATAAGTGGAGCACAGAGGATTTTTAGGTCTGTGAAAATACTCTATGTGATACCATAATGGTGGATACATGACATTATACATTTGTCTAAACTCATAGAATGCACACCACCAAGACTGACCCTAATGTAAACTATGGACTTTATGTGATAATGATGTGTCAGGGTAGGTTCATCAATTGTAACAAATATACCACTGTGGTAAGGGATGTTGATAATGGGGGAGGCTATGCATGTGTGGTGGCAGGGAGTGTATGGGAACTCTCTATACCTTCTGGTCAATTTTGCTGTGAACCTGCTCTAAAAAATAAAGCCTATTACATTTTTAAAAAAATGAAAATGGGAACAATTTTGAGAATGTTGCATATAAGTCCTGAGAATATATAAGTAGAAAGGTTTTAATGGGTAGTTTAGTATTATTACTTCATCCTCAATTTATAGGAGGAAACTGAGGCTCAGAGGAGTAAAGAATCTTGCTCAAGGTCAAGCAGCACATTAAGTGCAGAAGGTAGAATTTGAACAGTTTAACTCCCAAGCTCACACGGGTAGCCATTGTGAAATGAGGTTTGAGGCCTATCTTAGTTTCTTATTGCTGTTGTACCATTTTAAAAGTGGGAAAAGTAAAGGGACCTAAATGGAAGTAAGCTTTCAATACTTTACTTAAAGGGGTAAACTGTTGATACCAATAGACCATGATAAGTTATGTATGTATGTTATACATATATGTTATATGTGTATGTATGTATGTGTATACACGTACACAATGCACATATGTAATGTATATATGTCTATAAGCATACACATATGTGTTATATGTATATGCCCATGTGTATACACGCATGTGGGCACACACGTACACGCGTGTATATGCATGTATTATATGTGTATGCATGTTACATGATGTGTGCATATGTATGTATACATGTGCACGTATATGTGTGTGTGTATGTATATTATAACACCAATAGCAACCACTAAAGAAAATTATGCAGGGTGATGTATTCAAAAACATTGAAAATACAGGAAAATTGATTTTTTTAAAAAAATTTTATTTATTTATTTATTCATTTTTGGCTGTGTTGGGTCCTCGCTTCTGTGCGCGGGCCCTCTCTAGTTGCGGCGAGCGGAGGCCACTCCTCATCGCGGTGCGCGGGCCTCTCACTGTCGCGGCCTCTCTTGTTATGGAGCACAAGCTCCAGACGCGCAGGCTCAGCAGCTGTGGCCCACGGGCCCAGCCGCTCCGCGGCATGTGGGATCCTCCCAGACCAGGGCTCGAACCCATGTCCCCTGCACTGGCAGTCAGACTCTCAGCCACTGCGCCACCAAGGAAGCCCAGGAAAATTGATTTTTAAAAAAGTTCAGGCAAAACTCAAAGGCATAAAAGACAAAATGAGAAACAGAGGGAGAAAACAGAAAACAAATGATAAAATGGCAGAAGTAAGCCCTAACATATCAATAATTAATTTTAATGCAAATGGTCTAAATACTCCAATTAAAAGACAAAGGTTAGGGACTTCCCTGGTGGTGCCGTGGTTAAGAATCCGCCTGCCAATGCAGGGGACACGGGTTCGATCCCTGGTCCCAGAAGATCTCACATGCTGCGGAACAACTAAGCCCATGCACCACAACTACTGAGCCTGTGCTCTAGAGCCTCTGAGCCACAACTACTGAGCCCATGTGCCACAACTATTGAAGCCCGCGTGCCTAGAGCTCATGCTCTGCAACAAGAGAAGCCACTACAATGAGAAGCCCATGTATCTCAACAAAGAGTAGCCCCTGCTCGCCACAACTAGAGAAAGCCCATGTGCGGCAATGAAGACCCAATACAGCCAAAAACAAATTAAAAAAAAAAAAAAGACAACGATTAGCAGAATGGAAAAAAGGTACGATCCAACAATATGCAGGCTGTAAGCAAGACACTTTTTTTTTTTTTTGCGGTACACGGGCCTCTCACTGTTGTGGCCTCTCCCATTGTGGAGCACAGGCTTCGGACGCGCAGGCTTAGCGGCCATGGCTCACGGGCCCAGCCGCTCTGCGGCATGTGGGATCTTCCCAGACCGGGGCACGAACCCGTGTCCCCTGCATCGGCAGGCGGACTCTCAACCACTGTGCCACCAAGGAAGCCCATGACACTTTAAACATAACAACTTATTAGTTTCCTATTGCTGCTGTAACAAATTACCATAAACTTAGTGGCCTAAAGCAACCCACACTTATAATCTTACAGTTCTGGATGTTATTTGTCTGCAGTCGGTCTTACCAGGCTAAAACCAAGGTATCAGCAGAGTCATGTTCCTCTGGAGGCCCCAGGGTAGAATTCTTTCCTTCTTTTTCCAGCTTCTAGAGTCCATCTGCATTCCTTGGCTCATGGCCCCTTCCTCCATCTTCAAAGCCAGTGGCATAGAATCTTCAAGTATCTCTCCTCTCTGACCTCTGCTTCAGTCGTCTCATCTTTGGCCTTCCTGCCTCCCTCTTTCCCTTATAAGGACTCTTGTGATTGTATTGAGCCCATTCAGATAATCCAAGATAATCTTCCCATCTAAAGATCCTTACTTTAGGGACTTTCCGGGTGCCCAGTGATTAAGACTCCATGCTCCCAATGCAGGGGGCCCGGGTTTGATCCCCGGTCAGGGAACTAGATCCCACATGCATGCCACAACTACGAGTTTGCATGCCACAACTAAGGAGTCCGTGTGCTGCAACTAAGGAGCCAGTGAGCTGTAACTAAGAAGTCCACGAGCCGCAACTAAGGAGACCACCTACTGCAACTAAGACACGGCACAACCAAATAACAAATATTAAAAAAATAAAGATCCTTACTTTAATCACATATGCAAAGTCTTTGTTGTCATGCAAGATTCTGGGGATCAGGACATGGACATCTTGGGGAGGGCTAGTATTCTGCCTTCCCCAAGTCTCTAGGCAGAAAAGACAGGCAGATGAATGATTCTTTCACAAATACAGGCTCAGTAAGAAGGCTGTAGCCTGATGTGTCATTAGACCCTCCTGGGGCTAAATCCTTCCTAAGGACCAGTGTTCCCTGGGGATGTAAATAATGGACATTTCCAGATTCCACTGTTTCTTAGGGAGAGGCCACTCTGCTTTCCAGGTCTGGTTTGTATTGACCCAGGGTTTGGGTGGGGTTGGACCTGCAAATGGCAGGTTTTACTACAGGTGGCAGATGCAAGCAGAGGCTAATATTCCTAAATTTAAAGTGAATGGACAGAGATGGGGAAAATCTGAAAAGGATGCTTGTCAGATATTCCTAAAAGGCTCTATGGAAAATTCCAGTGTGGAGAAAAGTCCATAAGAATTTAAGTTGAGCAACAGCAAAACAACAAACAAATAAATCAAATGACACCACATATATGCAACTCAGAACATGAAATAACTAACTCACTTTGGAAACCACAAACTAATCTTTCCATAGGAGGCTAATCTAGGAGTCAGCTAGGCCAACAGGTCATTTTGACCTCTCAGAGGAAACTCTGTCTAAACTCTCCTTTAGGGAAAAAAATGCTTTTCATAATCAGTGAAGGGTATTATGGAAGTACAAGACTAGGCATCAATAACTTGTATGAAACAAGGAAGAAGGCTGACTTACACATTTCTTCCAGCTCAAGGTTCTACTAGTCCAAGCTCAGAGTCAAAATAGTGTTACATTTGGGGCTTCGCGGGTGGTGCAGTGGTTGGGAGTCTGCCTGCCAATGCAGGGGACACGGGTTCGAGCCCTAGTCTGGGAGGATCCCACATGCCGCAGAGTGACTAGGCCCGTGAGCTACTGAGCCTGCGCGTCTGGAGCCTGTGCTCCTCAATAAGAGAGGCCGCGATACTGAGAGGCCTGCGCACCGCGATGAAGGGTGGCCCCCGCTTGCCGCAACTAGAGAAAGCCCTCGCACAGAAACGAAGACCCAACACAGCCAAAAATAAAATAAATAAATAATTTAAAAAAAATAGTGTTACATTTGGATGGGCCCACAGAAGTCTTATAAACCAAACTTTCTTGATGCCAGGGAACCTCCCTAAATGGACCACAACAAATGGACCTCTGGCTTCTGCTTAAGAGAGAGAACCTATCTATCTATTTTATGGGCCACCTCATGGTAAGAGGGGTCTTCTATGCTGAACTGAAATTATTCTCCAGACCGGTTAGTCTTGTTTTCCTCTTTAAGCTACACTGATAGCTACATTCCATCTTCTTTAAAAGTAGAAGCCAGTTAATGTAAAAAAGAATAACAATATCAAGTGTTGGAGAGGATATGGAACAACTGGAGTTCTCATGTTTTGCTGATGGGAGTGTCAACTGGTACAACCACTTTGGAAATGTTAGACAGCACCTACTCAAGTTAAAGACGTGCCTACACTGTAAGCCAAAGATTCCACTTCTGCACATATACACAAGAGAAGTAAGGGCATATTGCTTTAAATATATCTCTAACAAAAGACATGTGTAAGAATGTAACAGTGTCCATCTCAGCTCTATTTATAATAGCCCCAAACTGGAAACAAACTGACAACAGTAGGATAAATAATTTTTGGCATATTCATACAATGTAACACTACACCATAATAACGATGAGTAAAAGAAACCGATCACAGAAAAGGGCATACTATATGACTCCATTCATATGAAGTTGAAAAACAGGCAAAATTAATCTATGGTGACAGAATCATAGAAGCGTGGTTACCTCTAAGGGGTAGATACTGACTGGGAAGGAGTAAAAGGGAACCTTCTGGAGGGCTAGGAATATTCTTTATCTTCAACTAGGTGGTGGTTAAGTGGGTGTATACACATGGAAAAATCCATCAAGTTTTATACTTAAGATTTGGGCATTCTATGTATACCTCAATAGAATATTTTAAAAATGAAGTCATTAGACCCTTGTAATTTTGTTTCTTCTTTTTTGGTTAAAAAAAAAAAGGCTCCAGGGGGGCAGTTATAAAAGAAATAGATCTATGGTCAGTTGTCCACTCACATGGGATTAATAAGGAGGTGGAAGGTGTAGTGATTAGAATGGGCAATGGGCTTAGGAATCACAGACTTGGTTTCAAGCTTACTAGCTGTGTAAGGATAGTCAAGCCATTTAATCTCTCTAACCCTCAGTCTCATTATGCATAAAATGAGTACTAACCTTACAGAAGTGTTATAAGTACTACAGGAGATAAGAAATATAAAAATCTTAAACAATCATCTGTCATTTATTAAATACATACTATGCACCACACACTATGAAATACCCTACAACAATCATATGAGGAAGATAATATCTCCATTTTAAGAATGAGGAAACTAAGATCCTAAGAGCTTGTCCATAATACGTGGCAGATTTATCTGATCCTGAAGTCCATGAGCTTAAAGCATTACCCTATGTAGCCATTGGTATAATTGGATGGTGGGTGGATAGTGAAAAGTTGAATCAGAAACTAGCCCCAGTTCTGCAGAGGAGCACACTATTTAGCTAAAGCGTCCTGTTAATATCTTAAAGGCTGGCAATCTATACCTATAGCATAAAAGACCTTTATCACTGTAAGGGAAGCTAATTCCTTACAGGGTGACTATGAGGGTTAACTGAGATAATCAGGTCAGGAAAATATTGATACATAATGACACATCATAATATGACACATATTAGGTGATTGAGTAGCCCACCCCTGCCCACTCCTTCCTATTCTTTCTAATAATCTCCTGGCTGGTCTTTTTTTGAGAACTACCTCCAGTAATTACCCATTCCAAGGTAAGAATTCAATGTTTATAAAATTCTTATGTGGTGCCAGGCACTGTTCTAAGCACTGGGACCACTGAGGACATGAATGAATCAGCATAGACTCATTTCCTCACCCACCTCCTGAGACAAGAGTTAGGGTTAGAACCATGCTTGCATGACAACTCCTAAAGTAAATGATCTAAAGCAGACGGTTATTTAATCTCAGGTTAATTTATACTCCTGTTAACCCATCTAGTGTTCCCATTCACTCAAAAAACATTTTTTAAAGCGACTTTTATGTTCCAGGGACTGTTCTAAGCACTGAGGATACAATAATAGATGAAATAAGGTCCCTGCCCTCACCAAGCTTACATTCGAGGGGAGGGAAAGGGAGAATACATAAACATACGTAATTTCCAGTAGCAATAAATGCTGTGAAGAGAATGAAGCAGGATCAGGATTCAGAGAGTGACCAGTGGAGGGCTGGGGTAGTATTTTAGAAAGGATGGTCAGGGACAATACTTGAGCAGAGACCTGAACGAGTGAGGAACCAAGTCATGCAAAGAACTGGGAAAGAGCGCTCCAGGCGAAGGGAAGAGTCAGCATAAAAATCTTGAGGTGGGAACCAATTTGGCATATTTGAGGCACAACAGGAAGCCACTGGAGATTTGGCAGAAAAGTGACATGTTCTGATTTACTTTTATCATTTGGCTGCTGTGTGAAGAATATATAGTAGGAAGGCAGGAAGGCAAGAGCAGAAGGGGGACACAGTAGGTCAATAAATAATTAAGAATTAATAAACAATAAATTCATTTTTGAACACCTTTTTAAAGACGTGCTACGCTTATTTAAAGCAATTTGTGTCGTGTCTCACGCAGACCACTCAATCATAAATCATATAAAGAAGACATGCCATTCTTTCTTGTGCTATAAAAGTGAATTTCATAATTCATTCAAATAAGTCATCAAATTTTGAGGTATATCTGAAAATCAAAGATGGGACTGTGAGCCTTCATAATCGTACCCTCTTAAATATAAAATTAGCTCACATGATTAAAAGTTCAAACACTACACACTTTCTAAAGTGTTCTGCTAAAACATTTTTCTTTGGCATATGCAGTGCAAATAGCTCTAGCCTTAATCATTTTTCAAGTTTTAATCTCCACGTTTGGCATATTCTGATAACACTGACAGGTTAAAAGCAACATTCTGTTGTATGCATAGCGATTCCTTGCAATTAACCTTAATTTAGGCTGAAAGTAGATTGAACAGCTGCTTCATAGCAACATTTCTAAATTTATTAGATAAATATCTCCAGAAAACTTCAGATTAAAGAGCAACAAAAACAAAATCTGCAACATTGCAGCCTTCCCTTAGTAAGGAGAGTCTTAAAGCATTGCAGGTACCAATAAAACTACTTTCTTGAGAAAAGTGACATTTTGGGCCCTTATTACACAGGGTAGCGAGAGATAACGATAACAGAGATAAGAAAAATGTAGGTAAACAATGTCCGAAGAACACATCCTACCTTCCTTCTGTAAAAGGAATTTTTGAGTCTACTGGAATTTTACTAAAGGTGTAACCACACTACAACCCCAGTGTGAGGAACCCCTTGCAAATCCCAGATGGTATGAGTAACCCCTTGCAAATTCCAGACGGCACTCCTCAATGCCTAATGCCATCATTCCATTCCTTTAAAATGTTTAATAAATGGTGACTATTATCTATGTCATCTTAACCTCTCAACATTAACTGATATTATTATCCCCATTTATATGAAGACAGAAGGGCTCAGAACAGTTACAGTAACAAAACAAGTGGCAAAGACAGGAGACAAACTCAGATCTGATTCTGAAGTCTGTGCTTTTCCCATCAAACTGTGCTGCCTGGATGAAAAACCTTTGATATCATGTGTTAGATCTGCCTTTTTCTTTTAAATGCATCTATCCTTTAAAGTCAGAATCATGTCAGAAATCGGGATAAGTGTATCTTGAAGAGGAGGGCAGGGGAGAATAAAATTTTCTTGGGCTCTTTGTTCTAATTTAACCCATACTATTATTTATGGTGTCAAATACATGCATGTTTATTGTGGAAAAATTAGAAAGTTCAGATAAATAAACTGAAAGAAAAACTCATCAAATAAAAATCACCTGCAATCCCACCACCCCACAGCACAGGTGTCTCTAGCTTCATTCGACCTCAGCAAGACGAAGCAGAGCATGACAGTATCATCCTACCTAACATCTCTCCTCTTGTCACACAAACATAATCAGACTTTGGTCTAGAAAGTGCTGCAAATGTCAGATGAGGTAACAGCAGAAAAGTCTTTAGGTTCTGACAATAATCATTGCTCTATCATAGTCTCATTTTAATATTCATAAAACATTTTGGCATTTACATGATGTAAAGTTGAGAAGTTTGAATAAATAAATTCTTTTTAAACCAGCAAACTATTTGTTAAGTAAAAAGACTCAGTATAGGCAGATAATTCCATCTTTACTGAAAACATTAAACAACATACTAAAAAAAATCTCTAGTACACAATCATTAGCAGTATATTTCAAAGAATGAGATGATTCTAACTATCACAATGCAGGAGTATAGCAGTTAATAGACCTGGGTTTAAATCCTAGCTTCACCACTTATTTCATGACCTTTGGGCAAGTGACTCAATCTTTGTGGGACTCAATTTACTTATCTGTAAAGTGGGGATAATGATAGTGACTCTTTAGGAAGATGCTATAGAGCTTAACATCGTGTACATGAAGAGCAGTAAAAGGAAATTTTAACAAGTTCAAATCTTGAAAATTTAAGATTTTAAGCCTTAATTTTTTAATAAATATTTTTTCTTAAAAAATCTATTTTCTGGGCTTCCCTGGTGGTGCAGTGGTTGAGAGTCCGCCTGCCGATGCAGGGGACACGGGTTCGTGCCCCAGTCCAGGAAGATCCCACATGCTGCGGAGCGGCTGGGCCCGTGAGCCATGGCCACTGAGCCTGCGCGTCCGGAGCCTGTGCTCTGCAACGGGAGAGGCCACAACAGTGAGAGGCCCGCGTACTGCAAAAAAAAAAAAAAAAAAAAAAATCTGTTTTCTAAGATAGCAAATACCAATGTTTCATCATCAGACAATGACTAGCTTTAAGAGCATTGCTACATTTACTAAGAATTAAGATATTAGGCTCTATTTTAAAAGATATGGGAATGAGTACCATGATGAATAACTCAACTACAAATGTACTATTCTGGGACTCCATTGGGTACTCAGAGCTGTATAGCATTTTCATTCATTTCTAATCAGCAACTTTTCTTATTTTCCAAATTTATCTCCCTCTTTCCCTCTCAGCAGCTCAGAATAAATACCATTATGAATGAGCTTCCGATGTACTCCTTAAAGCACTCCTCCTCTCATCTAAAAGATGGCAGTTAGATAATTAAACTATTTGACACTGTGCCAACTAACAGATACGCTATCATTCCCCGATACCCACAGCCAGCATCCTTTCTCTAGCAGCTATCCTGTTCTCAAAGTTTGGTTTTTCTTCTCCAGCCTGTGGGATGTGAGGAGCAGGAAACAGCATGGTAAGCAGTGGTCTAACTGCAGAGCAAGGGGTAGTTGCAGGACCCTGCAGCATTTTATCCGCAGTTCATCTGCACTGGAATAATTAAGAGTTGACTGTGGTTTTGTTTGGGTTTGGGCTATTATATTTCATTCTTTCTCTATTACCCTGGTTAACTAAGACTGTATGTATGTAGCAAAAACTTTAATATATGATTACTTTTTGACTAAGAATGACGATTCTAGAGAAAAAAATCAGAAATGTATATATTGTTCATTTATTAAAATAACTTAAATACCACATAACATTATTTATCATTATATAAATGATGATACAGAAATGGAATACTCAGCAGCCATTAAAAATAATTTTGTAAAAGATTATTGAAATAGAAAAACATTTACAATGTGAAGCAGGCTACAAAACAGTATGGAGAATATATCATTTTTGTGAAGAAAAATGAAAATACATGCAAGGAAAAACTACTAGGACATACAATAAAATATTAACAATGTTATCTTAGAGCTGTGGAATAAATTTTTTTTCTTTGTACTTTTTGGTGTTTCCCCAAAATTTATGCATTAAGCTTGTACTAATTTTGTAAATAGAAAAAAGCAAAATGAATGCTGATTTAATGAGAGAAAGGAAGAAGGAAGGTGCCAGAACCCTGGGGAATTATCTACATTTAAGGTATCTGAATGAGAAAGAGGAACCAACATCTTAGACTTGCACTTGTTAAGAACTAACCTTT
This sequence comes from Lagenorhynchus albirostris, assembly GCF_949774975.1. Lineage (NCBI taxonomy): Eukaryota > Metazoa > Chordata > Mammalia > Artiodactyla > Delphinidae > Lagenorhynchus > Lagenorhynchus albirostris. The sequence continues at coordinate 133,768,492 of NC_083096.1, read as the reverse complement.
CTCTTTTGCTAGTTTCTATCTATTTTAGCTTCCTAGCTGCCTATCAGTATAATAATACTTAACTAAGCCTTAAGCATCTAGGTTAAAATAAGGGAAAAAGACATAGAAAGTTTTTGTAAAACAAAACAAAAACAAAAAATACCCCCAAACTAATATTTCTTAGAGTCCTAGTGGTCCCATGAACAAATGCTGGCCATAGACATGACAGAATCTCTGAAATTTTAAAGAGGTCCTTTAGTTTAATACAGTGGTGGTAAGAAATCTTCCTGGGTAAAGAGGTACTTCTGGAAATGGTATTAATCCTTTCAGGCTAAAGTAGTACCATTTATAAATGCTTCTGTAGAACACTAACTGTTTCTATAGAACTGAAAGAATCCTTTCCATTTTACTCTAGAGGGTTTAGGAGTAATCCCAGGAATGACTGAGCTAATCCATCTTACAATTTTGGCCACTGTTCTAAAATCAGGGTTATCATATAAAACATCTCATACAGAGGCCTTAACATATAATTCCTACACACACTACTAACAAATAGCCATAATAATATAGTGCTCTAAGAAACTAAAAAACAAAACCAAAACAAAACTGTATTCACACGCTTTAAACATATTCCCATAATAAATAAATAAAAAGACACAGAAAAACCATCTGTAAAAGAATTACATGTATTAGGCAACAGGGAATTACACAAATTGGAAAAATGAAAGCATTTTTAGGAATTTAGGAAACTATAGTGAAAATTAAGTCTAAAGGTTTAAGAGTGTACTGTGAAGGGACTTTATTTCTAGATTTTACCAAAAACTCTTTCAGAGTACAGCTTATTTGAATAAATACTTTTGAGAAGCACCTGCTTGGAAACAGACTTCCCACCTGGTCAAGGTAACTGTAGCAATTACATAGGAAGCAAGATTTGTTTCAAGATGTGACTGCAGGTATTTCTCATGTAATTGAAGTTACATAGCTGTGGAAACTTACAGACTTTTAAATCTGAGCTTAGGTAAGTAAACTTCAAAGCACTGTGAGCAACCAAAAGGAACTAGGGAATACTAGAAAATGGGCATCTAGCTTAACTGAGGCCAAAAATATCACTGTGAAAAAGTGGATCCCAAAGAAATATAAGCTCCTTAAGGACAGAGATGTTAGTGTTTTGTCCACTGCTGCATCCTAGAATCTAGAACAGTGCCTCCCAAATGATAGACACTCAGTATTTTCACTAATGAACAAATCAGAGACCCTTCCTGGTGTATATTAGGAATCAATCCAAATTCACTTCTTATATCAATACTTAATAATCTCCCATCAACTGGAGAAGCTGTTACTGAATGACTAACATACTATGAAGCTAACTGTACTATACTGTATATTTTTGAGTGAAATGAGTGATGAAAAATTATGTTTTTTACTTTTGAAAAGCCCAGATCCCAGTAATTTTGAAATTGGTATGCCTGTTACTAAAGTAAGAGTATGACAGTATTTTGGGGACATAGCATTTCATGTATTTCCATCTTCTTAAAACCCTTCGAAACACGGCAAGAAAAACTAGTGCTAACATACAGGTGCTGCTTCCTCCAGACACTGGTGCGTCACTTAAGACACTTGTGCCGGCATCTGCCAGGCAGTGCTAACAGATGGAAGACATTAATCATCTGGTTGGTGTTCCCACTTTGTCCATCCAGCTTCAAATATAACTGCACTGAGCTAGATGAGTCAGCATCTGGTCCACCAAAAGCTAGTGCATCACTCCCAAAGCAAAAAGGAGAAAGTTCACACTTCAGAATCCTGAATCAATGCCAAGAGTATCTGCGTTGCCTCAAGGTTTCAGACTCTCTGATGACCTTTAGCTCCCTGGATACCAAGGCAAAGACAGATCTGAAAGCTCCAAAAAACAGGTAGGTTATCATATACAAGACTGCAGCCCCAGGCAATATAGATGGTATTTGTTCGCACCATGGATTAATTGCTTTGAAGGATCAAAATGCAGAAGACAGAAACATTCAACATTTAAGACAGTTTTCTTAATAATAAAGCACTAAAAAATGTGAGTAAGTCATACTTTCATTTTTCAGAAGCGAAAGGGACAAGTGGCAACTTGCCTTTGGAAAACATATTAATATCAGAGTAATAAGCTATCTATCTCATAGAGACAGTAGCCTAAGAAAGACTATTATCATATAAATCTCAAAGTTCTATTAAATAAATCTCAGAATAATGTTTTTAACTAAGACAACAAAACAAAAACATCAGCAACAACAAAAAATTAAACAGAATCTGTAAAGTGGTATATGAAGATGGAAAAAGGAAAATCTGGAAATCTACACACTGAGAGTTCTCTATTAAAATCAAGGAGGCCCAAATCCTAAAACAGAAAAAAGAAATATGTTAAAACACAATCTTTTAAAAGAATCCAATGAGGTTTTTATAGATACACATATTAATGCTTCATTTATTCAAGACATTTTTTTCTTACACTGGGAGCACTTCTGCATGTATTGTAGGAGATTATATGAATGACAATGCAGAGAGATGCCTTCTCAATAGGCCCTTCTAGTTTTAAATTTTAAATCTGAGTCTGGAATCCTAATTAAATGTTTATATGATAGGCTACAGATATTGTTTTTTAAATTACATTTGCTTATTTTTTATACATTATAGTTTTAAAACAATCTATATACTTTAAAAAGAGAAACAACAATTTACAGTGTGAAAATAAGGTTATGTAAAACTACACAACCCTTCTCATAAAGTAGCAGTGACAATTTCCAAAATGAAGATACTTAATAAAAAACAAAGCAGTTAGTGGGGGGGCGGGTAGAAGAGAACCAGTGGAGTGCACAGAAGACCTAGGTTCTAGATTCAGTTTTGCACTGATTGTGTACCTTAGTCTCAACTTCCTTAGGTCTTAATTTCTTCCCTAGTAAGAAGAGGCAGATGGATCTCTATGCTTCATTTCAATTTTAAACACAGAGACTCTTATAGTTTGTAAGAAAAGATCTGAAGAACTTTTTGGACAACGAGTTGAATACGTTCCTCAGATCTTAACAGGAAGGGCCTGTCACCATTCAACTCTCATGGCAATAACTATAAAGCATATCCCATAATTTTATTGTGAGAAAGAAAAAAATCTACCCTAAGGGCAAAATTATACTTCATATCCTATTTATACATTAAACATAGAAAATGAATGCCTAGTCCCTTCCTGGACTCTAGAAGCACTCTCTGAGATAGAGTCAACTAAAAATCCTAGGATTATGATTGTGGCCAAAACATTCAGCCTATGTTTCTCTCTGTCTTCCCTGAAAGCTGCTAGACAGTTCTAAGGCCAATTAATAATTCTCGTGGGCAGGGCCAAACTTCAGCTTAAAATAAGTACTTACAGTAGTTCAGGGTTGAAACTCTATCAACTTTCAGATTTAGGAAAAGAGAAGGAGGTTTAAGGATCATACTGACCCTAAGAAGGATGGACAGTAGAAAAGATATGCTTTATCACCTATAACACATACTTTCATCATAACCATTATATAAAACTATGGGATATCTTTTTGCTTTGATGTTATTTTTTTCTTGTGAACCTTGTCCTTTAACTATATTCACTGCAAAGAAACAGTCTGAATTGAGAACTGCAGGAGCAATGAGCATATACAAAAATGCTTTATAGAAGATTAGAGACCTGCAAGACATGGATGGACCTATAGACTGTCATACAGAGTGAAGCAAGTCAGAAAGAGAAAAACAAATATCGTATATTAACACATATGTGTGGAATCTAGAAAAATGGTATAGATGATCTTATCTGCAAAGCAAAAATAGAGACAGAGACATAGAGAACAAACGTATGGATACCAAGGGGGAAGGGGGGGTACGATGAATCGCGAGACTGGGATTGACATATATACACTATTAATACTATGTATAAAATAGATAACTAATGAGAACCTACTGTATAGCACAGGGAACTCTACTCAATGCTCTGTGGTGACCTAAATGGGAAGGAAATCCAAAAAAGAGGGGATATATGTATATGTATAGCTGATTCACTGTGTTGTACAGGAGAAACTAACACAACATTGTAAAGCAACTATACTCCAATAAAAATTTTAAAAAACAATAAAAAAAGATTAGAGACCTGCCTTTCCTGATAAGCAAAAAGACAGGTTTACAATACTAGATGATCTCTTAAATTTCCCCTGGTTCTCAAATTATCATAATTTTATACAGATAATATACTATAATTAAGATTACATATACATATCACTTACTGTTTCTTTTAAACAATATTCATGGATATAACTGCGTTTTTCTAAATGTCTCATTGGTAATACTCAGTCTTGTAAGTCTGGTTCCATAATAATCTATAATGTAACTACTTCCATCTGAAGGTCCAACAATCTAGAAGAGAAAATTTTCCAAATTACCCATTTTACAAAAGATACTTTAAAAATACTTTGAGTTTACTTTTCTTAGGTGTTAATACAATTATTTCAGTAGCACCAGAAATACAACTCTAACTCAAGCAAAAAAAAGTAATTGTGGCTCATGTAGCTGAAAAGCACACTGGGGAAGCTCACAGAATCAAGAGGGCTGCAGAACTAAGGGCCTCAACGACTGAAACTCCATGCCCCACAAGGCCCTTGGTTTGGCACCCCTGCCTCTTCGTGTAGCTCTGCCTACCTTCCTTCTACAGACAGGCACCCTCAATTGGTTGCCAATAGTTCCAGATACACATCTTCGCAGCTCAGTAGCTCCCAACAGAAAGAAAGTTAAATTTTCTTCCTCAGTGTTTATATAACAATTTCAGGGAAGAACATTCATTGATCTGCTTGGTTTTTACACCTGTTGCAGAACAAATTACTGAATCCAGGGTAATAGGATTAATATTGGCCAGGCCAGGATCCCTCTGGGAGATGAGACAGGATGACTGACAGTCCTACCAGAACCACATGGAATGGAAAAGGAAGAGATTTAAAAAAAAAAAAAAAAAGCTCATCCATGCTAATCACAGCTAATCACAATAATCTTGTCCATTTAATCACATTTGTGACAATTCACTTAACATGATCTCTCTATTATCCTTTAAGATAATAATCTTCACACTGTAGCCTTAGGGGTACACAAGGATTTACTAAGGTATATGTAGACCCAGATAGTTTCAAGGGAATTCATTTTGAGATCCTTAATTCAAGTAAATACTCTTTGTAAAACTGATCCACCTGATACCACACTAGGCTTAGAAGCAGCATGCTAGGTCCCCTGCCCACTTCTTTGCTTTCACTGTGGTCCCTTCTCCAACTTGACAACAGTAAAGCATACCTACAGTAAGGCACACCCTGAATCTTATGATGGCACATTGCCATGAGGTATAAAAGTCTCTGATGTGTCAAAGAAGGGGATAATTCAAAATACTGGATTTCAGGAAATCTCTTTTAATCAAGAGTCCAAAAATATGCTCTGTCACATCTTGTTCAAAAGATGCAGCCCTAGTAAAATTTTACTTTTAGCTTAAAAATAATTTGCTAATATTTGTAACATGTTTATGCTATTTTGATCAACAGTATATCAGTAATTATAATGACAACTCAATCCAGAAATCACAGAACAATTTTTTAATATTTTAATGAATGATATGATCAGTAGAAGATTTTCAAGCATAAAAACATATTGGGGGTAAGGAGGGTGGGAGGGAGGGAGGGAGATGCAAGGGGGAAGAGATATGGGGACATATGTATATGTATAACAGATTCACTTTGTTTTAAAGCAGAAATTAACACACCATTGTAAAGCAATTATACTCCAGTAAAGATGCTAAAAAAAAAAACAAAAGAAGGGGCTTCCTTGGTGGCGCAGTGGTTGAGAGTCCGCCTGCCGATGCAGGGGACACAGGTTCGTGCCCCGGTCCGGGAGGATCCCACATGCCGCGGAGCGCCTGGGCCCGAGGGCCATGGCCGCTGAGCCTATGTGTCCAGAGCCTGTGCTCCGCAACGGGAGAGGCCACAACTGTGAGAGGCTCGCGTACCACAAAAAAAAAAAAAAAAAAAAGAAATATATTTCTAATTTGTATGTAATGAATGTGCATTGTTTAAAATCTGAGTTACTTCTATTTAAAGTTTCTTCTTTCTTCAACTTGAATAGAATAATGTGTAGCAAAACTATGCCCTGAAATTATATTTAAAATAAGCTAACATTCATCATTTTTTTTTTCTAAAGAAGACCTGACATAGGAAACCAGTCGACTGGCCATGTTGCATTCTAACAGAAGAGAGGTTATTTGATTCTTTGCTCTTGGTTGAGCAACTCTCATGGTATTGAACATCTCAAGACATTGTAGAGAGGTTATTTTAATGATAAAAATAGATGATTTTAAGGAAATTTCTATTTTGTATGAGTCTGTGAAAATTTCAGTAGAGGCAATACTAATAAAATTTAAAGTGTATAATATACCGAGTAGAACAATGAAGAACCAAAAAAAAAACGAAAAAAAAACATATTGGGGGTACCTCCCTGGTGGTGCAGTGGTTAGGAATCCACCTGCCAATGCAGGGGACATGGGTTCGAGCCCTGGTCCGGGAGGATCTCACATGGCACAGAGCAACTAAGCCCGCAAGCCACAACTACTGAGCCCTCATGCCACAACTACTGAAGCCCGCGCACCTAGAGCCTGTGCTCCGCAAAAGAGAAGCCACCGCAATGAGAAGCCCGCGCACCGCAACGAAGAGCAGCCTCCGCTCGCCGCAACTAGAGAAAGCCCGCGTTCAGCAACAAAGACCCAACACAGCCAAATATAAATTAAATTAAATTTTAAAAAAAGATTAAAAGAAACATATTGGGGTAAAATTCTGTTGGAGAATGGGAATAGAAATAAAAATTCAAGGAGAAAAAGAAACAATGTAAAAAAATTATAATAGTGAAGGGTTCATTCATGTCTTTTTAAAGTCAATGATACTTTAAATTCTATGGTATTTATACTCTGTTGGATACATTTTAAAATTGATGTAACAGTTTTATTTAAATATGTCAATATTTGCAAACTAGAAATTATATCCTTTGCAACTATTTAAACTTATGACAAAACTTAAATGTCAACTTAAAACATGCAAAGGGTAGGGATTAAAAAAAATTTTCTTTTAGGGGTTATGCAACCAGAGTTTGAAGAACACTGCTGTAGCGCATTCTTCACTTTAAAAATAAATTTGGTTTTAAAAACTATTCAACAAATACTTAATTCCTACAGTCTATGCACTGTGCTAGGCATTATACACAGAACAGGGAATAAGATACAATCTGCCAACAGGGAGTTTATTCTAGTGAACTATAAATGTTAATGTTCAAATAACACTTACAAAGCGCTTATGTTCTAGATACCATGCTAGGTGCTGTCACGCACTTGGGGATTTCCTCCGAAGATCAAATTGCTTTGTCTTGGCATTTATGAATGTTATTTATTAATTTAAGTATAAATTAAAACCTTTTTAATGGTAACGTCACAGACGAAACTACTATGAGTATTAAGCAAAGAAAGAAAAGAATGGATGACTAGAATTTACATGTTTTGAGACCATATAAAGGAAACAAAGAAAAAGGAAAGCCCAGCCAGTAGAAGTAAGTTAAGTCATATGGTAAAAACTTGCCTAATTTGGAATATGTGCACAGATTGGAACTGGGCCTTTTGTCCTATTATTTTTTTCTTCCTATGCCATCTCCTCTGACAATCTCACTTATCCCTGTTGAAAAAAAAAGTATTCAGAAGTTGGAAATAAGGAAAATATAAGATTGGATGGCCTTTTAATATCATGCATTTCTAATAAGCCCACCTGCAGCTCATTTGACTCTCAGGAAACAGAACTATTTAACTAAAAATTGATTAGGACCCAGATGATTTACAATCTTGTCACATTACCAGTTAACATAGAAAAATGATACGGTGTCCTTTTAGTCTTGTTTCCCCTGTCCTGTAGAGAAAATAGCCCCAAAGATTATAGTTTAATTACCTATTAATACATGATCCAATTTTGTATCTAATTTAGCAATCTTATTACAGCATTTCTTTCCCCTCAAATTATGTAATTCTGGCTCCTCAACACCTAGTTCTATGGTGGTAATTCCATCCTCTTTCCACGGGTTTGGTTCAGCCTGGGCATGTAATCAATCACCAATGAGATAATAATCTATGAGACAAGTTCAATGGGAGGCTTATCTGCTTTTAAGAAGATATGTGTGTGAGAAAAAGAGATGTTTTTCCGCCTCTGAAAGTAACTACATAGCAAGTGGTGCTAACCAAAGGAACTGAAGATGGCAAAGAGAAGGAAGGAAGAAGGGAAGAAAGGAGGGAGAGAAGGAAGGAAAGGAGGGAGAGAAGGAAGGGAAGGAGGGAATAATGAATTTGGATCTTTCACTTTGTCTTTAAGCTCTAAATTAACAAATCTTAGAACTACCATATCTGCAGATCCTTGGTATATAATATAATAAACTATCACGTTATTAAAGCCAATTTAAATTGAGGTTTCTGTTACTCATAGCCAAAACTCCAGATAATGCACTTGTCTTCAATGCCTCCTACACACCACTGCCAGATCACCAAAGCATAGCACTAGTTGCTATTCTCTGCTAAAACAATTTGAAGACCTGCTCCAAAGACAACCAAATTAAGTCAGTGTGGTAAAGCATTAGACAGAAAGGAAATCTTGAAGAGAAAACTGTCGATAACTAGTTGTAGGATTAATCCTCTCTGGATCTCCATTTTTCTTAGCTGTAAATTGAGGAATAGAATAAACGAATCTGTATGGTACTTTTAAATTTTATATCTTGTTTGACTGATATTTAAATGCAAACAACTCTACAAGGTATTGTCAACATCCTTTTCTATCAACTATCCCAGCAAAGAAGAAACTGCTCTCCCTACTTAATTTTTAAGAAAACTATCAGCTGTAAAGATTTCAATTATTTAAGTCCATATTCCCTCACCAAAATTAAAAATTAAACCTGTTTTTAAGCATCTATATTATACACTTATGTATAATACAGTGCCAGTTATAAATTACTTTATTTATTTTTGAATTTTATTTTATTTATTTTTTATACAGCAGGTTCTTATTAGTCATCAATTTTATATACATCAGTATATACATGTCAATCCCAGTCTCCCAATTCATCACACCACCACCCCCACTCCCCCCACTTTCTCCCATTGGTGTCCATATGTTTGTTCTCTACATCTGTGTCTCTATTTCTGCCCTGCAAACCGGTTCATCTGTACCATTTTTCTAGGTTCCACATATATGCGTTAATATATGATATATAAATTATTACAAGTATATTATTGTACTGTTAAATATAAAACTACAAATTTTAAAAAATATCTCATACTGAGAAATATTTTACTCAGTTAAATATGCCTATGTCCACTTGTTCATTGACAATAGAGTATGAAACCTAAAATTATGTGTTTATTTCTCTCCTACGAAATAGCCTGAAGCCAAATTCTATAGCATGAAGTATTTGTTTGATAAGCTAGGGCAGATTTTTTGAAATCTATTGGGAAAAGAAAGACCACTTAACAATTAATGGACCAAGAGGTTACTACAGGTCTTCAAGAGGGAAAACAGGAGGGCCACTACATTGTGGGAAGCTATTTCGTACAAAGGGCGTCAACATCTCTTGTGTGAGAAGCCCTAAAACCACAAGAAAACAACTTCATATTTGTCTACATTAGTTTCCTGCAGCTACTGTAACAAATTACCACAAATTTAGTGGATTAAAACTAGAAATTTACTCTCACAGTTTTGGATGCCAGAAGTCTAGAATCAAGGTTATCAGTGCAGTCGTATGACCTACAGAGACTCTAGGGGAGAATCCATTCTAAGGTGCTCCTTTGGCATTGCTTGGCTTATGGCCACATCACCCCAATCTCTGCCTTTGTCTTCACACCACCTTGTTTTCTGTGTGGGTGTTTGTGTCTAATCTTTTGTCTCCTATAAGGATACTTGTCATTGGATTTAGGGCCCATCCAGATAATCTAGAATAATCTCTTCATATCAAGATACTTAATTTAATCACATCTGCAAAGACCCTTTTTCCAAGTAAGATAATATTCACAGGTTCCAGGGATTTGACGTATCTTTTGTCCTACCACACCTTTGTTCTGTGAAGATGGTTGGTGGTGGTTTGGAGGAACTGGGTGAAATTTAATTTCTCCTTTCCTCTCATTTCTGATTGTTTTCACCATGAAATTTTATTTGCAGCCTAAATGCAAAAAATCTTGAATTGTTTACTTAAAGGAGTAGGCTTTTCTATAGGTGCAAAGTCTATAGCAAGAAAAGTAAATCAGAAAACTTTAGAAGTACACATTAAAGTCAAGAATGTTAAGCAGTGATCATCAAATTTCCTGTTTTCCTGTTCTTAATCTTTGATCTCCACTATAATTCTCCATAATCCCACTCACCCACCCACAGGCACCACACAAATAATGGGCATATACTTAACTGGGTATATGACTTGGAAACATATTTATTCTTGAAAAACATGTGATGTTCTTTGAATAAATATGCATTTTAAATTTATCCAAGTGATACTGTTGTGGATCTTGTTCAATTTCAAACGATTTTCACAGTACACTAAGATTTTAAGACATTTCCATGTAGCTGTATGTACATCTAAGAAAGTGCCTGTAATTGTTGCCTAGTGTTACAGAAGATACATCCATTCTCCAATTAGTGTACACATCCAGGTTAATTCCAACTTCCTGCTACCACAAACAGTGCTATAAGAGACATATTTGTACAATGTCCCCTTGTGGACAGGAGTATGAGTATTTTGGGGTAAGTGCCCAGAAGTCTCTTTATTTACACATTAGTTATTTGGGTGATTTTGTGAATCATCTTTAGTTTATGGCGCTCATTTAACTATTAAGTTCCCTATCATTTTCTTGTTGATTTGTATATTCCACATATCAATTCCTGTTGCTAGTATTCTTTAACTCAGTCTATTAACTGTTAACTTGGCCTATGATATTCTTTTTAGAAAAGAATTTCTTAATTTTAATGTATCAAATTCAATGATTTTTTTTTCCTTTATGGTTTATGTTTTTGAGATCTTGGTTAAGAAGACTTAACCCATCTAAGGTCATGAAAATATTTTCTTCAATTAGCTTTCTGTAAAAGTTTTCTTCTCCTAGATACATACCCCAAAGAATTGAACAGGGGCTTAAACAGATACTTATACACAAATATTCATAGCAGCATTATTACAATAGCCAAAACGGGCAAACAGCCCAAGTGTCCATCAACAGATGAATGGATAAAAGAAACGTGGTACATACATACAGTGGAACATTATTATTCATCCATAAGAAGGAATGAAATTCTGAAACATGCCACAATATCAATGAACCTTGAAAACATTATGCAAAGTGAAATAAACCAGACATAAAAAGACAAATATTGTACGATTCCAACTATATGAAATATCTATAAAGTAGGCAAATTCTTCAGGACAGAGTAGATTAGAGGTTACCAGGGACTGGGGGAGAGCAAAATAGGGAGTTACTGCCTAATTGGTACAGAGTTTCTGTTTTGGGTGATGAAAAAGTTTTCGAAGTAGTGGTGACAGTTGCACAACATTCTGAATGTAATTAATGCCAATGAACTGTATACTTAAAAAAGGTTAAAATGGCAAATTTTGTATTGTATATATACTTTACCACACAAAAAAGAGCTTACCTTATTTGAACTTTAACAGTGTTGTAGTTTCGTTTGTAATATATAAACTTTTGATTTTGTTAGTGGAAAATGTATTTTTGTTTGTATATATTTAAGTATCACTCTAGTAACAATAAATTAAAGGAAAAAAGATGGTTACCAGTAACTACTTTAACACCTAAACTTTATCAACAGATATGATCCCTCATTTACTGACACTGCCTTGTTGTTGAAGTCAGACTGCTTAAGTAACTCAAGTATCTTATAACGTTATGAATGAATTCAGGAGTGAAGGGCAAAAGCTAACATTTTATGCAACTCTATCAATGTACCATTTTTCTATCTAATCCACTTATGAGTTTCTTCATATAAAGAATGCAAATATTAAATTAAAAAGAATGCAAGATCATATCTCCTGAAGACTTGGTAAAAAGTAAAATGACACAGCTGCCTCCAATTAGAGGATAATGATGCAACCTGTGTCCACCCCAGTTCCCCAAAGAAGTAAATTCATATTCTCTTAAAAGTCAAATTACATGTTTGTGTCCAGAGCTGACTTCTGTATGTCGTTAATTTTAACATAAAACCATTAAAAACATTTTATTTGTCACATTTTAATTAAGCACCAAAATTCCCACACAATGCCAGAAGTTACACATTCAGATCCCCTGACTTCATCTGATTTAAAGACTGGTTAGTATTAATCCTTAATGACCGATATAAACATCATTCCTCAAGAAATGAATAGGATTCAGCATCATATCTCCTCAGGAAAACACAGCGCTGGGCTCAGTTTCAGGACTACTTTGTTTTTTGAACATTCCTTTAATTCACTAAATAAAAATCTGCCCACAGGTAAGTGAACTAAGTGAAATCTACTGATACTTAATTGAGATGATGTGACAAAGCAGAGACTACCCAAATTATCATTCCCCTCCGTTTTCCAGTTCATTTCCCCAGTAAATCACACCAGGGTTAAATAAATAATACAGAGAACTATTTGAAAGACTTGATATCTAGTTTTTATATATTGCTGTCCTACACCTAGTGAACTATCAAGGACTTTGACCAACTTTTCCAGTAATGGAAATAGATTTAGGGTGATTACATGTTTAGTACTTTTGATCAATGGCATGTATTTCACGGAGCAAGGGCATGGGATATGCCTTTGACAAAACAAACTGGCTTACACAGAAGTGAACCTATTAACCTGAGCCTTATTTATGCTCTAAACTGAAAAGCCTAGGCTTTTAAAATTTTTAGTAAAATTCAAGAAGTTAAACAAGATAAAATCAAGATAACTTTTTATTTTCAGCTTGCAGTTCCAAAGGACATATTTCTGATTATAAGTGGGATGTTATTCTCACACCACTTCGGGGAGGGTAAGATTCTAAGTTCCTTTAGGGCAAGGACCCCAACTTATACCTATTTCTACTTTATCATACCAACTTTTATTTTTGTTCATTACCTCTCAAGTGACCCACGAAATTTAGAACTTTAAAGCCCTAAAGAAGAGCAATCATTTTTTTTAAACTATGATTTTCAGCCTCTCATCTTCCCTGTAATTGGCACAAAGCCACACTTTTCACAAGGTATACTGCATTCAGCTTAAATCAGCAAAATTTTGAGAGCATACTCTATGTTGAGCATACTATTAGTGCTACAGGAGATTAATAAAAATCTTTTTTTCTCAAGAAATTTATGTGTGAAAAATCAAACCTGGTGTGTAAAAGTTAAAAAAAAATACAAAAGCAGTATATAACCCAGGGCTAAAATGAGTTACATATATTAAATACCAAACTAATGAGATATTTAATAAATTTATTTATAAAATTTAAAAAATGTCTTGGAGATTACATTGCTTTGTGTATTTTGCTGCTTATATAGTTATTAGTTCTTTAAGGAATCTACTCTGCAATTTTTTTTTTTTAAATTGGGGTATAGTTGTTTTACAATGTTGTGTCTGCAATGTTAATAGGAATGAAAATAAAAGTAATTTCTTCCACAATGCATAGAATTTTTTAAAATTGTCACGAAGAACCCTGACATACTTCCTTCAAAAACTTTCTACATTCCAATGCATATTTCCATTTTCCCCGTACCCATCTTCATGTTTCTGATTTGTGGCTGTCTTGTCTCCACTGAACACAATCAATTTTCTTTCCTTTTTGTTGGTGGAATACACATCAATTGTTTTGGTATAATTAAAACTATTCATTGTGTGAGTGAGAAAAGAGATTTAAATGAAATCAAATATTCTCATATTTTTTCTGATAAAAGACCAAATTATCTAATCTATCCTTCATGATATATATAAATATAAGCACAAAACAATGAGTATTTTAAAATCTTCAGACCTGCCTTATGAATAACTATATATACAGCAACTATATATAGTTATATACAATGGTTGACTATGACTGAAAAACTGTATGCTATCCATGCATCACTGATTTAGATTTTGTTGAAAACACAAAAGAATTAATTCTATGTATTGTTTTATACCATTCATTCACACAGTGCCATCCGCATATTTTTTAAGAACAAAAAACAAACAGAAGAAACTTCAAAAGTTTACTAACAGATAAATTCATGAAAGTGTTTTTAGTAAATTCAGCTACATTTAAAGCTTACTTACTTTAGTAATACATGTGTTACACTTTATATTGTTTCAGTTCAAAGATGAAATAACTACAGCTTCCCTGGTGGAGCAGTGGTTAAGAATCCGCCTGTCAATGCAGGGGACATGGATTCGAGCCCTAGTCCAGGAAGATTCCCACATGCCGTGGAGCAACTAAGCCCGTGCGCCACAACTACGGAGCCTGCGCTCTAGAGCCCGTGCTCCGCAATAAGAGAAGCCAAGACGATGAGAAGCCACGCGCCGCAATGAAGAGCAGTCCCTGCTCACCACAACTAGAGAAAGCTCGGCGAAGCAACAAAGACCCAATGCAGCCAAAACAAAACAAAACAAAAAGAACAAATAAATAAATTTAGAAAAAAATTATAGGGGCTTTCCTGGTGGCACAGTGGTTGAGAGTCCGCCTGCCGATGCAGGGAACATGGGTTCGTGCCCCGGTCCGGGAAGATCCCACATGCCGCGGAGCGGCTGGTCCCGGGAGCCATGGCCACTGGGCCTGCGCATCCGGAGCCTGTGCTCCGCAACAGGAGAGGCCACAACAGTGAGAGGCCTGTGTACCGTTAAAAAAAAAAAAAATATATATATATATATATATATATATATATAAAAGAAATAACTAGGCCTATTTTTTTAAAGAGCATTTTCCTGGATTTTTGTTATAAACACTGTGAAGCAAAGTATGTTTTTATAGGTCTTGAGTTCATGCACAATATGTTTCTGGGATCACAGCCCAAAAGAAAAACATTGCAACTCACTGGGGAATAATATTTAATGGCAAAAAGAAAAAAAAACTGGGGATGGAGAGAATGAGTAAGGAAAGAAGAATAAACAAAAAGATGATAGAATGTAAAAGGTTTATGAGAAATTGAAAAATATATTTAGGACAAAAATATTAACAGTTTATGATATTTATAGTAAAAACTTATTTGGCTGAAAAAAATTCTCTAAAATTAATGTAGTCAACATCACATGTTAAGTATATTAAACAACATGTAGAATAAGGATACATGTCTTATTTGGCTACTTTTGAAAAATGATTTATTTTTCCCCTAATCTGAAAGCAGTCTAAGGTAGCCATCCCTATTAAAATGTCTTATTTAGGGAAATATACTGTAGAAATTCAAACATTCTAATTCTACCTCAATAATTTGTTGATATAATAGTCTCAATTCTAGATCTTTAAGAACTATTAGTTCTGAAAAGTTTAGGTATACATGTACTAGAAAATAGTGGCTGAATCAAATAAGCTCTGTAATTTGACATAAATAAAGCTACAAAGCACTGACATCATCAAAGAAAGAACGTAGTGTGAAATATTAACTAAATGGTTGGGTTTTAAAGATGTGGAATTCTGTATATCTCAAAGAATCCCAATAATACATTAAATTCCTTGGATCCTCAGAGAAACCCATTTCCAAGCATATGTGCACAAGTACCTTAGCCTCTTCATGCCTGCTTGCCTGTACCACAGTCAGAGAAGGCAGGATATTTGGTTAGGCATATGTTTATGAATAAAGACAGGAAAATTCCAACTTTAAAACCAAATATTTTCCTTGTTTAATTCTGGTATCTTATTGGTCCATATGTTGCCTCCTCCTCACAGTATGGTCCCCTCCTCACAGTATGTTACCAAAAATCTAGATTTTGACTTTCTTTTAAAGCATAAGGATAACATCAAGCAGACTGAATTGAGGAGTGGAAATACTGTCTGAGAAAGAAGAGCAAAACTGATGATAATCTAAATACATACTGACACATTTACTGAAGACATTAGGTGCTCCATAAATGCTTACTGAAATGCTGTTTTGTGACATTTGTTGTGATAAATTCATCTCTTTAAGAATCCTCATGAGTTAACCACAACCAGTTCAGTATAATTTAATAGAAAACATCTGGTGGCACTTTTAAACGCGTAAGAAGAGCATTTCACAAACCACTGCAGCAGGAGAAAACGAGGCTAACACAGAGAAGCAGAGATGAAGAGCAGGAGAGTCCTGAACACATCATTTGATTATATGAATTGGGTCTTGCCTGAGACCAGCCCCTCTCCTAGATTTTCCACAGAGTGCGCAGAAATTCCTTTTCTCTTTTTGGCTTAAGCTAGCTGCATTTCAGTTTCTACAATTTGCAACCAAGAGAACGCTAGTATAGAGTACCTGTCCAGTGCAAAAAAAATCTTGTTTCTGCCTCCACATATTCATATGTAAATATCAGATTCCCATCAGTATCCTATTATAGTAATTGACAATGTGGCTGTAACAGGAAAAGAAACAATAAGCCTGAAATATAACCTCAATCCCACTTAGAGATTCATAATACAAACTATAAAGATTCTGAGTTCTCCAGTAAAGAAATCTCTATAACTCAGCTGAACTCACATTTACAAATCATATTAGAGCACAGAATCCTTGTTAATGAAGCTCTTATGTCTTTTAGAACTGCTAATTGGCACAGGTTGGGAAATGCAACTTGAAAACATGGCCGTGATCCTTTAGATCTAGCATCTGAAGAAACATTGAAAAAGCATTCCTAACTGCTTTCTAACATACATATCACAGAACGCAAATTTGAATGTAAAAGTAGTTCATCTTCTAGATTGAAACTAACTTACCTGCATTGAAATAAGAATGAAATCAATTAGGCTCCCAATTCCACAAAATCCTACAGTGCAAAACTTTAACAAACCTAGAAAAGAAGGTAAAGTCATTTACAACCTGGAAAGTCTTATAAATATTAATAAACTTTTCCATTTCCCAATAAACCATTACATATAACACAAATGCTTTATATCGACAATATAAAAATAACACTTAAAAAAAATCAAATCTTGGGCTTCCCTGGTGGCGCAGTGGTTGAGAGTCTGCCTGCCAATGCAGGGGACGCGGGTTCGAGCCCTGGTCTGGGAAGATCCCACATGCCACAGGGCACTAGGCCCATGAGCCACAACTACTGAGCCTGCGTGTCTGGAGCCCGTGCTCTGCAACAAAAGAGGCCGCGATAGCGAGAAGCCTGTGCACCGCGATGAAGAGCGGCCCCCGCTTGCCACAACTAGAGAAAGCCCTCACACAGAGACGAAGACCCAACACAGCCATAAATAAATAAATAAATAAATAAATAAAGCAAACTGTCAACAAGTAAAAATAAATAAACACTATTAAAAAAAATCAAATCTTCACCTAAAAATATGAGAAAAGTTTAAAGGGCCCTCTACATAGAAAAGCCAAAAAAAATTAATTCACTTAAATAAATAATAAGGACTGAAATAAAAACTCAATGTAATCTTACAAAACTTAAGAGAAAAGTTTTGTAATCTCACAAAACTTCTAAGAAAATAAACCTTTAAATCTCATTACACCAGAGTTACAGCACATCTTTTAGTCTTAAAATCCTTATTTATTTATTTAGACTTAATACATTATGGATCCAAATTTTAATATGCATTTACAGTAGAAAGTTCAAATAGACAGACTGTCAAGGCACAGAAAAAATAATCAGAAAAAAAACACTGATCTTGTAGTTAAACAGCAAAATTCTATCAGTAACCCAATTATCTTGAAGTTATCCTATACTGTACTTTTTCCCTAAGCATCTTATGTTTTTTATTAGCCCAATAGTCAAAATCAACAATTCTGTGAGCTATATACACCTGTCCTTGGTTCCAACCTTAAAGTTAAGGTACTAAAATAGATGATAATAGAGCATAGAATCTAGGACATATACAATGATATAACACAAAAATATAATGATGAAATTAGAAGAGGCAGATTGGGGGTGGGGGTGGGATGAGTAATCTCTCTTCTATATTTAAACTTGAGCTGCTTTCCAGATATCCCATTTGAGATATAAAAATGGTATGAAGCAAGACTGTTCGTGAAAGGGTAGTTCTAAGCATCAACTACAAATATATATCAGCTAAAATTGTAAGACTGGATGAGATCACCTCTTGCACACATTTGGAAATACATAAAAAAGACTGAAATATGTAGGTAAATTAGATGATTTCCACCCACCCCACCACCCCTTATTAGTATTAGATATACAGTAGAACAATGTTTTAAGTACTGCGATAACACATGTTGGAAATGATATTAAAACTTAAAATATAGATACTATATAAAATTATGCACTTAGTTTTCTTCAAAATACTTATTACCTACCTAATATTTTATATTGTTTACTATCTGTCTCATGGAAGCCCTGTTAGGGGAGGGTCTTTTATATGTCTTGTTCAATTCTGTGTCCTTATTACCTACAACATTGCCTGGCACATGGTAGAGGCTCAATATTTGTTGAATAGATAAATTTTCTCAGCTTTTCTGTCTCCTAAAGACCCCTAACTTTTTATCCACTATCTTACATAACAACTCCTTTAATTATTTTTTTCATTCATTGCATTTTACTATAGTTGCCCAAGGAACTTTATCCACTCACTCAGTATATGTACTATATCCATTCACTCACTTATTTTATTTCTGAAATGTATCCCTCTTCACAGAGCATTTTGGAAATACCACAGAGTTTCCCTTCCTTCAACTTGTTTACAAAAAGAATATTAAGAATGGTCAAAAAAAGTTTGTCTTTAATGAACTGCTACTCTATGAAAAAAATGTAACCATGTCAGAGCCTTTGCCCTTGTCATCCCATCTTCCAGTGATGTTCTTCCTGTAGCTCTTCTCATCTCAGGCTACTTCTTCAGAGAAGTCTTTGTAACCCAGCATGCTGCTCCCCGTAGCAGCCCCAGCACTGTTATCACATCTCCCCTATTTATTTCCGTCATGGTGCTGATCAGAAATCATTCATTGGTTTGTTCATTCATTCTCTTTCTTCCTATGCCATGTAAACTCTTAAAGGCAGGGTTCTTATCTGTCTTATTCAAGTCAATTCCTGGAACAGTACGTGACAGAAACTAAGAGTTTAATAAATATCTGCTGTAAGAGTATCAAAAAATTAGAAACAATCTAAGTATCTAACAGGGAGAAATTGTCTCAAGAAATTAAGATAGACCTAACAATAGGAGAAAATACTATGAAGTCATTTTAAAACAATGATATAGAAGTATATTTAATGGCAATGTAACGATAACACACAAAACAGAGAAAGATGTGAGTCAATTAAAGTCTAGATATTCAGTTGCTAAACCCCTTCTGTAAGGATGTTTCAGAAGATTGAACACGACAGGCTCCTGTTCAGATAAAATATTAGATAAATTAGATAAATATTAGATAAAATGTTAGATACATGTATTTGGAACTTTGGTAAATTTTACCTACTCCTGGAGTAACACTTTTCAGAAACTATAGAACAGATCCAAGATGATATTTAAGCATTTAAGGAATCTGCAAACTAATCAATGATGGAAAGCAGGTGAGTGCTTGCTTGGGAAAAAGCAGGACAAGGAGGGCCAAGAGGCAGGGATTACAAATAGGCATGAGGACACTTTGGGGAGTGACAGATATGGTCATTATCTTGATCATGGTGGTTGTTTCACAGGTGTATACATGTCTAACTTATAAAACTGTACATTTTAAATATGTGCACTTTAAGAGATAATGAGTCAAAGTAAAAACTTAGAATAGTACATGGCAAACATATGATAAATGTTAGCCCAGCTGCTACTTGTGCTACCACTATTTCTACTATATTACAATTATTATTATAATTGAGAAATTTATATAGCATAAACCCACATCATTTACAGTAGCATCATCTAACCTAGCCTCCTCTTGCAAATTCCTTCTGTCTGTGTTACAGTCAAACTACCCGAAGTTCTCTTCCAATGGGCTGTGCTCTCATACCTGCATTTATATGTGCTATGCTGTCTTCTGCCTTGCCTCCTCTGCTGCCCCCCACTATTCCCAATCATCTAGCTAACTCTTTTTGGGCCTCTCACTGCTGCGGCCTCTCCCGTTGCGGAGCACAGACTCCAGACGCGCAGGCTCAGTGGCCATGGCTCACGGGCCCAGCCGCTCCGCGGCATGTGGGACCTTCCCGGACCGCGACACGAACCCGTGTCCCCCGCATCGGCAGGCGGACTCTCAACCACTGCGCCACCAGGGAAGCCCCCTAGCTAACTTCTAATAGTCTTTCTTAAAACTTCTGGAAAGTTTTCTCTAATGCTCCCAGGATGAATTTAATGCCATCCCTAGATACTCCCTAGCACCCTGCCCTTAACTTTCAGCAGAGCACATATCCCATGGTATGATTTATTATATATTTATTTGTCTGACTTCCCCTATATCCTTCCTTCCACAAGCAACTTGAAGTCAGGGCTGTGTCATTTCTGTGCCTAGTCAATATGGCTACTGAAGGAATAAAATATATCAATAGTAAATTATCTTATTTGTAAACAAACACTGAGCAACTTGAAAAACACAAAGTAGCATACATTCTAAACAGCATTTATTAAAACTGAAAACGATCAGAACCCTGTGGGGCCCCTGGGCACAGAAGTCTTTCTGTCCCCCGTTTTCTTGTTTGTAGGGAAGAAGATCCAGTCTCCATGACCCTCTCTGAGTTCCAAAGGGCAGACTCAAACAGTTGCTAATCAAGGGAGGAGCAGCCAAGAAACTACCTGAGGCCAGGAACCAGAGAAGCTCATCAAGATTATCTGAGACCAGATTAGAGAAGTGCAGGCCCTGTACACACCCTAATTTTGTCAGCAACCCCACCCTCGAACTATTGCTATAAAACACCTCATCAAATCCTCCTGGGTTGGGACACATAGTTTTCCACTGCAGGAGCCCACTGTGTCCCCCTTTGGCTGGCAAAGCAATAAAGCTATTCTGTTCTACTTCACCCAAAACTCTGTCTCCAAGATTCAATTTGGCACCAGTGCACAGAGGCCAAGCTTTCGGCAAAAAACAATGCAAACCATTACTCTTACAGATTTCATTATTTTGAGCACCAATACCAGTTTTTAAAAGTTGGGGAGGTATTAGTGAACTACCAAAAGTAGACTGACTTTTTTGTCCAAGTAAAAATTTGTTAGGGCTCTTCGTACAGACCCTATTTACTTATCTTATTGTGGAAAGAAATATTATATTTAGATTTTAGAGATTGTTTTCAAATTCCAATTAACAATGTTTCCAATCAAGAAGGATCCATTTTTATCTTGAACCATTACTATTGTAGATATATTTTTCCAAAAAGATTCTGCTGCCAGATGACATTAATAAACCTCATGTTTTTAGTGTACTTTATTTATACTTCAGTAACTTAAACTTTACATTTAAAAGTACACAAATTCAGGGCTTCCCTGGTGGCGCAGTGGTTGAGAGTCCGCCTGCTGATGCAGGGGACACGGATTCGTGCCCCGGTCCAGGAAGATCCCACGTGCCGCGGAGCGGCTGGGCCCATGAGCCATGGCCGCTGAGCCTGCGCGTCCGGAGCCTGTGCTCCGCAACGGGAGAGGCCACAACAGTGAGAGGCCTGCGTACCGAAAAAAATAAAAAGAAAAAAAAACAGTACACAAATTCAATAAAAGAATTTATTTGGGTATAAAATAAAAAGAACAGAGATTCAATTTTGGTATTCTAAAAAATTTTGGTATTTTTTGTTTTATTGCAGGTTGAATCTTGCAAATACTTTTGTTTCTGTATAACTATGTTAGAGAATGCAGATGATTATTTCATACTGAAGTTGCTGTTTGCCAAATCCCAAGCATTCTATAATGATTTGGTAATTAGTTATCACTATTCTTTTTGTATCTATAACTATAAAGGAGAGCTTTCAAATCTTAGAAGAGTTTAACCTACAAATCCCTTTACCTTTATTTGTCCTACAATCTGTGGATATAATACGCCAGTGCAAACTAGTAACTCCAAACTCAAAAAGAAAACAATAATAATATAACCAAAGATTTATACGTTTGGGGCTTAAAAACATGCAACATTTTGTTATTCTCGTAATAAGAAAACATTTACACTTAAAAGTAATACCACTATGAAAAGAGTATCTCTCCCCCAGTAACTGCTCCAAAAGAGCTATTATCTTTGAGAATCCATAATCTTTTAATGCTACAATGGACAAAACATAATATACCAGTTACTGCATATTAAAAAAATCACAGGGCTTCCCTGGTGGTGCAGTGGTTGAGAGTCCACCTGCCAATGCAGGGGATGCGGGTTCTTGCCCCGGTCCGGGAAGATCCCACATGCTGCGGAGTGGCTAGGCCCATGAGCCATGGCTGCTGAGCCTGCGCGTCCGGAACCTGTGCTCCGCAACGGGAGAGGCCACAACAGTGAGAGGCCCACGTACCGCAAAAAAAAAAAAAAAAAAAAATCACAGATGTTAACATGGTTAAAAACACAAGATGGAATATTAGAAAAATAAGGCTTCATGGTGAAAAAAGGCTTCCAGTTAAAGCAGCACTGGAATAAGAAGTCAATTAAAGGAAATAAAGCTATACATAAAGTAATAGTTCTGGGCTAAAAAGAAATTTGAAATACCTAGAAAGAAAATTTTTCTTAAAGGAATGTTTGGATCTTATCAAATTTAATTTAATCTCACCCTCAACACATTTCCCTTACTTAATCCTAAAGTAAAATTTATATAACGAAGTATCACATTCAATACTGAATTACTTAAAAAGAAACCTACTGTATAGCATAGGGAACTATATTCAATATCTTGTAATAACCTATAATGGAAAAGAATCTTTAAAAGAAAAAAATACATATATATTTATACATATACATATATAAATGACTGAATCACGTTGCTGTACATCTGAAACATTGTAAATCAACTATACTTCAGTTAAAAAAAAGAAAAAAAAAGAAATTACTTAAGAGCAAGCTTCATCATATCTGCATTATTTATTTGGTTCTTATAAAATTCCAGTGATCATAAATGGTATCAAAAAGGATTTTAAAAAGCTATCTATAAAGGGGCGGTGTCAAGGTGGTGTACTAGGAGGACGTGGAATTCGTGCCTCCTCACATCTAGGGCACCTACCAGGCACTGGTGGGGGACCACGGAAACCTAAGGGGATTGGAGGAACCCCAGTGACCGGACTGGGGTCTGTTTTACCTTGTTGATTCACTGTTGTTGATTCTTTTATATTTTTATTTTTCATAATAAATCTTTTATTTTTCTAATTTTATTTTATCCTTTATACTTTGTTATTGTTCTCTCTTTTTGGCTTATTTCCCCACCCCACCCTTTTTTTTCTTTCTTTTTCTGTTGTGCTTTTAATTTGTTGTTTCAATTATAGTTTTATTTTGCTAATATATATTTTATCTTTCTAATTTCATTTTGTTTTTTATTCTTTGATATTATACTGCTCCTTTTTTTCTTTCTTTTTCATTTATTTATTTTTTTAACCATGCCACAAAGCTTGCGGGATCTTGGTTCCCAGGCTGGAGGTCAGGCCTGAGCTCCTGTGGTGGGAGCTCCGAGTCCAAATTGCTGGAATAACAGAGAATCTCAGACACCAGAGAATATCAATCAGAGTGAGGCCTACCGGAGGTCCTCATCTCAGCAACAAGACCTGGCTCTATCCAACTGTCAGCAAGCTCCAGTGCTGTACGTCTCAGGCCATGCAACCAGGAAGACAGGAATACAGCACCACCCATTAAAAAAAGTATGAAATGACAACAAATATGTCACAGACGAAGGAGCAAGGCAAAAACCTACAAAACCAAATAAATGAAGACAAAATACGCAACCTACCTGAAAAAGAATTCAGAGTAATGACAGTAAAGATGGGCCAAAATCTCGGAAACAGAATGGAGAAAATAAAAGAAACATTTAAGAAGGATCTAGAAGAACTAAAGAGCAAACAAACAATGATGAACAACACAATTACTGAAATTAAAAATGCTCTAGAAGGAATCAATAACAGAATAACTGAGGCAGAAGAATGGATAAGTGAGCTGGGAGATAAAATAATGGAAATAACTGCCAGGGAGCAGTATAAAGAAAAAAGAATGAAAGGAATTGAGGACAGTCTCAGAGACCTCTGGGACAACATTAAATGCAACAACATTCGACTTATATGGGTCCCAGAAGAAGAAGAGAAAAAGAAAGGGTACGAGAAAATATTTGAAGAGATTATAGTCGAAAACTTCCCTAACATGGGAAAGGAAATAGCCACCCAAGTCCAGGAAGTGCAGTGAATCCCATACAGGATAAATCCAAGGAGAAACACGACGAGACACATAGTAATCAAATTGGCAAAAATTAAAGACAAAGAAAAATTATTGAAAGCAGCAAGGGAAAAATGACAAATAACATACAATGGAACTCCCATACGGTTAAGAGCTGATTTCTCAGCAGAAACTCTACAAGCCAGAAGGGAGTGGCATGATATACTTAAAGTGATGAAAGGTAAGAACCTACAACCAAGATTACTCTACCCCACAAGGATCTCATTCAGATTCGATGCAGAAATCAAAGGCTTTACAGACAAGCAAAAGCTAAGAGAATTCAGCACCACCAAACCAGCTCTACAACAAATGCTAAAGGAACTTCTCTAAGTGGGAAACACAAGAGAAGAAAAGGACCTACCCAAAAATCCCCAAAACAATTAAGAAAATGGTCATAGGAACATACATATCGATAATTACCTTCAACGTGAATGGATTAAATGCTCCAACCAAAAGACACAGGCTTGCTGAAGGGATACAAAAACAAGACCCATATATATGCTGTCTACAAGAGACCCACTTCAGACCTAGGGACACATACAGACTGAAAGTGAGGGGATGGAAAAAGATATTCCATGCAAATAGAAATCAAAGAAAGCTGGAGTAGCAAGTCTCATATCAGACAAAATAGACTTCAAAATAAAGACTATTACAAGAGACAAAGAAGGACACTACATAATGATCAAGGGGTCAATCCAAGAAGATATAACAATTGTAAATATTTACACACCCAACACAGGAGCACCTCAATACATAAGGCAAATGCTAACAGCCATAAAAGGGGAAATCGACACTAACAATCATAGTAGGGGATTTTAACACCCTATTTTCACCAAAGGACAGATCATCCAAAATGAAAATAAATAAGGAAACACAAGCTTTAAATGACACATTAAACAGATGGACTTAATTGATATTTATAGGACATTCCATCCAAAAACAACAGAATACACTTTCTTCTCAAGTGCTCATGGAACATTCTCCAGGATAGACCATATCTTGGGCCACAAATCAAGCCTCGGTAAATTTAAGATAATTGAAATTGTATCAAGTATCTTTTCTGACCACAGTGCTATGAGACTAGATATCAATTACAGGAAAAAAACTATAAGAAATACAAACAAATGGAGGCTAAACAACATGCTACTAAATAACCAAGAGATCACTGAAGAAATCAAAAAAATACCTAGAAACAAATGACAATGAAAACACAATGACCCAAAACCTATGGGATGCGGCAAAAGCAGTTCTAAGGGGAAGTTTATAGAAATACAATCCTACCTCAAGAAAGAAGAAACATCTCAAATAAACAACATAACCTTACACCTAAAGCAATTAGAGAAAGAAGAACAAAAAACCCCCAAAGTTAGAAGGAAAGAAATCATAAAGATCAGATCAGAAATAAATGAAAAAGAAATGAAGGAAACAGTAGCAAAGATCAATAAAACTAAAAGCTAGCTCTTTGAGAAGATAAACAAAATTGATAAAACATTAGCCAAACTCATCAAGAAAAAAGGGAGAAGACAAATCAATGGAAGTAGAAATGAAAATGGAGAAGTAACAACTGACACTGCAGAAACACAAAGGACCATGAGAGATTACTACAAGCAACTATATGCCGATAAAATGGACAATCTGGAAGAAATGGACAAATTCTTAGAAAAGCACAACCTTCTGAGACTGAACCAGGAAGAAACAGAAAATAAAAACAAACCAGTCACAAGCACTGAAATTGAAACTGTGATTAAAAAGCTTCCAACAAACAAAAGCCCAGGACCAGATAGCTTCACAGGTGAATTCTATCAAACATTTAGAGAAGAGCTAACACCTATCCTTCTCAAACTCTTCCAAAATATAGCAGAGGGAGGAACACTCCCAAACACATTCTACGAGGCCACCATCACCCTGATACCAAAGCCAGACAAGGATGTCACAAAAAAAGAAAACTACAGGCCACTATCTCTGATGAACATAGATGCAAAAATCCTCAACAAAATACTAGCAAACAGAATCCAACAGCACATTAAAAGGATCCTATACCACGATCAAGTGGGGTTTATCTCAGGAATGCAAGGATTCTTCAATATACGCAAGTCAATTAATGTGATAAACCATATTAACAAATTGGAGGATAAAAACCATATGATCATCTCAATAGATGTAGAAAAAGCTTTTGACAAAATTCAAAACTCATTTATGATAAAAACTCTCCAGAAAGAAGGCATAAAGGGAACCCACCTCAACATTAAGAAAGGCCATATATGACAAACCCACAGCCAACATCAATCTCAATGGTGAAAAACTGAAAGCATTTCCTCTAAGATCAGGAACAAGACAAGGTTGTCCACTCTCACCGCTATTATTCAACATAATTTTGGAAGTCTCAGCCACAGCAATCAGAGAAGAAAAAGAAATGAAAGGAATCCAAATCGGAAAAGAAGTAAAACTGTCACTTTGCATATGACATGATACTATACATAGAGAATCCTAAAGATGCTACCAGGAAACTACTAGAGCTAATCAATGAATTTGGTAAAGTAGCAGGATACAAAATTAATGCACAGAAATCTGTTGCATTCCTATACACTAATGATGAAAAATCTGAAAGAGAAATTAAGGAAACACTCCCATTTACCATTACAACAAAAAGAATAAAATACCTAGGAATAAACCTACCTAAGGAGACAGAAGACCTGTATGCAGAAAACTGTAAGACATTGATGAAAGAGATTAAATATGATACAAACAGATGGAGAGATATACCATGTTCTTGGATTGGAAGAATCAACATTGTGAAAATGACTATACTACTCAAAGCAGTCTACACATTCAATGTACTCCCCATCAAACTACCACTGGCATTTTTCACAGAACAAGAACAAAAAATTTCACAATTTGTATGGAAACACAAAAGACCCCGAATAGACAAAGCAATCTTGAGGAAGAAAAATGGAGCTGGAGGAATCAGGCTTCCTGACTTCAGACTATATTACAAAGCTACAGTAATCAAGACAGTATGGTACTGGCACAAAAACAGAAATAGAAATCAATGGAACAGGATAGAAACCCAGAGATAATCCCACGTACATATGGTCACCTTATCTTTGATAAAGGAGGCAAGAATATACAATGGAGAAAAGACAGCCCCTTCAATAAGTAGTACTGGGAAAACTGGACAGTTACATGTAAAAGAATGAAACTAGAACACTTCCTTACACCATACACAAAAATAAACTCAAAATGGATTAAAGACCTAAATGTAAGGCCAGACACTATAAAACTCTTAGAGGAAAACATAGGAAGAACACTCTATGACATAAATCACAGCAAGACCTTTTTTTTTTTTTTTTTTTTGCGGTACACGGGCCTCTCACTATTGTGGCCTCTCCCGTTGCGGAGCACAGGCTCCGGACGCACAGGCTCAGCAGCCATGGCTCACGGGCCCAGCCGCTCTGCGGCATCTTCCCGGACCGGGTCACGAACCCATGTCCCCTGTATCGGCAGGTGGACTCTCAACCACTGCGCCACCAGGGAAGCCCACATCAAGATCTTTTTTGACCCACACCCTAGAGAAATGGAAATAAAAACAAAAATAAACAAATGGGCCTAATGAAACTTAAAAGCTTTTGCCCAGCAAAGGAAACCACAAACAAGATGAAAAGACAACCCTCAGAATTGGAGAAAATATTTGCAAACAATGTAACTGACAAAGGATTAATCTCCAAAATATATAAGCAGCTCATGCAGCTGAATATGGAAAAACCAAACAACCCAATCCAAAAATGGGCAGAAGACCTAAATAGACATTTCTCCAAAGAAGATATACAGATTGCCAACAAACACATGAAAAGATGCTTGACATTACTAATCATTAGAGAAATGCAAATCAAAACTACAGTGAGGTATCACCTCACACTGGTCAGAATGGCCATCACCAAAAAATCTACAAACAATAAATTTTGGAGAGGTTGTGGAGAAAAAGGAACCCTCTTGCACTGTTGGTGGGAATGTAAATTGATACAGCCACTACGAAGAACAGTATGGAGGTTCCTTAAAAAACTAAAAATAGAACTACCATTGACCCAGCAATCCCACTACTGGGCAGATGCCCTGAGAAAACCACAATTCAAAAAGAGACATGTGCCACAATGTTCACTGTAGCTCTATTTACAATAGCCAGGACATGGAAGCAACCTAAGTGTTCATGGACAGATGAATGGATAAAGAAGATGTGGCACATATATACAATGGAAAATTACTCAAGCATAAAAAGAAACGAAATTGAGTTATTTGTAGTGAGGTGGATGGACCTAGAGTCTGTCATACAGAGTGAGTTAAGTCAGAAAGAGAAAAACAAATACCGTATGCTAACACATATATATGGAATCTAAAAAAAAAAATGGTTCTGAAGAACCTAGCGTCAGGACAGGAATAAAGATGCAGACATAGAGAATGGACTTGAGGACACAGGGAAGGGGAAGGGGAAGCTGGGACAAAGTGAGAGAGTAGCACTGACATATATACGCTACCAAATGTAAAACAGATAGCTAGTGGGAAGCAGCTGCATAGCACACGGAGATCATCTCAGTGCTTTGTGACCACCTAGAGTGGTGGGATAGGGAGGGTGGAAGGGAGACACAAGAGGGAGGGGATATGAGGATATACGTATGCACATAGCTGATTCACTTTGTTATACAGCAGAAAGTAACACACCACTGTAAAGCAATTATACTCCAACAAAGATGTTAAAAAAAAAGTTATCTATAAATATACTATCACTGCTTTTCATTACCATGAAGAAAGATTAAATAAGATTATAAGAAAAATAGTTTTAGGCTCTACCTGTAACTATTTTCATACCAGTCAACATTGCATTCTCCATTTAAGAATTTTTTTAAATGGCAGTAATCATTTTAATTGAATACCAAAATTCTTTAACCTTGGATTCTTAGTAAAAATTAAAACTTAATTAAAAACATTTAAATGTTTTAAGTTTACAAACACGGTAATTTTACATATTAGATTAGATTAAATTGATAAAACATCAAAATCCTTCACATTTATATAGCTTAAATGTCAGTAAGATAGGGATAAAAATATTTGAATGCTTGAAGAGATATAAGAACTTTCAGTTAAAAATAATGTATTTGACATGTCCTCTTAACTCCTCTCACTCCAGGACCCCATTAAAGGATAGTAAAGGGATTTTTAAAGCCATAAACCCAGCAGAATAAAGAGAATGGAAGAAAATTCAGAAGCAGATGAATGAGAAGTGACAGACTTAACAATCTTGAGAAAGTTGTATCTTAAGCCAACAGTCAAAAAACTTGTTGAATTAATGAACATCCAAAGGTTGTTGTAATAATAAAGTTACTTAAAGATTTTTACACTAAGAAATAAAGACAAATGTAAAAATTACATTTGCAAATTTAGAGAATCTCAGCCTCAAACTGAAAGGTTCTCTTTGACTGAAATTAATTAATAGATTGGAGTAGCAGTGGTTGGAGAAAGGGAGCTCCTGGCAGGGAGCTAACATTCACGAACCAGAGTCACTATACAGAGCTTTATAACCTAGAGTTTTATTTTGTAGGAAAAGAAAATCATAATATACAAACCAACATGTTATTATGTGCTACAATAAGTCAAAAAAATTAACTTAGACCATATGACATGACAGCTCATTTGACACACATCACAGGAAGCTAAAAAGTCACTCATTAAACCAAATATTTAAAATATATTTACTATTCAAAATCATCATAGAATAAACTGTTCAAAGAAATAGTATTTCTCCTTCCCTCAGGCCAGGACTACTGCATCCATCTCTTTTTAGCTTCCTCTGCCACCACTCTTTCTCCGTTCTAAGCCATTTCCCACAATTTCTCCAGTATCATCTTCCTGAAATATAAACCTGACCATGACACTCCTCTGATTAAAAACTTTTATGCCTTCTGATGTTTAAAGGGTAAAGTCCAAACTCCAGAACAAGACACTCAAAGCCTTTTTTTTTTTTGGCCACACTGCACGGCTTGTGGGATCTTAGTTCCCCGACCAGGGATCGAACCCGGGCCCACAACAATGAAATTGCTGAATCCTAACCACTAGACTACCAGGGAATTCTTTCTCAAAGCCTTTTATAATCTGACCACAGGCTACCTCTGCAATCACTTTTCATGTTCTGCCACGTTTCTTCCTACATCATAGGCTAAATTATCCACCATTTTCTCAACACTGCACATATGCTCTTTCACACCCTAGGCTTTTGCACATGCTGTTCCCTGTAATGCCCTAAATCTCTAATCTGTTCATCCTTAAAAACCTAGTGCAAATGTCCCCTCATCCAACAAGTTTTCCCTCACATCCTAAGGCTGACTAAATCAGTCTTTTTTCCTCTGCTCTCATAGCACTTTTACTACACTTCTGTAACAGTGCTGTAGCACAAATTGGCCTACCATTTATTACTTATTTTCTTCTAACCAGTATGAACTGTGATCTCCATCGTTATTTCCAGAGAACTTCATTACTTACTTAACAGCAAGTAAATTTTGAATAAATGTTTGTTAACTGAAAAAATTTCAGGTATATAGTATTTTAAACTATGACTTCTATTTATGACCTTATAACACTGAGTTCCAGTTAAGGTTAACAGAAATATAATTCCCACCAACCCCACAGTGAAAATTCCTCTTTGATCTCTGGTGGGTAGCAACATGGAAAGAATAAGATTAGCTTTGCTAGCTAGAAAGCAGAGCATTCAGAAACTTTAAATTTGCTCAGTGAAGGGCTAATACAGAAGCAAAGTACTACAGTAAATAAAGCATGATCTCTTGAGCCAGAATATTTGGGTTCAAAGTCAGGTCACTAGCTGAGTGTCCTTGGGTAAATCTCTTAATCTCATGACAATTTCGCTATCCATAAAACAGTGATGATAACAACAAATATGTTACAGTACAAAGCAAGGCCTCCAGAGTCAGTAAATCCCTTAACCTCTCTGGTGACAATTTCCCTACCTGTTAAAGAAGATTTAAACTGGATAATAAACTCAGAGAGTTTTCAGGCATAAATAAGGGCAGGCATGTGAAAGTATTATTTAAACAAAAGCTATCATCAAATGTAAGTAGTTTTCATAAGCATTAGCAACTATGGTAAATGTAAAGATTATAGCTAGGAGGAAGGTATGGGGAGGGATGCTAAGGGTAATAACCAGGCTCCACACTAGCTCATGCTGGCTGCTGTAGTTCCAACACCAACTTCTCCTGAAAGAAGTAGTTTCTATTCCAAAATCAACACTTATAGAGGTTCAGGTAGAAGGCAAACATTTTTTGGAGGGATAGGAAAAGATATGCATTTATTCATAAAACATTTATTGAACATCCACTGTGTGCCCAGCACTAGTAATGACAGCTCAAGTCTACTGTTCTAATTAGTGACTACACTATCTTGAGTGTGTGTTTTCATAAAGATGAAAACACAAGAAAAGTCAATTTCTTATCCAAGTTAACTACAGAGCTAACTGCTAGCTCTATACTCACAGAAGAACACTGACCTTTCAACTCCAGCTACATGGAACTTGTAACTATTAATAGTATGCAGAGATTTAATCTATAAGAGTAGGTACATTAACCTACAAGTTTCACAAGAATTTTTTTTAAATGAAACATACTCACCCAAGGCAGGGTATCCAAGGTAAAATCGATCTGCTCCCAACCATCCAAGAAAAAGAGACAGTGCAACCGCCACCTTGTATGAATAGCCATTTCTGCACAGAATTGGAACATGAATGTCACATTCATATATTTCCAACATGTAAACATTTTAGAAAATAAAACTGTTAATTATTATTAGTTGTTAACTGGTTCATTCATCCAC
Source organism: Lagenorhynchus albirostris (assembly GCF_949774975.1). Classification (NCBI taxonomy): domain Eukaryota; kingdom Metazoa; phylum Chordata; class Mammalia; order Artiodactyla; family Delphinidae; genus Lagenorhynchus; species Lagenorhynchus albirostris. The sequence continues at coordinate 133,736,150 of NC_083096.1, read as the reverse complement.
TCAATTAATGCTTTTTGGGTGGCTACTGAGTGCCAGGCACTATCTTAGGCTATTGGAATATATTAATGAACAAGAGACAAAGATCCCTGATGCCTAAAGAGCTTATAATCTAGAGTAAGTGACTTAACCATGCCATACCTCTGAGGGAAGAGTGTTCCAGCCAAAAATATCGCTGTTGCAAAGGCAGCATACCTGACAGTGCAGCAGGAGTGGAGTAAGAGAGGGGAAGAATAGTAGGAGACGAGGTCAGAGATAATAGGGGGCAAAGAAGGCAAATCACGCAAGGCCTTGAATATCATCATTAAGTAAAAACTCTGTCTTTTACTCTGAGAGATATGTGAAGCTACTGCAGAGGTAAGTAGAGGTGTGGAGTGTGATCTGATTTAGATTTTAAAATAATCACTCTAGCTGCTGTGCTGAAGATAGACTGTAGGGGAGCATTTGTGAGCTATTGTCACAATAATGTACAACAAACCTTTCCATATCAAGCAGAGAAGAAACCATGAAGGAGCTAACAGTGAGGAAGAAGTAAAACCAAAAGAGTGTGGTATCTTGGAAAGTCAAGTGAAGACAGTGTATTAAGAACAGAGTGATCAACTGTGCCAAATGTGACTGATGAATGACGTAAGAATGCCTGAGAATTTACTACTAAATTTAACCAAGAGGAGATCTTTAGTGACCTCAGCAAGAGCAATTCTGGTAACGATGAGGGCAAAAGACAGAACAGAACAGGCTTAAGAAAGACTGGAAGGGCCACAGTGGTACCTGTGACTCTGCTCTCCCCCACAGCACACCCAAACCTGGCTCCTTCTCCCCATTCCCCCTTCCCTCACCGCTACAGCAGTGCCCACAACCCAGGCAACCCCACATATGGCAGAGGCACCCGCCATCTCAAGGCACCAGTAACCCCAGAGGAACAAGCAGTGATGATGAGGGCACTGACGACGTCTCTGGCAAAGGTGATGGAGGGTGGAAAGTGCCAATTCTCAAATATAGCCAGAAGCACTCAGGTAAGATAAACTGAGCTATAACTTATGCTATAGTGCCACCTACTGAAAAACAAAAGAAAGGACTCATTACCAACCTGTTGAACTGTTAGAATCAAAGTAAATAAAGGTTTACCTAAATAAGAAAGGTATTCACTACTTCAAACGCGCCAGCAAAGGAACTCACCAAGCACTATGAAAAAGCACAGTAACACAGTATCAGAAAAAGAAAATGACAGTTCTCCAGAAACTAAAGTCACAGAAGACTGTGGTCTAACTGACAGAGAATTCAAAACAGGTATCAGAAAGAAACTCAACAAGCTATATATAAGAAAACAGAAAAGACGGTTCAGTGAACTAAGGAATAAAATTAATGAACAGAAGGAATACTTTAACAAAGAGATTGAAACTCTAAAAAAGAACCAAACAGAAGTTATGGAGCTGAAGAACTCAATAAACAACATGAAGAACGGCATTAGAAAGCATTGGAAATAGAGTAGAACACATGGAAGAGAGAATTAGCGAACTCAAAGATAGAAATTGAGAAACGATTCAGGTAAAAGAGGAGAGAGCTAAGATTTTTGTTTTAACTGAAGAAACTCTACAAGAACTATCCAACTCTATTAGAAAGGCAACATAAGGACAATGCGTATCCCAGAAAGAAAAGAGAGGGAGAAGGGAACAGAGAGCCTATTTAAGGAAATAATAGCTGAGAACTTCCGAAATCTGGGAATGGAACTAGATATACAAGCCCATGAAGCTAATAGAACACCTACTTATCTCAAAACAGGAAGACCTTCTCCAAGACACATTATATTAAAATTGTCAAAAGTCAATGACAAAAAGAATTTTACAGGCAGCCAGGAAAAAAAGAAAAAGAAGAAGACAATAACCTACAAAGGTACCCACATGAGGCTATCAGCAGATTTCTCAGCAGAAACTCTACAGGCCAGAAGAGAGTTGAATGACAAAGTCAGAATATTGAAAGATTAAAATTGTCAACCAAGAATACTCTATACAGCAAAGGTATCATTCAGACAGAAAGGAGAAATAAAGGCATTCCCAGACAAACAAAAGTTGAGGAGTTTATCACCACTACACCTGCCTAACAAGAAATGTTGAAAGCAGCTCTTCTACCTGAAATGAAAAGGCAAAAGTACATAAAACATTGAGTAAGGTAATAAATAGACAGAATCAGAAAATTGCAACTGTATATCAGAATAGGTTGTTAAACACTTAATTACAGCAAAGGTTAAAGGGTGGGAAAAAAAGCACTAAAAATAACTACAGCTATGTCAATTTGGTAACAAACTCACAGCATTTTGTGTTGAGACATACTTGTGACAACAAAAACATAAAAGGAGAAGAGGAAAAGGATGAAACCTGTAGAGGCATATTAGGATAAGATACTACCAGCAGAAAAAGGACTATTTTAAATTTAAAACATTTATACAAACCTCATGATAACAAAACAAAAATCTAGTGCAGAGACAAAAAACATAAAAAAAGAGAAAACTAAGAAAAACATCATAGAAAACCACCAAGCTAAAACAGCAGTCAGAAATGCAAGGAAAAAGAAACAATGGAACTATAGAACAACCAGAAGAGAAAAGATAAAATGTCAATACCAAGTCCTCATATATCAATAATCACACTAAATGGGGACTTTCCTGGTGGTCCAGTGGTTAAGACTCCACGTTTCCACTTCAGGGGGCATGGGTTTGATCCCAGGTTGGGGAACTAAGATCACACATGCTGCAGGGTGTGGCCAAAAAAAACACAACAACACAATAAATGTAAATGGATTGAATTCACCAATCAAAAGACACAGAGTGGCTGGATGGATTAAAAAATAAGACCCAACTATATGCTGCCTCCAGGAGACACATCTCAGTTCTAAAGATAAATATAAGTGCAAAGTAAAGGGCTGTAAAATGATACTCTAAGCAAATGGCAGCCAAAAGAAAGCAGGTGTAGCCATACTCATATCAGACAAAACAGACTTCAAACCAAAAAAGTTAATAAGAGGCAAGGATGGACATTATATACTAATGATAAAGGGTACAACCCATCAAAAAGATATAACATTTATTAACATATATGCACCTAACAAAATAGCACCAAAATATATATAAAGCGTTATTAACAGACCTAAAGGGAGAAACTGACAGCAACAGAATAAGAACTTTAACACCCCCTGTACATCAACAGACAGATCATCTAGACAGAAAGAGAAGAAGGAAAAGTCGGTCTTAAATGAAACACTAGACCAAAGAGACTTAATAACAGATGTATGTATACAGAATATTCCATTCAAAATCTGCAGAATACACATACTTAAGTGCACACAGAATGTTCTCAAGGATAAACCATACACTGGGACACAAAACAAGTCTCAATAAGTTTAAGAAAACTGAAATCATATCAAGCATCTTTTTGACCACAATGGTATGAAACTAGAAATCAATTATAAGAAGAAAGCTGGAGAAATCACAAACATGTGGAAACTAAACAACATGCTACTGAATAACTAATGCATCAATGAAAAAAATTAAAGGAGAAATTTTAGAAGTACCTGAAGAGAAATGAAAATGAAAATATGACATACTGAAAATCTAAGGGAAACACACTGCAAAATCAGTACTAAGAGGACAGTTTATAGAAATACAGGTCTACCTCAAGAAACACCACAAATAATGTAACCATACACCTAAAGTAACTAGAAAAAGGAGAAAAAACAAAGCCCAAAGTCAGCAGAAGGAAGGAAAACATAAAAATCAGAGTGGAAATAAATGAAATAGAGACTAAAAAGAAAATAGAAAAGATCAATGAAACTAAGAGCTGGTTCTCTGAAAAGATAAAGTTGACAAACCTTCAGCTAGACTCACAACAAAAAAAAAGACAACTCAGATAAATAAAATCAGAAATGAAAGAGGAGAAGTTACAATGGATACCAAAGAAACATGAAGGATTATAAGTGACTACTATGAATGGCTGTATGCCAGTAAATTGGACAACTTAGAAGAAATGGATAAATTCTTAGAATCATACCACTTTCCAAGACTGAATCAGTAAGAAATAGAAAACCTGAATAGACCTATCACTAGTAAAGAGATGAAACATTAACCAAAAACCTCCCCCAAAACAAAAGTCCAGGACCAGATGGCTTCACTGGTGAATTCTACCAAACATTCAAAGATTTAATACCTATCTTTCTCAACCTCTTTCAAAAAACTGAAGAGGAGGGGATGCTTCCTAACTTATTTTGCAAAACCAGCATTACCAAAACCAGACAAGGACACCACAAGAGGAGAAAATTACAACCCAATATCTCTGATGAACATAGATGCAAACATCCCTAACAAAATATTAGTAAACCAAATACAACAATACATTAAAAGGATTATATGCCATAATCAAATGGGAGTTATTGCAGGGATGCAAGGATGATTCATCCACAAATCAATCAATGTGACATACCATATTAACAAAATGAATAAAAACCATATGATCACCTCAAAAGACTCAGAAAAACATTTGACAAGATTCAAAATCCATTTATGATAAAAACTTTCAATAAAATGAGTACAGAAGGAATGTACCTCTACATAGTAAAGGCCATATGTAACAAACCCACAGCTATCATCATATTCAACAGTGACAAATTGAAAGCTATCCCTTTAAGATCAGGAACAAGACAAGGATGCCCATTCTCATCACTCTTATTCAACATAATATTGGAAGTCCTAGACAGAGCAATTAGGCAAGAAAAAGAAATAAAAGGCAAGAAAGAAGTAAAACTGTCACTATTTGTGGATGACATAATTTTATATATAGAAAACCCTAAAGACTCCACCAAAAACTATTAGAAATAATAAGCAAATACAGTAAAACAGCAGGGTAAAAAAATCAATATACAAAAATCTGTTGTGTTTCTATACACCAACAAACTAGCAGAAAAAGAAATTAAGAAAACAATCCTATTTATAATTGCAACAAAAATAATAAAATACCTAGGAATAAGTTTAACCAAGGAGATGAAAGACCTGTATACTAAAAACTGTAAGACATTATTGAAATAAATTGAAGAAAACACAAAGAAATGTAAAAATATCCCATGCTCATGGATTGGAAGAATTAACATTGTTAAAATACACATTACCTAAAGCAATTTACAGATTCAGTGCAATTCCTATCATACAACTCAATAAAAACAAAACAAACAACCTGATTAAAAAATGGACAGAGGATCTAAACAGACATTTTTACATTTAAGACATGGCCAACAGGCACTTGAAAAGATGTTCAATCATCAGAGAGATGCAAATTAAAACCACAATGAGATATCACCTCACACATTAGAATGGCTATTATCATAAAAACAAGAAAAGACAAGATGTTGGAGAGGATGTGGAGAAAAGGGAACCCTCATATATTGTTGGTGGAAATGTAAATTACAGCAGCCACTATGAAAAACAGTATGGATGGACTTCTCTGGTGGTACAGTGGTTAAGAATCTGCCTGCCAATGCAGGGGACACAGGTTCGAGCCCTGGTCTGGGAAGATCCCACATGCTGCGGAGCAACTAAGCCCATGTGCCACAACTACTGAGCCTGCACTCTAGAGCCTGCGAGCCACAACTACTGAGCCCGTGAGCCACAACTACTGAGCCCGCGTGCCACGACTACTGAAGCCCATGCACTTAGAGCCTGTGCTTCACAACAAAAGAAGCCACCGCAATGAGAAGCCCATGCACCGCAACGAAGAGTAGCCCCTGCTCGCCACAACTAGAAAAAGCCCGTGCAGCAATGAACACCCAACACAGCCAAAAATAAATAAATAAATAAATTTATTTATTTTAAAAAAAGAAAAGAAAAGAAAAACAGTATGGAGAAAACTACCATATGATCCAGCTATTCCACTTCTGGGTATTTATCCAAAGAGTAAGAAAACACTAATTCAAAAAGATATATGCATCCCAATGTTCACTGCAGCATTATTAACAATAGCCAAGATATGGAAACAACCTAAGTGCCCACCAATGAATGAGTGGATAAAGAAGATATGGTGTGTATATATATACAAGAATACTAGTCAGCCATAAAAAAAAAAAAGACAAAAATCTTACTACTTGTGACAACATGCATAGATCTTGAGGTCTATGTGCTAAGTGCCATGTGCTAAGTGAAATAAGTCAGATGGAGAAAGACAAATATGACAAATACCATATGATTTCACTCATATGTGGAATATAAAAAATAAGTAAATGAACAACAAAAAATAACAAAAACAAACACATGGAAACTGAGAACAGACTGGTAGACACAGAGGTGAAGGGGGTGGGAGGTAGGCGAAATGGGTAAAAGGGATCAACTGTATGATGATGGATGGAAACTAGATGTGGTGAGAAGCACCCTGCAGTGTATACAGAAGTTGAATTATAATGTACACATGAAACTATATGTTACAAACCTATGTTAACTCAATTAAAAAAAAAGGTTGGACAAAATTAAAGAAAAGAAGTATTAGATAACTCTTTCAAGGAGTTGCTGCAAAGAGGAGTAAAGAAATAAAAAGGTAGCTGGAGTTATCATTTTAAAGTCAAATCTGATTATTTCAGTCTCCTGCTTACGATCCTGTTTTTTGCATTGACTCACAATCAGGACATTTTCAGGGAGTTAGGGAAGATGGTAAACAACCCAGAGATTCTGTCTATGCATCTAATATTATAAGAACGTCAGATTTTACACTGAGGGCAGTAGTGCCCCTTCTACATTGCAATGGGTCACCAGACTAGAAGTAGAGAAATAAATTGGGAGACTTTGTAGAAACTCAAGCTATAACCTACTGGATAGTAGCAGTGGGAGAGAAAAGGAAACAAAATTAGGAAATACTAAGAAGGCAGAAGCAGCCAGAAGAAATGTGGGGAATGAGAGAATAGGAGAATGACTCCAAAAGTTTCTGCTTAAGAAACTGGGTAGAACAGCTGCATTCACTAATACAAAGGAGGAAATGATTTGAAGGAAAGGACCTTTATATAAAGATGGTGAGAGAAACCAAAGGGGTGGATGAATGAAGCAGAGAAAAGGACCAAGGACATAATCTTGGGAATATCAAGATTTAAGGAAGAAGGAAAGGAATAGGAATCAAAAGAAATAGAAGTGTGTTTTATACTGGAAGTTAAGGAAAGAAAGTATTTTAAGAAAAGGGAATGCCAAATGCTGTAGAAGGATTAAGATATGGACTATAAATATCCATTTGATATAGCAACAAAGATGGCTAGCGAATTTCAGTATGGCCAAAAGCCATACTGCATTAGACTGAAAAATTCATAAAAGATAAATATTATAGAAACAAGCCTCTCAAAAATCTTGGCTGGTAAGGGGAATGAAATCAGAAAAGCAGTTACCTACATAAATAAATCATCCTAAAGGATAATCTAAAAACTGGTGGTGTAGAAGAGATCTGTCTAATTGTTTACCAAATCATTTCTCTTTTTCTCATGTACATACAACGAAACAACAGGCAGACCTTGTTTGGTGTGCTTTGCATTATTGTGCTTTACAGATAAACTGTGTTTTTTACAAGTTGAAGGTTTGTGGCAACCCTGCATCAAGCAAGTCTATCGGCACCATTTTTCCAACAGCATTATTTTAAAATTAAGGTATGGTTTTCTTAGACACAATGCTATCGCATACTTAATAGACTACATATAGTATAAACATAACTTTTATGTACACAGGGGAACCAAATGATTCATGTGACTTGCTTTATTGCACTGGTCTGCAACCAAACTCACGATATCTCTGAGATATGCCTTTGTTTACTGTAGCTAACTTTGCAGTTAAGTGCAGCCATCACTTAGTTTTGGCCAACGGAATGAGGACAGAAGTGATGTATGCCATCATTTTATGTCTGGCCAATAAAACATTCCTGCAGGGGTTTTTTCTCCACTTTTCATCTGCTGGCCGAATGGAAAGGACTCTAAGGACAAGAGGAAGCAAAGCTACAAGATGAAAGCACAAGAGCCCGCATGACTGCATGGAGCAACTACCACTCCCTTCACCCCATCCAGACCCCCAAGGCAACACAAATTGGACTATGATGTGAGTGAGAAATAACTTTTACTGTGTTAAGTCACTGAAATTCTTAAGACGTTTGTTACAACAGGCTGCTCCAACTAATGCAGATGGCCAGTATAAATAGGTGTGTGACTCAGTAACAAATCAGACATAGTTTAGACTTCAGTTGCTGAAGAATACATTATAGAATGGCTATATCTGCAATATTGAGATGGAGTTCTAGTCAAGTATCAATATTATAAAAGGATATGCCTACAGGAGAAGGAAAATATGTAAACTGGAAAAGCCACACTCAATGAATTAAGAATTTGTCAGTGAGTCTTTACTCAGTAGCTAACTAGCAGCTGGCTGTTTGGTAGGCATGTACTGAATATCCTGATAAAGGAAAGTGATATATCAGGTTATGTTACTTTTGTGACTTATTAAAATTATCCATCAATCTAACTCCCCTTGTTCTGATTCAGTGCTCATCAAGCAAATTCTATTTTGGAATTGTAGACTTTACTACAGGAGGGGAATAAGTTGGCCAGTAGACGTGGAGTATCTAGTTTCCTTGATAGTTATATTTCCTATCACAATTGAAATCAATGTCTTGTGAGCATGATTAGTACAGCTCAGTTGCATTGAGCCTAACTACTCAGAGACAGTAAAAGGAAAAGCAGAGTTGATTTGGAAATTAAGTGGCAGATCATTGTGGTGTGACCATTATAGGTAATATGAACCTGCAACGTCCAACCTGAATGGTTAGCTGTTCTTAATGGATGATTTTCTTAGTTGTTGTATTATAACCTTGGACCAACACTTAACAAATTATTTGTCATTTGGAAACATCAATCTATAAATCTAAAAACTGACTAAACCATATCTAAGTACTTTGGAAATAATTCCCTTTAACAATTTTTACTTTACTTATGAGCAATCTTGGAACCCAAGAAGCTTAAAGTGATTGGATTACACAGCAAGATAGAATCTAAAGCCCCTCATTAACTCAGTGAAGTAGGGTCAAAAAAAAAAAAAAAAGACTCTAATAGTAATTTCTAAGAATTCTAATAGAACTTGCAAAAACAGTCAAATAGTGGTTGTTTTTTGATATAACTGCAAAATAGGTGCCATCATATAAAATGCAACAACGTACAGTAAAAGATAAAAATAGAATGCCAACAATTAACAAAAATGGGTAAAATTAAATCATGTTTTCAGGACAAAACGTAAGAATAAACTGTTAGCTTTACTGGAGCAAAAATAAATAGCAAACTTAAAAGTCCTTTAAACAAACAATACTCCCAACAAAATAAAACCATTTGTCTTAATATACCAAACTAACTTTTGAATTCTGTTTAACATTACCATTTATCATCCAAACCTATTACAAATAATGAAACCAAGTTTCAAAATGCAAATGGTTACTAATTAGCATTTTTTTAATACTATAGGTACACAATCCCTTATTTGCACTCAAGAAAGCCCCCAAATTTTGAAAACAGAATTTTTTCATAAGCCATTTGGTAGCAAAACCTGGCTGAACTGACAAGGCATGAAGCCATTCATTCTATTTATCCCACATAGTGAACTACTGAGCTTTACTTGGTTGGTAAACTGCATATATATACATATATATATATATGTATATATATATATATATATATAACGATATGCACACTTAAAATAGAGATTTTCTGACAAAAGCAAAAAGGTATAAATTATATTAGTGCAGGATTCTCCTTACAAATTAACTCTTTTCCTCTTCACTCCATTCAGTCAAGATACAACATAGGCAAGTAATCTGAAAATTTAGCTTCGGTAAGGTAGGTACTTACACATTTCGGCAAGATATGGGCTTGAGAAAACCAATTTCGTTTCCAGTAAAATGTGTTTCATTGCCACCAGAATCCTTACAAGTTATGTTAGGTGCTGGAAAACATGGAACTAAAGGCAGAAAAAAGCAAAAATCCATTATTTTTTTTCTTGTGGAAAAGTATGTAATTATGTTTTTTCCTAAGGCTAGCAATACACACAAGAAAATATAATGTTAAAACAAACCACCTCCCAATATAACATGATATACTTTAATTTAGATAGGAAAAGCTACATTTTATATACATATATATATATATATACACACACACACACACTCATGTACAAGATACAGATAAAAAAATAAAAACAAAAAAAGATACAGATAATTTGATAGAGTAGTCTGAACACAAAAGCATAACAACTGCCACACTGAGTTAGATGCATGACCCATCAAGTTCAATCTCCTGCCTCTGACAAAGGTAACAAGGGAAGAATTGCACATTACTTTACTTTATCTCTAGGATAAAGGATGCTTTACTTTATCTCTAGGATAAAGAATACTTCTCGAATTTTTGTTGGTATCTCATTAGGTAATTCATTAAATTTAACATAATCTGATTTTATATTTTCAGTTTATAAAGTTCTTATAGATGATGGCTACAATAAACCGATTCCTCTTTATTCTAAATAAATTACTTTCATTTATTCTAAATGTATAGAATTTGTTTTTTGTTTCTCTATTCCCTCTAGGATTTGATGTAGTGTATTATCTCAGCATTTAGTAATTTTGATCTTTATTCATACCCCAAATGACATGATAATACGAGGCAGTAACACTTATAGAGCTTACTATGTGCTAGGCAGGCACTGTCCTGAAGTCTTTATGGCACATCATGTAAAGAGCTAGAACTCTGGGGACTTCCCTGGTGGCGCAGTGGTTAAGAATCCGCCTGCCAATGCAGGGGACACGGGTTCAATCCCTGGTCCGGGAAGATCCCACATGCCGCAGAGCAACTAAGCCCACGCGCCACAACTACTGAGCCTGTGCTCTAGAGCCCGTGAGCCACAGCTGCTGGGCCCGCGTGCCACAACTACCGTAGCCCGTGTGCTGAGAGTCCATGCCCTGCAACAAGAGAAGCCACCGCAATGAGAAGCCCATGTATTGCAACGAAGAGTAGCCCCCGCTCACCGCAACTGAGAAAGCCCCACGCGCAGCAACAAAGACCCGACGCAGACAAAAATAAACAAATTTATTTAAAAAAGAAAGAGCTAGAACTTTGGAATGAGAATGACCTATCTGTGCATTGGCTGTTTCAGAACCTTGGATTCCTTGTAGATAAAAATAGCACTAAGATCATAATAAGACTATTGTGGGGATTAAATGATACAAAATACCTAGTGTAAGGCCAGCATTTAGTAGGCATTCAATAAATGTTAGTGCCTTTTCCTCCGTCATTGTTTCTGACTAAAAGGTACTAATGTTTTTAGGCTAGTTTCAGTAAATGTTTATCTCTATGTTTAGCAACAATAATTACAGTGGGGTTTTTTTTGAGAAAATGAAAACAGAACTTGGTCTAATAGTCTAAAACAAACAAACAAAAAAACCCCCACAGACTCCAGAGTTTTATTATGAGAGAAAAATGGTATTTATTTTCTGTCTATAATTATCTTAAGATTTTCAAAAATCACTGTCCTTTTTTATGCCAGAGTAGTACACTGAGAGAATGAGGCCAGGAAAAAAACTCTATAATGACTTTGCACCCTTCTGTGTGTTATTGATAGTTCAAACTATACCGTCCCATAAACTTTATTTATTTAATGTATTTACATTTCCAACACAAGGAGGTGCTTATGCTAAAAGGCATAGATAGGTTCAATACAACTGAGAACCATTTAAACAAGAAAAAAAGTAATAAGATTAAGGGAAGAGGGAGAGTGAAGAAATAATTATACTGGGAAACAACTAAGGGAAGACAGTATAACCGACCACCAATGTAGCTCAGAGGTTCCTGGTAGTTAAGGCAAAAAGCTTTACAGAGCTACTGTGATATAACTGAAAGAAAGCATACCAGTTCACCTCTAAACCACTGTGGGAATTTGGTTTGGTTCATGACACAAGGGTAAGAGAATGTAATAGAGAAGGTCCTCAACTAGAACTTTACTAGAACAATAGAGAAAAGTTTTCCACATAGCCATTTCTCACACTGACTCCAGATATAAGCAAGAGCTTATAATGTTAAGATCTACAGAGATGGAGAAAAAGTTAACACATGATTTATATGTAGTTGTTTTGCCATCTGCCTTGATATAGGGATAAAACTTACTGACTTTTGGGAATGAATTATTATCATGTCCCTTAAGTTATATCTCTCAATCTGCCATCTTAGGTCATGCTTTTGACTGGAGCTATATAGTAGACAACTCAAAGCCGAGATTAACATACGTCTGAAATGCTAATATATATTCTATGTTACCAATTGAAAGGAGATCAGTATGCTCTATTTCTATGATGAGGGAATGATGGAAAGTAATTTTGCTTTCCAGGGGATACTTGGCAACGTCTGGAAACATTTTTGGTTGTCACTACTGGGAAGCTGCTACTGGCATCTAGTGGGTAGAGGCCACGGATGCTCCTAAACATCCTACAATGCACAAGACAGCCTTCTCACAATAAAGAATTATCTAGTCCCAAACGTTAATAGTACTAAGGTTGAAAAACTGCTGTAGATCAGTGGTCTTCAAAAAATGTGGCTCACACGCTCCCTAAAATAACTTTTAAAACCATATACTCCCTCACACATTTTTAACTTGACTTCTAAAATTTTTCACCATGGGTTTAAATTGTTGGGAAAAATATTATTTCCAGCATACTGTAAATACTGCCCTTAGTATTGAAATATTATAGCATTCTTTAAAATGGAATCTAAATACCACAGCAATTTGATAGCCACTATGATCCAACCAAGAATATGAAAGGGCTCTTCTTTAAAATTCAGAAATTTTACATCAACTGTAGGAAAAAATACACATATAAAAACTGAGGATCTGGAAATTGATTATTTTAAAGACACATTGTGGGCTGAATTGTACCCTCCCAAAAAGATATGTTGAAGTCCTAACCCTCAGTACCTCAGAATGTTACCTTGCTTAGAAATAGTCTTTGCAAATTTAACCAAGTTAAGATGAGGTCATTAGGGTGGGCCCTAATGCAGTAAGACTGGTATCCTTAAAAAAGGGAAAATTGAACATACACAGGGAGAAGATGATGTGAAGACATACAGGCAGAATGCAATGTGAAGACAGAAGCAGAGATTAGACTAATGTGGGGCATTCCCTGGTGGTCCAGTGGTTAGGACTCAAGGCTTTCACTGCTGAGGGCCCAGGTTCAATCACTGGTCGGGAACTAAGATCTCACAAGCTATGCAGCATGGCCAAAAAAAAAAAAAGAGAGAGAGAAACTAGGATTGATTAGGTTACAATCCGAGGACTGGCAAGGATTGCCGGCCACCCCTAGCAGCTCGAAAGAGGAAACAAAAAATTCTACCCAGAGTTTGAGAGGGAACATGGCCTTGCCAACACCTTGATTTCAGACTTCTAGCCTCCAGAGACAGTAAACATCTACTGTTTTAGGCCATCCAGTTTGTAACACTATTACTAACAGCCCTAGAAAACTAATTCATCTATATCTGTTTACCTCTTGGAAAGCTTTGTCCACCCCCAGGAGTACATGTACTCCAGTTAAGGCATCAGGCATGTAAATAAGTCAAAGCAATGTCTGGTTTAAAAAATTAAAGTTTTTTGCCTTGGTGAGGACCACTCCACCTCCACAAAGAAGTGACCTGCAGGAAGATCTATAGATAGACGCAAGTTTTTCTTCAAATAACACCTTTAATTTTTTTTCAAATCCTCAAAGTAGTAAGTTCTGGATTGGAAAATTGTGCAATAAAACAGAATTCTATTACTAAATTTTGGGTAATTTTCCTCTAAATGTATTACTACCTTGTACTTGTTCAGTTTGAAGCTGTCACTTTCCTGCCTTATAGCCTTGTTAGATCTTCCTGCAGACTATCTAAAATTAGATCTTAAAGAGATAGTTGCAAATACAAAACACTATGATTCCCATTGGGGTTATTGTCCAATATACCTTGCCTAACAGAAATGTACTATTTTTTGAGATTACAGGTTCCTGTACAAAATTTGGAAGATCAAACATTTATAGGTGAGTTGTAAAAATGCTTTATAAAAATATTAAAAACTAAGAAATCATACCTATTTTTTGGTTGGATACTATTGTTCAAACTCCTATATTTTGACAATTTTAGTTTTCAATGCTATTGTATCATTTCTAATATAAGAAATGATTTGTATTCAATATGAGCTGCTTTGTATTTAATGAGACAGATAAAGGAGAGAAAAATGCCCAACGATCTAGGCTTAGAACCTCAGGAAAGATACAAATAGTGGAAGTACCAGAGTGAAGGGGAAACCACATTGCTACAATAATTCTGGAGAAGTTTGACAGAAGTATGAGCTAATTATTTCAAGGGATGAAAATTATGTACTTTAATGAAGATGGATGAGCTGCTGCTCCCAGTATAGTGAGATAACATGAGAAAATATTAAAGAGCAACATTGAGACTGATCTGATTTGTTTCAACTGATAGAAAACTCCAAAAAGCAATACTTTAGAATGGGACAAATCTGTGCTTAAGTCCAAACTCTGTCACTTAACTAGTATGTTCTTTTGGGCAAGTTACAAAATCTCATTGAACCTTGTTTTGTAATCTGTGAAATGGGAATAAGACCCTTGTAATGCTATTATACACATATTAAAAGCATATGGTATGTAAAGCATGATGCTTGGCTAGAGAAAGCATTCAACTTCCTTACTCTAGGAAATTAGAGAACTTCAACACTGAGAAGACTAAGAGAATGAGCCTGACACGAGGAATGAATATAACACGTGAGTGGCTGTAAATTTAATAGATTTTGTGAAATGAAATTAATCTATTCAATAGATGCCTACAACCCTAGAATTTATTCATTTTTACATATTTTATAATGATTTCATTTGACCCTTATTTTATTTTATTTTTTTTAAAGGAGTCCTTCCTTCCTTCCCGGCTGCGTTGGGTCTTCGTTGCTGTGTGTGGGCTTTCTCTAGTTGCGGCGAGTAAGGGCTGCTCTTTGTTGTGGTGAGCGGGCTCTAGGTGGGCGCGGGCTTCAGTAATTGTGGCATGTGAGCTTAGTAGTTGTGGCTTGCAGGCTCTAGAGCACAGCCTCAGTAGTTGTGGCACACGGACTTAGCTGCTCCGCGGCATGTGGGATCTTCCCGAACTAGGACTTGAACCCGTGTCCCCTGCATTGGCAGGCGGACTCTTAACCACTGCGCCACCAGGGAAGCCCGACCCTTATTTATTAAAAAAACTATTAAGTAGGCAGAACTAGTAATATGCTCCTTTTTCTTTTCTTCCTTCTGCAAACAGAAAAACTGAGGTTCCAAGAAATTAAATGAGCTCACCGAAGTGTCATAAATAGGTAATATTCTACAAGTCCTAGACTAACTCATCACTTTTAATCAGTACTCTTTTCATTACACCATGATAATGCCATGCTTACACTGATATCAGGAACAAGCAAAAATAAATCAATATGATGAGATTAAGGAAGCCAGTTACCAATAAACGTTAACTAGTTGACAAAATTAAGCAACATGCCAGAAGCTTGAAAACTATTCCATTTGCAGTCTTCTTGCAAAATGTTTGGCTCTGGCTAATGTCTAGGATTTAGATGGCATGGTACACTGTTATTTCTCAATTATAAAAAGAAGCACCGTTTTTTAAATACAAAAAAGCTAAACTAGAAATAAAATAATCAATGAAGTTTCATCACAGTAAAATGGACTGACCTAGAGAGGAGGTGGTTTGGGACCCTACTCCAGTTAACATCATGCCTCTGCACTCTGATCTGATCTGTCATATAAGAGGGTCAGACTCTTTTATTTATGATTTCTGTATAACAGGTTATACTGCATAATCACCGGATAATTAAATGTGTCAATCTAGAATTTGGGTGAAAGCAAAAGATAAAGTTGGTAAGAGCCAACCCTATCTTCATATTTCTACTGTTAAAAGACACCTCTCCTCTGGAAGTGCTGGAGGTGGAAAATCATCATTTTGCAACTATCACAGTAAAGAATGATTCGGAGGACTTCTTTGGCGGTCCAGTGGTTAAAACTCCGTGCTTCCACTGCAGGGGACATGGGTTCAACTCCTGGTCAGGGAACTAAGATCCTGCATGCCTTGCGGCGCAGCCAAAAAAAAAAAAAAAAGAATGATTCGGGCTAGAATCATCATGGATGCTAGTCTAGGGGAAATTTTTGATGAGGGATAGGATATTTGCATGGTCTAAATGAGTCTCCCCAAAGACTGTTTATTAGTTGCAAAGGAAAAAATATTTAACTGAAAAGACTGAGTGATCAACACTTAACATCATCAATGAGAGGCAGATGGGTATCACGTCCCTCAGCTGTGAGATGCAGAGGACACGCCATCACTTATGTAATTTTCCATCCTGGGATGCAGAACCTAAATCTAGTTGTAAGGAAATATCAGACAATCCCAAATGAGGAATATTCTGTTAAAATAAAGGGGACTGTAGTCTTCCAACTTGTCAGTATCATGAAAGACAAAGCTGTGGAAATATTCCAAGTTAAGGAAAACTAAAGGCAAAACCTGATCTTGGGATCCTGTACTGGGGGAAAATGCTATAAAGGCTTTATTTGGGTCATTTGACAAAATCAGAATGTGGATGGTAAAGTATGTGCATTCACACTGAATTTACTCAAGTTTTACAACTGAACTGTGGTTATGTCAGGAGAATATCTCTATTCTTAGAAAACACACACAAACATATTTAGGGACAAAACATATATACACAAATTCAGAGAGAGACAGAGAGCATGCATGAGTGCACAATGATAAAGCCAGAAGGATAATGTTTAACAATGGGTGAATCTGGGGAGAGGGTGTATGGGTGTTCTTTGTACTATTCTTGCAATTTTTCTGTAAGCTTGAAATTATCTCCAAATAAAAAGTTTAAAAATAACACATCCTTTGCATAACTAATTTATGCTATTAGAAGTTAGGATAATAATTATCATTAAGGCAGGGTAGTGGCTATAAGAGAGCATGGAGCAGAGTCCTAGCATGTTGATAAGGTTGTTTCTTAATCTGGAAGCATTCACAGGTGTGTTCAGTTTGTGAAAGTTTATTTGAGTTATATTTAAGTGTACTTTTCTGTATATATACTTCAATAACATCTAAGTGAAAAAGACCGTCTGCCAAAGGACCAGAGCAAAATTTCTGGAAATGGAGTTTAAATACTTTCGTATTTCACTACTCAGAAAATTAAAAACTCTTGCTTATGTATGTCTTTATGTATATATATGTTCTAGACAGAACACTCCTTGAGGGCAGAGATTGTCTTCTTTTATGTATCATCTATACCATTTAGCAGAAGCCTGCCATATAATAACTTCTCAATAAATAAATTTCTCAATAATAGTTTATAATACAAATGTTCACTGTTAGCTGTTTTGATCCATTTACTTATTTTAATTTAATTATTAAACTATTACAAATAATTTCTGAATAAATAAAGATGCGTGTTAACTGGTTGGGCTAACTGGTAACCATTTTAAGACCACACAGTTTATTGTCATAGTTGAATCTCCTTTGCCTTTGGTCCCAATTCTTACTCTCTACCTCCAAACTCCCCTCTCTGTAAAACATTCCACCCACTCATTCCTTACTAAAAAGTATAGTTTAAGAAAATTAAACTTAGTTTGAGGATTCTGCAATAGTCCTTCATATACTCAAAAAAACAGAAGAAAAATTTTGGCTCGAGAAACGAGAGAGATCACACTTTTCACAACTCTAATATATTCCTACGTCTACGTCAGGACCAAAAAGCATGTTTCAAGGGTCATTTTGATGTCTTCTCTGATCAGCACTCAGAAGTGACTCACCACAGCCACTCCACTAGTCTTGCATGTTCTAAAAAGGACAATTAAAAGAAGCATCCTGTGGACAGACATAGCCTCATGAGGGCTGGGCTGGTAGAACCTATCCCAGATCTTGGCTGAACACTTCTGGGTCATGCATAAATTATAATCCACATGCAGAAGCCCTGTAACTCATATTTGTCTCAGAAACTTTATTTTCTTTTTAAAGTCATCATAATAATCTAAAGTCATTTATTTATTAATTTATAACATTTTATGTGTGTTTCCAGATTGTTAGGCACTTATGGTTTATTCTCTCCAAATGAATAACTATACCATTCCTGTACATAGAAAGCCTTCCTTTTATTTTTCTGCAGCTCTCCACTTACATCATCTATGATAACTTACCTGACAGGTCACAATGTGACCATAACACCTCCAAGTCCTTTTATACTTCCTAGCAGTCTGATCATTTGATTTTGTAGTTGTTTATAAACTTATTTAGCAATAATTACTTAAGTGGATTCAAACTTATTTTACAAAAGAGACACCTAACTGGAGGGCAGAGCTCTTTTTGGTCAGAAACTATTCTTTTTAGTTGTATAATTTCCTTCAAAATCCTCATACGTACAAAGAATTCTGCAGACTAGAAAAGGCTTTTTTGAGATGGCTGGCTGCCTGATTCCTAGTTTAAAGTGACCTCAGTCACAATAGTATTCACAGATTTCCAACATATTTCATATACGTGGTTGAATATCTGAAAGCCCATTGTTCTTTATGTGTGTTAACACTATTCTCTGTATTCTGAGAGCACAATATAAAAGACTGAACTGTAACACAGGCAAATCAGAATATACTTATAAAGCAATTTAAAAAGGAGGGGATTCCGTGCAAAGTTCCTTTAAGTCTAACACATCTAAATTAAATAAATGTACATATATTGGGCAATATTTACTATAAAAATCATATATATAACCTATTACTGTTTATATGATAAAATTTCATTACTCCAGAATAGTAGCAAAACGTCTGTTATAAAAGTTTAACACAATTTACTTTCAAATATCTCTGCTGAATAGAATGGGGCTAACAGTGTGTCAAAATATAAAGGGATAAAAAAGAGAAGGGACGTCTTTTAAAAATATATACAAATTCATAATCAAGAGGTCAGTTATTTGACTATAATTTTGAAAAACTGAAAGTTTTTGCAGTTAAAAAAAATCCCTTTAATCTGATTTCCAAAATGAATCTGTTTAGTAGCTTTCATTTATAAAGAAAACATCAATTATTGCCTTATTTCCTGTCTAAAGAATAAAACAATCAGTATATATTCAATAGGTGTTCTTTTCTCAAAATATTACTCGGTATTGACCATCATTATGTACCATGTCAAATAAGAATGCCAAATCCAAATAGCTCCAACTTACATCTATCTGCCTCCTTTCCAACATATAACCCTTTAGAAGGCTAAACAACTTATTAATTTTTATCTAGCATTACGTATTTTTTGGAATAACAGGAGCTCCCCCAAATCATTAGGTTGAGGGTGTTATCCATTACCAAAACGTCTAAGAAAAAACTGATGCACACTTCAAATCCTTACCGTATTCTTTTCACACTTAGGATGTACCTAAGTATATTTTACAAGTGCATGATATGGGTGATATAGCTCCTCACTGTACCTTATTGGACTAAAAGTCTCATTTCAAGTTCTCTTTGAGTAATTAAAAGTCTAAAGAAGCATCTTTGTAAAACATAACTTGATAAATAAAGGGCAACAAGAAAGCTATATAAATTATTCTAAAGGTTTTTTAAAAAAATGAATGAAAATAAAAAACTCAGTTTATATAATAGAATAAATTATTTTTTAAATTAAATATTAACAACCCCTAGCCAGTTCTCCAATATTAAGTTGTTCTGAAAACTGAATAATAATAATGTTGTAAATCAAGAAAAAACACATTAATTACTGTTAGCGATCACACATTCATCTATGAAATAATGTTTTAAAAATTATTTAAAATGTTTCTGCAAGTCTTACCATGAGCTGTGTAGTTTGTACAGTTAACTGGTTCTTGTGTAGCATCATTTATTTTTGGATCTTTACAAATATATGTAGAAAAGTTAAGGAAATATGAACTACATTCCAATACAAAACATTATCATCTTGTCTTTAACATGTCATCTTATATATTTATGATTATAGTCACATGTGAAAAGAGGCTGTTAGTTTGTCCAAGTCAACAAGCACAGGTATACTTTTAGTGTCACTAAATAATACCTGAATATTAACTTATTACAGGAAAATTGTATTAAAAACTCTAGCAGAGGGTGCTATGCTTATGGAACATCAGTCAGGGTTTAAGCACAAAGCACACACAAAAAAGAAAATAAAAATCTTTACCAAATTATATACGAGAACTTCAAGTTAAAAAAAATCAGTTCCCAGATATCTGACTGAAATTATTTACAGGCCCCAAGTATTACCATATACATAATTTCATGTAACACAAATAATCCTGTGATGTAGATACTATTATCCCCACATTACTGAAGCAAACTGATGCTCAAGGTTTGAGTGATTTATCCAAAGTGGTATGAGTGATAGGTAGTAAAATCAGATTTCCTGATTCCAAGCCAAGGGTGCTTTCCATCAGACTGCGAGGAAGATGGTTGTTTTAGGCGGGTCTACATGGTCTCCCCAACAGGATTTTAAGCTTTTGTAAATGGATATAATAATTATCTTCTCATAGATGTTCACAACACTTGGGGTCGGGGTTCTGTTTCCTAAAAATTTTATTGACACTAATATGAGATAAGTAAGGTACTCACAGGATGTCTCTGGAGACAGAGTCTGACACCTCTTTAGGGTTTCTGAATCACTACTGGACATCTCATTTTTATGCGAGGAAAAACATTTTCCAGTTAACATCATCTTGTATGCTCAGGCACTTCTAAGTTTCAAAAAGCACAGCTCTTCATACTGCTCAATTATTTTATTAGAAATAATCACCCCGATATTTTTTCCAAGAAAGGGGCTCAACTTACTAGGTCAGTGATTCTCAAACTCCTAGCATAATGGTAATCAGCAAATTAGAGCTATTCTGTAAAAATTTAATAATGGCGGCCTCTCCTCAACTCTTAAAAATACTATCGAATTTTCTTAATTTTAAGATTTCTTCTCATAGAATCTTTTTTATATCTCTGGTTTCTATTAATTTTTCTGTTCTACAACTTGTATAAAACTGTCTAATTTTGTACAAAATTACCTATTTTAATTTGAATATAACTCCCATTTCATATCCTCCTCCACTTATCAGAGCTGCTGCAATGAACAGATCTACTTAACTCCTCCAGCCTGTTTTCTCATCAGTAAACAAACAGCTAACACATATAGCCCCTACTATGTGCCAGGCATTGTTCTAAGTGACTTACCTGTACTAATTTATCACAACAGACCTTTAAGTTGGTAGCACTGTTATCTATATTTTTACTCATGATAAAACACAGTTCAAATAATTTGTCCACTGTTACAAAGTGGAGCAGGAATTTGCCCCCTTGCAGTCTGGGATCTCATGTAGGTCGAGATAGTATAAGGTAATAAATGTAAAGTTAACAATAAATGGGCAACATACATTGGCTATATCGTTATTAATTACTGTACTTGTCTTCCCCGAAGTCGGCAAATTTCCAGGGTAGGGTCCATCAACCTTTTAACTTAATTCCAATGCTTATAAACATGGCCTAACTTCAGTATCAATGTGTTTGAACAAATAAACCCACCGGTTAAAAAAATGAATTTTTAAAAAAGAAAGGGGGATCACAAGAGGAAGCATCAACGATCAGTAAAATCCCAAGGAAATCACACAGGATAGCCTCTGTCCGTCCCAGCCCCACATCTCTCTTCACCGCCTGGGGTCCCTCGGTCATTAAAGGACACAGGTCACCTTTCCTTTCAGTAAAACCTTAGCCCGTGTTGAGCGCCGCGACCCACTCTCGACCCCGAATCTACCTCGCCCCACGGGGGGGGGGGCTCCTCACAGAGGATATTGTCCCACTCTGAGGTCCTCGCACTTAAGTGACTCTTCGCCACCGCCGGCGGCAGCTCCCCAAGGTCCCGTGGTTACTGACACGACCCACAGTACAGCCAGGAGCCGAGCAGCAGCAGTCTCAGAAGCAACCGGCCCGTAGGGCCGAGAAGCCGCCATGCTGGGGACCGGCGCATCCCCCATAACTTCCGGTTCCGCCTTTGCCTAGGCGAAGCTGGGAGTCTGGCGGCGGCGGGAGTGAGGCTCTTAAAGGGACCGTGCATCAGTTGGAGGCAGGTCATCTCTCTAGGCCTGCGGAATCACCTGGGAGAGCTTCGATTGGTCTTTGAGAATCAGAAGGAGGCAGCTCGCTTGGAGAATCAGCTGACCTACGTCCACAGCTTCCTCCCAAGCTAATCCTGCTGTGGCTTTTCCATCAGCAGAAGTGCCAGCGGCGCCCGGCAATTCGATAAACCCTTTATAAACATTATCTCTGTTAGTCTGGTAGGATTTGGGTTTACAGATAACGAACCAGACTCAAAGACGCTAAAGAACGTGTTGGCCTTAGTTACTGAGTTGGAATAGAATTGATGTTTGCCCGATTTCAGAAACTGTGCTCTTACTATGATATGATGGCCTCCTTGTTGTCTTAGAGAAGAACTTTTTGGAAGGCTGGTACAAATTGATCTTGAGGACTGTATCACAAAAATAAGCATTACACCTTTTTTCTTCTAATTTTTTTCTTTTAAAAAATTATATATATATATTTTTTAATTTATTCATTTTTACACCTTTATTTTTAACAGTGAAAATTTAGGTGAAGGAAAGGGCCTAAAACAAGAGGAGACCAAAGAGTTTACGACTAAACTAAGTGAAAGGTTGGAGGGTTTTTCCTCCATCTCTTATTTCTAAATTTCTATGTATTCTAAAGTAATGGGGGTATCTTTTATACGGAACAAAATGTGTACTATTTTTTAGTGAAATTTTAGTTGTTTTTCTCTAACGTAAAAATATTTGAGTTTGAGTGGTGCCTCTTCATCCACAGTAGGACTAATTTTGAACAATTGTGCTGTGCAGTGGTTCTCAAACTTTAGGGAGCATCAGTACCACCTGGAGTATTTGTTGAAACTCAGATGGTTGAGCCTCAGGTTCTGATTCTGAAGATCTAGGATAGGGCAGGATAATTTTCGTTTCTAATGAATTGCCAAGTGATGCTGATATTGCTGGTCCAGAGACCACACTTTGACAACCCTGAGATAATGTATTACAAGATGTATCATTTTTGAATGAGAAGGCATGAAACTATTTGCAATAATATCTTAGTATTGTAACTACATTTAAAATTTTTCTTAAACCAATTTTGCAACATTAGTATGCTATTTTAAAATTAAAACATTTATGCTTAAAGACTTAAGTGATAAGAAATTTGAAATTTACTAGTTCAATTTTTAAACTTCCCGTTTTAATTGGACTTGCACCTTCTCTCCTTTTTCCCCCTTTTCCTCCCTCCCTTCCTCCCTCTCCCGCCCTCCTTTCCTTCCTTCCTCCCTCCTTTCCTTCCTTTTCTTTTCTCTCTTTCCCTCCTTCCCTTCCATAAAGATATTTATCAAGCATTTGCTTTGTACCCAACATAAGATGAGACCCTACAGCCTCAAAAAATAAAGAGGCAAGAACCCAGTAGTTAAACACTTTGTGTTTGCTGGGGGAAAAGACAAACTGTTAAAATACTGCTTGGTAATTGTCACAATAGAAGCATGTATTAGTTGCTGTAGTAGGACAAGGGTTTTGATAAGATAATCCCCCAAACAGTATTTGGAACACAATATTTTGTCACTGACATCAAAATAATTCAAAATCCAGGCCAAACTGGAGGAACAGAGTTGGTTCTTCATAGGATGCATGACCGCCTAAAAATGTACAACCTAGAAAATTAACCATTAACTTTGAGTTTTAAAAATTATCAATAATGTGTATAACATACAGCTCAACACCATCCTTCATCCTCATCCTGAGATGAAATTTAGGAAAGGGGTTGGGGCCAAGGATTAGGTAAAATCCAGGGATAAGGATTGGAATATCTGTTACACGTAGTATCTGGTGATAAAAGATAGTGACTTTGCATTTTGACTACCATTTTGGCACTTTCAAAAAGTTCTGGTTTGATTTTCAAAATACAATCTAAAGAAAATCAGAAGGTGAAAGGAAGCAACTTTCTAGTTTGAATTTATTGAAATTATGACAAAATTAGGTATTTTCCTGCTGACTGCAGGAATATTGCTGATATTTGTGTCATTTTTCATATAGATTTTGAACAATTAACTATTTGAAAATGCTTGTGCTTTGCTGATTAATCGCACTACGAAATCTGTTTTTATGGTTCTACTGATTATCTTTGTTCTCTCCTACAATGTATAAACTGAAAAGAACAAGAGTCTTCCTGTGAAAGTAAAGAAATACAAAATATTTGACTCTTGAAGTGATTCAGGTTGACTTTCTCTTCTTACTGCCCCTTAATCTATTTTCTCATGGCTCAGTAAAATATATTACTTTATATCTTTGCAATTATAGTCTCTGATAACAAGATACTACATTGTCTAATTTTAGTAAGAACGTTAAATCTCAATCTTAGGCATGTTTTCAATGCAAAGTTTCTTTGTCTCATAAAAATTCTATAGGATTCTATGGAAATTCTATAGAAAGTAAAGGATATGAATAGCACAGCCCAATATGGAAATTGCTATGTAGAAACATTAGAAAGAGGTTTGCCAGTGAAGCCTGAAGCAAAGCTTCCTCTGGGATTCAAAGGCTCTGAACATTGGATCTTTTCATTCCTAAAATTCTAGTATACACCTAATTACATTAATAGATAGTTTTGTCCTGAGCAACCTGAGCCCTGTTTCCATGATTAGAACAGAATCATTAAGAGATAAAAGATGGTTACTCTCCCCAAATTTCTTTTTTATTTGAGATGGGCATTTTTTTTCCTCTGGTGGTAAATTCATAGTATCAGGTCCTGGTAAATCTTTATTATAGTCTTCTGCACATTGGGAATTTTTCTACATCCATGCTGTCTCTCAGATATTTCTGTGTCCTCTCTTTGGTGCACCAGTCTAACTGCCATCCAATTCAATTGACTCATCACTTAATAAGGCCTACTCTATGCCAAGTATATTTCATCGTGAATGTCAAATGTAGGATCTAAAACTGACTTTATCAGAGTCCTACTTCTCAAAAAAACAAAACAGAATAAATTGGCTTTTCTAAGTTTCAACACCAACATCCATTTTATCAGTTTCAGAGCTTAGAATCATCTTTGCACTTCAGTTTTCTCCTTGTTCTTCTTTATCCCTTTTTCTAATCACTAAGCAACTGATATTTTTAAGTGCTCATTTTTTAAATCCTATATTTTCACCCTATTTCAGGTATATGTCATTTCCTAGGTACCTTGCTATAGCAACTTCTTACTTCCTCTTTCTGATTCTAGGCCTTCTCCCCAACTTTGTCAATCTATTTTTCACACTGCTTCCAGATTAATCTTTCATTTAGGAAAACATAAAACCTATATCATATCCAAAATTTTATTCAAAATCCTATAAGCTCCTTGTATTTTACCCAAAGGAGTTTGTCCAGATAAAACCTGCACACATGGTCATAACAGCTTTATTCATAATTGACCAGACTGGGAAGCATAAGATGTCTTCTGGTACGTGAACAGATAAGTAATCTGTGGTACATCCAGAAAATGGAATATTATTCAGTGCTAAAAGAATTGAGCTCTTAAACCGTGAGAAGACATGGCGGAAGCTTAAATGCATCTTACTAAAAAGCCAATCTGAAAAAGCTACATACTGTATGATTCCAACTATCTGACCTTCTGGAAAAGATGAAAATATGGAGTTAACAAAACATAAGTGGTTGCCAGGAGTTGGGGAGGGAGGGCAGCAGCAGGGGGATGCATAGGCAGAGCACAGAGGGTTTTTAGGGCAGTGAAAGTATTCTGCATGATACTACAATGGTGAATACATGTCATTATACATTTATCCAAACCCATAGAATGTACACCACCAAGAGTGAACCATAATGTAAACCATGGACTTTGGGTGATTATGTGTCAATATAGGTTCATTAGTTGTAAGACATGTACCACTCTGGTGGGGGCTGTTGGTAAAGAGGGGGGATATGAATATGTGGGAGAAGGGGGTACATAGGAAACCTGTAACTTCTGTTCAATATAGACCCTAAAACTGCTCTAAAGAAATCAAGCATTTTTAAAAATAAACACCAATCATTAAATGTTTTTTTAAAAAGCAAAAAATAAAAATCTTATTCAGAAATTTTCAGTGGCTCTTTAATTTCTTAGAGATAAAGGATAAAGTCTTATAACCTAAAGTTCTCCGTAGTATTTTCAGGTCCTCCACCATCTGCTCTGGCCTCACTTTATTTACGACTACTCTTGGCTTTCTCTTTGCTGTCACAAGTATCTGTCATGTTCACGCCCATCTATGTGCTGCTTCATTTATTCAGTACTTTCTATGTGCCAGGTGTATGCAATACATGTAATTTCTTCATTTAACCTTAAAAACTACCATATGAAGTATTGTAAGTACTGGCACTGAAATTTCACTAATGGGAGTTAGAAGGTTTAAATAACTTGTCAAAGTTGCATATTTTAAGAAATGGTGGAATTAGAATTCAAGCTCAGACCTTCTGACTTCAGAGATGTGTTCTTAAAAACTGTGTTCATCTTCATCATTCTGTGAATAAAATACTCTTGAGGGTTCTCAGCGGTTGAGAAAACAAAAAACCAAAAAAACTCTGTGCCAGAAAATGTTTACCACAGAGTATGTGCCTTAAAAAATGTACTGAATAAGTCAAACATTTTTTAAAATTCCAGGTAAGAGCCAGAGGAAAGCAGAAATTAAAATAACCATACTAAAATATGGAGAAAATGGGATTAAATGTGGTGGAGATGGATGTTTTCTGGGAATGAGCATTGAGGCCCTGGGGGAAGGGTAGGGCTCATAGGACATTCCAAGCATGGAAAAGGGGATGAGTAACCAATGGAAAAGTCATGGTGTTGTCATTCCAAGGGCATAGAGTAGACCAGACCATTTGGCCAGCATCAGATCTTGGAGAGTGAAATGGAAGAGTAGGTTGAAGAGGCAGCAAGGAGAGAGTTTAGAGGGCCTTGGACACTAAGAAAAGGAGTTTGAACTTTGTTTCACAGTCAATTAAAAGTCACATTGTTCTTGTTGTTATTAGTTTTACCCAAGCCACTTAGCCTGTGGGATCTTAGTTCCCCAACCAGGGATCAAACTAGGCCACTGCAGTGAAAGCGCCACTGGACCACCAGGGAATTCCCCAAAGTCACATTATTTTTTGAGAAAGAGGGAATATGTTCATGACCATCATCAAATGTTAGAGTAAGAAGAGACCTTACTCTATGTTTGCAAGGTGATTCTTTCAGATAATTGGTCTCCACCCGTATGCTGCCCCTCCCCTACCCCAAGTTAGGAAGCATTTCCTTCTCCATTTTACCTTAAGCAAATCCCAAACACCTGTTAGACCTGTTTAAATCCTAAGAGGTGCTTTCAGCAAGCGTAATAGATCTCTTTATTTTCTGAAAGTTCTGGCTTCATTATACATATTTGGTAATTTAAGTTGTTGTATAAGTTTATTTCCTTCAATAGTTTGTTCATTCTTAAGAGGTAGAGTCCATGCTGAAATTTTGTATCCTGTGCATCCTTTTACCAGGCCTAACAAGTGATAATTCCTTAACAACAAGCAAACAAAAAAACAACTAACGATAACACTAAGAGGTGTCAAGTGCATGATCTTACAACAGATGTCCTTACATTGCCCCCGTCTTGTACATACCATCTTCCTTGAGGACAGGTAACCCTCATGTTTAACATTTTACAAAGTCAATCACAGAGCTTAACAAATACTATATTTAATGAACACAAACCTGAAGATTGATTCTGTTTACCGTTAATGTGTGGACTGTATTAGACAAAATAAAACGCCTATCATCAAAATCCTATTTAGTTACATTAGTCTAATAAAGCTGTTGTAGGTTCTACACAATCTTTCTCAAAGTCAAGTTATGATATCAAGAACAAAAATGTTAAAACATATACGGAAGTCAACACTGGACTTATAGTCAGAAGATCCCATCTGGGTCCCAAATTTTGGGCAAACTACTTAACCCTTAGGTGCGCAGTTTCTTCATTTTTTTCACAGGGCAAATGAGGTAATGTATATAAGCTAGCGCCCGGCATATCGCAGGCAAATACTGCTAGATTGGTTTCTTTCCTTTCCTCAACTAAATGAGCAAAAAATAACCCCCAGTTATACTTAGAATTTAATGTGGGGTCAGCGGATGAAGACGACACAAGGAGGGATGACAGAACGGGAAAGGTAAGGGACAAAGAGAGACCAAGCAGATTTGACGAAATCCTTTTATGAATATCCTCCTTCAGTTTCCATGATTTCAGTTCTCCTCTCAGCCCAGCCATCCTACACCTGTCCAGCCGGATCTCCCCACCACTTGGCTTTTCTTCTGCCTAACTGGCCCTCAGATCCCACCTTTTTCTGCCTCTTTAACCTTCCCTCGCCCAGTAGAACTTTACCTGCAGAAAGTGGAGAAGCCCACCGCGCCCGCGCCCGCCCCCGCCCCGAGTCGGCCTCCCGCGGCCCCAGGCTCCCTCGCCCGCCCCTCCCGTGCCACCTCGGCGCCCCGCCCCGGCGGAGAGGGTAGGAGGGAGGGGAGGGCCTGCCAGGTGAGGCGCGGTCCTCCTGGGCCTCTCACTTCCGCCCAGGTGAGGGAGGGCTGACGCCGAGTCTGCCCGCCCGCTCCGGGCTCCCACCGGCGCCGCCGCCGGACCAGGTAAAGCAGGGGGCCGGGAGTGCGGGCGTGCGCTGCGCGGCGGGGACCCCTCGCCCCGCGTCCAGAGCCTCCGCCGCTGCCCCGGCGCGCTCTCCGCCCGCCCTCCGGGAGGAGTGGGCACGGGAGACCCAGGACGCCGCCGGGCGCTCGGCCGGGCCCGCGGAGGGTGCGGGGCGCCGTTCGTCTGCTTCGGGCCCGGTGACCCCACCGTGGTCCCCGCCCCTCGGTGCAGGGCTTGCCGGAGGCCGCGGGCCACGGAGCCGCCCCTCTTCGGCAGGCCCTGGCGGCACTCAAATCTCGGCCGGGTCTGTACCAGGAGTGGCCGGGGATCAAACTTTGCACCCAAGTGGGTGCCTGTGCTTCGCCCCCAGAGCTGGGCGGAGTCTTTCCCCAACTGGTGACGGTGAAAGGAGTGACCAGGTGGTGGCCTGTTCGGGGTCCCGGAGGAGGGGGTACTCAGATCCCAGTTGAGGGGTCACTTGGCCCCAACCCCATCTGGGAGCCTGGTGGTTACGTAGACGAGTTCCCAGGCCGACGATCAGGCCTGGGCTCTGCTAGCCTCACTTTATAGATGGGGACGACCAGGCGGAGAGTGCTCTGGCTCCAGGCTTTGGGGAAATCGCTGGATTCCTGCTTTATGTCACGCTCAGGAAAGCATTTTCAAATCCTTTCCCCCCACCCCCTCCAAAGCGCCTCAGCCCTCCTGGGACACCTAGAAGGCCGAATTAATCTCCCCCTGGAGTGTTCTCTTGGCAGTTTGACATTATCTCCAGATGGCTCTTATCACTTTGGATTCGAATTAGTTGTTTACTGGTTTGCGCGATTGAGAGGGTGGCCTTTAAAGGACCTTATTTCCCTAGGCTGCTTCTCAACTGCATTGAGAGTCTGGCCATGGGTAGGTGTGCAATAAACAAGTGTTTCTTAAAAGAACGAAGAAGCCTTCTGGAAACCTAGAAGAAAAATCTGTTACGCCGAGTATGGTAATACTACTAGGCCGTCTAAGCTCCTATTGGTTGCCAGTTCATTTGCGCATAACTTTTTAAAAGTAAAGCTAGGGAGGAATGGAGGTAAAAACTCAAATTGGTTTTTGAGTTTGCCCTTTGCTAATTGAGGTCCTATTAACGGTCACATAAGGTGAGCTTGGTATATCAATAATAGTTGTGTTTAAGGTTGAAGGTAAATTGTATTAATCCCTCATTTGTGTTTAAAGATGCTTTAATAAGTTCAAGTCATGTATTCATAGTTTTTATAACTATAAAACTAACATATTCATTGTAGAAAAATTGGAGAGAATTTCTAGAAAAGGAACTAAAAGCACACCCAGACCCACCTACCATTGAAAATAATCACTAATAAAATTATGGTATCTTGCCTTTCAGTTAGTATTCTTAAAAAGAAAAACCTGTATATTTTCCCATGATGAGTTCACTTTTAGAACCTTGTGACTGAGACAGAGGCTCAGCATTCAGTAATCCTTGTAATTGCATTTTTATTTAAAAGCACTTAATAATTATCCTTAAGCTAAACAACCAAGCAGTCGGAATTTCCTTGCTTTGTTAAACTTTAACAAAAATACATTAGTTTGGGGAAACTAAAGTGGGGTTTAATTTGTTTACTTAAGGTTTTGCTCACCTTGGTAGTAGAGTAAAATTTTGAGAAACAGGACTATTCCACCTTAATTTTTGGGATCACTTGACCATTGCTCTGGTTTCTTTCCCGTACTCTGATGTTTTTTAGTAGACTTGGATGCCTTTTATCAAAGTATTCATTCTAGGTTCTGGTGCAAATGGAGAGAGAAGATGGAAAGCCTGCTTATTTTTTGCCTTTGTACAACTGTGTAGCCTGTGGAGTTTGGAGACATGGGATTAGGTCCACCTACTGTGTAACTCTTGGCAAGTCACTTGACTCTGCTTCTGTTTTCCCATTTGTAAATGATCTACCTCACTGAGTTTGGGGAAGTCAAAACGAAATAATGTTCAAGGATGAGTCTTGTAAACTGTAAGCCACTCTTCGAGCACTTTTTGCTCGGTTCACTGAGATGTTTAATTCTGATAAAACTAAGGAGCTTTGCTGTTTTTATTGGGAAGAACTCAGATTTGGGAATGGTCTCATACTGATAGTTACTTTGATAAAAGGCATAGAGGCTGCATTAGCTGATAAACAGAAGTCTTTGCTAAAAACACTGTACAGGGCTCTTTCTGAAAAGGCCTAGGTTAAAACTGCACTGTCAACATGGTTAGCCAGTTGCCCCTGTGACTAGGCATTTGAAATAGGGCTAGTTGGGATTGAGATGTGCTGTAAATGTAAATACACATCAAATTTTGAAGATTTAGTTTAAAAACCTAAATACCTTGTTATTTTTTATGTTACTTACATATTGAAATGATAGTTTATATAAGGATAATTAAAATATATTATTTAAATTAATTTTACTTGTTTCTTTTTACTTTTCATGTGGCTACTAGAAACATTTTAAATTACATATGTGGCTCACATTTTATTTCTATTGAATAGCACTGGGTTAGGATTCAGTGTATATTTATCCTTAAGAGGGTTTGGTTTACTGAAGCCCTTACATTTCTATTTATAAACCAATTGTTTTTTTTAAAACTCCCAGCTTTATGCCTCCCCACTCCCACCTCCCTTGTATTCATTGCACTGGTGAAATTTTTTGTTGTTCAGTCTTTTGAGAAGCAACCACTATTGATTACAAAGGGAAAATCTCTGCTAAAATAATTATTAGCTCTTTTGAAGCCCCCAAATATCTTAAATAATTTTGATTGAAAAGAGTTATTAATGATAATAGTAGCTACCATTTATTGAACGTTCACTGTATGCCAGGCTGCTTTATATCTTATTTAGTCCTTTCAACTGTAAATATTTAATATTTTTTATTAACTATTTTATAAATGAGGTAACTAAAATATAGGGAGATTTAAACAATTGACCGCAACAACACAGAGCTGGTCCCAGGAGTAGAACCCAGCTCTCTATGATTTCACAGCTTGTAAGCTATAGATTCTGCCATATTTCGAGAATTGGTTATTGAACCAACTGGAAAAATGTTGGTTATCAAAGTAGATATTTAGTTCTAATCCTGTTTTTGTGTTAGTGACCAATAGGAAATGCTCATCAACAGGAGATTAGCTGTGTATGTCATCATGACTAAATCTTAAAAATGTGAAGTTGAGTTAAAAAAAATTGCTGAAGGATAAATATACAGTATAATTACCATTTATATAGTTTAAAAACCTTCCAAACAATATTGTAAACAAAGATAGTGTGTTTTAAGAATTTCAGATTTGAATTCTGTCTATATTGATTGCATGCATTTGTGAAGCTGCCTTGTGATTGAATGAAGTTAGTAAAATCTCTGTGAAATGAGCATTCTCTAATGTTGCTCTTACTCTTAAAAGAACAAAACCAAACTGGTCTTGTTTTTTGCTTTGATGCTGTGCCCACGGTGTCTGGTTGGTAGATAGCTTTGAAGCCCAGGTCTGCAGCCTTTCTGGGACTGTCCTGTTTTCATTTAGCTTTAGCCTTTAATTGATGGGCGTGACTTTGATAATTGGGGCTGGGTAAGGCTTCTGCCTTGAGAAAGGCAGTCCCTCTCCGTATTATTTTCTGAAACTTGAAGCTCCAGGGCAGAGTGTGGTAGAAGAGGAAGATGAGTTAAGTAGATGTTGACAGTCAGGTTTACAAACATTCATTCCCTCTCTTGAAAATTTGTAATATCTGACTCTCATTTTTAAAGTAGTTACCTGCTAAAAATGTCTTTAACCATTTACCGTCCCTCCCCCCAAGGTGAAATTAATTTCACTCAGTTGCACTGTCTTCCTGTCATTACCATTTTCAAAGTGCTTTTGTTTTTTTGAAATTGTAAGAAGTTTAATGCATTTGTGAAATGGAGATTAGACATTTGTTAAGAAGATAAATGAGATATTATACAGAATGATCCTGCAATGCTCACAGTAGACACCAAAAAACTAGTTACTTGAATTAGTGACAGATAAAATGGATTCTGGGAAAAGACCAAGAGAAGGAAGAATGGTGAACATTAGTGGGAAGGGTGTCCAAAGCAGAGTTTGGCCTATTTTGCAATTTGTTAGGATTGTTTTGAATATCACAAGCATGCCAAAAGTGGCATGACTCTATTTCTGGAGAGAAGCTAAGCGCACACAGTCTGCAATGTGGGGAGAATTGAACAGAATATCTGAGGTGGAAACTGATCATTAGTGAGGAGTATGAATGCCTCGTTCTTTCAGTGAGTGACTGGCTACACATCAGAGATCCCTAAGTGTGAAAATTGCCCAGATTTGTATTTTTTGCTGATCGTTGGAGAAAACTGCCACCAACAGGAAAACAAGAGCATATCATAAAACAGTTTAACTTTGTTCATACACAGTGGCCAAGTTACAGGCAGAAACTGATATGCATTGGTTAACTTTGAATAGTTCAAT
Organism: Lagenorhynchus albirostris; assembly: GCF_949774975.1. Taxonomy (NCBI): domain Eukaryota; kingdom Metazoa; phylum Chordata; class Mammalia; order Artiodactyla; family Delphinidae; genus Lagenorhynchus; species Lagenorhynchus albirostris. The sequence continues at coordinate 133,702,903 of NC_083096.1, read as the reverse complement.
GAGAAAAATTAGTATTTAGCTAATTGGATTATTCTGGTGAAGTGACTCAATTTTCAGTTCTGATTCTGTGTGTCTTTCAGCTTTGATGTCCTAAATGTCCAACATTAAGTGGACTTAAAAGTTGCCTATGGCTTAGGCACATGGCCCCAAAATATCAGGATGGTTTTGGAACTTATATATATCTTTTTCCAATATTCCAGGAGTACAGTGTTTTGGCAGCAGCCAAAAATATAGTATTTTTCACATCTAAGGGGTTTAGAAAAGGCCTTGCCATTTGATAGGGACACAAGGCCAGGACACCTCTCTTGACTATACATTAGGATGACAGCAGATGTGTTTATGTGGAGTTTGAGTGAAGAGCCACCGTTTACTCTCTGGCAAGGTGAGTCTGTGTTCCGTTTAATCAGTACCTCATAAATGCTGAGCTTTGAGGACAAAGCCATGGTAAGTAAACACAATCTGAGCTTTGCACTCCAAAGGAAGCAAAAGAAATTTAAAGTTGGTCATGGACTTCGATTTTTGAATAACTTCTGAAATCATGACTTCATCTACAGTTAATAGCATTTAGATTGTTCAGAGTCCCTAGTTCCCTTGAGCTCTGGGGAATTGCCCTTGAGGAGTTACATGTAGTCTAATTGTGATCTGCGCAATTCACACCTGCAGTTACAGGCTGACTACCTGTACTTCCCCAAACAGATTGCCAGTAATCTTTTCTCTCAATTTTTTAAGATAGAAGTATAAGATGTCTTGTTAAACCAAATTTTCAAGGTATAAGGTATCTTGTTCAGTTCAAGAAAGAAACATAAGATGTCTTAGGGAGTTACATTTTTGTGTGCTACTGGGAGTCTGAAGAGTGTGTTTCTCAGGGTCCTTAATTGGCCTACATTCTTGAACTGAGGAGGTTAATAAATCTTTTCAATAAGTTTCCTCCACCTAGAAATTTGAATCAAATTAAATTTCTAACTCTGCATCAGCTTTTCTCAAATATTGCCTTAATTGGTGATGGCTAAGGGCATGGGTATTTTTTAAAAGCCACAATATTATAATAATTTCCTTCAATCAAATACCGCAGTGAACCAGACATGAAAAATTCATGGCACAAACTCTCTTGATCAATGATGGAGTGGAAGCTGTTAAACGTAAAAAACTACTGGTTCTCTGGAGGCTGTGCAACTATGAGGACAGTGGCACACTGGCATTTTAATGTCTAGGCTCTGACTGATTGTAGGTAGCCTATCTATGACAAGGTAGACTGAGCTTTACCATGTTTAAACAAACTGGAAATTCCTTGCTGTAAGCCCTGTTAGTTTCTTAGCCAGGCCAAACAGGTCAAAATTGTTTGGTTGAAGATTTCCTATGACCATAAAATGAGTGAAACATAGGTTCCTTTTAGTGTACGTGTTACTTCCTGGATGTTCAGCTATAGAGTTAATTGCATTTCTTCTTCTGTCCTCATATACTCTGAAGGCCTTAGATATTACCCAATGCCCTGAAATTGTAGTACTTTTCCAGGCCTGCTTTGTGGACATAGTTTAGCTTTTATTAAATATGAGTCATAGGGTTGGATGGCCAACCAGTTTCTAACCTTAACCCTTACTGAGAGACATCTACTACTATGGTTTCCAAAATGTGCAGGACAATCTACTGGGAGAGTAGGAGAATGACAATAAAATCTTGCTTTTTAGTTTTTACCTTACTCTCATGATGTTTCTATTTTATATATGTTTTAAAACACATATGACATATAAATATATTAATGTTTATAGTTATAAAAAATAAGGTGAGTGGTCAACATACATTTTTACTGATAGGAATGTATGTTTAAAAATGTTTGAAGACCACTAATCTATCCTGTTACCAGAATCACCTTTTTATTTTTTTTAAACAATTTGCATTTTCTTTTTTTAATAAGCAGAAATTCATTTTAAATTATTATTTATTTATTTATTTATTGTCTGTGTTGGGTCTTCGTTTCTGTACGAGGGCTTTCTCCAGTTGCGGCAAGCAGGGGCCACTCTTCCTCGCTGTGCGCGGGCCTCTCAGGGTCGTGGCCTCTCGTTGCGGAGCACAGGCTCCAGACGTGCAGGCTCAGTAGTTGTGGCTCACGGGCCTAGCTGCTCCGCGGCATGTGGGATTTTCCCAGACCAGGGCTCGAACCCGTGTCCCCTGCATCGGCAGGCAGATTCTCAACCACTGTGCCACCAGGGAAGCCCCACCTTTTTAAATAGAAATCTTGGCTCAATACTTCCCTACTTAAAAGCCTTTGATTACTTCCTGCTGCTTACAGGATAAAGACCAGTCTACTTAGCATTGTTGATAAGAACCCTCTCAAAATAGTCTATCTAAACCAGTGTTTCTCAAACTGTCGGTGGTAAAAGATTATGGTTCCCTTCCCTCAGTCTTTCAAGGACTGACATTTTTATAAAATTATTAGAAAAATGAATTGCTGGACAAATGAAATTACAAAAATAAGTACAATGTAAGTTGTGTTTTGTATTCCTAAATTTAATAGATCTACATGACTCTGCCGCATTCCATGATTTCTAAATGCTTATTCCCAGTTTTGGTACTTATCTTTTTGTGGGTCAAGCATCAATCCAGTCCACACTTGTAGTAACACTGGTCTGAATTACTTTTTTGCCCTTTCTGTTGCTTTTAGAGACCTTATAACAGTTTATTTAGAGCTAGTTACTAGTTTCACTGACAGTCATGCACTTTTACACCTTTATGCAGCAGTTCTCAAATTGTGGTCTCTAGACTAGCTGCACCAGGATCACAGGGGAACTTTGTTAGAGATGAGGTTCTCAGAGTTCACCTTAGAAGTACAGAATCAGAAACATTGGGAGTGGGCCCTGCAATTTGTGTTTTAGCGGGTCCTCAAGGTGATTCTGATGCACACTAAAATTTGAGAAGCACTAACTTAGGGCAGCCCTATATGTCATTCAAACTAGAACACTTTTGAGAGTGAAGTGGAGCACTGTTAATAAGGATGCTGGGTAATCTGAGACTATTTTAGGCAAATGAGGACAAATGGTCACTCTGCTTTTACACTCCATTCTTTTTCTATGAGAGATGTCTCTACTGTGTTCTCATTCCAGCATTCCCAAACTTCCCCAGGCAGGGGAGTCACTCTGCTTTTATGATTTCTCTGAGCACATGGTACACACCTTTGCCATTGTATGTATGTGCCTTACAATATAATTATCCTATTGTGTTGTCATTATCTTGCTGTATATCTGTCTTGCTCTCTCATTAGGCCATCTTAGCCATTATCTTTTTGTCCCTTTTACCTTTCAAGTTATAAACATAATACATGCCTTTTAAATAAAATTCAAACACTAGTATCTACAAAGTAAAAGTCTAATTTTTTATTTCCCCATCCCCACTTCTACTTCCTGTAAGTTAGCAGTATTATTAAATTGACTATCTTTCTAAATCTAGAAACGTATGGACACACAAATATGTATTTTTTTCCTTGCAAAAAGGGGCAAATAATGCATATATCCTGTGAAACTTGCTGTCTTCCCTGTTTGGTTGTATATATTAGATAATGTCCCTGTATTACCACAAAGGTTTGGATTGCCAAAGCATCCTCCTGTAAATGAGAGATCTTACCCAACACCAACCTTAGTCATTACTTGAATGTTACAGGCAGGAGGCTAACACGGGAGCTAGGCACCAACATTCCTTGCCGGAGGGGCCCCCAGCCAGTAGACACAGCTTCCAAAGAATGTCACTTTCTCATATAGGACATATTATCAGCATGCTTAAAATACCTACTTATATATAGACTGACGTTAAGTCACTTATAAACATATTCGTAACAGACTTTTACTGTGATTTTTAGTGTGTTTACAGGAGCAAAATTCAACCTTGGGACACATTTTTGTTTGTTTGTTTCGGGTTATCAGACAAGTTGTGAACAATATATACAGAAACATTTTCTTAAAGGAAGCCTCTTCTGTTTGGGGAATCCCAAGGTTTGTACTCCATTAGTTACCCAAATAGAAAATGTCTTTGTGATTACCTCCCATGTTCCAGCCAGCCAAGCTCTATAAATCCATATGTTCTCAGATTATTTACAAAAGCAATTAAGATAGATCAGGTATTTCCTGACATTTTAAAATGAGGACTCTGTTATCTATTAAAAACCTTTAGCTTGTTTGCATGGAGGTCTGGTATCAAGCTGGGAATCCCCAGCTGAAGGATTGAGCCACAGGCTTGCTGTTAACCGTTTCCTACCCGTTCCTGTTTCAGTACTTTCCGACCAACTTTATTATTTTAATGGCTGATTACGTTTGATAGTTGAATTTTTCCAGGAGTTTTGTTATTAAAAACAATGCAGTAAATATGCTTGTACACACATCTGTGTGCCTTTTTGCAAATACTTCTTTAGGAGAGACACTCAGAAGAGAGATTCTGGGCAGAAGAGAATATAAATTTAATATATTGATAGATATTGCTCAGTTGCTCTCCTAAAAGAATGTGCAAATTTATATTCCCACCTGTTTTTCTGTGACATCTGGAGTACAGTCTATGATTAGAAAAAAATGCCAATCTAACAATAAAAAATAGCACCTCATAGTTTTAGCTTACCTTCTTTGATTTAGAGAGGCTGATGTATTAATGATCACAAAACTGCTCTTGTCAGTCCTTTTAGTCTAGTGCTGCTACAGAAGAGGACAGTGACATTGTGACTGCCCTTCCATTATTCACAGTTACCTGTCAATGGGTAGTTTTAAGGGTTTCACAGTTGAGATGCTGAGCACATCAGAAGTGTTTCTGTGATGCTCTATTCAGCAGTTCTTTTGGTAGTTCTCGTGGAATCCCGTGAATATTTTGATGGAATACATGAACCTTTTATCAACGCCAAAGGCATTCCTTACTGGTTTTTAATATGCTTTCTTACTTAATGACCTTGAATTAGAAGGTAAAGATTGTGTTTAGCAACTGTATCCAGAGATGATGTAAGTACATTTTGACTGTACAGTGCTCATATTTCTTAGATGGTTTATTATAACAGTGTACCACTAGTGAAAATGACCACTGTAAAAGTGCCATTTTTGACACAGCAAAGGGTTTGCTAGCTTTTTGAGTTTTTTTTTAAATGAATTTATTTATTTATATATTTTTGGCTGTGTTCTGTCTTTGTTGCTGCACGCAAGCTTTAGCTGCGGTGAACGGGGACTACTCTTCATGGTGGTGTGCAGGCTTCTCATGTTGTGGAGCACAGGCTATAGGCACGTTAGCTCAAGTGCAGGCTCAGCAGTTGTGGTGCACGGGCTTAGTTGCTCCGTGGCATGTGGGATCTTCCCGGACCAGGGCTTGAACCTGTGTCCCCTGCATTGGCAGGTGGATTCTTAACCACTGCGTCACCAGGGAAGTCGCAGCTTTTTGAGTTTTGATTACATTTTAGGCTAGTTTTCAGCAAATCACTGGAATTAAAAAAAAAAATATCCATGGAAAATGCCATATTGGGTGATTACCTTTTGGAGACTCTCTCAGATGACTAGTTTGAGGTTTTTTCCCCCTAATCTCTCTAATATCTTCTTGATCCCTTATTTGTATATTCCTTTCCAGTCTAGAATCTTTTTTAAAAAAATTAACTTTATTAAAGTATAGCTTACATACGATAAAACAATTAAAAATATACAGTTCAATGAAGTACAAATGTGTACATCTGCGTAAACAATACTCCTTTCAAAACATAGAACATTCCCATCACCCCAAAAATCTCCCTCAAATGTCTTCCCAGTCAACTCCTTTCCACCCTGCCCAGGTAAACTAATCTATAATTGTATATTCAACTTCATATGAATGGAATCATACAACTTACATCCATTTTGTCTGTTTTCTTTCCCTCAACATAGTTTTTGAGATTCACCCATGTTCTGTGTGTCAGTAATGTTTTCCCTTTTTATTTCTGGGTATTTTATTATGTTTACATACCATAACTGATTTATCCATTCATCTATTATTAGACATTTGGGTTTTTCTAGTTTTGGGCTTTTATAAATAAAAATTCTGTGAACATTCTTTTTTTTTTTTTTTTTTGCGGTACGCAGGCCTCTCACTGTTGTGGCCTCTCCCGTTGCGGAGCACAGGCTCTGGACGCATAGGCTCGGCGGCCATGGCTCACGGGCCCAGCCGCTCCGCGGCACGTGCGGTCTTCCCGGACCGGGGCACGAACCCGCGTCCGCTGAGTCGTCAGACGGACTCTCAACCACTGCGCCACCAGGGAAGCCCACTTTTTTGTTTTTTTTTTTGTTCCTTTTGTTTTTTTGGCCAAACCCTGTGGCTTACTGGATCTTAGTTTCCTGACCAGAGATTGAACTCAGGCTCTCGGCAGTGAAAGCTCCAAGTCCTAACCACTGGACCTCCAGTGAATTCCCTGAGCATTCTTCTATAAGTCTTTTGCAGGCATATATTTTCATTTCTCTTGGGTAAGTATGTAGGAGTGGAAGTGCTGGGTCATATAGTAAGTGTAGTTTTAACTTTCAAAAAACTGCCAAACAATTATTCAAAGTGTTTGTGCCATTTTACATTCCTGCTAGCAGCGTATCAGAATTCCAGTTGCTTCACATCTTGGTCAACGCCTAGTATTAGATGTTGTTTTGGTTTTTAGCCATCTTAGTGGCTGTGTAGTGGCTTTTAATCTGAATTTCCTGAATGAAGTTTGTTTTTTTTGGGTGGCTGCGTTGGGTCCTCGTTGCTGTGCCCGGGCTTTCTCTGGTTGCAGTGAGCGGAGGCAACTCTTTGTTGTGGTGCAGGGGCTTCTCATTGCAGTGGCTTCTCGTTGCAGAGCACGGGCTCTAGGCGCACGGGCTTCAGTAGTTGCAGCACGTGGGTTTCAGTAGTTGTGGCTCACAGGCTCTAGAACGTAGGCTTGGTAGTTGTGGCGCACAGGCTTAGTTGCTCTGCGGCATGTGGGATCTTCCCGGATCAGGGCTCAAACCCATGTCCCCTGTATTGGCAGGTGGATTCTTAACCACTATGGCACCAGGGAAGCCCTGAGTGAAGTCTTTTGATGGAGAATGTTCTTGAGGTTTTCTTTAATTTTTCTATAGGGCTATAGACTTGTATACACTAATGGGAAATCTTTTCTTTTTTAATTTAAAATTTTTTCTTTAGGTTTCTTTAAAAGTGATTGAAGACAGTAATTCAAAATGCCTGAAAATCCTGCTACAGGTAAACTAGTTATATACTTCTATCACTAAATTAATTATTCAAAAATGGAATATAAGATGGGATTTAACTTGTACTCTTATTATCCTTCTTCAAACAAGATAAATTGCAGGTCCTGCAAGTTCTTGATCGCTTGAAAATAAAATTGCAGGAGAAGGGTGACACTTCGCAGAATGAGAAGCTCTCTATGTTTTATGAGACACTAAAGAGCCCTCTTTTCAACCAGATACTCACTCTTCAACAGTCCATCAAGCAACTGAAGGGGCAAGTAAGTTACCCATCAGGGTTTTACATGTTGATATATTCAAACCAGCAAAGAAATATAGAAGGAGATAGGTGCAAACTGTCTACTCTTTTTTTTTTTTTTCTTTTTATTTGCGGTACACGGGCCTCTCACTGTTGTGGCCTCTCCTGCTGTGGAGCACAGGCTCCGGACGCGCAGGCTCAGCGGCCATGGCTCATGGGCCCTGCCGCTCTGCGGCATGTGCGATCTTCCCGGACCGGGGCACGAACCCGCGTCCCCTGAGTCGGCAGACGGACTCTCAACCACTGCGCCACCAGGGAAGCCCTGTCTACTCATAATTCAGCAAAGAGACTGTATTGGGACTTGTGACCTGTGGGTAGCATTGGCATGGATAGTTTAAAAATTTTGGTAATAAATTTTGTGTTTGGCTTTGGAATATGGTTTTTGTACTTATTTATGTAAAGGTCAGATGCTTTGAGAATTCTCAACATTTTCTTCAAAATTACAGGACTCATAGCACCTCTGCTTAGAGTGACCTAAATTAAGAGTTTTAACTGTCCTCTTGGTTATTCTCTTTTGGGGTCAGGGCTGGCAAATTGATTTTAAATCATCTATTCTAGAAGCTGAACTTGAATAGTAGCTATCTTATAGATTAAATTTGGGCAGAATTTTAATGTAATTGAAGATAATGTAGCAGAGTTGTTATGTGAAAATTAAAATTTGGAAAAAATGCTTTTTGCTGATAAACCAAAATGCCTATCCATAAATATTTAGCAAGTGATTTTTGTATAACTAAGGATTAAATTCTGCACGTATGTCTTACTGTGAATTTCTGTCTTTAGATCAAAATTTATACCAGAATTTTAGCACTCCCCATATTGAAGGTTAGATTTCTGTATTCTGTGATCATGGAATGAGTACATCACAGCAATGAATGCTGTTGGTAGGAATAGAAATTGGGAAAGATCACTACAAATCAATCACTGTTACTGGACTAAGAGTGGACTTAACCAGCCTCTTCATCATAATAACAATCATTTATATAGTTTGCAACTGTTATATAAATAATCATATCGTATTCATTCAATTATAAAATCTCCGTGATTTTTTTCCTGTCATTGTTTTCGTAGAGTTTCTACGGGTGTTGATTTTTTCTATGAAGTCCTGTTGACATTTGTTCTTGATGTTACCTTTGTTCCATTGTGTTGGCACTTGTTTCAGCCAATGATATTTTAAAAATTAACTCTGTTTTCCTTTTTCCATAATTACTGGATTCTCCTCCCATTTTTTTTTTTAAATTAGTGTTTAAGTGGCTCTGAAATTCATCTACTAATCTTGGGCAAGTTACTTAATCCCTGTGTGCCTCAGTTCTCCTGTTCACAAAATGAAATAAGAATATCTCCTAGGGCTATTGTAAGGATTAAATGAGATATTACGTAAGAAAGAGTTTTGGTATAGTACTTTGCTTATAGCAAGCACTTAATAAATACTGAGTTATTTTTGTTATATACCACCTGCAGATCTTTTGTGCCTCTCCACATGGAAATGTATAGATGAATGCAAAAGGGCTCAGTGTCTTACATGCATGTTTATATGACTGAATGTGTCTGTGTATCTGAAGTGTAATAAGCTGTTGAACGTGCTATTAACTTGAGGTAATCGTAGAAGGCAGGAAATGAGAACAAATTAAACATTTTGTGTAATACTAAATAAAAAATTTATAGCCTTATAAACACAGATTCATGTATCTGTATCTTATTTCTTTCGTGTGTATGTATTTAGCATGCCATTATTCATGTGATGAACAAAAATAATATTTAATAAATAGAAATATTTTTGTCTGTAGGTTTCTGTTGATAATTTTCTCTCTCTCTTTTTTTTCTCCAACAGCTCAGCCATCTACCCTCAGATTGTTCAGCCAACTTTGATTTTTCTAGGAAAGGTTTATTGGTGTTCACGGATGGTGCCATTACTAATGGGAATGCCCATAGGTCCTCTAATAACTTGACTGTATCTGGGTTGTTTCCTTGGACCCCAATGTTGGGAAATGAAGATTTTAACTCAATCATGCAACAGATGGCTCAGGTAAAGTTATATCTTGTCATGGGAATATTTAGTTTTATTTCTCCTATTATAGGTTAAAAAAGAAACCTACACTCACTCTTTTTGCCTTTAAAATGTGTTAGTCTGTGTTTTGTTTGCTTGTGGTTTTATATTGTTAGGAGGAATTGATACTATTTTCTAATATGTGTGTTGGAAATTTATTTGTTTAAAATTACATAAGGAAAATATCCATGTGTGTGGTGAGGAGAGTTTTCAAGATACGGACTCCAATTTGACACATCTGTACACTTGTAAGGAAAAAGATTCTTACGGTTTTGCTCATAGGAGGAAAATTAATATGTCTACCAGAAGAGGTGTAACTCCTTTGAAACTATTTTAAATTTTATGTAAAAAAGAATTAATGGGAGTTAGAACTAACATAATTTGGAAAATCTGGGGAAACTTTTGAAAGAGTAATCCATTTTATTCTTAATACCTATTAAAAATTAAATAATAGACAGTTGAATTTTTGGATGTTAGTTTTCTATTTGTTCACCATACCTTCTAACAAGTATCCAAAAAAATGAAACTTGAGTTTGAAAGTTAAAAAGAATCTGTTTAAGGTGTAATAGTTAAATAATGTTCTATACCTAATTCCTTTTTTGATCTTACTGCTCTATACCCTTAATTTGACTAGTAATTATTTTTATGTGATGCTTTTATTAGTTGATAACATTTATGATGTTTTCATGTCATAAGTGCAATTATTAGCCAAAGTAATAAAATACTTGTTTGTCACAGGTAAACCCATTTGAATGGTGGCCTTTCCATAATCTTTTGAATTAACCTAATAAAATGGAATATTAATATATTATGATAGAATTAAAAACAGAACCCTAAAAAATGCATCTTCTTCTGACTTAGGGATCAACACTAGTATATTTTTGATGAATCTAATTTATTTTCCTCGTTTAAAAATTTATTTTGCTTCAAGAGAATTTGAGAAGTTCTGTGTACAAAGTAATTTAGAATTTACTGTGGGAAAAGACATTTTTCTCAGGAATTTTCATCCAGCTAGGAATTCATCTCATACTGTGAATGAAGTGTGAAAATACCTTTCCAATTCCCTGAGGTTGCAGAACACTGCCCATGCCCTCTTATGTTCTCCTGAAAATAATCAAGTGAGAGGATTTCCATAAATAATTTATTACTGAAATGCTGAGTATATTTGGTTTTCTAGAAATGACTTAGGAGAAGTTATTTTGGGGCTATTCACAAAATAGAAACTTCAGTTCTTCAGAAAAAGTGTGTTGGTTAAATGTAAACTTCTCTGACTTTTATTTTTTTTAAATCCCCCTTCATTAGGGCCGGCAAGTTGAATATATAGATATAGAACGGCCCTCAACTGGAGGCCTTGGATTCAGTGTGGTGGCCTTCAGAGGTCAAAATCTGGGAGAAGTCGACATTTTCGTGAAGGAAGTGCAGCCAGGGAGTATAGCTAGCAGGTGAGGAAGGATGTTCATTTTGTGTTTTGCTAATTTTTTTCTGACAATTCTGAAAACATTATTATAAAGAGAATAAGAAACAAGTCATACAAAACAGTTAACAATAGCAGTTAACATTTTCTCTTCCTATGCAGTTTTTAGGCCTTTTGTAGGTATTCTCACATATACTTGTGGCAGCAGTCTAGCTAGTAGTATCATTAGTCCATTTTATGGATGAGAATGCCGAGTTTCAGAGTTTCAGTGGTTTACCTATAGTCACAGAGCTATTAATGCTGGAACCATGATGTGATTCCAAGACTGTCCAATGGCAAAGCTAGTGTTCTTTCTGCTCCATCACACACTCTCACAATTGAACATGATATTTTAGCTATGGTCTGATCAATAAGATAGACATATTGAAATTCACATTCTGCATACTATATTATTTATTTATTAAATTTTTTAAAAAAATTTATTATTTATTTATTTTTGGCTGTGTTGGGTCTTCATTGCTGCACACGGGCTTTCTCTAGTTGCAGCGAGCGGGGGCTACTCTTCATTGCAGTGCGCGGGCTTCTCGTTGTGGTGGCTTCTCTTGTTGCGGAGCATGGGCTCTAGACCCACGGGTTTCAGTAGTTGTGGTGCATGGGCTCAGCAGTTGTGGCTTGCGGGCTCTAGAGCGCAGGCTCAGTAGTTGTTGCGCACGGGCTTAGTTGCTCCGCAGCATGTGGAATCTTCCCGGACTAGGGCTTGAAGCCATGTCCCTGGCACTGGCAGGTGGATTATTAATCACCGTGCCACCAGGGAAGTCCTATATTGTTTATTACACTTGATATTACAACAGTTTTTTTGGTGGTCATAACACACTGTTGATTATTTCACTTATTGTCAATGAAAATCCCTCTCAAGTCTATGTGACACCCCCACCCCCCCCCACCTCCACCCCCAGCCCATTGCACTTGTGTCTGGGCTGTATTTTTTTAAGGGTTGTGTGCAAGACTTGTATTTTGTTTCTATTTGATTTCAGATCTCTAGTTTATTACTCATTTAAAAAGCACAGTATTCATTATATTACTGTTACCTGTTAGAAAACTAGCAGCAGTAGCATAACTATTACAAAAAATTTCTCAGTTAATAATATATTTTTGAATTCACATTATCCATTCATGGGGATCAGAGTTATAGTCTCCCCAACTGAAAGTTCAGAAATAATGGATTTCCATGACTTTGTATTACTCTACCATCTAATGTAGCATTTCCTCAAGTTTGTTCTGAGGAGCCATAGCAATGGTCAACTATATCTGAGAAACTCCTGTTCTTGGAGATTGGTTATACATACTTAGGGTAATCATATAATTTATTGTCCAAGTTGGGACAGTTTTGGGGTGAGAGGGTGTGCCATTAATAGTGACACTCAGACAGCAGGTATAAACTAGGACTATTCTGGCAAACCTAGACAATCCAGGGTAAACCTGGACTTAGAGACACTTAATATTAGCTTCTTTAAGACTGTGAAGTTCCTTGACAAAAAGCCTATTTAACTCTGATTGGCCCAAATTTTCTTTTTAATTTTTTTACCTTAAAAATCATTATTGGGATATAATTCACATGACATAAATGTCACCATTGTAAGGTGTACAATTCAGTAGTTTTTAGTGTATTTTCAATGTTTCAACCTTTTTGTGGTCCATTCTTATGTCTCAGTTACTCTGTACTAATTGTTCTGTAAGTACAAATTGAGATGAGCACTTCCAAAAAGAGGAGTTTCATATTTGAGTATGTAAAGATCCTTGACCAAGGCTAAGGACTCAGGTGGCTTCCCATAGGCAGTGGTGCTTGAAGGGAAATTTGAGAGGTGATAGTGGAGTCCGCAGAGGGCAGAAGGTGTCAGGGAGAGGAACAGACGCTTTACTGGTAGCCCTGGTAAACTCCATCTTTGGAGTATGTCTGGTATTTACCTGGTGTGGGAGCTTAGTGCAAGGCAGTACTAGAAGGGGCTGGAGAGAGGAAGGGGCCAGCCATGCAGGACCTGCCAGATCATCTTAAATGGTCTTCCTTTCTTCTGAGGACTTTCCACATAGAACTGTGTTATTTTATGAGCTTGCCTAACCCCTGTTGGCTCTCAAAGTCATGGAAATCCATCATTTCTGAATGTTGCAATGGAGAGACAAGAGCTGTTTTCCCCTTGAATGGAAAGTGTGAATTCAATTATATATATAGTATGAGAGAGTTAAATTAGAAGTAATAGTAGCAGTAAAATGAATACTATTCAACTTTAGAATGCATCAAAATCATATTTTCCAGGAGACTTCTCCTCTGCAGCTTGTTTATTTGGGGTTGAGTTTATATTTCCTAGGCAGATACTAACTGGAAAGAAATTAGATGTTCTGGAAGTCTACTGGGTAGAGGGAAAGGTAGATTAATATAGATTGATTCCCAGAAAATAGAAAATTTGAGTGTGAGTAAATTAAGGTCTGACTTATGCAAAATGAGTTATATCAAGGTTAAAAAGTTTTAAAAGTAACTTATTCATTTGGGATTAATTAAGAAATTTCCCTTAATGAACAAGCTGTGAATAGGAATTTAGGTGATGAAGTTAGAGAAAGGACAATGTAGGAGATGGGAAAATGGAAGGTATTCCTGGATATTGTCCTGTAGTGGTCACATTTAAAAATAAATGTTTCTGGGCTTCCCTGGTGGCACAGTGGTTGAGAGTCTGCCTGCCAGTGCAGGGGACACGGGTTCGTGCCCCGGTCCGGGAAGATCCCACATGCTGTGGAGTGGCTGGGCCTGTGAACCATGGCCACTGAACCTGTGCATCCGGAGCCTGTGCTCCGCAACGGGAGAGGCCACAACAGTGAGAGGCCCGCGTAACGCAAAAACAAAAAAGCAAAACAAAACAAAACAAATGTTTCTTGGCACAGTTTTTGAAGGCGCTAGCCTCCTGTGTTCCCTCTTTGCCTGGCAAAGAATACAGCTACTCTTTCTCTTTCCTCCTTTAAAAAAATAATGTTTCTTAAAAAAAAAAAAGCAATTTCTTTAGGACTAGGGAAAAGTTTACAAGCAACATTTGCAATTTTAAAAATACATATTTCAAAATGATGAAAATCATTATGAAAATAATACATGCCTATAATATAAAATATAGAAATATAATTACCCTGCCTCCCCACCCCAAAAAAAAAAGCTCTTGGACTTTGACCACCCTGAGACAACTATAGGAAATACATTAGAAAGTTTGTTTGTTTGTTTGTTTATTTGGTTGCATCAGGTCTTAGTCGCGGCAGGTGGGTTCCTTAGTTGTGGCATGTGAACTCTTAGTTGCGGCATGCATGTGGGATCTAGTTCCCATGCCAGGGATCGAACCTGGGCCCCCTGCATTGGGAGCGTGGAGTCTTAACCACTGTGCCACCAGGGAAGTCCCTAGAAAGTTTTCTTTTCTTTTCTTCTTTTTTTTTTTTTGGCCGTGCTGTGCAGCTTGTGGGATCTTAATTCTCCAACCAGGAACTGAACCTGGGCCACAGCAGTGAAAGCGCGGAGTCCTAAGCACTAGACAGTCAGGGAATTCCCTAGAATGTTTTCTTTTTATAAAGACAACATCTTAGAATATATGCAATTTTATATCATTCTTATTTTCTTATATAACATAAGCCTTTCCTAATAGTCATAAAAAGATATATAAGCAACATTTTTAATGCAACATGATCTATTGTGAGAGCCACCCACAATTTTGGCATAAAAAATTGAAATATCCAACTTGTTAGTTCCAAAGGAGAATCTAAAATGTCTGAATCCCTGTCCTCAGAAAACTTAAAATCTAACAGTGAAGGATATAGTTAGCTCTGTGGACAGCATACTTAGTATAAATGGATGTTCAGTGAGTGATAAGTGGCTCAGCACCATGATAATGAGGTAAGTGATGAAGGGAGAGAGACAGACGAGACACTCAGTTGCAACGTGGAGCGTGGATTGAATTTGGCTGAGCAGAGTGGAAGGGCATTAGAGATGGAGAAAACCATGTACACAAAAGCAGGAAATACCAGACATGTTTGAGAGGGAAAGAGTAAATCAGGATAGTTGGAAAAGAGGTTTATATAGGGAGGAAGCCAAGTTGGAAGAGTATTTCGGGGCCAAATGTAGAGACCTTTGAATACCAACCAAGTTTACATTGTGTCCTAGAGGTCAGAAGTTAACCAAATTTGGTCCATGATAAAGTTTTGCTGAATCTGCTGTGACCTGAGAAAAAATAAGGGCAATATAATGGAATTTTCATAATTCTAAATTTATGAGTTAGACTGTTCTGAGATGAATCCCTTCTCAGGGAGATTCTTTTATATTGAAGGTTAAAGATATTCTTCTATAAAATAGTCATGACAAGAGTTTGTTTACTTTCCTTTGACTCTTTTCCTTATTGGTCAACAACTATAGATAATCATTATATACTTTCGAGTTGGGGAATACTAGCATGAAGAGAGCCTAGAAAAATAAACCTTGAGGAATTTACAAGTTAGGTTTGAGGTATTCGATAAGGATCTCAATTGGATGGTTGACATTGGGAATAGAAAGGAGGAGATGGGTGGTGCAAGAGAGATAAAGAAAGATAAGAAAGAATTGTGGTGATAATGAAGAAACAGGAAGAGCAGTAGGGGTGTATAGGAGATAATGAAGTCAAATACAGCAAACCAGAGTAAATCCTACTTTTAGTATGCACTTTAAGAAGTTAAAGAGTAGGGTTTAGAGTCAGACTACTTAGATAAATGCTAAGCTTGCTTTAATTTCTTGCAGGTCAAATTTAACTAAGTACTTTATTTATTTTTTTCGGAGGTACGCATGGACCTCTCACTGTTGTGGCCTCTCCCGTTGCGGAGCACAGGCTCCAGACGCAGGCTCAGCGGCCATGGCTCAGGGGCCATGGCTCAGGGGCCCAGCCGCTCTGCGGCATGTGGGATCTTCCCAGACCGGGGCACGAACCGTGTCTCCTGCATCGGCAGGCGGACTCACAACCACTGTGCCACCAGGGAAGCCCTTAACTAAGTACTTTAAAAGGTGATTGTGAGGAATAAAGGAGATAATGCCTATAAAGCATTTAGCACAGTTCCTAGCTCATAATAAGTGCTCAGTAAATATTAACTATAATAGTACTTTTTTTCTTAAGATTTTGCTAATTTCTTTAAAAAGTTTCTTTTAAAAAATCCTTTTTACGTTGGTTAGCAGTTGGGAAATTTGTGATTGGGACAGAGAGAAGGGCTCAGATACAGATTTGGAAATAATCTCTATTGATTTTCATGGAGAGTTTGGCCTCTGTTGACAAATGTTGGAGAAGTAAAGGACAATGGGGATGGGATGAATCTGTTAGAGAGGAGATTATTGGTGAACATATAGCCCTGTATGGTCCATGCAGAAGTCAGATTGGAAGGGGTTCAGGAGTACAGGGTTTGGTGCCACAATGAGGACAATGTCCATACTTGCAAAACCTTAGCAGTGGGGCCCTATACATTGTTTTTGCTTATTTTTCTAGCCATGTGGCTTTTAAAATGTGTGTGTGTGGCTTCCCTGGTGGCGCAGTGGTTGAGAGTCCGCCTGCCGATGCAGGGGACACGGGTTCGTGCCCCGGTCTGGGAAGATCCCACATGCCGTGGAGCAGCTGGGCCGTGAGCCATGGCCGCTGAGCCTGTGAGTCCGGAGCCTGTGCTCCTCAATGGGAGAGGCCACAACAGCGAGAGGCCCGCGTAACGCAAAAAAAAAAAAAAAAAAAAGTTAAAAAAAAATGTGTGTAGGGATGCACTACTTAATCGGTTAATTAGTTAATAAGTGCTTTAATGAAAAGAAGTCTGAAGAGCTCTTTTATATTATACAATTAAATATTTCAATAAATGTACTAAGTGAAATAATACCATAATATATAAACTACCTGAATAGTAGATTTTAAGAATCAGGCTATTATGTCACTTAAAATTTTCTTATTTTATCAAGGGATCAAAGGTTAAAGGAAAATGACCAAATATTGGCTATTAATCACACACCACTGGATCAGAACATTTCCCACCAGCAAGCAATTGCATTGTTACAACAAACCACTGGATCTTTGCATCTGGTTGTGGCCAGGGAACCAGTCCACACAAAAAGCAGCACTTCTACCGGCCTAACTGATGCAAGTCTGCCTGAAACAGTGAGTTGCAAATTTGGAAAAACACTTAATTTTGAATTATGCCTTTGATTTTAAGAAGTGTAAAGATATTTAGAAAATGTCGTTTTATTTGTTGTAGTTCAAGAAAGATGATTATATCTCCAAATGCAGCATTAGCATGTTAAACAAGATATTTCATGGGGGTTTTTGTTTTGTTTTTTCAATGTCCTATGATTCTCCTTGTTTAAGATTATTATTTAATATAGAGGGCAAATTGTAGTCTTGGGTATAATTTGGTGAAGGAAGGAATTCCTTGGTGATGTGACCACTTAATTAAGTTGGGAGTTTTTATTAGAGATTTACTATTGAGTTTTTAAATTAAGATTTGGTTATTTGTTTCAAAAACATTTTTTAAATTATATTGGGTGTTTATGACTAGATTATGGATACTGCACAATTATAGAAATTTTTCTTTTCGTGTAAGGATGTATACTGAACAATTTAAAAGAGTAAAAGCTTATGTTCCTTTGGGAGTCTTTAAACTTGCTTTGTAACATTTTACAGATTTTGGCCTGCATTTCAAAATGCAAGCTAATAAATCTTATTTTCTTATAACACTAAGTGGTAGCTGATTTATTTAATTTCCATTCATTGGACAAAAGAAAAAATAGACTGGGTACAGTACAAGGTCACAACACTAATGTATAGACATTTTCCCTGTTGTAATCAGTAATATTTATATAGCACAATTTACATAATAAATAGAATGAACAAAGTGGGAAGTTGCTTAGCATAGTGGTTCAGAACAAGGGCTCTGGAGTCAGGCTAAGGTGGGTTCAGGTCCACTTCTTACTTCGTAGGTGAGTCTTACTGGGCAGATGCCTTGACTTCTCCATACCTCAGTTTTCTCATCTGTTGCTTGGAACTAATAACAGTTTCTAGTTCACAGAGATGTTGTGAGGATTGAGAATGCATGTGAAGAGCTAAACACAGTGCCTAGGGCAGAATAAATACTCTATGAATATTAATTGCTGTCCCTAATTTAGGCATTTTTAGCAAACGTTGCTTCCTGGATACTAGGTATTGTTCCAGGTGTGAATTTATTAAATAGTCCCAATATCTCTGGTTATTTTAACATTGCATAGTAACTTTCCAATTTAGTGTAATAGAAGAACTAAGTAATAAGTATGCCCTAATGTCTTGAGGGGGAGACTTTTGCTCTGCAGGCGCATTATGTGAATCTAATGCATACTTCTGATGGAGCCTGCTATTAGAGGAAAAATGCTTATGTCTCTTAGTCTGATTTGTATAATCCTATTGCTAATATCTTCAGTTAGGCCTACCTTTCCTCTCCTTCATCAGAGTCTCTTCATTTATTCTGGTCACTCTGTGTCCTCACAATCGCATGCTTCACATTGCTGCTAGATTAATCTTTCTAAACCACTGCTTTGTTCCTGTCGTTCCCTCTTCTAAAACCTTCAGTTATTCCCACTTATCTGAGCCTAGCTTTGCTCTTAAATTTCCCTTTTGCTTGAATGTCTTTTTTCTCTGTAGAGCAATTAAAATGCTACCTTTTCCTTGAAGCTTTCCATAAGTTTTCATTGGATTTGACCTCTTGTCTCTACATTCCTCCCATCTTTATAATATTTTATGATTCTCTTTTAATTCAGATAAACACTTATTTATTGTTTCCTACTAGGTGCTTGGCACTGTGCTAGGTATCAGGGATAGACTGGGGAATGAGACAGTGTGTTTCTGTCCTCTTAGAGCTACAGTGTCCTATGGTCCAATATTTTGTCTTATATTTTAATTGTTTATGTTTTAGTTTATCTCTCTACCGGATTATAAAATCTGTAAAGGCAGGGACCATATGATCATCTTTACGTATCTCTGAGCCTCTAGAAAGTTGACTTGATTAATTGTATGAATATTAAATATTTTGTCTACCTGTTACCTTAGTAATTTCTGTATTGGTAAGTGATGAATGTATATGCTTTGCTAACACTTTGCTTCTTACTTGCTATTAATTTGTAGGTTAGTTGGGGCCATATTGAAGATGTTGAGCTTATTAATGATGGCTCTGGATTAGGTTTTGGAATAGTTGGAGGAAAATCGAGTGGTGTAGTTGTGAGGACTATAGTTCCTGGAGGATTAGCAGATCGAGTAAGTTGACCTTCTTTGATTTAATTTTGGTTTTATACAATTTTAATTGTATGGCTTGAAATGTTAATTTTATAACATGGGTTACTAGGATATATGTTTCCATGACCAGAATTTAAGTATAGCTAAAAATGTTTTTTTCTATAACTGTTAATATACACTCACTCTGCTTTATTTTAAAAAGCTCCTAAATCAACGTTTTTTGGGGTGGTTTTCTTTTTTTTTTTTGGCCTGTGATTGACAGTCATCTTGATTCTATCAAAAGACAATTTTTTTTTTTTTTTTTTTTTGCGGTATGCGGGCCTCTCACTGTTGTGGCCTCTCCCGTTGTGGAGCACAGGGTCCGGACGCGCAGGCTCAGCGGCCATGGCTCACGGGCCCAGCCGCTCCGCGGCATGTGGGATCTTCCCGGACCGGGGCACGAACCCGTGTCCCCTGCATCGGCAGGCGGACTCTCAACCACTGCGCCACCAGGGAAGCCCGACAATATTTTTTATTGAAAGGAATCATTAATGGGTATTGTATTCTGAATTTCTATATTATTTTCTCCCAGTGTATCTTTCAAGGTCCTAAATGTTAAAATCAGATGGTACAGCGATTACAAACTTTTATCTCAGTATTGTTTGTGGTAAATTTCACTAGAATTACAAATTTCTGGCATTATAAGTAAAAATACTACCCTTTATTATTTAGCAGTGTTCAAACTGAAAGTGGGCCATTTTAAAACTTATCAACTGTTTCTGCTTAGTTTTACGTTGAAGAAAATGTTAAATACTACATTGAGTTTTTAAAAAGTAGTTTAGAAATTTGAAGTTACTTAATACAGTAATGAGTTCATATTATATAGACTGTCCATGATAATCAGAATGATTTGTAAATTTTACTGATTAATGTCTAGTCACATGTAAAAATTTATCCCTTCTAAAAAACATATAAAGTAAAAATGAACTTGCTGTGCACATGCAGCTTTGAGGCAAGTTCCTCAGCTCTCTATTTCTAGTCAAGGTTGCTCCACCTTGGGTTAGGACTCCGTGCTTCCATTGCAGGGAGCACAGGTTCGATCCCTGGTGAGGGAACTAAGATTCCGCAAGCCATGAGGCCAGGCCAAGAAAAAAAGAAAAAAAAAGTTTGCTCTACCTTATACGAATTGTGGAGCTATTAATATTCCTATTATCCTTTCAGCAGCTAAGTGTATTTATTTAGCATAATGCCTCTCAGAGTTTTGTCTGTGGGTCCCTGAGTCTTTTGCAGGGGGTATACAAGATCAAAACAACTTACATAATAATACTAAGATGTATTAGCCCTTTCACTATGTTGGTGTTTGCACTGATGACATGCAAGCAGTGGTAGGCTATACCTGCTGGTGCCTTCATGTGAAACAGGGCAGTGGCACACAACTGTACTAGTAGTCATTGCATTCTTCTCCACGTGTGCTTGCCACTGCAACAGCAACAATGCCAGTCTCACTTAAGAAAGTGCAATAAAAACGAATTTAAGTAAGTGCATGTCTTTTTAATACCATGTGACAAAATCAGATGTACTGTATAGCACTTCTGTCATGTACGGAAGTATGGCGGTTTTCTTGAGGGGAAACATTTGTGAGACAAACTAGCCACGTTGTAATATGGAACGTTTTAATAGGGAACAGCATTTTAATTTTTTTAATTTATTTTTTAATTTTTTGCTTTTTTCCCCAAAGTTTCTGAGACCTAATTTTTTGGAAATGCATTATTTTAGTTTCAAGATTACAGCATAATGATTTGATATTTCCATATATTATGAAATAATCACCACAATGTGTCTAGTTAACATCTATTACCTCATAGTTAGAAATTTTTTTTTCTTGTGATAAGAACTTTTGAAATCTCTCTTAGCAACTTTCAGGTATACGGTACAGTACTGTTAACTCCAGTCACCATGCTGTGGTTTATATCCCTATGATTTACTATTTTATAGCTGAAAATTTGTACCTTTTGATCTTCTTCACCCATTTTGCCCGCCCACCACACCCCTGCCTCTGGCAGCCACCAATCTAGAATACCATTTTTATTTTTGAAAGGATAACTGACAGAAAAATTATGATTATTCAGGCTTGGTTATTTGGTAGACAGTTCCTTGAAATGAATGAAGTGAACCTGTTACCTCAAGGAAAAACAACTGACAGCATTTGTTGCTGATGATAAAATTTGAACTTTCAAGCAAAAATTAGAATTTTGGAAAAATTTGTGTTTTACCATAAGCTTGAAATTTTCCAATATTTAAATACTTCTCTGATTAGATTGTTGGTGATGTTAATAAATATGATTTTTTTAATATTGTATAATGTTATATGTCAATATTTAGAAAATCTGCATAACTCTAGGAATCAGTATTTTCTGAAGATCAATGTGTAGTGTGGCAAAATAATATATAGGTAAAAAATCCATTCAGAATTCAAGATTGATCAATAGATTTTAATGAAACAGTATCTGAAAGTTTATTGATGTTGTTTCAGATTCCACATTGCAACTGATCTTTAAGAAATCACCACTTGTCAAGTTTTGGTGTGTTATCAAAGAATGGGCTGAAAGCGCTATCAAAATACTCCCCCATTTTCCAAATATATATCTGATTAAGACCAGATTTTCTTTATATACTTCAACCAAAGCAACATATTGCAATACACTGAATGCTGAAGCAGATATGAAAATTCAGCTGTCTTCTTTTAAGTCAGATATTAAAGAGATTTGTAACAATTTCTTTAAGAATACAACTCTTCTCACAATTTTTTTGTTTTAGAAAACATAACTTTTTAAAATAAAAAAATATCAATATGTAAAAAGTATATATTAATATATTACATATCTTAAATATTTAAAAAGTTTCTCAGTATTGTTTCCCAATTCAGTTGATATCAGCAGATAAAAACAGAGAGAACTACATAAACAAAAACTCTGAGATCTCAGTAATTTTTGAGATATAATTGACAGACAATAAATTGCACATATGTAAAGAATACAATTTGATGTGATTGCTGGCGAGTCTGAAATCTGTAGGGCAGACCAGCAGGCTGGAAACTCAGGCAAGAGTTGACATTAAAGTCTGGACTCTGGGCTTCCCTGATGGTGCAGTGGTTGAGAGTCCGCCTGCCGATGCAGGGGACACGGGTTCGTGCCCCGGTCTGGGAAGATCCCACGTGCCGCGGAGCCTGTGCGTCCAGAGCCTGTGCTCTGCAACGGGAGAGGCCACAACAGTGAGAGGCCCGCAAACCGCAAGAAAAAAAAAAAAAAAAAAGAAAAAAAAAAGTCTGGACTCTGAAATTTGTATGGCAAGTTGGCAGGGTTTCTGTTATAGTTTTAAGGCAGAATTCCTTTTCCAGGAAACCTCAGTTTTTGCTCATAAAGTCTTCAGCTGATTAGATGGAGCCTATCCATGTTATCAAGGGTAACATTCTTAAAGTCAACTGATTGTAGATATTAATTACATCGACAAAATACCTTCATAGTAACATCTAAACTAGTGTTTGACCAAACAACTGGGCACCAGAGCTTAGCCAAGGTGACACATAAAATTTAACCATGATACCATCTATCACTACAGTCAAGAACATATTCATGACCCACAAAGATTTTCTGTGCCCTTTTGTAATCCCTATTCCTCCATCCTCAATTATTTTTAAGAATGTAAAGGAGTTCTGAGACCAAAAAGGTTGAGAATGCTCGTTATAGGTTCTTCAAAAGACATCTTCAGCACAAAACAAGTAATAATCTTTAAGGATTTTTTTGAAAAATTTTGAAACCTGGAAAGGGATGAGATATTGTGGAGTATTTTGGCGTTTTTTCTCACCCCAACCCGCCTCCTTTAGCAATTTTAATAGACTTATTTGCTATAGTAGCATTTTTCAAGATGCAAAGTGGAGTAGTTATTATGAAGAACAAAGGATCAAATAAATTTGGAAAGCACCAAGTTAAACAAAATCAAATAGATTACTGTACATTAACGTACATTATGAATTTTCACAAGAAGAATATGATGTGCAGAGTTTCCCTTTGTGACACTGTTGGCAAAAGCCCATGTCTGATTTTCACCCTTTCCTGGAAGGGATTGTCACTCTTTCAGGTCTTCAGGATGGGGGGCATGTGCCTGTCAGAGTCATAATGGAGAAGCGAGTGTTTATGCCAGATATGGTCATCTGCCTAATACACATTATTCTCGTGTAATCCTCAGAACAGTCATAAATTTTATTCACAAATCATAGGTATGGAAACTTAAGAAATTGCCCAAGGCTATGCAACTAAGAAACGACAAAGTCAGGATTGAGCCTACATCTGTTAGATTTACTGCTTAAATCTACTTATACAAAGTTGATCCCGATGTTTTCATTTTCCTGGTGTACACCTGTCCAGGGTTGGTCAAGCCTATGAGGGAATTGCCAGCTCTAACAGCAACATTGCTATTGGTCCTTTCCTGTAGGGAATATGATGAGACCTAAACATAGGGGACAGAGCAGTATTCACTTCTCTCTTCCCCTCATCCCAGCCAAATGGCAGATAAAATCTCTTCAGCTAACCCTGCTTTGTTGCTAAATCTTTAGAGTTGTTGCTCACGTAGCCTGATCATAGCTTTAAAATTATTAAAGGGAATATTGCTTTTCATTAAAATGTACTCATATTTTGACTGTTAATGCTCACTGTTGACCATGGCAATCTTCATGGTAAGGGAATATGGAGGTCTTAGGTCATTAGTTAGATGTGATTTAGATTGATCATAAAGTGATACCTACATTCTGCTAAAGGGGTTAACTAATACTACTTTCTCTAAAGACTATAAAATTGTATAACAGAAAGTTAGAAAAGCAAGTCAGTATTTCGTATTTAAAAGGGTTTCATAAAATAGCCCGTTGTATTTTCTTTTGTGTACAGATAAGTCAATATGGGGTAGAGTTGAGGGGGCAAAGAATACCTAACTGAGCCTAAAGAAGTATCAGAAATGGATGCATTTGAGGACTTGCTGTAAGGAAGGCACTAGGCTAAAGCTTTTACATATAGTATTTTTTTAAGCTATTTATTTATTATATTTATGGACTTTATTTTTGACTGCATTCGGTCTTTGTTGCTGCACGTGGGCTTTCTCTAGTTGTGGCGAGCAGGGGCTACTCTTCCTTGCAGTGCGTGGGCTTCTCATTGCGGTGGCTTCTCTTGTGGAGCATGGGCTCTAGGTGCGTGGGCTTCGGTAGTTGTGGCTCGCAGGCTTCAGTAGTTGTGGCTCGCAGGCTCTAGAGCACGGGCTAAGTAGTTGTGGCGCACGGGCTTAGTTGCTTCGCAGTCTGTGGGATCTTCCTGGACCAGGGATTGAAGCTGTGTCCCCTGCATTGGCAGGTGGATTCTTAACCACCGTGCCACCAGGGAAGTACCAAACATATAGTATTGAGTTTAGTGCTCACAACTCAATGAGAGAGGAATTTATCCCCATCTTACTTAAGAGGGATCTGAGATTTAGGTAGGATCAGTAACTGACCTATGGCCCTACAGCTTGATCAAAGTAGTGCCAGCATTTGAACTTGGGTGTGTCTGACTCCAAAGCCTTGTCATTCTGCTGTCTACTGCCTCTACTGTTGTAAAGTAAATGAAGTGGAAAAATAATGACTTATACGGGTTTTTTAGAAATGTTTATTGAGACCTAATTACAGTGAGCAATCAGTAAATGTAATCAGGGCCAATTCCCTGAATAGGGAAATTATATGGTATCGTGTACGGGGAGCTAAAAGACCTATCTACCTGTAATCCTTAGGTACTCTCCAAAATTCACAGTGCCTGAAACATCTTCTGAGAATTCTGTTCAGCTGTGGAAAAAATTTCAGAATTTTTCAGCAGTTAGAAGTTTTGTTTTGTTTTTTGTTTTGTTTTTTGTTTGTTTGTTTTTAAATAAATTGATATGGGCAGTGTAAAACTTTTTTGTTTTGCAGAAATCTCTTTTATGTGGTCTGGAGGAATTCTAGGGAAATCAGGTACATTGAGTTACCCCGTTGTCTCCCAAAGGTGATTATTAAAGCACAACCTACTTAAAAGTTGTCATGAATTATTGACTTTTTGGTATCAGGCAATTGTAATATGAGTCCTATTACCTATCTAGTAACCTTTAATACTAAGAAGGAATGGAACCAACCAAGGATTGGAGAAGTAGGTGTGGACTATGAGGAATTTTTAGTCTAGAATAATAAAGGCCCAGCTTGAGGACACTGAACAGTTCGTTATTCCCAGTAATTTTGCTTTGAGTGTGTCTGTAAACTGGTAGTTTCCTTACCCTTAAAAATCATTGATGAGGGCTCTGGAAATATGAGAAGGATAGGATAGATGTACTTACACTTAGTACCTTTAATTCCTTGAGGGAAAGAGCATTTTTTTATGGTTCTAGTAATATAAATTATATCTTTATAAAAGGCTTGCAATATTCTTACTAGAAGTCAAGATAAAAGAATACCAAATCAAACTAGCCAAGGATCTAAGTTATCCATCTACTGATTTTTGGTCAAAATACAGGATTAGGATTATTTTCCTTTGGAGATTCAAACCTGAGACACTTGCCATGAGATTGACATTTATTTATTTTTTTCTTTTCTTTTTTTTTAATGTGCATTCTTATTATTTATTTATTTAACATCTTTATTGGAGTATAATTGCTTTACAGTCTTAGTTTCTGCTGTATAACAAAGTGAATCAGCTATATATAGGCATACATCCCCATATCTCCTCCCTCTTGCATCTTCCTCCCACCCTCCCTATCCCACCCCTCTAGGTGGTCACAAAGCACCGAGCTGATCTCCCCCTGCAATGCAGCTGCTTCCCACTAGCTATCTATTTTACACTGGCAGTGTATATATGTCAGTGCTACTCTCTCATTTCGTCCCAGCTTACCCTTCCCCCTCCCATATCCTCAAGTCCATTCTCTACATCTAAATCTTTATTCCTGTCCTGCCCCTAGGTTCATTAGAACCATTTTTTATTTTTTATTTTTTTTTTAGATTCCATATATATGTGTTAGCATATGGTATTTGTTTTTCTCTTTTGCCTTTTGATTAAAGACCAATGATAGAAATGTCCTGGAATCAGAAGTGGTAATAATTTCATTTTCTGAGTTGTGGAAGTATTTGGTGCCATTTTTTAATTTTCAGAGAAACAAATTTGATTTCTTTCTTTTGTAGCTCAAGCCTGAAATCCTTTAGGTTTTCAAATATCTTTTGAATTGAAATTATCATCTACAACAGCCTATCAGAGAACTTAAAAGTGCAGAGTACTAAATGTTTTTTTAGCCAATAACTACTAACTTGGATTAAAGTATTTTTTCTTTCAAAAAAAAACTATATGAATGATACTGTTAGTGTTTTCACTGTAACAGTGTGTTACCCTGTTACATCAGCTATTTTAATTTTTTGCCTTCCATACTATCTTTTCCTGTATGCATAATTTTTTCTCTCTTTTGAAAGACTCTATGGGTTAATAAACTTTTATATTTCACTGTTAGATTAGCATGCCATGACTTTGAATCTTGACATAGCTATTTGTTGGCTATCATTGACTTATGATTTCTGTTAAAGAACAAAAAGGACTCTATACCTTTTAGTTTCCTTCCACAGTAGACAGGTTATGAAAGGAGAATATTGATCAGAAAGTATCAGTAAAATGCAATGTTTGGGGCTGCTGGACTTGTAAAAGCTAGCTGTCATTTTGGTGTCTTTCCTATCAATCTGATTATGGTTGTTTTGCACTTATGAATTCCTTAGAACACCTGTTTATCTGGAACAAGAAAATGTTTGACTTTCAGTGACAGGTGCAAATTATCTGCATCATTTAAAATCAAGTTCAGGTAATATAGGAAAACAATAGTGCTTAGGAGGTGACTGTACTTACAGTGAAATGTCCTTTGTCCAAGCCAAGTGTGAAAACACTCACCATATTCTTTATTCTGTGGTCAGGCCAAAATTCTGTTCAAGAATGGTGTATTCACAGAGGCATCTTACCCTTATTTTTCATCATGAACACTTGACTGTCTCTTAAGTAGTTGCTTGTTTTGTTTCAAGTTTGTTGCATTGATAAAAAATAGAACATCAAATTATCAGTGCTTAAAGTAGAAATCCAGCAATTCTTTGTTCCTTTTTCCACAGTAATTTCTTCCTTGCATCTATTTCTTTTCTAAGTCTTTCCAAATGTTGCTGACTTGAATTGCATTTCTGTTTCACGGCTCCTCTTTGCTTGCAGTAGCTTCTAGTGCCTTCTGCAGAATTCACAACAAAGCATATAGTTTTCTACTCACTGTTTTGATCTAACACCTTCTTCCATACAGGTTTCTGCAAAATTGGAGAAAAGGAAGGATGGGGAATAGACTTTTAGTTTTAAGGCCCTCTCTCTTTTGCTCTTTTCCATCCCTCTCTCCCTTCCTTCCTTCCTTTCCACTTTTTTTCTTCTGAGTTCCATCTGGAACTTACAGATGGTGCCTCCCGGAGCCAGGAGTATGAAGCTTAGAACTGTACTAGCCCAGTGGTCATGGCTCTATTCTCAGGTTGTCCTTCTCTCCCAGGTGCAAAATATCTATTTTCATCTTCATTTTATTTCAAGCTTTTTGACAGTTATAGGAAATTTCTTGGAGAACAGGAAACAGTATATTTATTATCTACTGATATTACTTTGGAGATATGAAAGTATAAGACAAATGATTAATAAGAACAGGTCTTCAGTGAGACAACTTGGGTTGAACTTTGGCCCTGCCACTTACTAGCTTTGTGATCTTGGTCAATTCAGTCAACCTTTCTGAATCTCGGTTTTCTCATTTTAAAGCTGTTCTTCACTGAAAGAGATGATATATGAAAAGTGATTTTTTCATCCTGTAAAGTGCTCTGGTGGTGTAATTTTTCATAACTGGTTCTGTTTACATTTTGGAATCTTTAATATATTGTAGTAAAGATAACTAAAGAGAATTCAGACTTTCTGATGAAACAAATTTAGTGAAAATGAAGTGGATCAACTATTCAAAAATTTCACAAACGAAGGTAGAATGGAACTGATATACTTTGAAAAAAATTTTTATTTTTTAAATTAATTAATTAATTTATTGTTGGTTCTGTTGGGTCTTCGTTTCTGTGCGAGGGCTTTCTCTAGTTGCGGCAAGTGGGGGCCACTCTTCATCGCGGTGCACGGGCCTCTCACTGTCGTGGCCTCTCTTGTTGCGGAGCACAAGCTCCAGACGCGCAGGCTCAGTAATTGTGGCTCACGGGCCTAGTTGCTCCACGGCATGTGGGATCTTCCCAGACCAGGGCTTGAATCCGTGTCCCCTGCATTGGCAGGCAGACTCTCAACCACTGTGCCACCAGGGAAGCCCTGATATACTTTTTTTTTTCTTTTATCTAATCTATATGCCTTTAATTTCTTTCTGGTTGTTTTTTTTTTTTAATCTTTATTGGAGTATAATTGCTTTACAGTGGTGTGTTAGTTTCTGCTTTATAACAAAGTGAATCAGTTATACATATACATATGTTCCCATATCTCTTCCGTCTTGCGTCTCCCTCCCTCCCACCCCTCTAGGTGGTCACAAAGCACCAAGCTGATCTCTCTGTGCTATGCGGCTGCTTTCCACTAGCTGTTTTACCTTTGGTAGTGTATATATGTCCATGCCACTCTCTCACTTTGTCACAGCTTATCCTTCCCCTCCCCATATCCTCAAGTCCATTCTCTAGTAGGTCTGTGTCTTTATTCCTGTTTTACCCCTAGGTTCTTCATGACCTTTTTTTTTTCTTAGATTCCATATATATGTGTTAGCATACAGTATTTGTTTTTCTCTTTCTGACTTACTTCACTCTGTATGACAGACTCTGGGTCCATCCACCTCACTACAAATAACTCAATTTCGTTTCTTTTTATGGCTGAGTAATATTCCATTGTATATATGTGCCACATCTTCTTTATCCATTTATCCGATGATGGACACTTGGGTTGCTTCCATCTCTTGGCTATTGTAAATAGAGCTGCAATGATCCTTTTGGTACATGACTCTTTTTGAATTATGGTTTTCTCAGGGTATATGCCCAGTAGTGGGATTGCTGGGTCATATGGTAGTTCTATTTGTGGTTTTTTAAGGAACCTCCATACTGTTCTCCCTAGTGGCTGTACCAATTCACATTCCCACCAGCAGTGCAAGAGGGTTCCCTTTTCTCCACACCCTCTGCAACATTTATTGTTTGTAGATTTTTTGATAATGGACATTCTGTCCGGTGTGAGATGATTTGCATTTCTCTAATGATTAATGATGTTGAGCATTCTTTCATGTGTTTGTTGGCAAACTGTATTTCTTCTTTGGAGAAACATCTGTTTAGGTCTTCTGCCCATTTTTGGATTGGGTTTTTTGTTTTTTTGTTATTGTGCTGCATGAGCTGCTTGTAAATTCTGGAGATTAATCCTTTGTCAGTTTCTTCATTTGCAAATATTTTCTCACATTCTGAGGGTTGTCTTTTGGTCTTGTTTATAGTTTCCTTTGCTATGCAAAAGCTTTGAAGTTTCATTAGGTCTCATTTGTTTATTTTTGTTTTTATTTCCATTTCTCTAGGAGGTGGGTCAAAAAGGACCTTGCTGTGATTTATGTCATAGAGTGTTCTGCCTATGTTTTCCTATAACAGTTTGACAGTTTCTGGCCTTACATTTAAGTCTTTAATCTATTCTGAGCTTACTATTGTGTATGGTGTTAGGGAGTGTTCTAATCTCATACTTTTACATGTACCTGTCCAGTTTTCCCAGCACCACTTTGAAGATGCTGTCCTTTCTCCACTGTACATTCCTGCCTCCTCTATCAAAGATAAGGTGACCATATGTGCGTGGGTTTATCTCTGGGCTTTCTATCCTGTTCCATTGATCTGTATTTCTGTTTTTGTGCCAGTGCCATACTGTCTTGATTACTGTAGCTTTGTAGAATAGTCTGAAGTCAGGGAGCCTGATTCCTCCAGCTCCGTTTTTCGTTCTCAAGATTGCTTTGGCTATTCGGGGTCTTTTGTGTTTCCATACAAATTGTGAAATTTTTTGTTTGAGTTGTGTGAAAAATGCCAGTGGTAGTTTGATAGGGATTGCACTGAATCTGTAGATTGCTTTGTGTAGTAGAGTCATTTTCACAATGTTGATTCTTCCAATCCAAGAGCATGGTATATCTCTCCATCTATTTGCATCATCTTTAATTTCTTTCATCAGTGTCTTATAGTTTTCTGCATACAGGTCTTTTGTCTCCTTAGGCAGGTTTATTCCTAGATATTTTATTCTTTTTGTTGCAGTGGTAAATGGGAGTGTTTTCTTAATTTCACTTTCAGATTTTTCATCATTAGCATATAGGAATGCCAGAGATTTCTGTGGGTTAATTTTGTATCTTGCTACTTTACCAAATTAATGATTAGCTCTAGTAGTTTTCTGGTAGCATCTTTAGGATTCTCTATGTATAGTATCATGTCATCTGCAAACAGTGACAGCTTTACTTCTTCTTTTCTGATTTGGATTCCTTTTATTTCCTTTTCTTCTCTGATTGCTGTGGCTAAAACTTCCAAAACTATGTTGAATAAGAGTGGTGAGAATGTGCAACCTTGTCTTGTTCGTGATCTTAGTGGAAAACTTTCAGTTTTTCACCATTGAGGACGATGTTGGCTGTGAGTTTGTCACATATGGCCTTTATTATTATGTTGAGGAAGTTCCCTCTATGCCTACTTTCTGCAGGGTTTTTATCATAAATGGGTGCTGAATTTTGTCGAAAGCTTTCTCTGCATCTATTGATATGATCATATGGTTTTTCTCCTTCAATTTGTTAATATGGTGTATCACGTTGATTGATTTGTGTATATTGAAGAAGCCTTGCATTTCTGGAATAAACCCCACTTGATCATGGTGTATGATCCTCTTAATGTGCTGCTGGATTCTGTTTGCTAGTATTTTGCTGAGGATTTTTGCATCTATGTTCATCAGTGATATTGGCCTGTAGTTTTCTTTCCTTGTGACATCCTTGTCTGGTTTGGTATCAGGGTAATGGTGGCCTCGTAGAATGAGTTTGGGAGTGTTCCTCCCTCTGCTATATTTTGGAAGTTTGAGAAGGATAGGTGTTAGCTCTTCTCTAAATGTTTGATAGAATTCGCCTGTGAAGCCATGTGGTCCTGGGCTTTTGTTTGTTGGAAGATTTTTAATCACAGTTTCAATTTCAGTGCTTGTGATTGGTCTGTTCATATTTTCTATTTCTTCCTGATTCAGTCTTGGCAGGTTGGCGAGACTTGGCAATTTCTAAGAATTTGTCCATTTCTTCCAGGTTGTCCATTTTATTGGCATAGAGTTGCTTGTAGTGATCTCATGATCTTTTGTGTTTCTGCACTGTCAGTTGTTACTTCTCCTTTTTCATTTCTAATTCTATTGATTGGAGTGTTCTCCCTTTTTTTCTTGATGAGTCTGGCTAATGGTTTATCAATTTTGTTTATCTTCTCAAAGAACCAGCTTTTCGTTTTATTGATCTTTGCTATCGTTTCCTTCATTTCTTTTTCATTTTTTTCTGATCTGATCTTTATGATTTCTTTACTTCTGCTAAGTTTGGGTTTTTTTTGTTCTTCTTTCTGTAATTGCTTTAGGTGCAAGGTTAGGTTGTTTATTCAATATGTTTCCTGTTTCTTAAGGTAGGAATGTATTGCTATAACTTTCCTGTTAGAACTCCTTTTGCTGTATCCCATAGGTTTTGGGTCGTCATGTCTCCATTGTCATCTGTTTCTAGGTATTTTTTGATTTCCTCTTTGATTTCTTCAGTGATCACTTCCTTATTAAGTAGTGTATTGTTTAGCCTCTATGTGTTTGTATTTTTTACAGGTCTTTTCCTGTAATTGACATCTAGTCTCGTAGCATTGTAGTCGGAAAAGATACTTGATACAATTTCAATTTTCTTAAATTTACCAAGCCTTGATTTGTGACCCAAGATATGATTTATCCTGGAGAATGTTCCATGAGCACTTGAGAAAAATGTGTATTCTGTTGTTTTTGGATGGAATGTCCTATAAATATCAATTAAGTCCATCTTGTTTAATGTATCATTTAAAGCTTGTGTTTCCTTATGCATGTTCATTTTGGATGGTCTGTCCATTGGTGAAAGTGGGATGTTAATGTCCCCTACTATGAATGTGTTACTGTTGATTTCCCCTTTTATGGCTGTTAGTATTTGCCTTATATATTGAGGTACTCCTGTGTTGGGTGCATAAATATTTACAATTGTTATATCTTCCTCTTGGATCGATCCCTTGATCATTATGTAGTGTCCTTCTTTGTCTCTTGTAATTGTCTTTATTTTAAAGTCTATTTTGTCTGATATGAGAATTGCTACTCCACCTTTATTTCTTCTGATTTTCATTTGCAAGGAATATCTTCTTCCATCCCCTTAACTTTCAGTCTGTATGTGTCCCTAGGTCTGAAGTGGGTCTCTTGTAGACAGCATATATATGGGTCTTGCTTTTGTATCCATTCAGCCAGTCTGTGTCTTTTGGTGGGAGCATTTAGTCCATTTACATTTAAGGTAATTATCGATATGTATGTTCCTATTCCCATTTTCTAATTGTTTTGGGTTTATTATTGTAGGTGTTTTCCTTCTCTTGTGTTCCTTGGCTAGAGAAGTTCCTTCACCATTTGTTGTAAAGCTGGTTTGGTGGTGCTGAACTCTCTCAGCTTTTGCTTGTCTGTAAGGGTTTTAATTTCTCCATTAAATCTGAATGAGATCCTTGCTGTGTAGAGTAATCTTGGTTGTAGGTTTTTCTCCTTCATCACTTTCAGTATGTCCTGCCAGTCCCTCTGGCTTGCAGAGTTTCTGCTGAAAGATCAGCTGTTAACCTTATGGGGATTCCCTTGTGTGTTATTTGTTGTTTTTCCCTTGCTGCTTTTAATATGTTTTCTTTGTATTTAATTTTTGACAGTTTGATTAATATGTGTCTTGGCGTGTTTCTCCTTGGATTTATCATGTATGGGACTCTCTGTGGTTCCTGGACTTGATTAACTATTTCCTTTTCCATATTAGGGAAGTTTTCAAGTATAATCTCTTCACATATTTTCTCAGTCCCTTTCTTTTTCTCTTGTTCTTCTGGGACCACTATAATTCGAATGTTGGTGCGTTTAATGTTGTCCCAGAGGTCTCTGAGACTGTCCTCAGTTCTTTTCATTCTTTTTTCTTTATTCTGCTCTGCAGTAGTTATTTCCACTATTTTATCTTCCAGGTCACTTATCCGTTTTTCTGCCTCAGTTATTTTGCTATTTATCACTTCTACAGTATTTTTAATTTCATTTATTGTGTTGTTCATCGTTGCTTGTTCCAACTTTAGTTCTTCTGGGTCCTTGTTAAATTTTTCTTGCATTTTGTCTATTCTATTTCCAAGATTTTGAATTATCTTTACTATCATTATTCTGAATTATTTTTCAGGTAGACTGCCTATTTCCTCTTCATTTGTTAGGTCTGGTGGGATTTTATCTTGCTCCTTCATGTGCTGTGTGTTTTTCTGTCTTCTCATTTTGCTTATCTTACTGTGTTTGGGGTCTCCTTTTTGCAGGCTGCAGGTTCGTAGTTCCCGTTGTTTTTGGTGTCTGTCCCCAGTGGCTAAGGTTGGTTCAGTGGGTTCTGTAGGCTTCCTGGTGGAGGGGACTAGTGCCTGTGTTCTGGTGGATGAGGCTGGATCTTGTCTTTCTGGTGGGCAGGTCCACGTGTGGTGGTGTGTTTTGGGGTGTCTGTGGACTTACTATGATTTTAGGCAGCCTCTCTGCTAATGGGTGGGGTTGTGTTCCTGTCTTGCTGGTTATTTGGCATAGGGTGTCCAGCAGTGTAGCTTACTGGTTGTTGAGTGAAGCTGGGTGTTGGTGTTGAGATGGAGATCTCTGGGAGATTTTCTCCGTTTGATATTACGTGGAGCTGGGAGGTCTGTTGTGGACCTGTGTCCTGAAGTTGGCTCTCCCACCTCAGAGGTACAGCACTGACTCTTGGCTGCAGCGCCAAGAGCCTTTCATCCACACGGCTCAGAATAAAAGGGAGAAAAAGTAGAAAGAAAGGAAGAGGATAAAATAAAATAAAATAAAGTAAGATAAAATAAAATAAATTTATTAAAATAAAAAATAACTATTAAGAAAAAAATTTTTTTAAAGAAAACAAAACAAAAAAAACATGGATGGACAGAACCCTAGGACAAATGGTGAAAGCAAAGCTATACAGACAAAATCTCACATAGAAGCATACACATACACACTCACAGAAAGATGAAAAGGGGAAGAAATAATAAATCTTGCTCTCAAGGTCCTCCTCCTCAATTTGGGATGATTCGTTGTCTATTCATGTATTCCACCAATGCAGGGTACATCAAGTTGATTGTGGAGATTTAATCCGCTGCTTCTGAGGCTGCTGGGAGGGATTTCTCTTTCTCTTCTTTGTTCGCACAGCTCCCGCGGCTGAGCTTTGGATTTGGCCCCGCCTCTGTGTGTAGGTCGCAGGAGGGCGTCTGTTCTTCGCTCAGACAGGATAGGGTTAAAGGAGCCACTGCTTCGGTGGCTCTTGTTCACTCAGGCTGGGGGTAGGGAGGGGTGCGGATGTGGGGCAAGCCTGCAGCGGCAGACGTCGGCGTGACTTTGCACCAGCCTGAGGCGCGCCGTGCGTTCTCCCGGGGAAGTTGTCCCTGGATCCCGGGACCCTGGCAGTGGCAGGCTGCACAGGCTCCCCAGAAGGGAGGTGTGGATAGTGACCTGTGCTCGCACACAGGCTTCTTGGTGGCGGCAGCAGCGTCTTTAGCGTCTCATGCCCGTCTCTGAGGTCTGTGCTGATAGCCGCGGCTCACGCCCGTCTCTGGAGTTCCTTTAAGCAGCGCTCTTAATCCCCTCTCCTCGCGCACCAGGAAGCAGATGGAAGAAAAAGTCTCTTGCCTCTTCGGCAGGTCCAGACTTTTCCCTGGACTCCCTCTCGGCTAGCCGTGGTGCACCAACCCCTTCAGTCTGGGTTCACGCTGCCAACCCCAGTCCGCCAACCCCAGTTCTCTCCCTGAGCTCTGACAGAAGCCTGAGCCTCAGCTCCCAGCCCCGCCCGCCCCGCCCGGTGAGCAGACAAACCTCTGGGGCTGGTGAGTGCCGGTTGGCACTGATCCTCTGTGCGGGAAACTCTCCGCTTTTCCCTCTGCACCTCTGTTGCTGCGCTCTCATCCGCAGCCCCAAAGCTCCCCCACTCCGCCACCTGCAGTCTCTGCCCGCAAAGGGGCTTCTAGTGTGTGGAAACCTTTCCTCCTTCACAGCTCCCTCCCACTGGTGCAGGTCCCGTCCCTATTCTTTTTTCTCTGTTTGTTCTTTTTTCTTTTGCCCTACCCAGGTACGTGTAGAGTTTCTTGCCTTTTGGGAGGTCTGAGGTCTTCTGCCAGCGTTCAGTAGGTGTTCTGTAGTAGTTGTTCCACGTGTAGATGTATTTTTGGTGTATCTGTGGGGAGGAAGGTGATCTCCGCGTTTTACTCTTCCGCCATCTTCTTCCTCCTCCCTGATATACTTTTTGATGTATTATGTTTTAAACTTTACAATGAGTGAAATATACAAACATATAAAAGTATATATAATGTCTGTGCACATTTTAAATAATAATCACCAATGTACCTGTAATCCAGTTTATGAAATAGATCGTGTTAAATAATAATAATGATTACCCATATATATATATATCACCAGCTTAAGAAACAGAAGATTGCATATCCTTCCTCTAAACTCATCCAGAGTCATGATGTTAAATACCTTCTATATGCTCATGACTCCCAAATTTAAATGTGTAGTCTGGACTTCTCTGCTGAACTCCAGACTTGTATATCCAGCTGCGTATCTGATATATCCAGTTGCAATGTCTAATAGACATCTCAGACTAGACATCCCTAAAACTGAACTCCTGATTTCTGTTCCCACACACCTGTTCCTCTGTAATCTTTTTTTTTTTTTCAATCTCAATAGCAACTCTATCTTTCCAGCTCCTTAGGCTAAAACCTTAGAGTTTTGATTACATTTTCCCCTCACACCCCATGTAGAAGCTATCAGCAGAGCCTGTTGACAGTTCATTAGAAATACATCTAGAATCTCACTTCTCAACACCCCAACTGCTAATCTAGTCCAGGCTCTTGTTGTCTCTTTCTGGATTATTGCATTAGCCTCCCAACTGGTATCTCTGCTTCTATTGTTTTCTCTCCTTTAGTCTATTTTCAGCTTAAAGGCTGGAGTTATCTTGTTAAAAATAAGTCAGATCATGTCACTCCACTGCTCAAAACCCTCCAATGACTTCCCTTCCCCCTGGCTCAGAGCAGATGCTGTATACTGCTGAGCCCCTGGTAATGCTCCCATCGGTTCTTTTTTTTTTAAATAAATTTATTTATTTTTGGCTGTGTTGGCTCTTTGTTGCTGTGTGTGGGCTTTCTCTAGTTGAGGTGAGTGGGGGCTACTCTTCATTGCAGTGCATGGGCTTCTCATTGTCGTGGCTTCTCTTGTTGCGGAGCATGGGCTCTAGGCGCGCAGGCTTCAGTAGTTGTGGCACATGGGCTCAGTAGTTGTGGCTCGCAGGCTCTAGAGCTCAAGCTTAGTAGTTTTGATGCACGGGCTTAGTTGCTCCGAGGCATGTGGGATCTTCCCGGGACAGGGCACGCATCTGTGTCCCTTGCATTGGCAGGCAGATTCTTAACCACTGTGCCACGAGGGAAGCCCTCCCATCGGTTCTTGACTACTCTCCTCTTTGCTCATTCTCTTCTAGCCACACTGACATCTTGCTGTTCCTCAAATGTGTCACTGGGCTTGTCGGCCCTTAGGGTTCTTCACTTTTTGTTGGTGGCCTCTGATCTGACTTTCTTCCTTTCCTAATGCCCAGGGCTTTCAGGTCACTTCCTTACGTATGTGGCTATTTTTACCTGGTTCTAGGCCATTAGGCATGAAGTGATACCCTCAAGCAAATGGCCATTTTAAAAATCTGGTTGCTCTTTTCCTTTTGAACTCTCCTCCTGTGCCCCCTCCCCTTCTTTTTTTGTTTTACAAGGACTTCCTTTTCTCTGTTGCCAATTCAGCTGTTCATTAAAAGTATTATATTTTATTCAGCATTTTTAGATGGCTTCTTTATCAGCCATTTTGCCACGACTCAAGGTCTGATGAATTGTTATTAACTAGTGAAGTTAGACCAATGATTTCTCATAATAATTTTTTTTTTCCTTGGATTAAAGGATGGAAGACTCCAGACAGGGGATCACATCTTGAAGATTGGTAGCACAAATGTGCAGGGAATGACCAGTGAGCAAGTTGCACAAGTGCTGAGGAACTGTGGGAATTCTGTCAGGATGCTTGTTGCAAGAGACCCAGTCGGTGAAATTTCCATAGCCCCTCCTACCCCTGCAGCCTTACCTGTTGCCCTGCCTGCTGTGGCCAACAGGAGCCCTAGTTCTGTGAGTATACAAATTACTCTTTCATGGTAAATTCAGTACTGGGTGTGATTTACTGCAGGATTAGAAATGTTTTCCACTCCAAGTGTCGCATGCGTGTGAGTTGTGTCTCAGTGCTCAACAGGGAAGCAGAGGAGAGCCCAATTTGTAGACACTAGACAAGTTTGATTTTCTTTATTTTGCCATTTCTCAGGGTTAAGTCATTCAACTTCCCTGAACCTCAGCTACTCATCTGTAAATTGGAGAATAATAATACTTGCATTTCTATTTCATAAGATTGGTGAACAGATAACCAGATAGTGGAGGGGAAACTGTAAATACTCGTCAGCGTATGTGTGTTATCACTGATAAGAACAGACTGGCCAAAGGGAATAGACATTAATAATAATAATTTTTATTTTGATTATTAACAATCATTACAGTTATATAATAATCATTACCATTAATCATTATCAAGCACCTGGAATTGTCTAAGTCATCTGAATTTTTCATAAGAATTTCATAAGAATTTCATAAGAAAATTTCATAAGAATTTTTCATAAGAATTTCATAAGAATTCTGCAATTCATAAGAATAAGATAGGTCTTATCATCCACTTAATAGATGAGGAAATGGAAGTCCAAATAACTAGTTTTAAAGGTCATATAGGTAGTAATTTGCAAAGCTGGGGTTTGAATTTAGATCTTTCTGGTCCATTCCAAGTTCTTTTTTTGGTTTTTGTCTTTCAGTCTTATTAAGATAAAATCGACATACAGCACTTTATAAGTTTAAGGTATACAGCCTAGTGATTTAATTTACATACATCATGAAGTGATTATCAAAATAAGTTTAGTGAACACCCATCACCTCATATACAATTAAAGAAATAGAAAAAAAATTTTTCTTGTGATGAGAACCCAGGATTTATTCTCTTAACTTTCATACATAACATACAGTGCTAATTATATTTATCATGTTGTATATTACATCTCTAGTTCATATTCATCTTATAATACAAGGTACAAATGGAAGTTTGTACCTTTTGACTGCCTCAATCTGGTCCCCCCATCCCTCAGTCCCAAGTTCTTTCCATCCATCTCACAGGCTCTGAATCAAGAGATAATAAGGCAAAAGGAAAGAAATAGTTTTTAAAAGGACAAGGCAGGAAGAAGAAAAGAGAAGTGATTATGGTGAGAAGGGGGTGGGAAGCCACCTTTCACATTCATTTGAGAAACCATTCGGTGGCTTCTGGAAAGCCTTTCCCTACTTGGAACCATGTGAGTGGAAGTTTTCTGTCGGAGATATTAGAATCATTTTTCTTTTCTTCTCCAAACTAGTGAGAACCATTTTCTTTTCCATCCATTCTTCTGGTTTGCTGAAGCCTTCTACTTTGTAGTGAGGAACCAGTGTAGCTGTGTGATAAGTGAGAATTTGATGCAATCGGTTATTTACTTTCTATTATTAATGTTTTGAATTGAAAGCAAGGTATTATGTTTTTAGACACCTTACTCTTTTACAGAAATATTTTAAATTAGAAGACAAGAATGATAATCAGTTTTAGGTCAATATTTTTTGCTTACAATGGTTAGGCTTACCATTTGTTTCTAACTTTTTCTTTAAATTCTTTCAGATACAAATTTACGCTGAGTTTTTTCTAAGTGGCTGTATTAGTTTTCTCTTGTTGTATAACAAATGATCACAAACGTTGTGGCTTGAAGCAGTACCCTTTGTTGGTCCACAGTTCTGTAGGTCTGAAGTCTGGGTGAGCTCTATTGGGCTCTTCTTAGAGTCTTACAAAGCCTAAATCAAGGTGTTGGCCTGGCTGGGCTCTTATCTGGATGCTCTGGGAACAGTCCATTTCCAAGCTCTGTCATACTGTTGGCAGAATAGTTTCTTGTAGCCATAGGACTGAAGTCTCTGTATTAATGGCTGTCAGCCTAGGACCTCTTTCAGCTCCTTAAGTCCCCCTGTGTTCCTTCTCACATGACCCCTCCTTCAAACCACAAGTCCAGTCCTTGTGCTTCAAATCTTTTTCACTTCCCTTTCTGCCATCAATAGAAGAAAACTCTCTGCTTTTGAAGGGTGCCTGCTTAGATTAGGCTTACCTGGATAATCTCCCTTTTCCATGATATAAACACAGGAATGGCACCAGGGATCAAAAGTCAGAGACAATCTTAAACTTCTGCATACCACAGACGCTCAGAAAATACTTGACAAACCATGCACAAATTGACTATGTACACAAGCTAGATAACTAAACGTTATATATAATTAAAATTATTTTTTTCCTTTCAGGACAATTCTATTCTTTTTGAAACTTATGATGTTGAACTCATTAAAAAAGATGGACAAAGTCTTGGAATTAGAATTGTTGGTTATGTTGGAACTGCTCAGACAGGTAAATGAATCATTTCTATTTTACATTTGGAAATAATTGTAAAGGATGTTAAGGTTTCTAGAGAGTAAAATTAAATATCTGCAGATTTTAATTTAAACATTGAACAATAAAACCATGAATCTGTAATAGCAACCAATTACAAAAAATGATTAGAGAATCACAGTTTTATCTCAGTAGTTTTATAGCTGGCTCAATAGTCATTAACAAAAGAATTTAATTTATCCAACATAGTGTATAACATTTGAATTGTACCTCCTCTTGTTTCTAAGATAGATATATTTTGAATATTGAGACTGTTGCATATTATGATATTTTACATGTGATAAAGTAAAATAATTACTGCGTATATTTCATATTGTGAATGTCAAAAAAGTATTATTATTATGTTTAATTATCAAAAGAAGATAAAACAAATGCTTTAATTAGAATTATTTTTCTTTCATATAAAGGGAATACATTGTAAGAATAAATGCATGGCCCAAGTATCTCTGAATAATACTCCCTGAACTCCAACATGCAAAGCTTTGGTAACTTTCACTGTAAGAGTTACTCTATTATGATAAGAAATCACTATCACTAGTAAGGAAAAATAAATCTTTTTCACAAATATTTGCTAGTAAGATGAAAAGTTAAAGTTATGAAATGTTCTAGTTTTTTAAAAATTGCAAGGTTACAGAGTTAATTTTTTTTAAGTTATTATTTTGCATATTTACAGCAGGTGGAAAGATTAAAAGTGCTAATATATTCAAAGTCCTGAATGAAATTCATGTCAGACCACCTTGTGCTATTTTAGCCTAATGAAATAACTGTTTTCCCTTTAGATTTTTCTAAGTGCCACCATTTTTAGGTTCAGAATTTAAATGAGTTCTAAAGAGCTAAGTATGGATTGTATAATAATGTTGCAAAAAAAAATGTACTGAGTAGCTCTTAATATGCTGTCTGGTTAGAGAA
Organism: Lagenorhynchus albirostris; assembly: GCF_949774975.1. Classification (NCBI taxonomy): domain Eukaryota; kingdom Metazoa; phylum Chordata; class Mammalia; order Artiodactyla; family Delphinidae; genus Lagenorhynchus; species Lagenorhynchus albirostris. The sequence continues at coordinate 133,661,899 of NC_083096.1, read as the reverse complement.
ATCATAAACTTGTGGTTTATGAACCTTTATTACATTAAGTTTTCAAGTTGTAAACCTAGTGATATATATGCAGAGTAAAATGAAATGAATGATAGATAACAGAAAATTTGATGTTTATGTTACTGAATAGGAAAAGAATTATTTTACTTCTTTACCCTCAAAAGAAGCTTTTGGGACTGGAGCAAGGGCTGGGGGAGCAGTGTTGAACCCAAACACTAGAACATTTTATAACTCAATATGCTTTTTAAACATGTAGTCTTTCAAAATAGTTTTCGCGTTATTCCATTCATTGGAACTTTTGAGCAGTTGCTTTGCTTAGTTTTAGAGGGAGTAGAAAAATGAATATAAGAAAAGTCTATTCAGGGAGATAAACATGTAAATAACTGTCAGTTGTTTGAGGATAAATGAAACGTATGTGTTATCAGAAATGCAAGCAAACTATCATCATATAGCAGATGAAAGACTCATTATGACAGGGAAATGGAGAATTCACAAAGAAAGAGGCATTTGTACTAAGCATGGAAAAGGAGAAGGATTTAGATAGAAGGGTTGAGATCGACAGGAATAAAAAATGAGAAAAGGGATAGAATATAGAAAATCCTTGGTGTTTTGGTGGAACATCATGAGTCTTGTGTGTCTGGACTTTTGTCTTATTGGAGCGGTAGTTGGAAGATGAAGTAAAACAAGAAGTTTGGGGCAAATTATGGAGGTCCTTGAATGTGATTCTATGAAATTTACGTTTTATCATGTAGGCTGTAGGAATCCATTGTTGTTTATGTTCCTTCTACAGACAATATTTTAAGTTCATTTGAAATTGAGATAAAAATATAAAATCTTCCAGAGCTATGGTCTTTCTTTTTCTAACTTTTCTTCCAGCCCTTGCCCATAGGCATGCATACTTTTTATATAGTTGTAATTTTTATATACATTTTATGATATATATAGAAGCTAACATGAGCAGTGAACTAAATGTAGGAAGACCTGTTAGGGCCCTCTTGTCTTAGTGCTGCTGAGAAATGATGAAGGTTTATGGCAAGTCAGCAGTGAGAAGGGAGATGGACCAAGAGAAGAGAGTAAGACTTAACCTGAGCTCTCCTGAATTCCAGCTGATACTGGAATGCATTTCATCAAGGTTCCATTACTGATTATTTTTCCAAAAATAGGCATCAATCAAATCATTTCAAATTTGGGTCACTTGTTATGGTGACAGTTTGAAATAATCCATCAGTTTCTCTGCTTGCATTCAGAATAGTATTTATCAAGCCTTCAGTCAGCCCCTTTAGCTAATTAACCTCTTGATATGAATTTTGCAATCAAGGCCTAATTAGAGCTTTCTTCCTTTTTCCATATGTTTTGTGCACCGTAGGAGAAGCTTCAGGGATTTATGTGAAAAGTATAATACCTGGCAGCGCTGCATACCACAATGGTCAAATTCAAGTGAATGACCAAATAGTTGCTGTAAGTAACTGCCCTCTGTTTTAGAACTGAATCAAGTTGGGGGAAAAAGTTATCATTATTATAATATATATGCAATGGGAATGGCTTAATATAGTCTCATAATGTTTTTAAAAAATTAAGTTTGTTAGTGCAGTGAAATCTCATTAATTTGGACTCTCCTGGTCCTAAATTTTTTTAATTAAAAAGAAATTTTTTTTAATTGAAATATAAGTTGATTTACAACATTGTGCCAATCTCTGCTGTACAGTAAAGTGACTCAGTTTTACATGTATATACCTTCATTTTTTAGTATTCTTTTCCATTATGGTTTATCCCAGGAGATTGGATATAGTTCCCTGTGCCATGCAGCAGGACCTTGTCGTTTGTCCATACTAATTTTTTTTTTTAACTGCCTGTGAAGAAAGGAGTCACTAATGATATTGGCAGGAAAAAAAATACTGTATACATATGTATAATATAATATACATACACATATATTTGAAAGATGCTTTAGCATTCTCTTATAAAACATTTCAAGCACCTCTTTGTGTTCTTTAAATTCATCAATTTTATATGCAATTAATAGGCCATTTACTAGAACTATTTATCTCTTTGTGAAAGTAGTTTTTCTATTAATAGTAATTTTGAGTATATACAAAATTGAGATATTTTTTGTTTTTGAGAATGCAATCATTGCCTTTTATTAATTCGGATTGTAATCGGTATTTCCTCCATTTAGTAGAAATTAGTTAAATTTTGCAGTTTATTTTCTTTTTCTTTTATAAATTTATTTTATTTATTTTATTTTTGGCTCCTTTGGGTCTTCGTTGCTGTGCATGGGCTTTTCTCTGGTTGCGGTGAGCGGGGGCTACTGTTTCTTGCGGTGGCTTCTCTTGTTGCGGAGCATGGGCTCTAGGTGTGTGGGCTTCAGTAGTTGTGGCTCGCAGCCTCAGTAGTTGTGGCGTGCAGGCTCTAGAGCGCAGGCTCAGTAGTTGTGGTGCATGGGCTTAGTTGCTCTGCGGCATGTGGGATCTTCCCAGGCCAGGGCTCGAACCCGTGTCCCCTGCATTGGCAGGTGGATTCTTAACCACTGCACCAGCAGGGAAGCCCTACAGTTTATTTTCATAATAATTTTGAAGCATGTATACACACACATTTAATTTATTGATTTATACAGAAACAAATGTTTGTTGGTATAATTTGAATGTTTGTCCTTCAGGTCCATCTAAGGAAGCACCTTTCATGACCCTTGGCTTTTCTGTTATTGGGCTTAGGAAATGTCTTGTGATTGGCAGTTTGGAGATGAGTGATAAAATTTTGGAGAAGATATTAGGGGGAAAGCTATAGCAGTGGTTTGGCTAGCTTGAGGAAGATTGAGCGAGGAGGCCTGTTGGTCATGATGGACTTAATAAGAATGTGTGATTGGACTTGACTGAGATTAGTAAATACCTTTCTTGCATGTGCTTTTGCAGAATACTAGAAAACCTAATGGAGGGACATCAGTTTCTTCTGGAAAATATCACATAATGATATATAGTAGAGGGGTGAAGTATTGGATGGCCTGTTCATTTTTAGTAATAATGGCTTCTAGTAATACGTCTTGAGAGCTCTGTATAACAACTGACCACCTGTTATGGCACTTTGAATTTTGAATAGCATCAGAGATTAAGACCCTCTACCTTTCTCAGGCTATAAGTTAAGTGTATGACTTAGGAATACAAGTTTCAGTTTGCTTTCTAGTTTCTCAGAAAATTTGTCAGCATGTTTTACTACTAATTTTTCATCCTTATTCAAAAATACTTTCTTAGGTCTAATACAAATCATTTTGGGGATGAAATGAATTGCCTAACTTTATACTGCCTTGCCAGAATTAAAAGTGGTAGCTAACTTGGAACTTCTGTTTAATGTATCTTTTAATGTTTTAGGTCGATGGTGTGAATATTCAGGGTTTTGCCAACCAGGATGTTGTTGAAGTGTTAAGAAATGCAGGGCAAGTGGTACACCTAACCCTAGTTCGAAGGAAAACATCCTCATCTGCTTCTCCACATGAAGGGCCCTCTGACAGAGGTAATTAATGCCTCTGTCCCTCCGCCTACCTTGTCTGGGTTTGGAAGATCAACTCATTTACGGAAGTTGTTCTATAAGTCTGGGAAGGAAAAACTGCCCACCTTGTGAGAAGTAGCAGTGGAGAAGTGAAATCAATTCATTTATGCCTTGAAGAGTTTCCTTTGCCTATTGTAACGTGCCAGTCCAAATGTTAGAATGTGAACACTGACATGCATTAAGCTCTGAGAGCTTCTCTAAATGGAGATGGAAATCATTTTCCCAAAAACCTTCCAAATTTCATTTATTTCTTATATTTGAATAATAAAGCTTTGCCACATTTTGTTCCAGGGGCTCTCAGTTGTCTAATGCTTTGACATTTTGCAAACTTCAGGTTTCATATTACCTCTAATGATGTATTTGATTCTAATATTTCTTGATTTACTTTGTGAACTATAGCAAGAGAAAATAAAATATGGATTTCTATTAAGGACACTTTTATTTATAAAATAATATTTGTTACTTTGATTATAAGAATAGTAAATTTTCATTATGGAACAAATGCAAAATTGTATGCATGACAATTTTTAATTATCAACTTACAAATGTAGATAGATCAACAAAATTTGGCAATCATGGGAACACATTCAATTTAAAATGAATGACTGGGGCTTCCCTGGTGGCGCAGTGTTGAAGAATCCGCCTGCCAATGCGGGGAACATGGGTTTGAGCCCTGGTCCGGGAAGATCCCACATGCCACGGAGCGGCTGGGCCCGTTTGCCACAACTACTGAGCCTGCACTCTAGAGCCCTTAAGCCACAATTACTGATCCCATGTGCCACAACTACTGAGGCCCGCGAACCTGGAGCCCGTGCTCCATAACAAGAGAAGCCACCTTAATGAGAGGTCTGCACACCGTGGTGAAGAGTAGCTCCCGCTTGCTGCAACTAAAAAGAAAGCCTGTGCACAGCAACGAGGACCCAACACAGCCAAAAATAAATAAATAAATTTATTTAAAAAAAAAAAAAAGAATGACTGGCAGGTCTGGGGCCCCGCCCCTTACACTTCTCAGGACTGACCTTCTGGCAGCTGGGCTGCACGCTGAGCCAACATTGACAGGTCCTCGTGATGTGGCCGGACGTGCCCCCTCTCTTGAAATCGTGGTGGCATACTGGCGACAAGCTGGACTCAGCTACATCCAATACTCCCAGATCTGTACAAAAGCAGTGAGGGATGCATTGAAGACAGGATTCAAAGCAAATGCCAAGAAGACTTCTGGCAGCAGCATAAAAATTGTGAAAGCGTAAAAGGAATAATTTACTCTGACTACAGCTTGAAATGTTGCATGTTCAAGGTGAAGATGTGTGGGCACGTGTTATGGCAGATTGAAAACGATCTCCCTTCATGGAAAGAAAAAAAACCTGTCTTGTTCATAGATTGACAATGCCAATAAATTAAAGTACGGTTCAAAAAAAATAAAATGAATGACTAATTATATAACTAGTGGGTAAGAAATAATTCCATTAGAATTTGTCAAACGTTGAGTACATATTTTTTCCCCTCCTCTGAAGATATAATGAGCCTAGAAATGTTTGCTTTCAACTGATATTAAATTGTATTTACATTGGAACTTTTTTTAATTTTATTTTTCATTTATTTATTTATTTGGTTGCACAGGGTCTTAGTTGTGGCAGGTGGGCTCCTCAGTTGCAGCTTGTGGGCTCCTTAGTTATGGCTCATCAGTTCCTTAGTTGTGGTATGTGAACTCTTAGTCACGGCATTCATGTGGGATCTAGTTCCCCAACCAGGGATCAAACCCGGGCCGCCTGCATTGGGAGCACGGAGTCTTAACAACCTCGCCACCAGGGAAGTCCCTATGTTGGAACTTTTTAAGTTTTATGTGGTAGTGGAAATTCTGCTGCTGAAAGATAGATGCCCTGTCAACTGCACTGTGTGTATGAAATTTAAAATTGCCTAAATAGTACAGAATGTACAAATGCTGTATTGACCTTAAAGGTTTACATAAATATTTATACCATTATAATGGTTTTTAGTAGCTGTGATAGAGCCTTTGGCTTTAGTCTGCTGTATCAGATGAACTATGTCATCTGCGAATTAGCAATTCTTTACTGGGCGTGCCTACATTTTAAATTTGTATTGGGATAGGTTTTGACTCTAAATCTGCACTTCTTCCATGGTTTGGGTGTCCCTCCTGTGTGTTTCACTAGCACCCTTTGAAGAGCACTCTACTGTAGCATTTTTCACACAGTGTTGTAATCACCTGTTTTGTGTGTGGCCACTATAATGTAGGGGAGTGGTTATGCCTGTGTCCCCTGCCCCATTGAACACATCTCTGTGTGCCTTCCTCATAGTCAGCATTTAAGTTTGTTTTACTGAAACAAACTGCATGGCTTCTAGCTCTTGTGCAGTACCTTCCTCTGCCATTCAAAATCTTACTGTCTTTTTCTCCTCTAAACTCTTATTTGCATACCTTGTATATACTTATTTGTGTACCAATTTGTATACTACTTGTAGCGTACAACCAATCATGTATTGCTTTGTACTCTGCACACTGTTTAGTGTGTAACTCTTCTCCCCAAGCTACATTAGCAGCTTCTGGCTGGCATTTGTCTTGCTGGCACTGGGCTGTGCATTTAGTGTGTATCAAGAGATTAATGTTCTAAAAAATCCTGTGTGGTTTAAAATGTCATGTTAAGATCATAGGAACTTTTAACTGGTTATATTTTTAAACTTTTTATTATAAAATTTTTTGAACATACAGGAAAATTGAAAACTAATGTAACAGATACCCAAAAACCCACCATTTAGATTCAGCAGTTAACATTTTGCCATGTTTGCATCATCTGTTTACCTTTTTCTGAACCATTTAAGAGTGAGTAGTAGATATCATGACAATTTAGCCCTACATCAGTTATAGCTTCTAAAAATAGTCATGATATCATTATCACACCAAAGAAAATTAATAGTAAGTCCCTAATATCAAATACCCAACACATACTTAAATTTTCCCAATTGCTCCCAAATGTCTTTTGTAGCTCCTTTTTCCACTTCCCTTTCTTCCCCTCGAAAGCCTCATAAAATCAAGATCATTGATTTTTATGCATTGAACCTATTGCATTGTATTATGCTTCTTTGGTTTCTTAATCTAGAAGAATCCCTTGCCCCTGCCTCCATGGCACATAGACTTTTGAAGGGATTTGGCCATTTGTCACTAGAATGGTACATTCAGAATTTGATTGTTTCCTTGTGGTGTCATTTGACTTGTTCCTCCATCCCCTATGTTTCTTGTGAGCTAGGAGCTAGAGCCTTAAATTCAGGTTCGGTATTTTATTTTATTTTATTTTTGCGGTACGCAGGCCTCTCACTGCTGTGGCCTCTCCCGTTGCGGAGCACAGGCTCCGGACGCGCAGGCCTAGCGGCCACGGCTCACGGGCCCAGCCACTCCGCTGCATGTGGGATCTTCCCAGACCGGGGCATGAACCCGTGTCCCCTGCATCAGCAGGCGGACTCTCAACCGCTGCGCCACCAGGGAAGCCCAGGTTCAATATTTTTGATAAGAATGCTTTATAAGTTACATGTGGTTATTTAAAAATAACGTAAAATGATTCTTGTTCAACCTTTCTTGTGTTTAAGAGATACATAATGACTGGCATGCTTGAGATTGAACGCTTACTTAACTCAATTTAGCTAAGGAAGGAAACTCTGCAACCAGGAGAATACTCTCCCCTTTTCTTCCCATTCACAAGGTTACTTATGTAGAGTTGTTTGTGAAACTCATGATGATGTCATGCCAGAACCTAGGATTGCCCAGAGCAACGGAACTGGCTTCTTCTGCATATCTTGCTCCCTGCCCACCACAGCAGCAAGAACATATGGCCCTCAGTGTTCTCCTCCTTCCCCCCACCCCCCAAGGCTATATTGAAAAGCATCTCCTCCTGCTTTGTCATTGACTTTACCTTGCTTTTCTCTTCCCATTGCCTAGTTCCTTATTCTTTTCAATAATACTACAAGTGTATTTTTTAATGAATTGAGTGGTTATCACAAGTGGCATTTTAACTAAAGGAATCATATGTGTAAGTTACCTGAAAAGTTTATAAGGAGGTTGTGAAATGGGATAATAGAGTGGAATAAGCTTACTTAAATATGGCCTTCATCTGATAGTGATTCAAATTAACAATTCTTATTTTAGGAACTGTGGTAGAACCACCGAAAACACCAGCCCTCTTTCTGACTGGAGCAGTGGAAAAGGAAACTAATTTCAGTGAAGATGAGGAAACTGAAGGAAGAATGGATAATCTAAAAAATGACAATATACAAGCCTTAGAAAAACTGGGTAGGCACGAAGCATTCAATTCAAAGCTTTCTCTCTTTATAGTTAATATAATATGAGGAATTTTAGAGGCATTTTTAGAGATATAAAATAAGATATTCTTAATATCAACATCTTAACACTTGTGGCAGTTGAGAATCGAGCATACTGTTGTTTAATCATTGTTTAATTATGTTGTTGTTTTTTTTTTTTTTTTGCGGTACGCGGGCCTCTCACTGTTGTGGCCTCTCCCGTTGCGGAGCACAGGCTCTGGACGCGGAGGCTCAGTGGCCATGGCTCACGGGCCCAGCCGCTCCGCGGCATGTGGGATCCTCCCAGACTGGGGCACGAACCCGTGTCCCCTGCATTGGCAGGTGGACTCTCAATCAATGCACCACCAGGGAAGCCCAATTATGTTGATTTTGAATACATTTTATTAGTGTGATAACTTTTAATCTTGTCGGCATTTTTAATTACTGCATACTTTAGCTTGTATTATTATCATCGATATAGCTATAGATATACAGCTGTCTGTATACATATAGCAGTATTTCCTTTTCACCATAACAATAATGTATACATTTTTATATACTTTATCAAATTTCCAGGTTGCTGTATATTTATTGTTTAATTTTCTTTTTAATTGATGTGCAGCTTTGTCCTTGTGCTTTGTTCTTTGATACCTTGTCTACTCTAGTTGACTGTATTCTGTAAGCATGTTGAGTAACAGTCTCACACAGTTTCCTGTACAAAGGCACTCAGGGAAGCCTTGCCAGTTGGATGAAATGGACTAAAACTTCATCCATGTCCACGTTGGCTTTTGGCTTTGATTGCCTTCTCTTGGGAAAGAATGGCCTGAAGGAAGGAGTAAACTCCTCATTCAAGTTTTAAAATTTCCTATAGTTTGGAAATTTAACTTGTTCTTTTTCACCCAAGTAGATTGCAGTTAATTTTTGCTCTTTAAATTCATGTGAACCCAGAGAGATGTACAATGAACTATCAGGTGAAAATCAAATACATTCTAAAGTTAGAAATATCTGCTCTTTTTGGATCAACCTCACTACCTTTTTTTTTTTTTTTTTCCATGGGTATATATAATTTCAGCTAGAGAGTTAGACCAAATTCTTCCAACTGTTGCGAAGTTAACTCTCTTTTTGCTGTAGGGGCAGAACTGTTTTCCCTTCTTCTCGTCTAGTTCTTTTGGCTGGTCTAATGATTAAATCGACATAAGACAGATTAACACAGGAGAAAAACTAATTTCCTATGTGTAAGAGTCCCATAAAAATATGAGCCCCAAGGGCAAGTTGGGCAATTGAAGCTTCTGTGCTATCCTGAGTTAAGGAATGGGATAGGGGCCTGGGCCTTCCAAGGGGAGGAGAGTAATTTACAGGATGATAAGAAGAGCGGATGTTTGGTAATTAGAAGTTTGCCCAGCCATGCAGATAGGTCTTTCAAATAAAAAAGTTATCTCTGGTAATAACTGTCTTTCTGGTACAGGTTCCCTATCTAAATTCTTTTAGGTAGTTAAGGGAGAGGTGAAAGTTTTTCCTGAGTCTGCTGGGTCTTGATTGCCTTCAGCTGAAAATAATCCACATGCCAAAGTGGCAATATTTGGGGGTGGCATATTCTGCTCCCCTTCATTGCCATTGGAATAATCGTTTCAGAGCATCGTAAGATTCATTTTTGTGTGTGATCATTTTGTGTAGCCAAGGATTTACTGAGCTGCTTAAAATAAATCTCTTTCCTCTGGTACTTAGGCCTTTGTGCTGTGCTTTAAAACTCATGACTGTGATTTCATTGTATGACTGAAAGGTAAAAATATAGTCAAAAGAATTGTAGGTGAAATATCGACATTATTTTATATGTGTATAAAATATATTTAAATATCATGTTTTTAAGCTTACAGTTCAACCAATACATTGCAAATTTTATTCAAATTAGCCTACCACATAGGAAACTGCTGCCTGTAAGAAATTTAATAGAACTCTTAATGTGATTTCTTACGGAAATGTTAACAGAGTAGGAACAAAGGTGCAGAACCTACCTGAATGATATTTTGTTTTTAATAGGATCTTCAGTTAGTTATCCTCGAAATGTAATCTAGCATATCAGTTAATCTAGTTACTTTATGGATATGCTTTTGTAAATCTAGTAATTTTAAGTCCTTTAGTGTTCATTAGTCTTCGTCTCTGATTTTTGAGGTTAGCCTGTTTTACTTAATGATTTGTATTCTGTAATTAAGCATGATATGCATCCGAGATTAGATGTCTGCTGAAGGCTTGAAAAAACTGATATTGCAAGTTATGTTTGATTTTAGGCAGATGGTTATATCAGTTGTGGTGTTTTGTGACTTGTCCAATCTTGTGACAAAATTGAGTTTTTCTTAAAAAAGGTGGAGGTTTGTTTATTTTCTGCCGCTACTGTGGATCTAAATTGAAATTACAGTTTTAGTACTTTGATTTTTGTCTATTAGGCATCATTCAGACTACAGACTTCTGGCTAAGATCATACGGAGGACAGGCAGGACACTTAAAATCTGTCTGCACTCTTTAAAATCATCTGACCCATGCAAAAAAGGCAATATTACCCTTAAGTAAGAAAGTTATAAAGATATGATAGGGCTTCCCTGGTGGCACAGTGGTTGAGGGTCCGCCTGCCGATGCAGGGGACGCGAGTTCGTGACCCGGTCCGGGAAGATCCCACGTGCCGCGGAGTGGCTGGGCCCGTGAGCCATGGCCGCTGAGCCTGTGCGTCCGGAGCCTGTGCTCTGCAATGGGAAAGGCCACAGCAGTGAGAGGCTCGCGTACCGCAAAAAGAAAAAAAAGAAAAAAAAGAAAGATAACCACGTAGCCACAAAAGACCAAAGTAAAACAAAAATTTCTATTATATTAAAGCTCATGCAACTCACTGGTTGAATTAAACCAGAAAAGCTTTTATATCTGCCCAAGTGCAAATTTGATTGGGTCATGTTGATATGCCTTGTTTATAGTAAAGATACTTTGATAAGTTTTTACTTTTCCTGTGGGTGAGTGGAAGGTACTACTCTGAAGTGATTAACATTCACCTTAAATCCTTGTTTGTCCTAACATAGCATAAACCAAAGCCAGATGCATTTTACTTGTAAGCCACAGGATGTTTGTATACAAACTATATAATTCAAATTTCATTTATAACTCATCATTTCCTCTTCCCTTTAAAATATTCCTTAACAGCAAAAGCCCCATCATAATTTGGTCACAGACCAAATTTACATTTTACATTAGTAAAATGTAAAATTTTACATTCTACATTAGTCTTACAAGTCACCTCTGATTTACTTTACCTAATAGACCTAAGTTAATGCACTTTCCTTTTTATTTATTTCCCTTTTACTTACTGAAGCTGTGCTGTTATGGAAGAATTTAGTAGTTTAGTGTGTTTAGCTCACAGTAGTTTCAATGTTTTGTTTATTGATTTTTTTAATCCAGAAGGAGTCCCAGCCTCTTTAGAAAATGAGCTGAAATCCAGATGGGAAAACCTACTGGGCCCTGATTATGAAGTAATGGTATGTTAAAATCTTTCAATAAAAAACACTCATGTCTCATCTCATGTCAATGAAATGTAGCTCTGAATGCTACAATTGAAAGAAATGGGAGAGTCGAAGAATAGCCGGCCCGGCCTTTATTTTTTCCTCCTGTGTTTCTTCCGTACTGGATCAATTAATTGATTTTTTTTTTTTTCATTTTAAGCTGCAAGGACAGTTAAGGACTGCAGATAAGTTTCAGTTACAATTAGCAGACACTCAGTTCATGTGGAAACCATTTAAGTCAACAATAGGCAGAAAAATGTTAGGAGAGAAAGGACTTGCCTTTAAATTTATAACCTGTATCAGCTGCTTAAAATTGCTGGCATTTTTATGATTGCTTTTATGATCTGTTTGTTTTATTATACACTGAAAGGGCTGTGGATATTAGTCCTGTGTTTCACGAAGAATCTTACAGTTTTATGAGAAAAATGAAAGAATGCTTATCAAATGTATTTGGGAGAACAGGAAGTAATTTAGGTTAGGTATAAGTTTATATGCCAGTGGTCCATTAGGCTTCCTTTCACCTGTTATTAGATTCACTGAGTAAGGGATTAATTACATTTCCCCATATGAATCCACATGAAAACAGAAAGCTGCACTTAGAAAAGCCTCTACAGTGTTCACTAAATGTGTTAGTAATAAAGTATTCTATTAAATTTCTTTTGTCTTTCACGTTTTCTTACATATGTTTGTCATTAGTACTTGTTGGCTGGTTGGAGACTTTTTTTTTTCTCTTCTAGCCACTATCTATTGTTAGACATTTTCCAGTGTCATTAAGATGAGTCAAAACAGTGCATACTTCCTCTTCTTACTTGTTTTGTACTTGCATGTCGGTCCTCATGAACTGCTGCTTCTTTACTTCATAGATTTCAAAGCTGTTTTTTCATTAGGTTATCACCTAGCAAGTGACCTTTTCTGCTATCCTGAGTGGTTGATATTTAAAGTAGCTTGGTGTACCAGTATTTTTAAATGGTCAGTTTTGCGATGATCTCTTTTCGGTTAAAAATTTATCCTCTTTATAACCACCTTTCCAAATTTTATTTATCATGTGGTGAGGTCATAACAGAGGGGCTAGAAAGAGGAGACAGAATTTGAAGTTGGAAATTTAAAGTGACAGTTTATTCATTAAGAGTTGTAACATGTTCTGAGGGACGAGGCGACAAAAGGAGAAGCCAGGCAAGACGGATGAATGAATGCATACATGCAAATATGCGTATATACATTCATGCATGTGCTCCAGTGTTTCTTACTTTATTTTCTTCCAGAATCTACTTATCTGAAGTGCAGTACTTTTAGAAGCCTTAGTTGGACCACTGTTTAACTTATCCCCTCCCTCCAGATGCACCATATTCTATTAACAACTTACAGATGCAAATCATCAGTGCAGTATTTTGCTTGCACGGAATTCACTTCTGTGGGTGTCCACCATTGAAGCTCAGAACAATAGTTTTAGGCCAGGATTAAAAGCTTTCAGTGTTCCACGATCTTTCCACCAGTCCAGGTCTTTTGTTTGTGTCCTTGCCAGCTCTTTCTCCTAGGGAAATGGTTTGAGCTTGCTGTAGAAAGTCAGATGCTTCAGTTTTTCCAAACTTCTCTGATTTTTCTGACCTTGAAAACTTTGTTTCAAGGCCTGGGTTTAGAAGTAAAAATGACCATACTCTTGGTTTTGTCAAAAGAATAAAATTTTTATGGCTTTAATACAATGGAGGATTATATTAAAATTTTAGGGGCTATGGATTTTTAAAAATAGTACATGTATTTGCCCATCACCTTCTAGTTCAACTTTTGCATAATTTATGAAAAAAGATTGCTGTGGAGAACAATAACAACAAAAAAGCGAATATACTCTGAAATTTTACATTATGTGTTATGGATTTCAGAAACGTGGAAAAGAGTTTAGATGGAGTTATCAACGTATAGGTTTTATACAGATTTTTTCAGAAAGCCTAGGAAGAAATAAAGTTATGCTTTTACAAATATTGGAAATATTCTTTCATGTGAATTTAGATTGCTACTTTGGACACACAGATTGCAGACGATGCTGAGTTACAGAAATATTCAAAGGTAAGCATTATTTTTTATTTTTTATAAATTTATTTTTGGCTGCGTTGGGTCTTTGTTGCTGCGCGCGGGCTTCTCTAGTTGCAGCGAGCGGGGGCTAGTCTTCCTTGTGCTGCGCATGCTTCTGATTGCGGTGGCTTTTCTTGCTGTGGAGCACGGGCTCTAGGCGCACGGGCTTCAGTAGTTGTGGCACCTGAGCTCAGTAGTTGTAGCTCATGGGCTCTAGAGAACAGGCTCAGTAGTTGTGACACATGGGCTTAGTTGCTCTGAAGCACGTGGTATCTTCCCGGACCAGGGCCCCAACCCGTGTCCCCTGCATTGGCAGGCGGATCCTTAACCACTGCACCACCAGGGAAGTCGCTGTTTTTTAAACTGTTGCCAGTTTTTTGTTGTTTGAAGAACTTTCTCTAAGTTCTTGTCAAAGAAACTAGATTAGTGCTATGATCTAAAGTTTTCAGAATTTAGTTTTAGAGGTTTTCTGGAAATGTAGTAGGTTCTGACTGTTATGAAACGTGATGGTTAGATATGCCTGGGAAGAACGTGGGCCACTTCCAGAAGCCAGAATCCCTGGTGTGACTGCTTTGCCAACCTTAAAGGTAGTATGCAGAGCGGCCTTGTGCAGAGCATGTTAGCTTTTCAGATATTGTAAGTCCTTTTAAAATGTTTCCTAAAATTCAAGACCATGATATAGACTTAAAAAAAAAAATCTTCCTGGTCCAGATGTTTAAGAACAAAAAAGTGGCTTATCTTTTGAGATAGGCAATGCTTTTTCTTGGACTTAAAAAATTTTGTATTGAGACCTTTATTTCTAATGGCAAAATGCCAGAAGGTAACTTTTACAGTTTTTCCTAACATTTTTAGTGACCTCTCACTGCAAATTAATTTCATAGTCCCCACTCTGGATAATCAAAGGCCAGGGTAATTGAAACTTAGAGAAGCCTTCCAGGTGGCTTTCTGAATAAATGATGAGAAAGGAAAGGTTTTCTTGTCCGAATAGTTTCAGAAATTATACTGTAATCCCACCTGAGGTACATGAGCTAAGCCCAGCTTAAACTCTGCTGTCATATGCAGTATTCAGAATGAGTTTTCTGTGTCCCATGTGGGTTTGGTAAGAAGTCATCTCTTTAGATAGTTCTACCATTTCCTTCTTTGGGTATTTGTGATGAATATTTTCCTTCTAAAATTTTATGTTACATGTGCTGTTATTTTTAGGTTGGAATTTTCACAGCCGATGCTGTGGGGAGTATTTCTTTCCTTGTAAGCTAGCCTGCGTTTGGAGTCACTTCCTTGCTGGGCTGTGTGAGCCAACTGACCAGGCTTTCCTCAGATGTGCAGTACGAAAGAACACGCACAGCTTGTACTTAAAACTATTTACAATATCATATTTAGGTTAGATTAGTCACTGATTACTAATTCCATCTAAATTTGTTGAGAGGAGTTTAATTCAAAATAAGAGTAAGAACTATAAATCCCTCATCAAACTTCACATGTTATTAATTACTGCTGTATAGTTTACTGGTGACATGGACTCTGGCGTCAAACTACCTGGGTTCAGATTCTGGCTTATCCGTTTACTAGCTTGTAAAATTATCTAGACTCTATGTTTCAGTTTTGTTGTCTGTAAAAGGAAGATATTAATAGATTAGTACCTATCTCATGGGTTGTATAGGAATTAAATTTAATGTGCCTAGAGTAGTTGCAAGCACATAGGATATTGTTAATATTTTTACTGTCATTCATAAAAATCAATGATGCTTTTCCTGAAAATTGTTCTTTAATTTACACTAAACTCTTAGATAGTAGATATTTTCTATTTACCAGTCTTCCACTTAACTGAATTTCCTGTGCCTAATCTGCCCGTCTATTGAGTCCTTAATTTTAGTTGTTATATTTTTCTATTCTAGAATTTATTTTATCCCTTTTTAGATCATAATTCTTTTGGAGGAGTTCTCAATTTTAAAAAATCTGTAGTTGCCATCTTTTTCTCTATTTCTTGAACATATGAATCATAGCTTATAAGGACTTAAAATAATTAATTCCAATATGTGGATCAACTTTAGATGTGTTTCTGTGGTTTGATGTTTTTCTCTCGTTATAGTTATTTGGTTGTATATCTCGTCATGCCATAATTTGACTGAATGTTCGATATTATGTACGCCAGCTACGAAAGGCGTCAGGTGATGTCATCTCCATCCAGAAGAGTCACTGTTTCTTCTAATAAGGAGATACTCTGTGTGTGGGGTGGGGGGGTACAGGTGGGCGATCATCTCTGAGGCGAGGCAGAGGTACCTTTCGGGTAAGGTTCAGACTCTCTTGTTGCCTTTGCTCCTAACACATGGCCTTCCAGGTATTCCAGTGAGTCTGCGGTGTTTACCAATCCCTTCTCCCTGGTGGGACCTGAACTCCAATTCTCCCTTAGTACTTTGGGACTGTAGAAATCTTTGCTTAGCTCTTCAGAGGTTTCCTGAGGAACTTTTAGCCTCCTTGCCCGTTAGAACTCCAGAGACGTCCTTGGAGGAAAACATGCCCTTGCTCAGGCTCAGTTCATCGTGCAGTTCAGCTTTAGTTGTCCTTACATGTTCAAAGCCGTAAGACCCTGTATCATCAGATTCTATAATGAGAAAAAAGGATCATAACCACACACGGTACATCTTAAAGAATGTCATTGTTTTTCTCCAGGCAGAACATGTTCTCTTTCACCTTCATCCCTAGTTCCTTGCCACCAGTCTAACTTTATCTTCTTCCTGATCAGCTTCTATGAATTATGTCTACTTGTACTCAGTTACACTGGTGTAATGATGTGGAAAGTCTTCGAGTCAAACAGACTTTCAGAACCACCTCACCAGTACATTCAACTGTTCATCCATTCATCAATTATTTATTGATATCTACTCAGTGCCAAGTCCTCTACTGGGTGCTGGGGTTTCAGAAGAGAACAGGAAAAAAAAAATCGCTGTCTTGTAGAACTTACATTTTAGTAGGGGGAGATACAAAATAAGTCGTAATTTCTGTAGTATAGATGATGTGTGCCATGCAGGGAAAATGGATAAGGAATTCAGGAGAGAGTGTGGGTTTGCAATTTTAGATAGGTTGACCAGGAAAAGCCTCCTTAAGAAGGTAACATTTGAGGAAATACTTTAGGAGGTGAAATAAGCAGCCTAATTTTTCTTCTACATAATAGGAACAGTAGTACCTATGTTGTAGAAGGTTAAATATAAATATATTTAATACATGCCCTAATTAATATAGCTCAATGCCAACATGTAAGAACCGTTTGATAAATGGTGGTTTTGTTTCCCAGTTGTATACTTCTAGTACTTTTAGTCTCTGACCTTCTAAAGGCTCCTTTAAAAAAAGAAAAGCTATTTTAAAACATCTAATTGAAATTTTGTTGTAGCACAAGTTTTTTTTTTAAAGTTTTTGCACTAGAAGAGTCAGCCATAATTGCACTATTCTCTTTTCATATTTAGTTGTTGCCTGTATATGTTTACATATCTGTAGTTGGTATACCCATTCTTTTGTGTAACATACATGTCAGAGAAGGGATGTATGCTTTTTCTATGTAAAATTATCACACTTATTTACTCTTTTTTTCTTTTTGCGGTACGCAGGCCTCTCACTGTTGTGGCCTCTCCTGTTGCGGAGCACAGGCTCCGGACACGCAGGCTCAGCGGCCATGGCTCATGGGCCCAGCTACTCCGTGGCCTGTGGGATCTTCCCGGACTGGGGCATGAAGCCGTGTCCCCTGCATCAGCAGGCGGACTCTCAACCACTGCGCCACCAGGGAAGCCCCATATTTACTCTTTTGTACATTGATTTCTTAATTACAAATGTCCACAGATTGATTTGTTGTTGTTGTTTTTTGAGCCATGCTGTGCAGCTTGTGGGATCTTAGTTCCCCAACCAGGGATTGAACCCGGGTCATGGCAGTGAAAGTGCCGAGTCCTAACCACTGGACTGCACAGATTGATTATTTTGATGAACTATAATTTTTAAAAATCCTCTTAAAATTGGGAGTTTAGTTCTTAATTCAGTAGCTTCTAATTTCTCCCTATAATATGTAAAGAAGACTGGCCTGTCCAAACCCATTTCACACGTGAGGATGCTGAAGTGTGCATAGGTCGAATGAATCACCTTAAATTACACAACTGGATAGTAGCAGAGGCAGCTTGCAGATTAGAGAGCTTTCTTTCCTTCCTGAAATATTTACAGAGCTCCTACTCTACGCCAGACACTGCACTACCAACTGTGGGAAGCAAAATAGAAAAGGTTCTTGCTCTCCTAGAGTCTGGGTTCTGGGCTTTGGTCAGGGCATGATAATAAACAAGTAAAAAATAACCTGAGAAGATAGTTATAAACTGTAAAAAGTGATGCAAAGAAGTGCTTGTAAGAAGTGATGATGATTCAAGAAGCATAAACAGGGTGATGAGAATATAACTGGGGGGCACCTTAGAGAGAGAGCTGGGGAAAGCCTTTCCGAGTTTAGGCTTGAAGGATAAGAATGTGGTGAACGGCAGGTACAGGTGGAAAAGAGCTGTCCTGTGGGAGGAATGGAAGTTGTTTGTTCAGAGTGTCTCAGTCAAACTAAATGAAGAGTAGGATGTTGTTAGGTGAGGAAGACCAGGTGCTTACAGGGCCTCGAGATCCATGCTGGTAAGCCTGGGTTTTATTCTCAGTGCCATGTAATACTGGTGGAAGGTTCTAAGCAGGGTGGTGTCATGCTCTGAGGTCAAGGATGTAGGGTTTTTTGTTTGTTTGTTTGCCTTAAAATATTTATCTATTTGGTTGTGCCAGGTCTTAGCTGTGGCTTCTGGGCTCCTTGGTTGCGGCATGCACGTGGGATCTAGTTCCCTGACCAGGGATCAAACCCGGGCCCCCAGCATTGGGAGCGTGGTCTTAACCACTGCACCACCAGGGAAGTCCCAAGGCTGTAGGTTTTTCCTCTGTCCCGACAGATTTCTGATGAGGAAAATCATGTTTCACAGCTATAGCTGGTGTTTCTAAGGGTTTAACTGTCTTTAGTTGGTCACTCCAGTTCCCACCTCATAGCCGCTTCTCTTGAAGAGATGCTGATTCAAGAAGCATCTTCCTATATGACAAGCCAGTGTTAATAGACAAGATTTTCTTTTGAGGTGGATGCAGTTGTACGGAAAGAGAGAGGTGAAAGCAATTTACAGTGGTTTGAACATTAGCTGCACTGCTTCTAGGAAGCTGTTAATCATGACACAAGAAGTTTCCCCGCATCTGGGGAGACTTGCACTTTTGAGGGTGGCTTTCTTGGCAAGTGTTTACTATTAAGATAATCAAAACACTATGAGGGAGAAGCATTATGCTCATGCCAGTGACCTTTCTGCTGGCCGTCAACTGTAATATGAAGTGAGCATTAGTAAGATCTGTGGTGTGGGAAACAAAAGACCAGGCCCTGTTCTCTGGTTTTGACAAGACAGACTGACAAATTTCACTTTATTTCCTTCCTGAATTACATTCTCTGAGCCAAAGGGCATTAAGATGTGAGTTTGCTTCTCACTCTGTTTCAGCAAGTAGAATTGTGAAGGCAGTGGGATGTACTGGGCCCCCACTCAGCGACCAGGGTCAGTGCTTTGCGTTAAAGACATTTTCTCCTTTATTTCCTACAATAACCCTATTGGTCAGCAGCTACTTCCAACTCTCCATTTTTAGTATGTGAAAACTGAGTGTCAGGTAGCTAAAGTGACTTGCCCAAGATCATACACAGCTAGTAAGTGACAAAATTTAGGAAGCAAATCAGGGTTATCTGACTCTTAAGTCTGTGCCATTCTTTATGTTTTTCCTTTTGAATAGATAATACATGGACAAGACACAAAATTTAAAAGTTACAGAAGGAAGTACTGCGAAAAATAAGTTTCCCTCCCACCCCAGTCCCTTTGTTCTCCTCCCCAGTGGCAACCAACCACAGTCACCAATTCTTCAGTGTATAATTTTATACTTTTCTGGTCTCTCTTTTGAGTGGAGAACATAAGATACAGAATCAAATAACTGTAGTGACAGTGGTTATCCACTAGGGCAGATGGCTTTTCAGAAATATCAGAGGAGCCTTTTCAAAATACACATGCCCTATTTTGTTCCTCCTGACTAATATTCTGATTTTGTAGGTTTGGGGTGAGGTCTCTAAAGGAAACTGTGATTGCTTCCTTGCCTCGCTTCATTGAGAATTACTGTTCTGGTATTGCTAACATGCCTTATACGTACAGTTGACCCTTGAACAACATGGGTTTGGACTGCATGGGTGCACTTATACACAGATTTTTTTCAGTAGTCAATACTATAGTACTACACCATCCTCAGATATGGAGGAACCTCAGATATGGAGGGCTGACTATAAGTTATACCCAGATTTTTGACTGTGGAGGGTCAGTGCCTCTAACCCTGAATTATAAATGGTCAACTGTATTCAAGAAGGGAGGGATTCCTTCCTCAAGACAGATGAAGGAGGCTTATTGGGAGGATGAACTATATACTCTTATTGGAGAAATAAGAACAGTGGATATTCCAGGTGGAGGAAATACAATGAGCAAAGGTAGAGGAAGAGTCATAAGTGCAAAGTGTTAGGTTAGGTGTCAGAAGCTCAAGTAGGGATCTAAGGAGCGATTAGGGAGCCGGCAGGGGAATCCTGGAAAGAGAAAGTCTGGGCTGCTGTCGCTGCCCACATCCTGGGGTCTCAGAGTTCTCTGTGACGAGTGTGGCTCACGTCACCTATCAAGCAAACCCCAAACCTCCTCAGTGTGACACCAGTCCCCCTACCTTCCCTGCTCAGAGTCACAGTGAAGCGGTGCCTAGCTCCAGAGGCCTGGCCAGGTTGGGGAATGGAGCTCTGGCCCAAAGGCTGTGCAGGGGTGTGATGTCTTGAACCTTAAGGTAGTTTATTCTGATTTCTGCCTGAAGGCTCTTTCATCAGCCACCTGCCAAAGATTGAGAATCGCACAAAGAAGACTGTCTCAGAGCCCCACGGAAAAGGACTGTACCAGGATGTTTCCTTAGCAATACCTGAAAATGCTTCTGTGTAGGAACAAGAGACCTGAAGTGATCTCAAAAGTTATTATTTTTCATTTGTTGGAGATAATGCCCACCTTTGTGAATGAAGAGGATAGAATTTTAATGGGAAGAATGAGAAAATGAAAATGCTGTACTCAGAGAAACCTGAGGATTATGCAACAGGTTTGTAAAGTGCCTCTGCTTCAGTAATCCTTGCAGCGCTATACTTCTGTGATGATGCTAGAGGCTTGCGTCAGCTTCTCTTAAAGGACTGTTGTTACCATACCCAGCTCTCTCCATTCCTTTTCTCCTCATTCTCAGGTTGACTCCTAAAATTTGTGAACATCTCCCATGCCGTGTGGCTGACAGGATCTTGGTGCTCCAGCCAGGTGTCAGGCCTGAGCCTCTGAGGTGGGAGAGCTGAGTTCAGGACATTGCTCCACCAGAGACTTCCCAGCCTCACATAATATCACATGGTGAAAGCTCACCCAGAGATCTCCATCTCAATGCTAAGACCCAGCTCCTCTCAATGACCAGCAAGCCACAGTGCTGGACACCCTATGCCAAACAACTAGCAAGACAGGAACACAACCCCACCCATTAGCAGAGAGGCTGCCTAAAATCATAGTAAGTTCACAGACACTCCAAAACACACCACCGGCCATGGTCCTGCCCACCAGAAAGACAAGATCCAGCCTCATCCAGAACACAGGCACCAGTCCCCTCCACCAGGAAGCCTACACACCCAGTGAACCAACCTCACCCACTGGGGGCAGACACCAAAAACAATAGGAACTATGAACCTGCAGCCTGTGAAAAGGAGACCCCAGATACAGTAACTCAAGCAAAATGAGAAGACAGAGAAACAAACAGCAGATGAAGGAGCAAGGTAAAAAGCTACCAGACCAAACAAATGAAGAGGAAATAGTCAGTCTACCTGAAAAAGAATTCAGAGTAATCATAGTAAAGATGATCCAAAATCTTGGAAATAGAATGGAGAAAACACAAGAAATGTTTAACGAGGACCTAGAAGAACTAAAGAACAAACAAACAATGATGAACAACACAACAATGAAATTAAAAATTCTCTAGAAGGAATCAATAGCAGAATACCTGAGGCGGAAGAACGGATAAGTGACCTGGAAGATAAAATAGTGGAAATAACAACCGCAGAGCAGAGTAAAGAAAAAAGAATGAAAAGAATTGAGAACCGTCTTAGAGAACTCAGGGACAACATTAAAAGCACCCACATTCGAACTATAGGAGTCCCAGAAGAAGAAGAGAAAAAGAAAGGGACTGAGAAAATAGTTGAAGAGATTATATTTGAAAACTTCCCTAACAAGGGAAAGGAAATAGTCAATCAAGTTCAGGAAGTGCAGAGAGTCCCATACAGGATAAATCCAAGTAGACACATGACAAAACACCTATTACTCAAGCTATCAAAAATTAAATACAAAGAACAAATATTAAAAGCAGCAAGGGAAAAACAACAAATAACATAAAAGGGAATCCCCATAAGGTTAACAGATGAACTGTCAGCAGAATCTCTGCCAGCCAGAAGGGAGTGGCAGGACATATTTAAAGTGATGAAAGGGAAAAACCTACAACCAAGATTACTGTACCCGGCAAGGATCTCATTCAGATTCGACAGAGAAATTAAAACCTTTACAGACAAGCAAAAGCTAAGAGAATTCAGCACCACCAAACCAGCTTTACAACAAATGCTAAAGGAACTTCTCTAGGCAGGAAACACAAGAGAAGGAAAAACACACCCAAAACAATTAAGCAAATGGTAATATGAACATACATATTGATAACTACCTTAAGTGTAAATGGATTAAATGCTCCAACCAAAAGACATAGACTGACTGAATGGATACAAAAATAAGACCCGTATATATGCTGTCTGCAGGAGACCCACTTCAGACCTAGGGACACATACAGACTGAAAGTGAGGGGATTGAAAAAGATATTCCATGCAAATGGAAATCAAAAGAAAGCTGGAGTAGCAATTCTCATATCAGACAAAATAGACTTTAAAATAAAGACTATTACAAGAGACAAAGAAGGACACTACATAATGATCAAGGGATTAATCCAAGAGGAAGATATAACAATTGTAAATATTTATGCACCCAACATAGGAGCACCTCAATGCATAAGGTAAATGCTAAAAGCCATAAAAGGGGAAATTGACAGTAACAATCATAGTAGGGGACTTTAACACCCCACTTTCACCAATGGACAGATCATCCAAAATGAAAATAAATAAGGAAACACAAGCTTTAAATGGCACATTAAACAGACGGACTTAATTGATATTTAAATGACATTCCGTCCAAAACCAACAGAATACACTTTCTTCACAAGTGCTCATGGAACATTCTCCAGGATAGACCATATCTTGGGTCACAAATCAAGCTTTGGTAAATTTAAGATAATTGAAATTGTATCAAGTATCTTTTCCGACCACAATACTGTGAGACTAGATATCAATTACAGGAAAAACACTGTAAAATAATACAAACACATGGAGGTTAAATAATGCACTAATAACCAAGAGATCACTGAAGAAATCAAAGAGGAAATCAAAAAATACCTGGAAACAAATGACAATGGAGACACGACGACCCAAAACCTATGGGATGGACCAAAAGCAGTTCTAAGAGGGACGTTTATAGCAATACAATCCTACCTCAAGAAACAAGAAACATCTCAAATAAACAACCTAACCTTACACCTAAAGCAAGTGGAGAAAGAAGAACAAAAAATCCCAAAGTTAACAGAAGAAATCATAAAGATCAGATCAAAAATAAATGAAAAAGAAATGAAGGAAACGATAGCAAAGATCAATAAAACGAAAAGCTGGTTCTTTGAGAAGATAAACAAAATTGATAAACCATTAGTCAGACTCATCAAGAAAAAAAGAGAGAAGACTCAAATCAATAGAATTAGAAATGAAAAAGGAGAAATAACAAGTGACACTGCAGAAATACAAAAGATCATGAGTCATTACTACAAGCAACTACATGCTTATTGGACAACCAGGAAGAAATGGACAAATTCTTAGGAAAGCACAACCTTCTGAGACTGAACCAGGAAGACATAGAAAATATAAACAGACCAATCACAAGCACTGAAATTGAAACTGGGATTAAAAATCTTCCAACAAACAAAATCCCAGGACCAGATGGCTTCACAGGCAAATTCTATCAAACATTTACAGAAGAGCTGACACCTATCCTTCTCAAACTCTTCCAAAATATAGCAGAGGGAGGAACACTCCCAAACTCAACCTACGAGGCCATCATCACCCTGATACCAAAACCAGACAAAGATATCACAAAACAAGAAACTGACAAGCCAGTATCACTGATGAACATAGATGCAAAAATCCTCAACAAAATACTAGCAAACAGAATCCAACAGCACATTAAAAGGATCATACACCATGATCAAATGGGGTTTATCCCAGGAATGCAAGGATTCTTCAATATATGCAAATCAATCAATGTGATACACCATATTAACAAATTGAAGGAGAAAAAGCATATGATCATCTCAATAGATGCAGAAAAAGCTTTTGACAAAATTCAACACCATGTATGATAAAAACCCTCCGGAAAGTAGACATAGAGGGAACTTACCTCAACATAATAAAGGCCATATGTGAGAAACCCACAGCCAACATCATTTTCAATGGTGAAAAACTGAAATCATTTCCAGTAAGATCAGGAACAAGACAAGGTTGCCCACTCTCACCACTGTTACGCAAGATAGATTTGGAAGTTTTATCCACAGCAATCAGAGAAGAAAAGAAATAAAAGGAATGCAAACAGGGAAAGAAGAAGTAAAACTGTCACTGTTTGCAGATGACATGATACTATGCATAGAGAATCCTAAAGATGCTACCAGAAAACTACTAGAGCTAAACAATGAATTTGGTAAAGTAGCAGGATACAAAATTAATGCACAGAAATCTCTTGCATTCCTATACACTAATGTTGAAAAATCTGAAAAAGAAATTAAGGAAACACTCCCATTTACCATTACAACAAAAGGAATAAAATACCTAGGAATAAACCTATCTAAGGAGACAAAAGACCTGTATGCAGAAAACTGTAAGACAGTGATGAAAGAATTAAAGATGATACAAACAGGTGGAGCGATATACCATGTTCTTGGATTGGAAGAATGAACATTGTAAAAATGACTATACTACCCAAAGCAATCTACAGATTCAATGCAATCCCTATCAAACTACCAATGGCATTTTTCGCAGAACTAGAACAAAAAAATTGCCCAGTTTGTATGGAGACAGACCCAAAAGACCCCGAATAGCCAAAGCAATATTGAGAAAGGAAATTGGAGCTGGAGGAATCAGGCTCCCTGACTTCAGACTATACTACAAAGCTACAGTAATGAAGACAGTATAGTATTGGCACAAAAACAGAACTATAGATCAGTGGAACAGGATAGAAAGCCCATAGATAAATCCATGCACCTATGGTTACCTAATCTTTGAGAAAGGAGGCAAGAATATACAATGGAGAAAAGACAGCCTCTTCAATAAGTGATGCTGAGAAAACTGGACAGCTACATGTAAAAGAATGAAATTAGCACACCATACACAAAAGTAAACTCAAAATGGATTAAAGACCTAAATGTAAGGCCAGAGACTATAAAACTCTTAGAGGAAAACATAGGCAGAACACTCTGACATAAATCACAGCAAGATCCTTTTTGACCCACCTCCTAGAGAAGTGGAAGTAAAAACAAAAATAAACAAATGGGACCTAATGAAACTTAAAAGTTTTTGCATAGCAAAGTAAACCTTAAACAAGATGAAAAGATAGCCCTCAGAATGAGAGAAAATACTTGCAAACTTAGCCACTGACAAAGGATTAGTCTCTAAAATATACAAGCAGCTCATGCAGCTCAATATCAAAGAAACAAACAACCCAATCCAAAAATGGGCAGAAGACCTAAATAGACATTTCTCCAAAGAAGATATACAGATTGTCAACAAACACATGAAAAGATGCTCAACATCACTAATCACTAGAGAAATGCAAATCAAAACTACAATGAGGTATCACCTCGAGCTTCCCTGGTGGAGCAGTGGTTAAGAATCTGCCTGCCAATCCAGGAGAAACAGGTTCGAGCCCTGGTCTGGGAAGATCCCACATGCCTCGGATCAACTAAGCCCGTTCACCACAACTACTGAGCCTGTGCTCTAGAGCCTGCGAGCCACAACTACTGAGCCGGCATGCCACAACTACTGAAGCCTGTGCACCTAGAACCCGTGATCTGCAACAAGAGAAGCCACAGCAGTGAGAAGCCCATGCACTGCAACGAAGAGTAGACCCCGCTCGCTGCAACTAGAGAAAGCCTGCGTGAAGCAGTGAAGACCCGATGCAGCAAAAAATGAATAAATTAAATAAATTCAAAAAAAGAATGAGGTATCACCTCACGCCAGTCAGAATGGGTATCATCAAGAAATATACAAACAGTAAATGCTGCAGAGGGTGTGGGGGAATCCTCTTGCACTGTTGGTGGGAATGTAAATTGCTACAGTCACTGTGGAGACAGTATGGAGGTTCCTTAAGAAACTAAAAATAGAGCTACCATATGACTCAGCATTCCCACTACTGGGCATATACCCTGAGAAAACCATAATTCAAAAAGAGTTATGTAACACAGTGTTCATTGCAGCACTATTTACATTATCCAGGACATGGAAGCAACCTAGGTGTCCATTGACAGATGAATGGATAAAAGGATGTGGCACATATATACAATGGAATATTACTCAGCCGTAAAAAGAAACTAAACTGAATTATTTGTAGTGAGGTGGATGGACCTAGAGACTGTTATACAGAGTGAAGTAAGTCAGAAAAAGAAGAACAAATACCGTATGCTAACACATATGTATGGAATCTAAAAGAAAAAAAAAGATTCTGAGGAACCTAGGGGTAGGACAGGAATAAAGATGCAGACATAGAGAATGGACTTGAAGACACAGGAAGGGGGAAGGGTAAGCTGGGGCGAAGTGAGAGAGTGGCATGGGCATAATATACACTCTCAAATGTAAAATAGATAGCTAGTGGGAAGCAGCCGCATGGCACAGGGAGTTTAGCTGGGTGATTTGTGACCACCTAGAGGGGTGGGATAGGGAGGGTGGGATAGGGAGGGTGGGAGGGAGACGCAAGAGGGAGGAGACATGGGGATATATGTATACGT
The DNA here is from genome assembly GCF_949774975.1 of Lagenorhynchus albirostris. NCBI lineage: Eukaryota > Metazoa > Chordata > Mammalia > Artiodactyla > Delphinidae > Lagenorhynchus > Lagenorhynchus albirostris. The sequence goes on along the minus strand of NC_083096.1, from coordinate 133,635,209 downwards.
ATAGCTGATGTACTTTGTTATACAGTAGCAACTAACACACCATTGTAAAGCAATTATACTCCAAGAAAGATGTTAAAAAAAAAAAAGCTCAAGTATCACATGGGCCAGACAGGTAACATCAATGATATCCGAAATGAAAAAATGACAACTGATGCTTGACCTTGGTGTTAGGTAGCTGAAGCGATCCTTCAAGATATTTCTGTACAATGGAGTGTGTAATGTGTGTTTTATTTTTTTTTTAGTTTTTTGCGGTACGCAGGCCTCTCACTGTTGTGGCCTCTCCCGTTGCGGAGCACAGGCTCCGGACGCACAGGCTAAGTGGCCATAGCTCACGGGCCCAGCCGCTCCATGGCATGTGGGATCTTCCTGGACCGGGGCACGAACCCGTGTCCCCTGCATCGGCAGGCGGACTCTCAACCACTGTGCCACCAGGGAAGCCCGTAATGTGTGTTTTTTAAACATTCAGAATTAAAATTTTATTTTATTTTTTTTTTGGATGTGCCCTGAGGCTTGTGGGATCTGGTTCCCCCACCAGGAACTGGACCTGGGCCCTCAGCAGTGAAAGCGTGGAGTCCTAACCACTGGACCACCAGGGAATTTCCCAGAAATAAAATTTTAGTTGGGTGAGAAAAACTAATATAAATCAACCTTTACTAGATTGTTTGATTGTCTTGCATAACCTCTGCGTGAACATACCTAACTTTTGAGGGTACTATCCTGTGTTTCACCATTAGTTTAAAAGTTGTAGCCTCATTCTTGAAAAGTTTGTTTTTTATTTGTGGTAAATGTAGTAACTCTTTGTACCTAATCTTTAAATTTAAATGATTATTTAATATCTCCATTGACAGAGAGAGAGACAGAGAGGATGTGTGTGTGTGTGTGTGTGTGTGTGTGTGTGTGTGTGTGTGTGTGTGTGTGTGTTTTAAGAACCAGTTATAGGGTTCTTTCTGCTGTGTTTTATTTTTTGTTCAGATTTTTTAGAAGCATCCTCCCCCATCCCACTGACATAGCTATTCCTCTCCGGAAGTTTTTTCCCCCCTGGAGCAACATCATTTATATTCCTACTTGAGCATTTTGATATCTTGTTTGAGGGACCTAAAAGTAGAGCTTCTAGTGAAATGAATGAGATGCAGCTTGTTTCCTGACAGGTCTCTCCACTCATAGGTTCAAGGCCTCTAGCGTTCTTTATTTTTTAAAAAAATAAATGAATAAATTTATTTATTTTGTCTGCGTTGAGTCTCTGTTGCTGCACGTGGGCCCTCTCTAGTTGTGGCGAACGGGGGCTCCTCTTCCTTGCACTGTGCGTGCTTCTCATTGCAGTGGCCTCTCGTTGCAGAGCATGGGCTCTAGGTGCATGGGCTTCAGTAGTTGTGGCGCTCGGGCTTAGTTGCTCCACGGTATGTGGGATCTTCCCGAACCAGGGCTCGAACCTGTGTTGCGTGCATTGGCAGGCAGATTTTTAACCACTGTGCTGTCAGGGAAGTCTTCCTCTAGCTTTCTTGATCTCATTTGATCTTCATCATTTTAGTGCTGATAGTAAATCACACAGTGGTCACACTTTCCTTGGATGTATTTCCTTGTATCCTTTACTTGTCACATCAGGATCATGAAAATCCCGCTTCCCATTAACTTTGTAGATTTAAATAGGACCCCTTGCAAAGCATATTGAATAAGCATCAAAAAGCATAACGTGCTCTGTGTGTGAAAGCATCAATCATCTGTCTGTTGCACCCACTCCTGTCATTTTAGCCCTTTCTGCTCTCAGAATTCCAAAAGGGTGGAAAACCGAAAGAGACAGATGAAACGGTTGATTTGTTTAGTTGCAAAATGCAGCTGGGACAGGTAATTAAACAGTCCTACTCCCCCAGAGAAACCTGCAGCCATGTAATATGAAGTCTCAGAAACCCAGCTGTATTCAGATTTAGATGCAGAATGAATATTAGGTAGGCATCTTTTAGATTGACAGATTTTGTAAACATCATTTCTGGTTTATTTGTTCAGTGTGATTGAAGATGGGGCATGTGTGTTCCGTTCATGGCGCACATTTCTAGGGAGCATGTGGTGTTTTAGATATCGGGGGGAATAGCCTAGAAGGGCATCCTGTATCTGGTGGGCAAGGGATTCCATGGGTGAGCCTCTGCTGCTCTTCGGTGCTCCAGCCTGTTCCTGACATCAGCTGTTCCATAGATGTGGGGAATAGAGCAGGATTGATTAGTAAGGGGCTGGCAGGGGAGACTGGAATCAGTTCCCTCCTTAATCCTTTTATTTTTTTATGAGGACATGCTATTATATAAGTAGCAAATTGTGTGTACAGCAGTGTCTTTTAATTTGGGCACTTAAGATGCAGAAATTGCTACCACCATCTACTCAGTTGCTCAAACCAAAAATTTTGCAATTACCTTTTTCATTAACCTCCCACAAGCAGTCCCCAAGCAGGCTCTTTGTAGGGCTGACTCATTCTTTTTTTTTTTTAATCTTTGTTCACTTTATATCAGTTGAGATGAACTTTTTCCCCTTAATTAAAAAAAATTTTTTAAATTTTTTCATATGCTTATTTTCCATCTGCATCTTTCTTTTAACATCTTTATTGGAGTATAATTTTTTTTAAAGGGCTTCAAATACTTGGCTTTTTATTTATTTACTTATTTATTTTTTGCTGTGTTGGGTCTTCGTCTCTGTGCGAGGGCTTTCTCTAGTTGTGACAAGCGGGGGCTACTCTTCATCGCGGGGTGCGGGCCTCTCACTATCACGGCCTCTCTTGTTGCGGGGCACAGGCTCCAGACGCGCAGGCTCAGTAGTTGTGGCTCACGGGCCTAGTTGCTCCGTGGTATATGGGATCTTCCCAGACCAGGGCTCGAACCCGTGTCCCCTGCATTAGCAGGCGGATTCTCAACCACTGTGCCACCAGGGGAGCCCTATTGGAGTATAATTGCTTTACAATGGTGTGTTACTTTCTGCTTTATAACAAAGTGAATCAGTTATACATATGTTTCCATATCTCTTCCCTCTTGCGTCTCCCTCCCTCCCACCCTCCCTATCCCACCCCTCTAGGTGGTCACAAAGCACCGAGCTGATCTCCCTGTGCTATGGGGCTGCTTTCCACTAGCTATCTATTTTACATTTGGTAGTGTATATATGTCCATGCCACTCTCTCACTTCGTCCCAGCTTACCCTTCCCCCTCCCCGTATCCTCAAGTCCGTTCTCTAGTAGGTCTGCATCTTTATTCCCATCTTGCCCCTACGTTCTTCATGACCATGTTTTTTTCTTTTATATTCCATATATATATGTTCTCACCTTAAATGTCCCCATCTCTGTGAAACCTACTCTGACCAACTTTTCAAACAGCCACCACAGTTGTGTCTGATGTCCTGACCCTGATTAGTTCCTTCATAGCACTTATCACAGTTGGTAACTTGGGGTTTATCTTTCACTTGTTTGTTGGTGCATTGTTTATTGGCTTACTTGTTTTGCTTGTCTCTTCTCGCTCTCTTGCTTGTTTATATTGTCTGTCTTTCATCCTAGATGTTACTTCCGGAGGGTAGAAACTGTTTCTTTTTTTCATCCTGTAATTCCAGCCCAAAGCTCAAATCCTTGCACATAGTTTTACACTCTATAAATATATGCTGGGTATCATGTCCAAACTAGATTGTAGATCAGTGATATGCTGGGAAATGTCTAGCCCTCAAAAAAAAGAAAAAAAGGCAACCCTAATTTGTAGCATTTACCAATACCCGTGGTATAAATAGTTCCACCATGGCAGATTTCAAGCAACCAAAATGACAGCAGTGAACACTGAGTTAGGTAATGACTCACAGTTGCAGTTCATTGATGCAGGTTTCTCCATGGGAGCAGGACTATATTGTTACCTGACCTACCTGCATTTAGCGCTAGACAAATCAACCATTTCATCTGTCTTTTTCAGTTGTTCATCCCTTTGGTATTCCCTAAATTCTTAGATAGAGAGTGTTTCCACCATACATATATAACAGATAAAAGTCACTTCAAGAACATAGATAAAATGTGGTCAAAATAATTAGGAAGTGATGGATTTTCAGTACTTACTACATTTTTTTTTTATCATTATTATTATTTTTTATGGTACGCGGGCCTCTCACTGTTGTGGCCTCTCCTGTTGCGGAGCACAGGCTCCGGACGCGCAGGCTCAGCGGCCATGGCTCACGGGCCCAGCCGCTCCACGGCATGTGGGATCTTCCCGGACCAGGGCACGAACCCGTGTCCCTTGCATCGGCAGGTGGACTCTCAACCACTGCGCCACCAGGGAAGCCCACTACATTTATTTTTAATATTATTTGTTTAATTGTAATCTTATAATTTCATGTTTAATAATGGCTGTCATTAACAACTGGCTTGCAGAATTCCTGAAAATTGAAAAATCTGCTCTTGCAAGCATACTTTAGCACAGCACTGGGGATGACCTACAGGTGGACCCACTGACCGCTCCCTGCCCTAGTGTTTGGCTCATAAACAAAGGAAGGAAGAGAGTTGGCAGAGATGGGTGGGTAAAGTGTTATTACAGAAACATTTCTCAGAGTTTTTATTCACCTTTTAGTGCTAAAGAAACTGACCCTAATGTCTCCTAGCTTGATATACAGGATTTGGTACAATGACTAAACAGAATGAGGTGGCAACAGTGAGAAATAAAGAGGTCACAGAGAGGCAACAAGAGTAAAAGCAGTCTTACCCTCACGTTGCTAGAATATCTTATTGCCAGAGATGGCTGTAGATCCTGAAGTGCTTGGTGGTCAAGAGCACTTAATTTTTAGAAAATTAGCCCAAGGCCAGGAATCCCTCCTGCCTGTTTTAAGCCATTGAGGCCTTAGTCAGCTGGATGCCTTGCCACTTCACATTTGTCTGTTTGTCTGGAGTGGGATGGAAATGAGCCCCAGGTGGTGTCTGAAGCAAGGCCTGTGGAACTCTGAGGACTCAGAGCAGAGGACTAAGGGGAGGTGACAAGCTCCAGGATAAGTGATCGCAGAGGAAAGGAAATAGGGAAAGAGCCATGTTGTGGATGCATTGCCGCCTTGTGTAGGGTTTTCTCCTTAGCAAATATACAGTTAGAGATGGGCCTGGTATTTTGGATAAACAGACTATTGTAGTATCATTTACCATGTTTGAGTTTATATATCCACAATGAGAAATCATTAATTCCAATTTTGAAAATCAGAGGAATGGAGTTTGGTGAATGCCTTTGACTTTTAGAGCCAACAACACTAAGACACTCATCTTTTTACCTTGACATTGGCTGGAATTTCTTAATGCTTGGCTCATATCTGAACCTATATGAATCCTTCTAAGTCAACAGAACCAATCCTAGAGTGGAATAATGATTGCCTTTCTTATTATACACCCATACCTCCCCCAAATCAGAAATTGTTCTCTCTTAAGCTGGTGAGATGGAAAAAGACATCTTGAAAGAGGTACCATCTTTCATGGATTAGTTCAGATAACATGTAATGAGCCCGTATTCAGATGCTGGGTACTATTCTAGGGCCTGAGGCTATAGAGAGAAAAGATACCCTCAAGCAGTCAGGGGCAGTTAAGAAACTAGGAATTTTTTTTTTTTTTTTTTTGTGGTATGCGGTCCTCTCACTGTTGTGGCCTCTCCCATTGCGGAGCACAGGTTCCGGACGCGCAGGTCCAACGGCCATGGCTTATGGGCCCAGCCGCTCCGCGGCATGTGGGATCTTCCTGGACCGGGCCACGAACGCGTGTCCCCTGCATCGGCAGGTGGACTCCCAACCACTGCGCCACCAGGGAAGCCCAGAAAATAGGAATTTTAAAAGCAGTGTATTGTGAGCTGTGATGGGGATGTGTACAGTGTGATCTTGGACCCCAGATGGAAGCAGATTAGCTCAGATATCAGGAAGGGCTTCCTGGAAGTGATACTGCTTTAGTATTGAAGTGTGAGTGAAACTTAGGTAATATAAAGGAACTAGATGTCCTGAGGGATGGGAAGCCCTGCAGAAAAGTGAAACACAGAATACATACTGGGAACTATAGGAAGTTTGGAGCTTAGAACTGGAGACTTTGTACGTCTGTCTCTCCATTCCCAAGGAATCTGAGAGGACAAGAGTGAGAACAAGATGACAAACGACTTCATGTTGTACTTGAGGCTAGTTTTCCCCTTATTGTCTCTTTTGGGATTTTGGTGATTTGATTCAGGGGATGGGGCTTCTGTGTCAAAAAAATACTTGATAGAGGATTAACAGCCAGATGTATCCTTGTTGTGTTTATATTACTGTTCTGTGTTTTGTTGCAGCTGCTGCCCATTCACACTCTGAGGCTTGGCATGGAGGTGGATTCCTTTGATGGGCACCATTATATCTCTTCGATTGCTCCAGGTGGTCCTCTTGATACACTGAACCTCCTACAGCCAGAAGATGAGCTTCTTGAGGTAAAATTTTTGAGGGGAAAAGGACACAGGGCAGGAATTTTTAAGTTGTAGGAGAATGTGTTCTCACCAGAAATCCACAGAGTTACATCATCAATACCAATGTAATGTGAGCTACTTATATTGGAAAATAATTGGTGACTGTACTTAACAAAACTGTGTTGTGTACTTGAAAGTTGCTGAAAGAGTAGATCTTAAGTGTTCTTACCACACACATAAACAGACACACACACACACAAACTATGGTAACTATGTGAGGTGATAGAAGTGTTAACTAACCTCATTGTGGTAATGATTTCACAATATATATATCAAATCATCACACTGTACACCTTAAACTTTTACATGTTATATGTCAATTATATTTCAGTAAAGCTGGGAAAAATAAAGATGAGGAAAAATACTAACAACTTATGTAATGATAAATGAAGTAGATAACGTACTTTCAGTTCATTTTCCCCATCTTTTGGGACTCCTGAGATATCCTTTTGATAACTGAGAAAGAAGCTAATGTCCTGTTTTAGTTTGATAGCATAATTAGTATTTTTTTCTTCAAAATTCTTTTTAAGAATCTAACCCCTGACCCTTGTTTGGAACATGTAGTCATATTTATTTGGAGATTTTGTTGGTTATTTCTAGTAAGGATTAGAGCTGGATAACCTCAGGCTTATGTGTTACTGACTAGCTTTCAGATTGTTTCCTTGGGACTCCCTCCCCGCCATGATGGCAGCCTCTACCGGGCTCACTCAGGCTTCTCAGCCTCTCTTCAGTCAGAGCAATTCTAGAGCACTTCTGCTGTGACATGACTGCCTTGAGAGATTTTGTTAGATTGGAAAGTTCTATAGCAACACAGCAGACAAACCAAGCAACAACCCTTAATTTTACAGATAAGAAAACAAGACATTGATTTCCCCTAACTTTATACACTGGTAGAGTGATGACTTTAGTTCATGTTTTCTAACTCCCATTTCACTGGTTTTTCAATACATCACACTACTTTCTAAGCTTCTAAAAAAGATACACGGAATGGTCAAACTTTGAGAAGGCTGTGTAGAAGAGGGTTCTCTCAAGTGTTAGATCCACAGGAAGTCCTAGGTTGGGTTTAATAGAGTCAACCTAGTTGCTTGAGCCAAGATTAGAATCCCATGGGCCTTGAAGTAGAGATTTCTTTCTAAAATTTATATTTGCTTAAAGTGGGATGGCAAGAATAGCAAATAGGTTTCTTGTTGGGTTTTTTAAGTAGTGTTCAGTCACCTGGAGGAGTATGTTGAGAATTCCGAGTTGAATTTTGAGGTCGGAGAGAAAAATGCTGTGACTATTGGCAGATTTTATCATAAGCATGGGAGGCCAGGTCCTGTTTTAAGATGTAGTAAATGGCTTATTTTCAGAGGTGTTCAAGTAATGATACTGGAATGCTTATTGTGGATTAATGCCCTAGAATTTACACTGTCACTTACGGGTTTTTTGGTGCCGAATCATGTCTTTCTCTTCTTATTTGCAGAGTATATGACATAACTTTGTGGTGTCACACATGATAATCTGCAGATTGGAGACCATTTGGAAAACATTGCCATAACATGTAGCTATTAGGTATTGAGAAATGAGATATATTTATTTGAGAGATATGGAAATATGAGTAAAAACCAGTTTAGTTTACTTTTTTGTGGTAAATAAACATAAACTGTATCATTTAAAGCATTTTTAGTCTACAACTCAGTAGCATTAAGTATAATTCACTCCTAGTACCTGGTAGGTGATAAAGAAATGTTGGCTGGATCTGAGTAGAGCAAGTGTAGGTGATCTCAGCCATCAACTGAGTCCTTTGTGCCTTAGCCGAGATTGGAATTCCATGGGCCTTCTCTCTTGTAATAGAATGTGATGTAATGAGGTAGCATGAAGGCTGGTTGAATTCACAAGTATAGATTTCTAGTGAAAGAACTTGGGATGGGGAAAGAAGCACAGGTTTACAAGTCAGAGCTGCTTTTGGTTCTGAGTTTGCCACAGCTGAACTGTATGTCCTAGCATGTCACTTTTTTTGAGAATCATTTTCTTCATCAATAAAGGCCTACTTCACTCTATGTTTGTGAGGATCTAATGGAATATTGTCCATGTAAAGATAATGCTTTACACATTATCTCACTGTGAGATACTGGCAACATGACCACCGTGAAAAGACATAAGCAACCTTTATAGGATAGGATTGAACAGGGATTGAATGAAGTAGTGGGACAATACGTGTCCAGTATTATGTACTTTGCAGATGAATACATGTGTATGAGTTTTCTAGTCACAAAGTCTGAATAATTGAGACTTCACAGTACTTAAGAGGTTTGAAGAGTCTAGAAAAATATTGTGAACTCTAAAATAAAAATTGGCTTCTTCCAGCCACATAGCACAGGGAGATCAGCATGGTGCTTTGTGACCACCTAGAGGGGTGGCATAGGGAGGGAGGGAGGGAGACGCAAGTGGGAGGGGATATGGGGATATATGTATATGCATAGCTGATTCACTTTGTTATACAGCAGAAACTAGCACACCATTGTAAAGCAATTATATTCCAATAAAGATGTTAAAAAAAAATTGGCTGCTTCTGAGCAACTGAATACAGAAATTAAAAAGTCTCTGTAAAGTTAGCCAAATAAACTCCTGAACTGTATGTGTGTGTGTGTGTGTGTGTGTGTGTGTGTGTCTGTGTCTGTGTCTGTCTGTCTGTCTGTCTAATATACTCCTTAGAGCTTAAAACTAGGAACACAAATATGCTTCAGGGTTAGAACATTGTGCCAAGTCTCAGCCCAGAGCAGCTATTTACAGCAGCCATAAATTCCCTTAGATAGGAGTTGCTAATGGGAAATGTGACCAATCCCTTTAGCCATATAGAGTGGTGAGGAGGACTACCAGGCATTGCTATAATAATTGGAGACAATTCAAATGAATAAATAATGAGCTAAATAAATATTTAAATGTACACCAAAATAAAAACCTGAAAAGTGATTTTCAAATTTGTTGAAGTAATGTGAAACAGAAGCTAAAATACTTGTGCATGAGTAGCATTCCTGCTTTGATTGTATCTATCCGCTTGCTTTATTTTCAGTATGTTACTCCCCATTTGGTTGATTTTAGAACTTTCTGTGCTCATGGCACTGGTTGGCACCATGGACATGGTGTGACCAGTGGCAAGTACCTCCCTCCCCATTTTTGTGTGAAGATTGACTTGCAGTTCTTCCAGGAAGAACCTTTCATGTGCTGCTGAACTTGCTATCTGCTGGACCCCTTCCTCAGTCATAAAGTCCTGGGAGACAATGTTTACTTTTTAGGACTAACGCCCTGAAACACATGTGGGCTTCTTTACTATGTGGTGATTCCTTTGTAAATAATTAAAAGGCAGGCAGATTATGTCTGGTCTGATGGCTAAGTGCTGGGTATGTTACAGGTGAGAGTGGTTCCAAGGGATGAATGACTCTGGGCTCAGACCACTGTTGATGGGATGCTTCCAAAAACCCACTGTGCTCTTATTCTCTGAGCAGTTTTGACAGATTTAGTGGAAACGTTCCTCCCAGGAAAGTCAACCCTGCCAGTTATCTGGACATTAGCATTGCACCTGTCAGAAATTAAGGCCAGACCGGAAATACTTTTAAAACTAATAATGCTGCTGAACCCTGCCAGGAAGGTAGGAGTCAGAAGTGAAAAGATTATATGTTGCCTGGATTGTGTTTATGCCTCAGCTTTTTAGGAGTGGCAGACAGATGAGAGAGCTCCTTGAGCTAAAGTCATATATATAAAAAATTAGAATAGACATGTTTCTAAATCATCTTTGGTGCAAAGAATTGTTACTATGCACTATATATAATATGAAATTTAGATAATCTTTTGGTGATAAGCATTAATTGTTAATAAGGAATAGTTGATTATCTTTTTGTTTTTCTAAACATGTGGGAACCTTGTATAAAACAATTTGAAAATCTGACACACTTCTTACACTTGATGGCTGTGTCAGCAGAGTACGTAAGAATGGATCTGAGGCAAAGTTATGTGTATTTCTTTTCTACAGAGGTGATTTTTCTAGGATGGTATTAAGAGTTTATGGGATGTGAAAGAAAATTGTGAACTGATGCTAAATTTTGACGGCCAAGTATCCTAGATTTTGTTACCTACACATTGTAAGTTGAGCAGTTTTTAACAGCCTTAAAAATTAGTGTTAATATCTCTATTGATATGCTTACAAAATGAAAAGCAAAAGGAAGCGGTCTTAAGAAGGCTATCATTGATATTTAGTGTGTTTAAGGAGAGATGGGGAGTAGATGAGAGAATAACAACATTGTGGTATAGAAAGGACAAAGCAGGGAGGTGTGAAAAATTAGGCAAATCACATACCCAGTAATAGTTGTACTCTGAGCACATTTTATACTTTATTCACCCAATTTCAGTAAAACTTTAGCCTTAATTTTTATAAATTTTAGGGATTTCTGTTTTTTTGTACTACTAAAATGATTAAATTTAGGCCCTTTGTTTACAGGGAAAATAAAACGATTATCCTGTTTTCACTTTGATAGATTGACGTAAGCAAGAGATTTTTGTTTTTTTTTCATTTGGGGCCTCCTCAATTCTGACTTATCCCTTATCTTTCTAGGTCAATGGAGTGCAGCTCTATGGGAAATCTCGCCGAGAAGCAGTCTCCTTTCTTAAAGAAGTGCCGCCCCCCTTTACCTTGGTTTGCTGTCGACGGTTGTTTGATGATGAAGCCTCTGTAGATGAACCAAGGACCACTGAAACCTCTCTTCCTGAAATGGAGGTACTAAATGAATACTCGCACTGTGGTTCCCATAGGCATGCCCCTTCATCAGGGATGTCCTGAGAGTGTATTGTGATATGAAGGGGGAGGGAAAAACCTTCCTCTTTTGTTTGACAACAGTAGCTCTCAAAGGCAACAATGCATAGCTTTTCAAATTGTTACTATTCTTTAATGTCATGAAACTTTACTCTTTTTTTTGGTAACTTGAAAGGTTAGTAACATTAATGTGCATGCACTTTGATTTTAGAAAACCTTTTTTTAGTAATTACCTGAGCTCCTTACTTTTGGCTCCCAGTTCAACTCAGTTCATCTTAACAAGTTTAAGATGTTGGTAAGTATTGAATAGCTAATGGGCTTCCCTTTTTCAGAGCTTTAAAAACATGAAGATCTATGACCAATTTTGAAATGAGTAAAAATTGCTGTAAGAACCTTCAGAAGGTCAGATAATAAAATAACACTTTCTGTGCTCCCGGTAGTTTTTTTTTCTTTTTTTTTAAAGAGCATTGTAATTATGAAAACAGATTTAAGCACATGCTTTTCTAAATTATGTTTTTGTAACTTTTATGTCACTTTTCCCCTTTCCAGACTCTTTTAGATTATAATTCCATTAACACCAGTTTTGATACACAGGGGCTTCCCTTTTGCTTACCTACGGTCTGATTTTCAAGGTACATAGACCCTAATGTTGCCTCTGCCACTTAATGATTTGAATGATTGAGCAAATAACTTGACTTTCTGTCGATCTTCTTCCTCTGAAAAATGAAGATACTTATTGTACTTACCTCATCTGTGGTGAGAGAAGGAAATGAAGTAATGTGTGCAAAGTTCTTAGCACAATGCCTTGCATAAGGACAGTGCTCAGTAAAAATTAGCTATGGCTGTTCTCAACTCCTCCTGTCCACCTGTCCTTTTTTGTGATTTCCTAAAATACAAGAGTGTAGCACTGTCCTGTAGTCACAGATACTTTAGTGTATATTAAGTTTGTTTTTTCAAGAAGACTGTCAGCTCCTGTGGGCAGAGGCCAAATCTTAGAATTATTTTGTATCTCTTGGTGTTTTTATTCTTTACTGTACATATACAAAGTGCTTAGTAAATTATTGACTGTTGATTGATAATTTTTTTTAATGCTTATCTTTGGTAAACATGTTTCAAGGAAGGGACTCAAATGCCACACTTTTATGATTCTTGCAATCTTTACTAAAATTAAATGTGGGTGATAGCTTACCTCTATTGATAAAAATGCCGTTAATCTAATCTTACAGGGTGTGTAAATCACCAACTCCGCTTGCTGACTCTGTGCTCCCATCTGTCATACTTTACCACAATGGGTAAACAACAGCTTTGAATTATGCTCAATGTCATCCTTGCTGCCCATTAGTTGATTGCTTTCTATTCTGTAAATACAGGATTTATGCAGAATTGATTGTATCAAAGTGATATATTTCTGGTTGGAGTATAATATCTTATATATGTTGGATGCCTTGAAATTTCTATAAACTTGGGTTTTAAAATTATATGTGGTTTCTTAAAATCCTGGCTCTCTTTTCTGTCTTTTTTCATTTATCTCAATACGATCTTAGGTTCTTAGACCCTATATTGTTAAGCAGCTCAGACAAAATTCTAATGCTTATTAATCAGTAAAGGTATTAAATGCCTCAGTAGAACATCAGTCGTATTGTATTACCATTGTAACTTTACTTTTTATTGGAAAGTATGTGTTTTCTTTTTAAATCTATCAGTTCCTCATATCAGACTGATATAAACAGATGTTTATTGATCCAGAACGTTCCCACTAATTTCAAGTTCTGTAATTCAAGAACCAGGAAATCGTTCCCATGTTTAGATTTAATCCACCATGTCCTGCAGGGACAGTTTGAGATCTGGTCCAGCCCTCATTTCAAGATGTTTTTGTATTAGCTATGGTGCCTTACTCTTCCATAATAGAGGGGTCCCTCTGCCTGCCACATCTGCCAGCTTTGATTCCGTTAAATGGGTTTTCTTATACAGGTCACTCAAAATTATATTCATAGGAAGTACTTCATTTTATTTTATTTACTTCCATTTTATTTACTAAGATCGTTCAAAGTGTTTAGAAATAGACTTCTTAAAGACTATTATTTAGTCTATAGCTTTATTTAAAAAGAGTTTCAAGGGAAGGCCACTCAGAGGTGGGTGATTGATTCATTATGTATTGAACAAACATTTATGGAGCGCCTGCTATAAGCCGCGCACTGTTGCGGGTTGAGGGGATAACCATGGTAAACTCTATGACAGCCCACACCATTCTAGCCTAGAAGCCAGGCATTTTATTAATTGTTAGGGCCACAAAGAAAAAGAAGATAATTCTTGAGCCTCAGATAGAAGTTCAGAGTATTTGGGGAAGATAAATCACATGAATATAATCCAACACTATAAATAGTATAAAAGCAGAAGTTTGGAGCAGCTATTCTCCTGCGTAGTCGACTCATTGACCGTCTGTCGTTTAGCTTCCTAGAATTCCATGTGTCAGTGACTCTTTTCCCTGAAAGGAGGGAGCTTGGAATAGGGGATGTGCGGGTGTGGATCAGGGAAAGCAGCTGAGGATCTGTGTACTGAGTAGTTGTGTTGACCTCCTTCCTCCAAGATCAGGTTTTCATTATTTCAACTCTGATTTTTACCTGTTTTTAGACTTACATGATTTCCAAAGACTTGGATTTTTTTTCACCTTATTTTTCTAGTAAAGTTTTTCTTGAAAACTAGGAGCCAACAGAAGTGGTATCTCTCTGTCCTGTCCTGGCCTCTGTGTCGGTGTCTTTCTCTCTGTCTCTCACTGTAATTATGAATTCAGGTATTGCTACTTAAATATCTTAAAAGCTTTGATTTTGTGTGATGTTTTCATATCTTCTTAAATTGCATATTTTTCCTTTTATGCTTCTACTGGGATGACAGAACTCATTTTAGTATAAGAGGTCAGTGTTAATACTTTGAATGAAACAGACACTTTAACGTTAAAAAAAAAACCAAAAACTGTATGAACAACCTGTTTTTTTAAGTGCTTGAATTTTCATGAAGGTTTTATACTAAAGTATATGTGCCCCAGTGCATGCCCCTTTTAAAAAGATTAAAAAGAAAAACTATGCATGCCAAAGAGTATCCTCATTTTGAGAAGAAACTATGAGATTCCTGATACGTTAATTCTTTTCAAACTTGAAAGGACAGTGTATTGAAGCATTTATGTTCTTTGGTATTTCAGGCTGACCACAATATAGATGTCAATACTGAAGAAGATGATGATGGGGAATTAGCCCTGTGGTCTCCTGAAGTCAAGATTGTTGAACTAGTAAAAGATCATAAAGGCTTGGGATTCAGCATTTTGGATTACCAGGTATAAGAACCTGTTCAGAGCTTTTTGGAGCAATTAGTTTGTATTATAGTTATATGAAGTAGTAATTGTTTAAGACATCCACTGACTTAGGCAAAACTGAATTATTTGATGTATAATGCTACTGTCCAAAGGTGGGGTGTTATAATTTCCATTGTTACCATTACAATTGATAGCTTCCTTAGTGAATAAAATGATAGATGATGTAATAAGTGGACATAAGGGAAGGAATAGTTTTATACCCATGGATGCTTTTAGAGACTGGAACTTGATGAATTTTTTTATATGGAGGATTTTTTTCCTCCAGCTTTATTGAGGTATATTTCACATACCATAAAGTTCACTCATTTAAAGCATACAGTTCGGTTGTTTTTAGTATATTTGGAGTTGTGCAACCATCACCACAGTCTAATTTAAGAACATTTTCATCACCCCAAAAAAGAAACCCCATACATATTAGCAGTCATTCCCAATTCTCACTCTCTTCTCCCTTCCCTTAACGTGAGGGTTTTTATAGTTTTGCTTACCTATTAATCTCAATGAGTGTAACTGAGTAGAAATGTTCTTGGTGAAGTTTATATTTAATATAGAACATATAATATTTATGTATTTATATGTACCCCAATTATAACTACGGTAAAGTTACTGATGCATTTGGTTTGGGGGTGGCAATGTGAAAGGTCACAGCAAGACATCTATATGTTATACCAGTTTACCAGTTAAAGTATTTTTAGACCATCTGACTATCATGGGGAATTAAAACTGTTGGCAAGAAATCTCTTCACTTTTAAGATGCATATTTTAATACATTAGTACTGCCTAAAGACACTGTGGTTTAATAAAGCAAAATGTACTCTATCAAAGCACATAAAATGCCAAGTGATATAAAAATCAATTTTTTTTTTAATAAGACAATCAGGAATAGATTGAAAGAAAAATACTTTGAGCATTATGTAAGAACATTAAATTCCATGTTTTGGCAGTGTGCTTTAAGATTACTGAAATAGATTATATCTATTTTATTTTTGCTGGCATATTTCTGTGCCAGATACCCCTCTTCGTTATTGGAAGTTCTCTTTGGAATATTATTGAATTATGAGTTGTTGATTCCAAAAAATGCATATTTTGGGAAATATCTTTTTCAAGAAATATTAATACTGTAAGATTCTGGAAGTTTATATATTGGTTAATTATTAGGGCATATAAATATAAAGCAAATGGCACGTATTGATACTTTTTTTTCCCTCTCCAGTGTTGCTCTATTACCTAGCACATAGTAGGTGATTGATAAACATTTGCAGAATGATTGAATAAAGTTTAGGTTAGCCAAAATTAATTGGGACTAAATGAACATATTCAATGGGTTTTTTTTGTTAACATGTTGAAAACTGGGATTTAGTTTAGAAAACACTATTCAGATGTGGTTTTAGATATTCAGCTACATTTTCATTATCATTGGAATCTATATGTTTTTGCATTCTTATAAATATATCATAATGATTGCTCTTACCCTCTTAAAAAACATTATCTGCAAGTTTTATATTTTGAATATTGCACATGTTAGAGAAGTGCTTCAGAAATTAAAAAGATAAACAAAAAGTTCAGTAAAAGATGGAAAGAAAAACTTGATAGTCTTTAACAGTGTAATCCCTGCTTAAGAGAAAAATTCCTTTATCAGTTCTGAGTTTTACACTTAAAAAATATATATATATATATGCATTGTAACATACCTTTGGTTTTTTTTGGATCTTATTTTTATTTGTAAAATTCTAGATGTCCCCCATCCCATCTTCCTCACAATCACCATCACACATACTGATGTTTATTTCTGCACAGATTATATGAAGTAATTTTGCTGCAAAAGAAGTGTTAGATATTCTTCTTGCTTTTGTGCTTATTGGAGAACTGATAGAAAAAAACTTCATTTTCTAAATGCTACTTTGATTCACATTAAAGGACTCAGCTTATTTATTTCTGCAGCTAAACCTTGGAAGGAGAAACATTCAGTCTTAAACTGAATGTTTTTCTTAAGTCAATCTTAAATACACTTATAGTTGTACACAGCACGTTTTCACCATTTGTCAGTGGTATGTAGAACTGTTATCCCCGTGACATTTAGATGACACGTAAACACAATTAAAAATTTGGTTTTGGGCAAGTTAATTAATTGGTTATACCACCTCTTGTTGTAATTAGGTAATAAATTCTGAAGTTCAGAAATATTTTTTTCAAGGCCAGGTGAAGATTTAGCAGAAGACATGAAAGGCCACGTTCCTGGTTATTATTGAATTTGATGCTTCTTGTATGAATTTATTAGGCATCTGAATAGGGCTGATGCAGAGCTTCACGCTCACCCCCAAGCTTAGAATAGTTTGTATAAGAAGTGCTGTAGAAACATCTTAGCCACAGCGAAAAGATTTTAGTATAGTGGGAGAGTTTCCAGGTTATAAAGGACCTGTATTAGCAGTATTGAAGAGATTGAAAATTTACTTTGGTATTTTAATTTCAGTTAACCACTTTTCTCACTACTGAGTTTTTCTCTAGAAAAATAAGAACTCTGTCAAGAGCCTGACAAAATTATATACAATATATATTTTGTAGGTGCTTTTACAATTTCTTCATCTATAAAATAGGGATAATAATGTTTAGCTCAAAGGATTATTATGGTTTAAGTAAATTAACATGTAAAGAAGTGGGAAATGTTAGATTATTAGGGAAATGTATTATTAGTAATAATCTAATTTAGAAAATAAACACAAAAAGTCTTGATATTGTCCTCAAAGATGGAGCCATACTACAATATGTTTGTGTTCCATCAATTTTTAACTAGATTAGGAAAATTAATAAGTAGATGCTTTTAATTAGTAGATGTTTAGTGAAGTCTAAATTTAATTGTAAAATTACGTTCTAAAATGCAGCCAACTCTTGATGAGCCATATGTGAATTACCCATTTGTGGATTATTGGCCAGAAATTTGCTTTTTACGTAAATTGAGCCAAGCTTTAGGAAGAGATTAGTGAGAACATAAAGGATCTTGAATTGGCCACGGAACGATGGGATGGCAGTCTGGATAGGGGATTCAGTGATCCACCAGTGATGGAAATTGTGTAGTTGAGCAGAGAAAATAAGCAGGTCTGTGTACCTGCCATGAAAGAGCTGAATCTGATATACAGTTCTACAGCTCAGTCATATGGCCAAAGAGGAATGTGTGGCAATTCATTTTCATGAAAGGCATTTAAAATAAATTGGGGCAAAGGAAGAGGAGGAAGCAACAGGGAAGACTTAGTAAATATGATTCAGGTTGTTAGTCTCATTAAATTTTAGGGTGAAGTGATTGTAGCTTTTTTGGCTGTGATTTGAAAGGAGGTAGGATATTATTTGTTAGTCTCAACTGTGCCTAGGCATTGCTTCACGTCATGGCTCGTTAAAGTCTGGCCCTGTAAGTATACCATATTAGAAGAGTCCTTGGTCACTGTAACGTCATGCCTTATAAGATCATGTCATAGAAAACAGAGGTGTGCATAGTTTGTCAAAAGCATGAATATTATGGCTTAATTGTGTACTCTGTTTCTAAGCAATATAGAACTCTTCAGAAATTTGGTTATAACTTTTATTAGTATAGTTTTTTGCCAGTTTCTAGGTATGATTACATACTGTGCCCTAGTTATCTTTGTCTTGATTCCCCATTATTTATGTGTAATGTCTTTATTCCTTGGAATATCACTAATGCTCATATTGATACTAATCCTAATATTAATCCAAATAATTAATACAAATCCAACAATAGCTAACATATAGTGAGTGTCTGCTGTTTGCTAGGCACTCTTCTAATTACTTAATGTTTTCCTCACAAGAACCATATGAAATATGTACTATCATTATCCTCATTTTAGAAGTGAGGAACCTGAGGCACAGAGAGGTTAATTAACTCATCCAAATTCACACAGCTAGTATATGGCAGAAATAGAGTTTGAACTCAAGCAGTCAGCTGCCAGAATCTAGGCTTTTAACCACCACACATACTGCTTCTTTACTTATGAGTGGTATTTCCTTGGGTATTTTATTACAGTGGGTCCCTGTAATAAATTTATTGCAGCAGATCTTCCTGTTTTGTCAGCTTGCAGAACAATTTCATATCTTAAAGACAAGCTGCTAGATACTATCTCATTTTCAAATGCTTATATGAAAGTTTAGTAAGTATTAAAAATTAATATAGTTTGCTTATATGCACTGTGTAAGAGCTAGTGTTTATTGCTTTAAATGAAAATAATTACAAATTTGAGTCCTAAATTAGTGCAAGTAATTTGTTGTGGGCTAATGTTCAGTAATGAAGCAATTATTAGGTAGTCTGATAGTCTGTAATTTTTAATTCCTACCAAGAAGCTTGAAATAAATTTTTAACTATGTGGATTTTACCTTCATTTGACCTTTTAAGTTAAACATCGCAAGTGGATATTTTCTGGTGTTTTGATTTATGTTGAACTTTGAATAACCCCTCATGATTATAATTCACTGGAAATGTTTAACCTTATCCAGTTTTTGAACATTAGCCACGATATTGCCATTCTTGATACTTTTGAATTTCAGTGATTTAGCAGGTAAAATTTATTAACCAGTAATTCTCCTCCCTCCCACATCCCATTCCTCAGTTCTCTCCCTTCCCGATATGGGGACTGAACTCAATTTTTGTCAAAGCAGATATTTTTGAAAGGCTTTGGGTTTATCTCAGACACTGAGAGAGATAAAAATAGAAAGCATAATAGCACAGCCATTGAGAGGTGATTCATATATAAATACTCTTAGTAACATTTTAAAAAACTGTTTGAAAGACCAAAGGCAAAAGATGGCTGATTAAAAATAATAGTGAAAATATTCCTCCCTATAAAAATTAACAGTGATGAATTTTTCTTAGAAGAAATGGGTTATAAAACTTAAATAGTATGAATATAAAAAATTGCAGTATTGCTGAGTCTTGGATATGTTATGCCTCAGTATTTGTGAGAAGAACCTAGTGTGCAGTTTCTGCCTGACTACTCTGTTAAATGGAATTCTCCTTAAAAGATTTTTAAACATCATATGAAGGGAGTGTATACGTTTCATGCATGTGGTTTGAGTTGACTTTTTTCTTATTATGTGCAACAGAATGACTTTCTGTGCGCATTAGAAATGCTTTAAAAATAAGTAATATATACATAGGGCATAAAAATTCAAAGGTACATAATGGTATCCTGTGATGAGTATATCTACCTCTGACCATAATCCCTCATTTTTTATCTCCCAGATAAAAACTCCTGTTTTTATTGTCTATCATCCCAGAGATATTTTATACAGACACGATTATATAAGTGGTAGTTTGCTGGTTGTTTATTTTTTAATACATAAATGGAATATGTCATACACGCTTTCAGCATATTGCTTTTTTCCCCTCAATTATATGTTCTTTCATTGTGGTATTTATAGAGCTAGCTAGTTCTTTTTAATGACTGCATAGTATATTATTGTTGTTGTACAATAATTTATTTAACCAAGCTCCTGTACCCAGTTGGTGGGTATTTCAAATGAGGCTGTATTGGATATCCTTGTCATACTCTTTTATAAAAAGGTACGAATAAATCTTGTGATAACTTCCTAGAAGAGGAATTGCTCATCAAAAGAGCATTTATCTTTGAAATTTTGGTACATTTTTACCAAAGTGCTTGCACATAAATGTTTGTGAGACTCATGTATTTAGACTACTTAAAATTGTTGCCTTCTTATGTAATTTCCTTGTTTAGATACTTCTCCTGAAAAAGAAAGTGTAAGTAAGTGCATAATTCATGGATTTGCTAATGGTTTTCCATGATATAGACAGATTAAGTGATAGCAATATACAACTATCAACTTTGTTTCAACTTTATATTGTCAGTAATTAATTTATTGACCTTTATAGTTAAGAGAGGGCATAAACTGTTTATATTAAGACTATGATATTAGTGCCCCAAAATCTATTCCTATTTTTTCCACCAGTTTTAATCTTCTTTATCAGAAGATTGAGTTTAAAAATGGAAGAAGTTAAGGACTCTAATTTTGCCACAAGATTTGAGATTTGGGGTGAATGCTACTATCATTATATAGTCTTTAGTAACTTGTGGAAGCCCAGTATCTTTACGTTCATGCCAACTGATTAGTTTATAGAATCTGGGATATAGAATTTGATAGGTATTGATATAATTTTAACATGTAGTAGTACCTATATTATTAACATTATTAAGTTGGGTTCAGAATCTAAGATCTACAGGACAGTAATATATTGTAAGTTATGATATAGTTCCACTTTAATGCTCATGGGATCTCATAACATGGCCACCAGTATCTGTTCTTTTCTTTTGTTGCTGCTTTTATCTTCTTCTTTTTCTTCTTCTTTTTTGTTTTAAAGGAGCTCTGGTTCCAGTTCATCCGTGTATGATTAAGATATCGGTACTGAGCAAAATGTAGTCAGTCTGCTACTAATGGCAATATCCGTGTTCTTGGAAATCTATTCTGTACAAACCACACAGCTGCATTTAAAGGTCACTTTTGTTTAATGGAACTTGGGACTGATAAAGTCCCAATCTTCGCCCATCCCTGAATCCTATCCACATTTATTTTTATTAACATCAAAGTACTGTAAGCTCCAGTGCCAACTGGGCTGAAGATTTCTTTTCACAGAGGATTTGCTTCCTTTCCCTCTATGGGAAAGTTCTGTATCCTTTAAATCATTTTAAGCTGCTTCATTTGAAAAATAATTCTTAGTAGTGTGTTCATGGAGTGGATTGATTGTGGCTACTGGGGAAATTCTCTCATGGCTGAAAGGTTGCTTTTCAAGCCTGTGAAGTGGGTGAATGAAGGGGGCCCGCTCCTGGTGTGTGGAGTTTGTAGGATGATGACTGACTTCCAAACACCGCGGTGCAGCAAGACTAAAGGCATCAGGAGACCAGAAGCCACTTAATAAGAGATCAAAGAGGCTATGTGTATATCAGCTTGAAATCCAGATAGTACAGATCAAAAGCTCTCCTTAGCGAGGCAGCTGCAGGGGGATGATATTAGCAGGAGGCCTCAGAGATCTTAAGTCAGGCCTGATGTTGAACTTTGAGGGAATTTCATGGCTCCTCTGGAATACGAATTTGGCAAAAAAATCCCATTGTGTCTAATGGGGGGAGAGAGAGAATAGAGGGCAAGCGGCAAATGCTTGTCAGCCGGGTGGTGCTTTCTCCTAGGGTAGCTCTCCTTTTCACAAATGTTTCGTAAGGACTGTTTCTGCGTCACACTAGAAGGCATTGCTGAGGAGGAGAGTCTGAAAATGATATATTTGTTATATTACCTTTAGTGAGTATTCCAGAGCTGGCCAAACAGTATATACTAGTGTTTGTGAAACGACCATGGAGAGCTAAAATATAGGCATAAAGGTGCTCAGGTTTACTGCAATACCGGTACTTCTGTCTCTCCTATGAAATGCTCAAGATATTCCAGGAAGTTAGTGAATGTCAGGCCGGCTAGGCATCTGTCTCCCATGTAAGGAGAAACAGAACAATAACTTTTTTTTTTTTTAATAAAAGGAGTTGGTCTAAAGAGGAAACAGTCTCCAGAGGTGTTTCATCACTCGTGTTCCTCTATCTCTAGGTGTGGGTGTGTTTTGAAAGTTCCCACTGGATTCTGGTGTCAGCGTTGAGAACCGTGCTAGTAGATGAAAGTCATAGCCCTTCCTAGAGTATGGCAGAAAGTTGGAATCAGATCCACCGACAGGGATTGAGAGCCTGTTTTCCTAAGGCGTGGTTTTTTGTATGGCTCTGACCTGTTTGTGGGTGTCATTGGAGCCAGGCAGTGATCCAGAGGAGCCCTGCTTTCCCCAGTGAGTGCCAGGAGGTGGTGTTGCCTCCTTGTGGTACCAAAGGCCTAATTTGTTAATGATGCATGAAAGGAGATTGGCTGCCTGATCTGGACACACCACTTTCTAGGGCTCAGGTTCCCCTTTCAGGTCTTCCCTCTGTTTTATTTTAATCAGATATTTTGTTCACCAATATGGCACTTTGAACATAGAGTCAGAAAGGATCAGGATTTGCCTTCTGGCTGTGACACCCTACTAGGACTTTGGACAAGCCTATTAGTCTTTCTTATATAATAATCTCTAAAATAGAAATAATATTTTCCTTATAAAGTTATAAAGACTAAACAAAAGATGTATATAAATGCCCTTTTCTGGGCATAAAATAATGTTACTAGTTACTGAAAAATGATGATGGTGATGATGATGATGATTTTTAAAAATAGAATCTGAGCACAGACTTGCTATACCTGTTATTCATTATTTCCTTCCAAAAAATGATTGTTCACTTACGAGCTAGTATGCGGGATTAAAGATGAAAAGATATACTACCTTTCAAGTGTATATTTAACAAATGTATATTGGGCATCTTCTGTGTCAGGCACTGTTCCAGACACTGGGAATATAGCAATAAACAAAATAGACAATAGACCCTGTGTCCTCATGGAATTTAAATTCAATTCGGAGTGGAGAGACAGTGGATAAATAAGCATATGTTAAAATATAATAGATGAAACAGACTTGGGAACAACTCTCTATAGCGGTGGTAGAAGTAAGACTGCGAGATATCGTGATGATTGTTTCTTAAGACCCAGAGAGTCCTGATGGGGAACTGAGGCATGACTTGCACACAAACAGGTAGTGGACATTCCAGGAACGGAAGTGTCCTGAAATTGATAACTTGGCCCTGATTTTATGTCTTGACTTTCTTTAGTAGCTGTGAACTGTTTAATATTAATCTAAGCTTTCATATTTTATTCCTTGTAATGAAAAATCCTTTGAGAAATTTTCAGTTCTAACATTTATAAAATATGACCACCATTTCCCATGATAATAATAGATAGTAATTATGTACTGCTCACACACACTGGTTTAATTATTTCTACAACTTCATGAGGTAGGTCCTATAATCATCTTCATTTTATAGATGAGGAACCTGATGATAAGAGGTTAAGGAATTTGCTCAGGATTATCCAATTGTTAAGTAGTGGAACTGGGCTCCTAAGTCTGTGGTCACGTAGAGTGAAAGTACAGTCTTTAGACCAGAAACAACACTGATTCTTCATAATTGTGGCTCTAGTGAAAGAGGATAAAAATTTCTGATTATCTTTCCAGAGAGAAACACTTACTACAGTTCTAAAAAATTTACTTCATATTTTCCTGAATCCTATGGTCCCTTGCCTTAACCCCTCCCACCTAGTCAAAGCTCTTTAGAGACCTGATGGCCTTTTCACTGCCAGAGAGTAGAAACTATGTGTATTTTACCTTACATTTCCCAGCAGGACTCCTTAGCCTTTTTCCTGTGCAGTTTCAAAGCTGGAAAAGTTTTGTTCTGCATTTTGTGTGCTACGTATCACAGAGTATTGCTTGCCCTTTCAAGGATTGAAAAAAAAAAAAAGTCACAGAATCTTTTCAGAAGAATGAAGCACGTCCTATGTCCTTGATACGGCCGTGGTTGTCAGAGGAGTTTCCGGTGGAGAGATGGCTCCTGTCCCTTAGTGTCGGCTTTAAGGGGGAGTGAGAACTGAGGACACCATGCTGCTCTGAGCCTCTCTTCAGGTGCAGAGGCACGTATCTGGAGAGTAGAGGGTCAGCACTTCATTGTCATGTGTTAACACTTATGTGTAATATCAGGGATGGTTTAGCAATTGATAGCACTGTTGGTCTAAATTACACATGCTCAGTTGAATTAACTCCTCAAACATATATGTCCTATCAAATTCTTTTCCATTATCTTCATAGTAACAGAAACAGAAGGAGTAATAGCAAGAATAAGAGTAAAAGCACTTATGGAGTCATTACTATGGGCCTTCCAAGCATTTATCATGCCTTATCTCATTTAATGCTTTTAACAACTTTACAAAATCTGTATTATTGTTATTTCCACTTACAATGAGAAACTCGAGTCTCAGAGATTCAACAACTTGAACAGTACCACTCAGCTGGTTTTTTTTTTTTTTAATTCATTTTTGGCTGCATTGGGCCTTGGTTGCTGCACGAGGGCTTTCTCTAGTTGCGGTGAGCAGGGGCTACTCTTTATTACGGTGCAGGTGCTTCTTATTGCGGTGGCTTCTCTTGTTGTGGAGCATGGGTTCTAGGCACGCAGGCTTCAGTAGTTGTGGCACAAGGGCTCGGTAGCTGTGGCTCGTGGGCTCTAGAGCACAGGCTCAGTAGTTGTGGCACACCGGCTCAGTTGCTCCGTGGCTTGTGGGATCTTCCCGGACCAGGGCTTGAACCCGTGTCCCCTGCGTTGGCAGGCAGATTCTCAACCACTGCGCCACCAGGGAACTCGCTCAGCTGGTATTTGTAACTGTTTAGCTTAAGTTGAGAGTGATTTCTTTGGAAAAGTAAAATAAATTCCAGAACTAATATTTAAAAAGCTTTTAAAAGTTTTGTGTGTCTATACTTTCCTTGCATCATCATAATAACTTTCAACTAATATAGTTTTTTTCTGGAAGATAATGGGATATGTCTTATTTATAAATTCATTTTCTTCTTACAAATTTTTGGGTAAAATACACATAACACAAAATTTACCATCTTAATTTTTAAGTGCATAGTTTGGTCGTGTTGGGTATATTCACATTTCAACTAATGTAATTTTAATAGAGAGTGTGACTTTGTCCTTGAGTACTACCATCAGCCTGATGGAACCCCAGCCATTTCAGCCAGGTGATGGGACTTTGAGATAAAGGACAGTTGTGTGGTTTGTTTTGTTTTCCTCAAAACTAGCGAAAGTCCTGGGCCAGGAGTGAACAGTAAGTACGTAAACAATTACAGCATGACATAAAATTTTTAGGAGATGAAACATCCAAAGATAATGTTTAGTATCCAAGGAGAATGTCAACTAGGAGACTAGAAGGGGATGAGAGAAAGTCGTGGGCCTCTGCTTGAACCAATTAAATTATTATGATGTTTAAAATAGATTTTTAAAGTATGAAATTATACAGAATAAAATTATGTGCAAGCTTATGTATTTTTTCCTCCATTTTAGACTATATTTTGATCTTTTAGCAAGTTTCTCTGTGCACCTTTTTTTCCATTGTACTTTTAAAATTTTATTTATTTAAATTTATTTATTTTTGGCTGTGTTGGGTCTTCATTGCTGTGCATGGGCTTTTCTAGTTGCGGCGAGTGGGGGCTACTCTGTTGTGGTGTGCAGGCTTCTCATTGTAGTGGCTTCTCGTTGTGGAGCATGGGCTCTAGGCGTGCAGGCTTCAGTAGTTGTGGCATGTGGGCTCAGTAGTTGTGGCTCGTGGGCTCTAAAGCACAGGCTCAGTAGTTGTGGCGTGGGCTTAGTTGCTCCACGGCATGTGGGATCTTCCCGGACCAGGGCTCGAGCCCGTGTCCCCTGCATTGGCAGGTGGATTCTTAACCACTGTGCCACCAGGGAAGCCCTCCATTGCACTTTTAATTGTCTTGTGTGCTGTACTTACTGTGCCACTCAGAGACTGCTTCGTTCTATGTATGATGTGTGGAAAAATCTATTCTTAATGTCTGATAGTATTAAGGAAGTAATAAGACACAAGGAGCCAGGAACCATATCAGTTCAATTTATCTTGAGTGCACTGGAAGTATTTTGTGGGCACTTACTTTGAACGTGATGGTGGTGTGGTAATTGGTATGATTTGTGTAAAACTTGGCTATATTATAAAATAGTAAAAAATGGGGTTAGATTCTGATAAGGTAGCTTAGTCATTATTCATTAGAATCATTTACTTATTGCCTTGCATTCACTATAAATACATTTCTCTTTCCTAAAAGTAAATGCTTAGCTTGTTGGTCAAATCAGAAGATGGTCTTTTAGTATAAATAATTACATCCTGCATTCTTAAACCAGAACTATTCTAGTGATTTAAATTCAAGTAATAGTCTCTGACTTGTCTTTGTTGCTGTCTAAAAATGGCAAAAAAGTTGTTTTAATATTCCTTTCATGAAAAAGAGTACATGTATATATTTTGTTATATCTTTTGTTTTGATGGTAGAATACTCAGAAATTAGATACTGCGTAGTTAGTGGCATTTTTATGAGTTCTTAAAAGACATCACTAACTAAAATTATACTACGTTTGTGACCAAAGTGTAGTCTTTTTCATTGCTGATGCTGTGTTTTGAATTAACTTCTGTCATTCCCTACTTTTTATAGTGGTTTTGTGAATGTTTTGGTAGAAATTAATGACAAATTTGACTCAAGATATTCTGTCAAATTTAGTTACAGAATTTTGGAGTTAGGGGAACAGATCACAACTGTCATGTATCCAACTTTCTCATTTTACAATTGAAGAAACTGACTCAGAAAAATGAAGAACTTGTGAAACTGTACAGAGTCAGGCTGGGGGCTCAAAACTTGTTCCTTGACTTCTAATCGACACCCATCCTACCACTAGTGGATTGAATGGCTGTCTTCCTTGTCTCTCTCTCTTATGTATATTTTCTTCTTTTTAGAAAAATCTTTGGATTCCTGTTTTCTGACTGACATCGTTCACAGTGGACATTTTAATTCATGCCAGCTGTGCATCAGTCCTTCTGCAGATCATTGTTTTTTCCTTAAGATGTGTATGTCTCTGTGTGTGTGTGTGTGTGTGTAAAAGAGCATTTGCTTTGCCCTTCTTTGTACTCAATTCCTTCTTCCACCTACCTCCAGGATGAAATAGCTAGCTGTCTCCCTTTTAAACTTAATGGTTTCTTTCTGTGTTCTCCATTTCAGTAACTTCCTTGGGATCTTATTTTAAAAATTATTTAGCTGTTAATTCATTTAGATTTTAACTTACTACTCTTTAGTTCAAAAAGTAATTGCCACATTTAAGAGTATACTCTTCAAACCTAGAACAAATTCATAGAGACAGAAAGCAAAATAGCCGTTGGGGGGAAATGGGGACTCACTTAATGGATATAGAGTTTCAGTATGGGAGGATGAAAAATTTCTGGAGATGAATAGTGAAATGGGGGAATTCCCTGGCAGTCCAGCAGTTAGGACTTGGCGCTTTCTCTGCGGTGGCCTGGGTTCAATCCCTGGTCGGGGAACTAAGATCCCGCAAGCTGTGCAGCGCAACCAAAAAAAAAAAAAAAAAAAAAGTGGTGACGGTAGTACAACAATGTGAATGTACTTGCCACTGAACTGTACGCTTAAAAATGGTTAAAATGTAATAAGAACCTGCTGTGTAAAAAATAAAATAAAATTCAAAAATACATGGTTAAAATGGTAAATTTTGTTATATTGGGCTCTTTGCTGCTTTCATAGTTTTCTCTCAGTTGACCATTGTTCAGTTGGAGCCATTCTCTTATCAAATAGTATGTGCTAGCTGCCTCATGTTATCCAGAAATTTATGTAGATCTTTCAAATTATCTTTGAAACATAATTCCTCACACTAATGTGAATAACTGTTTGTGGAGTGAAGCTCAGTAGCCCAGTTCTGTACTAATGTCACCACAACATTGAATTCATTGGTTAGGAGATCTGATTTGTAGAGCGCTTTCTGTTTCACAGTTGTTTGAAGTTGTTTTTCTAGTCATTCTTTGGAATCATTTCACTTTGGGGAAGGACTCCTGCGATACAGGAGAGCAGGTATTTTGGTGTGGTGAGCTGTCTAACAGCACAGAACCTTAATGACATAGAATTAAGGCTGTATGAATGAACCGTATTTCCTCTCATGAGTTTACTGTAGGCCAACTTTGTTTTATTGTACTCACTTGTCAATAAGTGTCAACATTATCAAAGGTAAATAATTTGTACCCAAGTTTTTATCTGAAATAAACTATTGCCATCTCTTTGCCATTGTGGTCACTACATTCTTATTCCATTATTTTTTTTAAAGTGAAAATAAGCCTTTTTAAAAATTTAATTAATTTATTAAAAATTTTTTTTTGGCTGCATTGGGTCTTCATTGTTGCGTGTGGGCTTTCTCTAGTTGCTGCAGGCAGGGACTTCTCTTCGTTGTGGTACACGGGTTTCTCATTGTGGTGGCTTCTCTTGTTGCGGAGCATGGGCTCTTGGCACTTGGGCTTCAGTAGTTGTGGCTTGTGGACTCTAGAGTGCAGGCTCAGTAGTTGTGGCGCATGGGCTTAGTTGCTCCGAGGCATGTGGGATCTTCCTGGACCAGGGATCGAACCCGTGTCCCCTGCGTTGGCAGGTGGATTCTTAACCACTGCGCCACCAGGGAAGTCCTCTTATTCCATTATTTAACGTTTTTAAAAGTTTGGGTGATAGAATAGATTTTTAAAACAAGAACAACCCAAAAGTTATCCTTTATTTTATTTTTTGTTTGTCTTTATTTTTTTAAATTTTAGTTTTAAAAATTTTTTATTTTTATTTTTATTTTTTGGCTGTGCCATGCGGCATGCGGGATCTTAGTTCCCTGACCAGGGATTGAACCCACACCCCCCGTAGTGGAAGCGTGGAGTCTTAACCACTGGACCGCCAGGGAAGTCCCAGTTATCCTTTATTTTGAATCCGTGTCGTCAAGTCCTTGTAACACCTTGATTTTTGTTTTCCTTTATTGGAGTAATACTGCAAACATATAAATGTTGAATGTCAGAATTGTCCTTGGTGTATGTCTCATATTCCTCTTATTTTAAAGAATGCCTTTTACTGAGGCATTGGCCAGTTTATTAAATGTGAGCACTTCATGTTCATTTCCTCTGTCTCCTCTTTATGTAACATTTTCTGCTTCATGCCTTTCCACTGAGTTTGCCATGGTTGCTTACCTGTATTTGTAGTTTTAGTTTTGGAGCAGCTTTGAGACTAGAGCTCTCTACATCTTCTGGTTGATATCCTTGTCTCTGAGAGAGCCCAGTTTCAATTGAACCGCCTCTCTGCCCCAGGTGACACCGCTGTACCGTGCTTTAGTTTATGTGAGCCCTGGTCTCTTTGGTCTGTGGGAATGTACACAAATATTCATATAATACATTTTATAGACACTTCTGAACTTTGAATTCCATCCATTTGGGAATAAGGATTGTCACATGTTTGTATGTGTTCATGTGAAGGTGTCTAAAGGACACCAAAGGAATGGATTCTTGAGAACGTTAAGTGTGAATTAAAACCTGGCAAACAAATGCATGTTTAGCTGTCCATGGAGGCACGCTGCACATTCTGTTCTAACTTTCATCAACTAGGTACCAACATATAAACCCCTAGTGGCCAAGTGTGGTACTTTAGGCACTCAGTTTTATACACTTTGGCAAGGTAATAAATATATATTCTAACAATTTGCCTTCTTTCAACATTCATTCATTTAGCAAATACCTAAAGAAGCTGCATGACATAGTGGCTAACAGCATGAACTCTGGGGCTTAACTGGCTGGTTTAAATTCTGGTTGTACTACTTATCAACTGTGTGTTTTAGTTAAGTTATTTAATTTTCCTCTGCCTTAGTTTTCTCATCTGGAAATTAGGGATAATGATGGAACCTACCTCATGTTGGTGTGAGGATTAATTAAATAGGTTCAATGAAGTAAGATATTTAGATCATGCCTGGCATGGCAAGACCTCAGTAAGTGTTAACAGTTGTTGTTGTTATTCACATATGACAGGATGTAGCCTTTGCCTTATAGCTGTACTTATAGTCCAGCAAGGAGAGAGAACCTAAATAGATTCAGTCATTTGATATTTCAACTATTATTCAGTCCCTTCTCTGTGGCAGGCACTGTAGTCGGCCCTGGAAATAAGGTAGCAAATAGGCAAACATATCCTTGCTCTCATGAAGCTTAGTGTTAGTAGGGAAGATGGTTAAAATAATTTCAGTAGAATGTCAAAAAAGTTGTAATAGGAAAAATGCAACATTGCTGTGTATACATCTAGCAGGAGGACCTAACTTATTCTAAAAGGTCAAGGACAGTGAGGAAACTATATTATGACAAATGCTATAATGGAAGATCTTTTTTTAGGTTTAGAGATAACCACAGAGTAGGAAGTGCTTGAGCCTTCTTCGGGAAGTCAGGGAAAACTTCTCATTGGAGGAAACATGTGAGTTGACTCTGGTGGCAAAGATACAGATAAGTGGCAGGAAGAACATTCCTGGCAGATGGAATGGTTTGTAGAATATCGTGAAGCATACCAAAGCCTTCCACAGTCCTGAACTTCAGTAGTTCTGGATTGTTGGGACAATGTGTGGGGCAGATTGGGGGTGAGCAGTGGTACATGTGGGAAGAGCAAGGGGAGATGAGACTAAACTGCAGATCTGAAGGAATTTTCCTGCCAAAGAGCACTTTATCGTGAAGGCAGTGGGTGTCACTGAAATATTTTATGCAGGGGAGGAATTGCAATCCCATTTTTATCTTTAAAAATCATTATTTTCTCTCTGTAGACAATAGACTGAAGAGGGTAAGATTGGAGACAGGTAGACCTTTGGGAAGACTGAAGCAGTTGCATAGGAGAGAAATAATAGTGCAGCAGGAATGGAGAGAA
Source organism: Lagenorhynchus albirostris (assembly GCF_949774975.1). Taxonomy (NCBI): domain Eukaryota; kingdom Metazoa; phylum Chordata; class Mammalia; order Artiodactyla; family Delphinidae; genus Lagenorhynchus; species Lagenorhynchus albirostris. Next base: position 133,604,181 of record NC_083096.1, on the reverse strand, counting down.
AGGATCGGATAGAAGAGGCAGAAGGGCAGTTGACATGCCTTAGCCAGCAACCCAGTGAAAAGGTGAGAGCGAGCGAGTGAGTGCTTGGGTGTATGGCAGTGCCACTCAGGGACTATGGGAGGAGAGAAGTCTGTTTGTCACCTTGGATTTCCCCCAACATTGAAACTCCCTGTGTTTATAATAACTATCAAACATTAGTATCACTTCAAGAGACCTCAAAAATCCTCATATGAGCTTTTCTTCAGGCATTTTATTCACCTGTGAGACAAAGCAGTTAGACTGGTTCTCTTCGGATTTCATAGCTAAGTAGCGAGGAGAATTCAGGTGTAGAGCTCCTGTCTTCCCATGTAGCATTCTGATGAAAGTTGGCTGTGCCTAATTGATTGTAGGAGTTTTTAAGAGCTATAGGGAATGACTTTCATAAATGGTTGAGTTAAAGCAGACATACAGGATACTGTTAGAACATGTGTAAGAATATAAGGATTTTGAACAAATAGGAAAAAACATCTTTCAGAAGAGGAGAATGGCTTGAATAGTAAAAGATGATTTATCTTGTGTTCTGTGGTTGGTACTTAGTACCCCCTGTTGGCTGTTTAGTCTAAAACAACATCTTGATTCTTGAATACAATGTTCCTTACAGTGTTGTTTACCAAAACAAGAAAAATTAGAGATTTAAAAATTATGGTAAAAGTTGATAAAAACTGATGGGGACTTGAAAAAATCTGGATGGGGTCTAGAAGTTGGGTAGAGGTCTTGAGAAATATCTTTATAACATTTTGTTGGATTTAACATGGGTATGATATTATAGACTACATTTTCAGAAGACAGACTTTTCTGATGAGAAGCAGCCTGGTTTTTAAGCATGTCGTATGTGGCAAAGCCTCAAGAATAGTAGCCGCCCTGGTAGGCAGTAGCAGCTGCTGTTCTTCCATAGGGTGGCTACTACATGTGATGACCATGAAAGGAAACGACTGTTACTCATTAAAGCAACTCCATTTAGCTACGTGAGAGATTACCTGGTCAGAAAAGTCATCATAGAAAATGCAGTGGTGATTATCCGTAATGGGGTATCTTCAGTAGTGGGTGGTTTGTCTTTTTTTAAGTGACAAAGAAGCTGCCGTTGGCTTCTTTCCTCCAGGAAAAGGGATGGTAGATTGGATTTAGTGTTTAGAATAACTAGGAAGCCCAAGCCTGAATAAATTTTAGTAAGCAGGCACACCTGGTACTAGTTTGCGGTCTAAAGAAGGTTGCATTTTGTATAAATAAATGCTCACCATGATTTTTCTATAATAAGGGAAATCTATTAATCTATTTTCTATTTCCATTATTTCCTGGTAATCTTTCTTTGAAATGTTTCTAGTTATCATTTCAACTGGTTGCATTTTGAAAACCAATTCACTGTTTATTTGGGTAAAAAATAGTACTTTTTGCTTAGGTGTTATATGAAACTGCAGAGATGGCTCACACCCACCCAGTGAAATCATTTATTTGCTTTTGGTGTATTTCACTGTTGCAGTTTTCTCTAAGAAAGTTTAGTAATTACTAATATGAAGTAATGCTAGCTGCTTTCTGTGCATTTCATGAAGGGAATAAGCTATTTTATAGTTTCCCTTCCCCCCCAATAAAAAAGCCTTCCATCAGAAACTGACAGCCTAAATGAAGGACATAATTGTACAGCTTATTTATTAGTGTGTCAAACTTCAAATGTAATGGTTTCATATTTCAGAATGAAAAAGTGTGTTGTGATTCATGGTCGCTGGTGACAAAATAGACAGCTCTTTTATATTACTGCACTGATCACTGCTGATATCCCACTGTACTCTTTTTTTTTGGGGGGGGGCCCTTATTGTTCTCTTCCTATGCAATAGCTCCCTCTACTTGAAAATATTGGTGTAATTATAGTTTAACACGGTACTTTATTAGTGAGTTCCCATGACTATTTTTACTTTCAATCCTCTTTATTAGTATGTGGTGTTATTACAACAGAGCATGTTAGAAATTTACCAAGAATCTCTTGACTTGGTAGTGGAAAAGCAAGATTTAGTTAAGGAAAGTAAAATAAGTTGTTTGAAGGCATTTTTCAGGGAATTTGCTCTATAGCCTTTGTTGATTTAAATATGGTATATTTGGTTAAGATTCCATGCAGTATTGAAAATAAGCCTTGATGTCTACAACATAGAGGTATAGAAAACTGCAGCAGAAACCTTCAAAAGAACCATCAGCCACTTCAAACAGACATAGCCTGGAACTTGGCAAATTCTCACTTTACTAATTCCAAAGTCTTACCATTCTAACACAAAACGTGGTAGTTTCTACTTTCTCAGGAAGGGTTTAATAGAAACTAACAGTAGTAGAATCTCATGCTACTACGTTTTGCCTTTATGGAACAGTATGTACATAATGAAACAGTAGGAGCAAAATAGACAAACCAAGCGAGTGATGTTAAGGGTGAGATTTATTTTTTTTCTCTCCCTTACGAAGTTTGAGGTTTAGTAATTGTATCATATACCTCCACCATTAGGACAAATAAGAGATGCTACTCAAACATAAGATTTCCACATAGATGTTTCTTTTCCATTCATAACTCTTTATTTCCAATTTGTTCTGATTATTATTATGGTGCAGAGCACAATGGTTAAGAGGAGGGCTTAGGAGCCAGACTGAGTTTGAATCCTGGCTCTGCCACTCACCAGCTGGGTGATCTTGGCAAGTTTCCTTAACCTTCTGACCTTCAGCTTCCTCATTTGTAAAATACAGACAATAAATCTACCCACATCCTGGAATTTGTTGTAAGGATTAGCTGAATTACTGATTGTCAAGCACTTAGAACAGAGCCTGACACATAGTAAGTGCTATATATCAGTGTTTGGTGAATAAAATAAAAAATAATAGTGTGGCTATAAATTGGTTTTTATTAGCCAAATGTATTTATAGAGTGTCAGTGTTATCTTCCGTGCTTAATGAAGAGAAATATGGGGCCCTCCCAGTGGGTGAGAGGGATTTGCACAATGATTTTGTTCATGAATTAATACTCAGTTCCTCTGTATTAGAATAATTCTCACCTAGGGGTACCTATACCATGTCATAATTTTAGGTTATGTTATTTTTAAACATACTTTTTAAAGGCAGTGGTATATGCCATGGTTTCCATGTCTTTTTGGAACTTAAGTGATTTAGCAAGAAGATTTTATACAGGTGAAATGCCTAAGAATGCAGTATCATTTCCCATCGTACACTGCTTTTGGAGCCTACTTATTGCCCAAGCGCAATAATAGATGGGCTTGTCTTTGGTCCATAGTATGACTATGCTTAAGGATGTCAGAGATTCTTTTCCAACTCTCCCCAGATCTCTTGTGGTCCAACAAAATATCGATCATCAAAACTTTAAAAAAGAAATTTATATGTATTGAGCACTCAGACATGCAACTGAAGTTGTTAAGGTTATGTCTTTATCTTGATACAAGCTGATATTTGTGTGGATGTATAGAGTAATTTTTTTTTTTTTTTTTTTTTTGTGGTACGCGGGCCTCTCACTGTTATAGCCTCTCCCGTTGCGGAGCACAGGCTCCGGACGCGCAGGCTCAGCGGCCATGGCTTACGGGCCCAGCCGCTCCGCGGCATGTGGGATCTTCCCGCACCGGGGCACGAACCCGTGTCCGCTGCATTGGCGGGCGGACTCTCAACCACTGCGCCACCAGGGAAGCCCTAGAGTGATATTTTAATAGATTTTGTTTTTGGAAGAATACTACCAGAATACTGGACACATAAAGTAAATAGTCAAATGAGATTCATGAGTCAGACATACCCTTTTCTATTGTGATTAGCTTTATTTGCACTTCGCAGATATTGCATTTTTTTTACAGATTGAAGGTTTGCAGCAACCCTGTGTCATTAGATGATGGTTAGCATTTTTTAGTAATAAGGTATTTTTAAATTAAGGTATGACATTGTTTTTTTAGACATAATGTTATTGCACACTTTGTAGACTACAGTATAGTGTAAACATAACTGTTATATGCACTGGGGAAACCAAAAAACTTATGTGACTCACTTTATTGTGATATTCGCTTTATTGTAGTTGTCTGGAACCAAACCCACAATATCGCTGAGGTATAACTGTCCATATACTTGTCTTAAGGCTATATATTTGTTTTTAGGGAACTGACTCATCTTTCTTTTTTGCTTGATCCTTAGGACCCCTTGGATCCCACAAGATCAGTGATTGTGATTCGCTCCCTGGTGGCAGATGGTGTGGCAGAAAGAGGCAGAGAACTATTACCTGGAGACCGCCTGGTCTCAGTCAATGAATACTGTTTGGACAACACCACACTTGCTGAAGCTGTGGAAGTGTTGAAAGCTGTGCCACCAGGCATTGTACACCTTGGCATCTGTAAGCCTTTGGTGGTAAGTGTCGAATTTCGTTAATATAGGAAATGATAATACTATATCATTATAGGATATTGATAATATCAGTATTTAAGAACATGGATTTTGCAGACAAATACACCTGGCTTCGAATCCCTGTTCCACTGCTTACTATACATGTGTCTGTGCAAGTTTCTTAACGTCCTTGACTTAATTTTCAGAAAAAAAATGTCTACCCCATAGGATTTTGAGGATTAAAGATGATATTTGTTAAGTGCTTATTAGCACATTACTACATCAGTGCTAGCTGCCAACATTACTAGTCCTACTGCTACTACTTTTATCTTTATACTTTTAACACAGACTTCTAAGTTCTCATTACATTCCTTATGTTATAAATTAAAATAAGTATGTTTATGCGTTTTAACTTTCATTTGGGCATGATGTCGAGATGGCTTGGTAAGTTGAAATCTAGTTAACCATATCTCAGTAAGATTTTAATATGCTTTTCTGACCATCAATGTGCCTTGTAACCCCTAGCATCTAAACTCCGATATGGTCAAGCCATCCTGAAGTCATCTTATTGTTTAATCTCATGTGCTATGTCAGATCACTGTTTGTTTTTCTTTTTCTTTTTTCCTGCAACTTCCCTAGATCACTCTTTCTGACTGAAGTATTATTAGTTATGGTGCTATTGAGGTTCCCCAATGTAAAAAAAATACTTGATGATAATTTTCAAGTGGCATTAAAGTATTATTGAGTGCTTATATATGTCACTCAGTATTTTAAGCTCTTTACATGCACTAATTTAGTCATCACAGGAACTTTAAGAGGAGGTAATCCTCTTATTACCACTACTATGTATTGAGTTAGTCAAGACACAGAGCTGAGTAACTTATGCAAGGTAATATAACTAGTAAGGGGGAGAGTTGGAATATAAACTCAGCAGAGTGGCTTCAGACCCTTAGCCACAATGCTATATGTTCCTATTCTAATTTGTTGTCACAGTTTAGTTTCATGCCGCATGTCTGAAACAGATAGCATGGTTGTAGTAGAGTGTTGGACTGGATTTCAAGAAATCTGGGCTCTGTTTCTAACTTTGCTACAAGTTAGTCCAGTGGGTCTCAAATTCAATGATATGTGATAGACGTAAGAATCACCTTGGAGATGGTTAAAATGCAGTTTCCCAGGTCCTACTCTCGGAGATTCTGACTTAGTGATTCTCGTGTGCTGTTCAGGAATCTGCCTCTTCAGTGAGTCACTGGCGTAGTTCTGATGCAGAAGTTTTGCCCTTTGAGAAGCACTATACCAGTAATTCGATCATAGGTACAGCACTTTTCTGAGCCTACTTTTTCATTTCTGAAAAGACTAAAAAAGACTAGAGAATTCATAAGATCTTTCTTAACTCTAAAATTCTTTTATTCTGTGAAATATATTAGCACACTACAAGTGTTCATATAGATAAATAGGTATATAGATAGAGATCTGTCTATATAGATATTGTTACATATGTTCATTTATAGACATAGAGTCATGTATTACACATAGTATTTTTGCATTGGGGAACCTCACGTGACCTTCATATATTACTTTATTATTCTTCACATATTATACATCAAGATGCCTATATATTACACCTATCAGATACTTTAAACATTTTGAAATGGAATATAGCACATAGCTAAGTCAAGTTCTTGACTTTATACTGTGTATTTGGGGTGTGAGTGTTGCCATAGTCAGTATATACCATGAGATACCCAATTTGATTTTTGGACAAATTAAGGAGGGGAAACTTAATATTTTTATGGGACCTCATCTTGGTATTTTGGATTGTGGCAAGAGCTTTGTCTAGATTTTCCCTGATGATTATTTGCCTGATTATTTGGGTTACCAGAGAAAGTCCCGACTATTTATGATCTATAGGACCTAAGCAGTGTGACTTTACTTTGAAGCAATTGAAGGAAGTCTCAGGCAGTGTAAAGAACAGAACTTAGTAACAACTGGCTGTGGATTCCTGTGCTATTTCTGGCAGAGGTAGAGCTGCACAAACCTCGGGACCTTGGAGCCTTGCTCTGAGAGGATTTTGGAATGCAGTAATTGTGAGGTGGACCTTTGCCTAGGCTTCCCTCAGTGAGTAGAAGGCTGCCAGGATGCTGGGGAGTTGGGAGGCCAGTGAAGGAATTCGAGAAAAGGTCACTTTCAAGACTTAGTGATGATTCCACTAAAAATTTCTAAGTAATTCCTTCTTTAACATCTGGGTTCTTTTAGCAAAACTGTCTGTGAGCTGTAAATAGTGATGCATGGATATTCTCTGAGGTCTCTCTATTTCTCTGTCTCTCTCTCTCATGGTCCAGTTGGTGGTCACTTATCTCATCACTTAATGTTTGCTGAGCATTTGCTCAGTCCTCAGGAGAACCGGAGAGAGAGTATGAATAAGAAGGTCCAAAGTCAAGTTGGAGCAAAAAGACTATGAATATGTAACAGGAGAATAGAATTATTTTTTATTAAGTCTTGTACCATATAGATATATACTATCTATATAATATAGGTATTCTATAATCTTGCATTATAGTCTTATGTAGAAAGTTATTATCTGTATAGTTTCATGTTAACCGGAAATGTGACTTGACTTTCTCTTTTCCACAAACTCACCTCAGATGTCACAGATAAAAAATGAGTGAACTGACTTTAAAAAGTCCATTGTATCTTCAGAACCCACAGGACAGAGCTGGCAATGGAGTTCTTGAGCCAGACATCTGTGGGATTTTGCTTAGTTCTGTGATTTGCAAAGCTGTGTGTCCTTGGGCCAGTTATTTAACCTCACCAGCTCCCACTTGGGATCACAAATCATGGTAGCCGAGATCACAGGCTCTAGAGCCAGACAGCCAGGGCTCATATTCTGGGTGTGTAACTGGCTAGTTATGTACCTTTGAGCAAATTACTGTGCCTGTGTTACTCATCTGTAAAATGAGGTTAATAAGAGCACCTACTTCTTAGAATATGTATTAATATATTAATAAATATATTAAATGAATTGATATATTTAAAGTGCTAAAACCTGTGCCTGTGAGATATATATCTATTTGATGTTATTTTCCTGTAAATATAAAAATCCTGACCTAATAGAATTGCTGTAAAGGTTAAGCTGAGACAAAGCACGTAAAAGTGATTACCATAGATTTTGATACATAGCTAGGACTTGATAAATTGTAACTGTGTTATTACCTGGGACTGATGCTGAGCTGGTAGGAACCATGATGATTGTCCCTCTTCTGACGGAGAGTGGCTACCCTGTACCATTGTTAAATATTTTGAGTATCACCCTGTATAAACTTAGGTGTTTCTTAATATTAAGGTCTCTTCCTGGGAAAGTGATTTTTTCTTTAAGGAATACCTAAAAAGAATAAAAAGTTTGAGAAGCTTTGACCTGAACATGGATTTTTTTGGTTATTAAAGAAAAATTTGGTCTAATAAAACAATTTACATAAATTTTATTGTGTACTTGCATTTAATGGAAAGATAAGAATTAATCTGAAAAGCGTTTGAAACTAAGATACTTTCTTCATTACAAAAGTACTTCTTTGGTTGCCAGAGTTGGGGGCTGGGGGTGGGCAAAATAGGTGAAGGTGGTCAAAAGATACAAATCTCCAGTTATAAGTCCTAAGGATGTAAGGTATAGCATGGTGACTATAGTTAACAACACTGTATTGTATATTTGAAATTTGAGTTATTAACTAAACTTATCGTGGTGATTATTTTGCAACATATACATCTACCAAATCATTATGTTGTACACTTAAAACTAATATAATGTTTTATGTCAATTAGAACTCAATAAAAAAAAAGTTTCATGGTTGACAAAAACAGTTCTTCAGTCATGCTAAAATAATTAAAAATTAAAAGTGCTTCTATTTTCAGGAAGGTGATAAAGAGGAAGAAAATCATATTTTACATTCAAACAATAATGAAGACAAGACTGACATTTCAGGAACAGTTCATGATATAAATTCATCTTTAATACTTGAAGCACCCAAGGTATTTAGTACATTTATTTCCCAAGTAAACAGTTGCTATTATAAAGAAGACAAAAGCTTGTTCTCACTCTCATTTCTTGGCTAAATAGATACAAATCAAATAATCCCCCCCTTATTAATTTTTTTAATCGCAGATATTTATTTATTTATTTTTGGCTGCAGTGCGTGACACGCTGGATCTTAGATCCCTGACCGGGGTCAAACCCATGTCCCCTGCAGTGGAAGTGCAGATTCTTAACCCCTGGACCACCAGGGAAGTCCCTATTAATTTTTTTTAAACTGAAATCTTTTCTCTCTTGTATCACATTGCCTCCATAAATGACATAGCCCAGGTATAAGGCATTTTCAAAGAACAAACGTACCTCATTTTATATCACTAATATACTCTTAAAATTTTGAGGGTAGAACATATTTTTGAAAATAGACCTGCATTAAAAAAAATGCTGTAGAATAAGAGCTATACAGAGCTTCTTATTGAATACTTTCTAAAGAAAAGAGTTATTTAGTCAAACTTTACTTTATGCTTTAATATTAGAAAGTATATTTTGAAGCTTTTCCCTTTTTATTCTTAAAATGAATTGTGTTTATTTTGCTTCTTGAGTTAGAGTATGGTTTTGCTTTACTTGATAACAACTGTCTTTTGATATTCTTTACATAGTTTGTTGACAGTGTCTAAAACTGATATGTAGTCCTATAATGTCCATTATATTTTTGTAGTTTAAACATTTTTTGTTACAGTTTTATAACTGTGTGACATGTTTAAATATGCCTTCTAAATGCAGTTTTTTTTCTTTTTTTGAAATAACTAGATTACAGTATTTGGTATAGTATATTAATTTAAAAGTGTCACTGCAATGATGTCTAGCTGCAAGTGAGGAAGCAGTGGGAAGGAGTAGATTCATTTCAGGAATTTGCATTTATTGATACTTAATGAATAGGACTTAAAATAGGAAATGTCGTTGATCCCTTAGAGGGAATTGGGCCTCATTGTGCCCAGCACCCTAAGGTGCCTTGGAGTTAGGTCAAAGGCTCAGCAGATCCATATATTCCTCAAGCGTTACCTAGGAACTCAACAGAGTTTCTGCTCATGCATGACTGTCTAGCTTCAGTTTTATGTACTTGCTTTTCTGATTAGTGAAGTATGAATTAATTGAAGAGCATACTGTATTCATTCCTTTTGTTTTATATTATTAATGCAGATGCGAAAATAAATTTCCATTAAGTGGTATATTATAAAAGAGTCATACTCAAAGTAGTTGAGACATATTCCCCATATCTTCAGTTTATAGAGAATGTTTTGTAGACATTCAAATAACCATTAATTTCTTTTTAGATAAACCTGAAAATCCTGACCTTTTAAGTCTTTGCTTTCTTAAGTGATAGTAGGAAGCGCATCCACGTTTATGTATTAGTTTTTATATGAGATGCAGGAGTTAAATATTCAATGTAGCAATTTAACAAAATTCCTATTTCTGACTGAAAATTTTAAGGCAGTTGATGTATAGTGAACCTTTCAGACTAGTCAGTCACCTTGCCAAAGGCAGATTTTTGCCTCTTGTCGTTTGTTTCTTTTCAGGGTTGAGGCTTGAGGCTTGTGTGGCAGTGAGATTGTATTTCTTCTCATTTGTAATGGAGAGCTGTCAGGTTAACCATGCATTGTCATGTAATACCGTCATTGCAGTTATGTCAGTGGTTAATTTTCCAGTTAATGTGTAGGGTGCAGCTTTAATACAGACGTAGTTTAAAGTTTTTTTTTTTTTTACAATTTTTATTCACAGGGATTTAGAGATGAGCCCTATTTTAAAGAAGAGCTTGTGGATGAGCCATTTCTAGATTTGGGAAAGGCTTTCCAGTCCCAACAAAAAGAGATAGACGATAGTAAGGAGGCCTGGGAAATGCTTGAATTTATGGCGCCTAGATTGCAGGAAATGGGTGAAGAAAGAGAAATGCTGGTTGATGAAGAATATGAGCTCTATCAAAACCACTTTCAGTCCATGGAATCGTATCCCTCATCTCACATTCAAGAGGCTGCTCCTGTTCCATCCATGAAGGAGCTTCACTTTGGTACACAGTGGTACCAGGATTGTGAACTGCCTGAGCCTCAAGAAGCCAGGTCCGTGATGAGCGTGTATTCCCAGGAGATGCAGCAGTGTGGCTATAGCACTGAAAAGATGGTAAGGGATTAGAACACATCTTCCACATCCTCCCTGACTCCCCCTGAACAAAATTCAATGGATCTTTTCATCATTAATCATTTTTTCCAAAATGTACCATACAGTGTGTTGCTTTAAGTAAACCTCATCATTTCTGTATTATGTAACTTCTGGCTGGAGTCGATAAACTGTAGTTGCCTTGCTTTTATGGTGGGTTTTATTTTTTTTACCTTGATGTTTTAGTGATGTTTTTCTCCTAATTACCGATTTCAAGGAAGAGTTCTTTTGCCATTTGTGATTTTTTTAAAAAAAATTCTCTCAGGGAGACACAGCTCTGTATTTCTCACATCACGTATTTGTCAAGGAAAATCAAGGCAAAATTGATTAAAGATTTATTGTTCTGTCTTGCTTATCCACACTGTTCTCTGTATTATATATGATACTAAATAGAAAGTCACTGAACTCTAGAAGATTATCTTTACATTTGTGATACTACCTGTTGACAGGTAAGCATCACAAATGTAATGCTTTCCTTTGCAGGAAAGCATTATATTTTAATAGGTTTGCCCTTGCTATTAAATCACCAATAAGTTTTTTTAAAAATCAAATTAGAGTTAACTGGTCACCAGTTGGAATCATTCATTAGGGATATTTTTAATGTTTTATTTTTGTTTGTTTATTTCTTTCCCCAAATTAACTTCCAAGCAAATGAAAAGAAAGTTTTTGTATGGGGTACATAGCAGTGTGTTCAGGTGCAGTACGGTGCCCTCCTCACTGAGTCAGCAACTTCCCTGCAGTGATGTGCAAAGTAGCCTTCATTTGCTCTCTCACAGGCAGATAGAGCTGGGTTTTTTCCTTGCCTCCCTTAGATCTTCCTACATTTATCCTTTTTGCAAATGCCTATGGGTCCCTCTGCTATGCAAGATGCTGTATTTATATATTTAAGGAACCCCAGAGGATTACCCCTGGTAGTGGACTCTGGGCAGTCTACAAGTGAACAGATATTTGGGATTATGTGACTAATGTGGGAAGAGGTGACATCGAATCACCTGGTATGTTGCCACTGACATTTGTTCTTTCTACTTCTGCCAGTCCCACTCCTATGTCTGTAAGTGCTTGACCTCAAACAATAGTCAGTTATATGGAGCAAGTTAGTAATTGCAGATTATTGAATATTCATAAATACTGCCTTGTCATGGTGTTTTCTTCCATAAAAATGAATTTTTCTATTTACCCCAATATAAGGCAACCTAAAATATAGGCCCTTTTTTTTTTTTTTTTTTTTTGCGGTACGCGGGCCTCTCACTGTTGTGGCCTCTCCCTTTGTGAAGCACAGGCTTCGGACGCACAGGCCCAGCAGCCATGGCTCACGGGCCCAGCCGCTCTGCGGCATGTGGGATCTTCCCGGACCGGGGCACGAACCCGCATCCCCTGCATTGGCAGGCGGACTCTCAACCATTGCGCCACCAGGGAAGCCCATATACACATTTTTTAAATATTCTTTTCCATTATGGAAAAGAATATAAAATATCATAAGATATTGACTCTAGTTCTCTGTGCTATACAGTGGGACCTTGTTGTTTACCCATTCTATATATAAAAGCTTATGTCTGCTAACCCCCGCCTTCTACTCCATCTCTCCCCCAAACCCCTCCCCTTTGGCAACCACGAGTCTGTTCTCTATGTCCGTGATTCTGTTTCTGTTTCATAGATAGGTTCATTTGTGTCATATTTTAGATTCCACATATAAGTGATATCATACGGTATTTGTCTTTCTCTTTCTGACTTAGTTCACTTAGTATGATAATCTCTAGGTCCATCCATGTTGCTGCAGATGGCATTATTTCATTCTTTTTTATGGCTGACTAACATTCCATTGTATATATATGCCACATCTTCTCTATCCATTCATCTGTTGATAGACATTTAGGTTGTTTCCATGTCTTGGCTACTGTGAATAGTGCTGCTGTGAACATAGGGGTTCATGTATCTTTTTGAATTAGAGTTTTGCCCAAATATATGGGCATTAGCTCTTTTCCTCCCTTCCCCACACCCAGCAGTGATGACAGTGTATGGGAGGAAAAACCCTTTTTCCTCTACCCTCCTAGGTTCTTCTGGCTGAGGCCCTGGAAATTAAACTGACAAAAGACAGATTAAGAAAAGAAAAACCATTTATTAACACCTGCATCATGCATATACACAGGAGAAACTCAGTGATGATTCACTGAAAGGAGGAGTTAGAACTTGGGCTTATACAGCATCTTAACAAAGAACAGTGAACTTGTAGAGAAGTAACAAGACAAAGGAAAAGGGATTTGGGCTTTTAGGGTCAGCAGACTGTGGGAAGGGAAATATATGGGGGGGAATTGATGGAAGATAAGGATTGTTGTAGTAAGGTTTGTCATGTACATCTCTCTTAGTGCCATCTCTGAGCTGAAGAGTCTAGAGTTGTCTCTGGTGATTGAGAATCAGGGGAGGATAGGAAGCTTTTCTGAGTTCACTCTTTTTCTTCAGTCCAAAATAATCCTTATGCCAAAGTGGCATATTTCTGGGTGGAATATTCTGATCCCCTGTAACAGTTGTACCCACATGATCAGAATGGGCTTGGATCTTTATTTGCCTTTCTCTCATTATGGTGGATCCAGTGACGATACTTTATTATCTAATATAATAAGCCCTGAGTGGGTGGATTTTAAAAACACAGTGAAATACCTTACAAATATGTAATTCCCAATGCTCTTCTATTTAGAGGGTGCCCTCCAGAAAGGTAGAGGAACATTATCACTTCTGTCTTCATTGTAATATCCATTTTGGGTTACAGATATAGCTATATTTGTGGAGTGGAAATAGTACCCAATAGTACCCAATAGTACCCAACGACTTATAAGCTTATCATTCTCTACCACCCTGTTACTCCATTTTAGTCGAAGGGTGAAGCCATCAAGATTTATAGATCTGGTTCTTTATTTTTAATTGTGATAAAATACACATTACATAAAGTTGACCTTTTAAGCATTTTTAGGCTTATAGTTCCTGTGGCATTAATACACTCACATTATTGTACAACCATTGCCATCATCCATCTCCAGAACTTTTTCGTCTTCCCAAATTGAAACTCTGTACACACTAAGCAATAACTTCTCATTCTCACCTTCCCTCCTCCTCTGGCAACCAACCACAATTCTACTTTCTGTCTCTCAAAATTTGACTACTCAAAGCACCTCATGTAAGTGGAATCATACAATGTTTATCCTTTTGTGTCTGGCTTATTTCACTTAGCATGATGTCTTCAAGGTTCATACATATATCGTGTCAGCGTTTTCTCACTTTTTGAGGCTAAATAACATTCCACTGAAGGTATATATACCACCTTTTGTTTACTCATTCATCAGCTGATGGACATCTGGACTGTTTCTATCTTTGGCTTTGTGAACAATGCTGCTGTGGACACTGGTATACAAATATTTGTTCAAAACCCAGATTTTGGGTGCTTTACACCCAGAAGTGAAATTGCAAGATCATATGTAATTCTGTTTAATTTTTTTAGGAATCATTGTCCTGTTTTCCATAGAAACTGTACCATTTTCATTTCTGCCGACAATGTACAAGTTTTCTAATTTCTCTACATGCTCACCAACACTTGTTTTCTGTTTTTTAAATAGGTGTGAAGTGATAGCTCACTGTGGTTTTGATTTGTATTTCTCTATTAGTGACCTTGAGCAGCTTTTCATATGCTTATTGGCGATCTTCAAATGTCCTTTGGAGAAATGTCTAAGTCCTTTGCCCTTTTTAAAAATATCTGATTCTTTTTGCCTGAGGATTAGTTACCTGAGAATAATTTTATGTTTTATTTTTTTCTCTATTTAGAAAAAAACTGAATTGATTTTTCTAAAGATTTAACCTTTCATACCCACTGTATTGAAATCTCAGATTTAGGCATCAATTCTTATTCCTCAGTTCCATAATTGCCATTCACTTAAAAAAAAAATCCAGACAGTTCAAAAATTGTTGTAAAATTTCTTCTTTTTAAGTAGTCAGTGGCTGCCATCTCCTCCTGACTCCCTTCTCTAATAAGTTCTTCTTATTTTATTCTAGGCAACTAAGTAGTCATATTTCCCTTCTCACCTCTTTTTTAGTATTTGAGTTGAATTCTTTGTACTGTAGCCTTCTTTGGGTATCTGATACAGTTATATACTCAATTATATTCATAATCTATTTGATAAAACCTAGCAGTATTTGGTACATCAGTTTATGAGAGGTCCTTTTCTTATCATTGAAGTATGACCAGTATAACCATGAAAAAACATGGACTGTTGTAAAAAATATAATTCATTTTTTTGTTTCGAACAACCTAAATTTCCAACAATAGAGAATAACATAGTGTCATTCACCTTAAATGAGTTAAGGTAAATGCCTATGGTGACCATAATGTTGTCATTTAATTTCATGCATATAAATGTTTTTTAAATATCATAATAAAATACATCAATGAAAATTGTATGTTCTGGAAGATTGTAACTTTGGAAAACCGTAAAAGACGTGTGTAAAAGGAAGACAAGGAAAGTGTAATAACTTTTGACTGTGATTACCTGTAGGTTTTAGGTTTGGGGAACAGGTTGTTCACTAGGCAGATAAGAGTGTCGGGGAGGGCATAGCAAAGGCTTAGAGCTATGAAAATTCACTAGGTGTTTCCAGATCAGCAATGAAGCTATTTAAGTTGTGATCCAGCATGATCCAGAACATAATGAGTATCAACCGTTGACCTTGCTTAACTTGATAGATCTTTTATTCCTCTGCCTTGGTGAATGTTTATTTAAATCTACTTATTAATGTTTATAAAACAATTTTTTTTTGGTAAAAAAATCCAGTGTTTGGAAAAAACAGATTTTACTAGCCTATACTCTTACAGATATTAAGTTACTAACATTTGTTACTGCTTACCACAGTATAAACCGTTACTTGAGAAGGCTTGTTTGCAGGGCCAGTTTTCCGCTATCATTATGATCTGGATTGAACAACATTATGGTGTTCCACATTTTGTCATAAAGTACTAATGCATTTCTGTTTTCTTCCTCTTGAGATGAAAGAAAACTTTGGCATCGATTCCCTATCCTCCATACCCTCAACTGAAGGAAACAGTCAACAAAGCAGATTTGATGATCTGGAAAATCTTAATTCGTTAACGAAAAGTAGTCTGGATTTAGGTTTGTGATTTTCGTTTCTCATAAACACAAATTACATTATTTTGCAATCTTTCAGTTTTAGTTCTATATATGATGAATTTTACTGTCACATTTTCATTCATTATAATGTTTTGAATTGAAATCTGCTTATTAATTAATCTGCTTCAAAATATCTGGAAAAATAACGTGAGTCATATTTCAACTTAGAGCTTTCAGATTCTGTTTTCTGAGAGAGCTGCATTTTCCCTGCCTCATTTTGCTTTTTATTAGCTTCAGGGATTAAAACTAAAACTGCTGCCTTATGCCAAATCTGAAATAAGTCTCTAGTAATATATATTAAAATCTCTGATGCTATTAAGTGATACTGTTAGCTCATTGAATGGGGTTGTTAAATATTAATAAAGAGAGACATATTTTAAACATTTATGAAACATTTTTATAGCCATATATTACAGTCAATTTTGGTACATTAATAACTTAGTTTCCATTAAAGAATCCTAAAAGTATAGTGCTTCTCCTTGCCTCTTCCCATATTGATTCTTATATATTTTTGAAAACTTGACTTTAAAAAATAATCTTTCCTCATCTAACACTGCAATATTTAATGTCATAATATTAAGATCCTTAGGTGAACCTGGTAAGTTCTTTCATAGCATTGAGATTTATAGAGCCATTGTTCAGGATTTATGCTGTCCTTCACCTGTTTTGACTCTACTTATAGGAAAAGTCTTTCTCTGTGGGCAGTTCTTGTGTTGTATGGTAATATGCTATTAGGAGAGAGAGATAGCTATAGAAAAGTTATGTAACTGTTTTTTATGAATTCAACATTCTGTCAGGTAAAAATCTAAAGAATGGAATTCTTAATGTGGTTAAAGATTGAAGACATCTATGAGATGATAACAGTTGCCAGTTCCCTGCAGGTCAGAACACATCATGAATAGTTAATTTAAAAAGAAAATTAGGATAGTCAATTTTGAGTATCTAAAATTAAATGAGTCTATTCAATTTTTCATAATGTATAACTGATTGTGACTAGGAGAAAAATGGGATTTTTCACCAAAACTCTCCTGGTATACTATTTTTTTTTTTAATTCACCACATTTCTGTATCCTCTGACTATTAAATACTTAGAGATTTATGGCACAAATGAATTCATAAATGAATTAATGGTCCATATCTGTTTGATTACAGTTGATACTTTATAGCCATATAAGCACTATTTTGGGCCACATAATTCTGTTGTAGAGGGCTTACCTGTGCATTGTAAGATGTTCGCAGCCTCCCTGCCTTCTAACCCTAGATTCAGTGGTATTCCCAGTCATGATCAAAATCAAAATGTCTTCAGACATTGGCACATGTCCCTTGGGAGACAAAATTGCCCTGGTTGAGAACCATTCACTGTTTTATACTATCAGGATTGAAAGGAATAGACTAGAAATATGGGGTGGGTGTTTGTGAGGAAGGGCAGTGGAGTTGGGAAAAAGATAGGGAAAGGGCTTTTGTCCTCATGGGATGATCTAGCCTTCCTCTGAGCCCTGCTCTGGGTATCATCTAAGTGACTCCAAAGTTATTTCCTCTGCCTTCTGCTGCCTGTATGAGTTTCCTAGGGCTGTTGTCACAAAGAGCCACAAACTCGGTGGCTTAAACAGCAGAAGTCAATTCTCTCACTGTTCTGGAGTCCAGAAGTCCTAAATGAAGATTCTGTGCTCCTTCTGAGAGCTCTGGGGAAGCATCTGTTCTTTTCCTTGTCCAGCTTCAGTTGGCTCCAGCGTCCTTTGGCTTGCGGCTGCATCATTCTAATTTCTGCCTCCGTCCTCATGTGGCCCTCTCCCCTTCTCCCTATCCATGTCTTCTCTTCTTCTCTCTCTTATAAGGACACCTGCTGCTGGATTTAGGGCGCACTTGGATAATCAGGGTGGTCTCATTTCAAGATACTTAATTTAATTACATCTGCAAAGCCCTTTTTTCCATATAAGTTCTCATTTATAGGTTCTGTGGCAGAGATATACATATTTTAGTTGGGCCACCATTCAACCCACCATACTGCCTTAATCTAATATTTGACAAGGCCCTGGGAATTTAGTTTTGGAGATTATAGCTTTAGGAATTAAGCTACACTTGTATACCTTAGGCCTGTCCTCACTAGAAGAGTGTTCCTAACGACATGCTGTTTGGAAAAATTTTTGAGAGCTGCCGGAATGCTGTGTGGCAGGTGTGAGTACTTGGGTTAGTGCTAACCATGGGCGGACTAAGAAATTATTGGTACAGAGTCAGTATAATTTCAGTCCCAGGCCCCTGAGTACTAAGCCATTAACCTGCTGTGTCACCAGGCGAGCCTCCCGCTTCTCCAAGCCCCTCCACTTCTTCAGCTGTAAAATGATGGAATTGGGCTAAGTGTTCTGTGAGGCCTCTTTCAAATCTGTAGCCCTTTGACCACTCTGTTAGTAACAGACAATTTTAGATTTACTTATGAGCAATTACATTAAAAATTATTTTTGAGAACCTATGTGTAAAGGGCTATCTTTGACCCTGTACTTAATCTAAAAGTAGGTTTCCTCTAAGAGCCTATGCTCTTCACGGGCTGTGAAACTAAACCTAGAAATTAGCATAATTAATAATGTAAAGCATACAAGATAAATGTCAAATCAGTAATACATTTAGTGTTAAGAGATTTCAGAAGATTTCAGACAGAAAGTAGTTCTGTTTCCCAGTCTTTGACTGGCCCAGCCTGGAATGGGCCTCCAGTGAACCTGGATGAATTTCTGTCATTGCACACAGTGTCAGGCACACTCGCGTATTTGCATGCCTGTCTATAACCATAAGCTTCTGGAGGTCAAGGCTTATGCCTGATTATGTTACCATAGTGGGTGCTCAAGAAATATTTCTTGAATGAGAAGGTGATGTGCTGCTCCTGTGTGGTGATTTAAAAGCATACCGATTCCCTACTTGTTTTTTTCCAGTTGCTTAGTTGTGCCGTAACGCCCTCTCTTCTCTACTTGCATTCTTCTTGCCTTTATTTTGTTTATCTTTCTATTCCTGCACCTCACTAAGTATAAACCTTTTGGAAATTTCCCCCATTTCTCTCCTATAAGCTTTAACTTCCATTTGTCTAGGAACCTTTTTTTTAAACTTCCCTGGGGACTTCTTTCGTGGTCCAGTGGTTAAGAATCCGCTTTCCAAAGCAGGGGTTGCAGGTTCGATCCCCGGTTGGGGAACTAAGGTCTCATGTGCCGCGAGGCAACTAAGCCTGCACGCTCTAGAGCCCGCGCACCACAACTAGAAAGGAACCCGTGTGCCGCAATGAAAGATTGCGCATACCGCAATGAAGATCCCGCAGCTAAGACCCGATGCAGTCAAATAAATAAATATTTAAAAAAGTAAATAAGTAAACTTCCCTGTTTACCTAACCTGTGTGCTTCTGTTGTGGCTGTTACCTAACAACTGCATAGGCCCCGAAGGATGCGATTTATTTTATGGGCTCCCGGGTACCGTGGTGCACTTGATGAACAGCTCTGTAAGTCTGCCTGTGTCAAGCACGGTGAGAGAGGAGAGATGTGTATCTGAGCACTGCCAAGGTGTCCGTGGAGGAGGAGTGGGCAAAGGGTATGGGCAGCCTTGTGTGGAGCAGGTAATGAAAAGTTTTAAAGAAACTGAAGCAACCTATGAAACCCAGTGCCGCAATTTAATAGGCTGCTTTAGCAGCATAGCTGGATGGGAAATAGCTCTGCAAATAGAGCCGGTTCTCTGTTCTTTCAACTCCTGTGTTAGGCCATTCGTGCCAGAAGTTCCATCCCATCCCTGGCCCCTTCTCAAGGGGGAGAAGGTAGACACAGGCAAAGCTAGAGCAGTGCAGCACTGGTATGGATTTGACTGTGCAGGAATGTAGGCCCAGGGGATGGGAGTGAAGCATGTCTGAGGTACCGGAGACTTCCTTTAATACCACCTGAGCATTACAGTTACTTTCACCCCCTCTTCAGATTCTCTGCTGATTAGATCCTGATTCCAGTGTGTCTAGACAAGACAAAAAGCAGCAGTAGAAGTGAGTTTACTAGAAAATTTGTTCAATATGAAGAAATGGAAAGTTTAGGTGATGCTTATAGGAAAAGGTTTAGAAGAGTGTCTATAGCTCTTAGTGATCATTTCCAATATTCTGATGAGCCAAGTCTCAAAAATATACCATAAATGTATGGATTTAAGGGAGGCATTTGATTCACTATTCATCATATTTGTATAACATGATGAAGAAAGATTGGCTGGGAATTTATAATGGATGAGATATAATGGATACTGAGGTATGTCTTAAGAGTAATTAATGGGTTTATGCCAGTCTGGGTGCAGGTCTCTAAACATGTGCTGTAGGACTGCATGCACAGCTCTGCTCTTTTTACTCCTTTTTTCAGTAAATGGGAAAATGACACAGGTGATGTGTCAGGTAAATTTGTACATTCTTTTTTGTTTTGGCTGTGCCACGTGGCATGCGGGATCTTAGTTCCCTGACCGGGGATCAGACCCATGCCCCCTACAGTGGAAGCACGGAGTCTTAACCATTGGACCTCCAGGGAAGTCCCAATTTGTTCATTCTAATTAGTAAAAATTCCTTGACCTGGAATTCCCCACCTATAAAATATGGTTGCTCTTATCTTTTCTAACTCATAGTTTAATGTGAGAATTAAATAAGGTAACAAATGTAAAAGAATCCTGGAATTTATAAACAAAGCCCCTTTAAAAATGTAAGTGTTTTTATTTGGTTATTTGTTATTCTGTGGAATTATTTTTTTTTAATCAGTGAAATGTCATTATGCCTGTAATTGAGACAGCCTAGGTTGATAAAGGGAAAATTTAGTAAAGTAAGAATACCATCGTAGAGGGGATTCTTGATTGAATGAAAGATTCTTTAACTTCTGCAGTGCTTTATGATTTTCAGACGTTTCACATACATGATTTCATATAAGCCCATAATAACTTTTTTTTCTCCCTACCCCTATATTACCCTTTCCCACTTCCCTCTCCCCACTGGTAACCACTAGATTGTTCTCTGTATCTGTAAGTCTGTTTCTTTTTTGTTTTATTCACTAGTTTGTTGTATTTTTTAGATTCCACATATAAGTGATATCATATAGTATTTGTCTTTTTCTTTCTGACTTATAAGAGGGATTCTTTTGATAAAAGATTCATATTGCTAAAATAACATCTTTTCAGTGAGACCATGCTTAAAATTGTAACCCCCTTTCACTGAGCAACCCCTATCCCCCTTCCTTGCAGAATTTTTTTTACCATAGTACTGTCACCATCTGACATATTAAATGTTTTACTTATTTAGTTTAGTATAAATAAGTCTTCTCTCTGGAAGGGGCCTGCCTGTAGTAGATATCCATGACTATTTATTGAATTAATGAAGAATGAATGAGTATAATGAAGAATGAATGAGTATATCGTGTGCTCACTATCATCTGGGTTTACTCTTTAGGCATGATGATTCCAAATGACGTTCAAGGTCCTGGCTTGCTTGTTGAACTTCCTGCTGTGGCTCAAACAAGGGAGCAAGAAGACTTGCCTCTATACCAGCTCCCCAGGGCTCTAGCTGTTTCCAAGGCCTCGGCATACATAGGAATGTTGTCTTCTAGACATGCCACTGATGCATGGTATGATATTATTTCTCTTTGTTTTCGCATTATAAAATAGCTTTCTTTTTGCTTCTATTAAAAAAAAACATTGTAAAGCAATTATACTCCAATAAAGATGTTTTAAAAAAAAAAACGAAAACAACCGGGCATGATTATGGTGGAACATTTGGAAAATGCAAGGAAATATTATGAATAAAACCCACCATACAAAACAATTACTGTGAGAATTTCACATACTTAAAATTGTACCATATATATAATTTCTTTTATATATATACAATTTTGTATTCTTGCAGTTGTCTGCAAAATAGTTTATGGGAGTATTTACTTAGAGAATGGAAGGTTAATTAAGAATTTAACAACTCAAGCAAGAAGTACTCGAGGACAAATTAGGGAGGGACTGGACTTAAGAGTTAGAGCAGCTGTAGGAATTGGTGACTGATAACATGCTGGGGGTGAGAAGGAGTAGGAGGACGACCTGTGTGTCTGAATGGGGCAACTAGATGGATAATGGGACCATTAATTCTTTGGCATAAGATTATAAGAGCATGAACAGGTTGAAGAGGAAAATGATGAGTTCTGTTTGGGACATGTTGAGGGTTCAGGTATCCATAGGACAATAAAGTGAAATGGAGTTAATTAAATACATGACTCTGGGGACTAGTGTTGAGGTCTATCCTGATATGGATAATTGGGAACAAGATCAAGTGTAGGTGAAACTCCTGGATTTGAATAGTCATCCAGGGGAGGCTCAAGTGATAAAAGAAAAGGGCCAAAATTGGAGTCCTGCAAAGCAGCGATATTAAGGGCATGAACTGAGGAAGAACATAATGAAGTGGAATGAACAAAAGGTAGAAGGAAATTGATAAACTAGGGGTTGATATAGAAACCAAGGGAAGAGAGCATTTTAACAAAAGGATCATTGCAGACTATTGTTACATGCTACGGAGAGGTCAAGGTAGATAAAATGGAAGAGTTTTCGTGGGGCTTGATCACATGGTTGCCCTTGGTAAGCTTAGAACAGTTTCATCAGAGTGGAAATCAGAGAGTAGTGAGTTGAGAATTGAACAGGTCAGATATTGGACAAAGTAAGAGCAGACTAATGTTTTGAGGAACCTGATCATGAAAAGAGGCAGAAAGAACACATGTTACCTAGACAACTGAAGGGCACTGTGGAAATGGGACAAGGGGGCAGATATATATATATACATCTACATATGCATCTATATATGCATCTACATATATATATATACACATACACACACACACATGCACACACACATAGATTGTGAAAGATCCAGAAAAGGAATATGTAGATGCTAGAAAGTGGGTGATTAAGTGTAGTCCCTGGAGAGGGTGGAGGGAGAGGACACTGCACACCTAGAGAGATTAACTTCTAATAGTTAGATAGGAGGAAGCTCATCTCCTCCATGGACACAGGTGCCAGGAATGAAAGGAAGGTACAAATGCAGTACTATTAGTAACTTGAGGACTGGAATCCAAGGAGGTTCTTGTCCAATGACCTTGATTTTTTTTTTCTGTCATTTAGGAGAAAGTTTATTTACTCAGAATGATGGGGTGCTAGTCAAGTGGGCCATAAAAGGAGAGGTGTGAGAGTAGAGATTAGCTTTAGAAACAAGGGTAGGAGAGTAATGGCCTAGTGGTGGGAAAGAATTTAGAAAAATATTGACTCCATTTTCCCAGCTTGGCAGGGAGTGAGAGAGTGAGTGTCACCCACTCAAGTGTGGCATCCATGGCAGAGAAGCGGAAGCTGTTGAGAGAACAGAGGCGGTTGAGAGAACACTGAGGGAAGAAGTTAGCATGTGGGGTGGCTTCTTTACTATTCAAGGAGATTCCTTGGAGTGTGACAGGAAGTTTGGCTGGGGGGGGGGCCTTGGGGGGGTATGGGAACAGAAGCACCTCTGAAAGAAACACCAGAACCGTGTAGCACTGTGAGTACAGGACAGGAGAGGCGAACGAAGGAGTTGGAGGTGTTGCAAAGCATAACAGAGATGAGAAAGGGGTGGGATTAATTGGCCTTATTGCTTTATTTATTTATTTATTTTTATTGGAGTATAGTTCACTTACAATGTTGTGTTAGTTTCAGGTGTACAACAGGTGAATCAGTTATACATATATAGATATATATCATCCTAAGTGAAGTAAGTCAGACAGAGAAAGACAAATATCATAGGATATCACTTACTTGTGGAATCTAATTTAAAAAATGATACAAATGAACTTATTTACAAAACAGAAACAGACTCACGGATCTTGAAATCAAACTTATGGTTACCAAAGGGGAAACATGGGGGGAAGTGATAAATTGGGAGACTGGGATTAACATATGCATAGAATAGATAACTAATAGGGACCTACTGTATAGCCCAGGAAACTCTACTCAATGTTCTGTAATAACCTCTATGGGAAAAGAATCTTAATGCTTTTATTGAAACCTTAGTCCAAGAAAGATTTTGTGTTATATGAAGTGTCTCAGACTTATATCACTTCTCTGTTCAGCGGCCTGTGGCCTTTGCCTAGAGTTTTAGATAGAACTTTAGTAAAAAGTTGTCTGGCTTCTGTGTAGCTCATCTCTGAGTAGAAAGGGAAGACCCATAGGCCCAACTAGTTGGAGTAATCTGGTGGCTTTTCACTCAGCAGACCTGGACCAGGGTATAGAGGGGAGGAGCTGACAGGCCCAGGGTCCTCGTGCAAGGGATCTAAGCAGCTCCCAGAGGAACGGAACGCAGTGTCAAACAGCCAGGGTTTGTTTTTTAATACTTTTTTTTTAAATTAAGGGTACTTTTAATTAATTAATTTATTTATTTATTTTTGGCTGTGTTGGATCTTCGTTCTGTGCGAGGGCTTTCTCTAGTTGTGGCAAGTGGGGGCCACTCTTTATCGCGGTGCGCGGGCCTCTCACTATCGCGGCCTCTCTTGTTGCGGAGCACAGGCTCCAGACGTGCAGGCTCAGTAGTTGTGGCTTACGGGCCTAGTTGCTACGCGGCATGTGGGATCTTCCCAGGCCAGGGCTCGAACCCATGTGCCCTGCATTAGCAGGCAGATTCTCAACCGCTGCGCCACCAGGGAAGCCCCAGGGTTTTTTGTTTTGTTTTGTTTTTTTGTTTTTTGCGGTGTGCGGGCTTCCCACTGCTGCGGCCTCTCCCGCTGCGCAGCACAGGCCCCAGACATGCAGGCCCAGCGGCCACGGCCCACGGGCCTAGCTGCTCTGCGGCACGTGGGATCCTTCCGGACCGGGGCATGAACCCGCGTCCCCTGCATCGGCAGGCGGACTCTCAACCACTGCGCCACCAGAGAAGACTGGGAAGCCCCTAGGGTTTGTTTTTTTAAGAGAAAGTCTTGGCAGTGGAAGTGCTGGAGGAGTTAGGAACATGTTTCCACTTTTTTATGTGATCAAATTACTTTTCAAACGAGACACTTTTATTTTTTAAATTTCTCTTGTGCTGAGTGTTAATAATTGAATCTGGCCAAAGAATTCAGAAATGAGGCTGCTTTTCAGGCTATAGAACTGTAACTGTAGATTGGAAAAGATTTAAACAAATTTCCAAGCCCACCCCCTCCTTCCTTCTGCAGAAAGTGAAACATTCTATCAGTGGTGTCTTACTCAATTCTCCCAGCTTCAGAGAGAGCAGATAACACTTTACGCCTGAAGTGAGTACTTTGACAGGCTGTTTTCTTGTGCTGGCGCAGACATTTAAGGGCTCCAGCCTAATCTTTGTCTTGGGAGATCAGTCTTGCATTTGAATGCTGTTTTTTTGGCTTGCTGTCATAGATGTAGGATATATTTAAATCTCAGCAGGCTTCAGAAGAGTTCCTGTAAATCATACTCCCCATTTTAATCTTTCAGGGTATGCCCCATGGAGTTAGGTTCATAGGTGAATATTTATTGCTACTCAGGAGACTTCCTGAGTAATGCATAGATTCTTTTCAGAATATAGTCTTTCAGATCATCAGGGTGTCATCTAGTGCTAAATGCTATATGTTCTTTTACAGTTTCTTCTTTGCATTAATTTTTGTGTAGTGCCCAGCAGAGTTATTCAGTGTGCACTGTGCTTTTGCTTCAAGACAATTTCTCCTTACCTTTGGAGGCAGGACTGATGTTAAGAGGTTAGATGCACCCTGAAACTGGGGATCTCTAGGAAGGGAGGACGGTGGGCAGGCAGAGCATGATAACTCTGAGAGGGATCTAAGTGATCTTGTTCTGAGTATCCTTCTTTCTTCATAACGTCACTTGAGATCAAGTTTTCAGAATTCACCTTGTTTTAGTCTTTTTCTAACTCACTTCTGTCATCACCTGCTACCTGAAGACATGGGTGTGCCCATCAGTGGGGGGCATGGCATTTCTCAGACTAATAGGAGATTTGCAGTATAGATATTTTTTGGTGCTGTTCAAATATGCTCTTTTTTATTTATGACTTCGTGAGCCTGAGAGGGTTTCCCTTGTGTATTTCCTCACTTGTAAAGTAGGTAGTTCTAAGGTTCAGTTAGAGTGAACATAAAGGGCTTCGTATAATGCCTTGAACATAGTAAATGTTTAATGAAAGGCGGCTGGCAGTGATGCTGGATGACAGTGATAGGATCATGGGCCCTGAGGTGTATCTAGGGTATTCATTGTTGCTGAGTTTATTAAAACACTCAAGGAGATTGTAGAGGTTTTTTTTTTTTTTTTTTTAAAGAAATAAAATAGAATCAAGTCACAGTAAGTAAAACAAGGAAAGTGTCAGAGGCTAAAGCCTGGTAGGATGATGAACTTGAGGTGAAAGGTGAAAAAAAAATTCTAAATTGAAAAAAAAAATCATGTTGTAGGTATAATACAGTGCAAATGAAAAGAAATACTTTCGGGTATTGGATACTTTGTTTTGAATAGTGGGAGGTGAAATAGGAGGCAGAGCGTCATAGCTGGGGAAAGGATTAAGTGAGTTAATGTGATATTTTAAGTCCCCAGCACTGCCTGGCATTTAGTGCCTTCTAAGTAAACGGTGAGTATCTAATAGTTTTACCTTTGAGTTCTACTGCCAAAAACTGTGTGTAAATTCAGAATACTGGTAGAAGACTGAGAGTAAGGGAGAGAATAAATGTGTTCATTTGAGAGAGGACTACTCTGGAATGTTTGAGTTGGGAGTAAAAAGGGGAAGTTTCCAAGGAGTTTGTGGCCTCATGTATGTGACACTTTCCTGTTTTTACCATGCTGTTGCATGCTGTTGCAGACACCAGTCACTGCAGGTGAAGATGAATGTGAGAAATTAGGACAAGAGGCACATAGGAATATTACATTAATGCCTATGAAAATATAATTAGATATTTGATTGCTCACCCAGGCTCTACAGGTCAGAAGAGAAAAGGGAGAGACCTAAGGAAGTAACTTCCTTTTATGGCTTAAACTTCTATTTCTTTTTTTAATTTTTTAATTTATTTTATTTACTTATTTTTGGCTGCGTTGGGTCTTCGCTGCTGTGCGCAGGCTTTTTCCAGTTGTAGCGAGCGGGGGCCACTCTTCACTGCCGCGCACAGGCTTCTCCCTGCGGTGGCTTCTCTTGTCGCGGAGCAAGGCTCCAGGCTCAAGAGCTTCAGTAGTTGCAGCTCGTGGGCTCCAGAATGCAGGGTCAGCAGTTGTGGCACACAGGCTTAGTTGCTCCGCGGCATGTGGGATCTTCCCGGACCAGGGCTTGAACCCGTGCCCCCTGCATTGGCAGGCAGATTCCCAATCACTGCACCACCAGGGAAGCCCTAAACTTCTATTTCTTAACAAATGTCTTAAATGCAATTTTACAGGACAATTTTTAAAATTTTGATAAATGTATACATTCATGTTACCAACACCCCAATCAAGATATTGAACATTTCCATCCACCCAGAAAGTTGCCCCTTGCCCCTGACTTCTAATACTGTAAATTATTTTTGCTGTTCTAGAACTCATGTAAATGTTATCATGCAGTAGGTACTTTTTTGTATATGGCTTCTTTTATTGAGCACCATGTCTGTGTCATTTTAAACTTTCATGTACAAAATGCCTAATTTTTTATGTATGCTGGTATCAGGTAATAATTTGCTTTGTAATTTCAAAGTCATAGTGTAACATTTGTATAACTAGCCCTACTAGTTTGGAAAACACTAGTGCCTATTCTGCCTGGTTCCAAATGCTCACATTCCCTGTGGTGTGCCACAGAAAATTGCCATATAGAATCTATATTTTAAGAGGAAAAAGAAATCTTGAGATAGGTACAACCATAACCCTTCCTGCTTACATCAGTTTGGGGTGCCAAGTTTGCTTGACCCTCATGGTTTAGTGTATGGAAGTTTCACATGAAAAAAAGGTATATTCTTGCCATCATTTTGAAATTGTTAAACTGGGCATAGTTCAGAAAGCAAACCTGATGCCTTTATGCGAGGTGGAGCCACATTCGTGCTCTGGGTGGGATCACCTCTGCAGGAGAACAGTACATTTTCTCATAAAGGCAAAAGGCTTGTAGGTTTTGCCTCTTTACTTTGTATTTACTTTTAAAGTTGCACTTGTTCACCTACCAGTGTTTACGAAATCCTATATTTGGGATGCTTTTTCTACAATAAAATATTATCATTTGTGGAAAAATAAAGGAAAGGTCACCTTGGCCATCTAGATTCATCTGATTTTTGTATGATGTTGAAAATTTTATTCTCAAAGACATTGTATATTATGATGAAGTCTTACTATTAATATCCACTTGTTCATTAATGGGGCACTCCATCTTTCCTCCCAAATCTGTAATGAATTATAACTTTGGGCATTTGTTATAAAGGACTGAACTAAAAATAAAAAGCATTGTTTCTATTAGATGGTTGATTCCTTTAGGGAAAAAGTGGTTATAAAACTCTGGTTAAATGTAAAAGGCAAAAGTTCAGTTATTTTAAGATTTGAGATTCTAACTGATTGAGCTATTCACCATGTCTAATCAAAGTGCAAATTATAAAATTAGAGGTTAGAATTCTCTTGTGAAAGATTCAAGTACATTTGTGCAAATTTACACCTTAATATGTGCAGTAAAAGTATTTTACTTTCTCCGTTAAATTTTAATTTGGGTTGAAAGGTATATGCATCTATCAGTGTAAAGTGACTACATTATTTTGTATAGTTGCTTGTCTCCTGTGACTTTATTTCTAAAACTAATCACACTATGTTTTTGAAAGTTTTATCCCTCTTTAGGTATGAAGTAATGTAAACAAAATATGTGTTTATCAATTTCCTGAAAAAGGATAATATGCTTTGAAAAAGTCTCTTCTAACAGAATAAATCCTTTTGTCATACATTTTCTTAAAGAAAACTAAAATTGTCCATATTTTAGACAAAATTTTTCCCCCTTTGCTTAATATTGTATATGAAAGCCAGCAGTTTAGGATATTTTTTATTTTAATTTTTTTTAATAGAAAAGCATATAGCCCATACTAATGTTAAAGCTTGGTTTCCATTCTATTTTAGGTAATTTTAAATTTAAGAATTTAATTCTTATAATGATATTATATATGTGCCATAATAAAAATACTTTTTTTTTCTTAATACCTATCATGAACTCCCTTTGTTCACAAACTGTTGACACCAAATGTATGAGTTTTTTCCTCCACCCAACAACCAATTCTCTGGACACTGTGTACCCTAAAATTCATTTCAATTCTGACATAACTACCTGGAGTTAGTACAGTCCCCGCAGGTGAAGGGCTCAGTCCCGTAAGACTGCCCCAACCTCAGATGCCAGTCACAAATTCCAGGTTGCCAACTCTACTTCTGACCAACTGGCTATAAATTGAGGGTTCCCATAACACCTTCCTAAGGTTTGAGAATTTGCTAGGATGGCTCACAGAACTCAGGAAAGTGCTTCACTATTACTGGTTTATTACAAAGGGTGCAACTCTGGAATAGCCAAGTGGAAGAGATGCATAAGCCAGGGAGGGGGTGTGTGGGATGCAAGAGCTTCCATGCTCTCTTGGGTCACATCACCCTCCCAGCACTTTAATGTGTCCTCCAACCTGCAGGCTCTCTCAACCCTGTTGTTTGGGGGGGCCGGGGTGGTGGGGTGGGGGGTGGTTTATGGCGGCTCCATTATGCAGGCATGATTGATTACATCATTGGCCATTGGTGACTGAGCTCCATCTCTAGCCCCTTTCCCCTTCCCAGAGGTGGGGGTAGGGCTGAAAGTTCTAACTCTAATCACACAACTGCTTCTCTGGCAATCAACCCCCATCCTAAAACTGTCTGTAGTCCTACCTAGAGATACCTTATTAACATCAACTCAGGTATGGTTGAGAGGGGCTTGTTATGAATAACAGAAAATGCTCCTGTCACCCCTATCGTTTGGAAAACTCCAAGGGTTTTAGAAGCTCTGTGGCAGGAACCAGGGACAAGGACCAAATATTTATTTCATATTATCACACCTGTCACAATTAGGGTACAGGAAAGTGGAAAATGGAGAGGAGGAAGGTTTCAGTGTTGGTTTGGTTTTTAGCTTTCAATCTTACTTCAATTAATATCTACGTAAAGGAGAATATTAAAATACAACAGAGCATGAAGATATTCCTTGCATTAATGTCTATATTCCATATAAATAAGACATAACCTAAGTGCATTGTATTTTGGGATAGCAGACAAATTACATGATAGCAGACAAATTACATCAATACCATGGACTATTAAGATGCTATTAAATAAGAAATGATGAAGATTATGATAATCTTGGGGAAATTTTTGGTTTAAATTCAGGTGAAAAAATTGTTAAGGAAATACATATTGGTTGAGCCTCAGTTAAATGCCAGTCGTATCTCATTTAATCCTTGTTACTATTATAAGATAATCAAAATATGAAAGTCTATGCTACGATTACAATTATCCAATGAACATATATGCATACGTGCCAAGAATAATAATGTGATATGATAAAGTGAAGACTTCACTTAAATTGGTGGAATCATGTGTGTATCATTTAGCGATGGCATTTAGCTGCTTATAAACTGAATCCCCTGCCCCCATCTCCCCACACACACTTTTAGTATGGCTTAACTCAACTAGGGCTTAATTTTTTTCATGTAAAAAGGTCCTCAAGAAGCCCTGTCAGGGTCTTAGACATCTTCTTTCTGCTCTGCTGTCGTCAATGTATTGCTTTAGCCCTCATGGTTTCTTCATGATTTTAAGGTGGATGCTTCACCACCAATAATCACCTCTGCCTTCTAGGCAAGAAGAAGGGGAAGAACATAGAGCAAAAGGCTCCCTGTCAGCTGATTCTCCCTCCATTTAGTGAGTTTTCCTGGAAATCTCACCTGGGGACTTTTGCTTCCTTGTTGCTGATCAGAGCTATGGCACACAGTTATCATTAGCTGAAGGGAAGTCCAGAAAATTTATTTTTTTAAAGCTGGGCATAGTGCCACCTGGAATAAAGGGGGGTTATGTTGTTAGGTAAGGAAGATGGGGAGAGAATACATTAGATAAGTAACTGGCAAGTATCTGCCAAGTTGTTTTTCCTTGAATTCTATGATGCTTTTAATCATAAAAAATAGACTGGCTAAGGCAAGAAGGCTGTCTGCAGTGGGTGAGATGTCAGTGATCCCTAATGATCTCAATTCCTTAACTGATTTTTAGATTGTCCAAATTTTTTCACTTTCTCCTTTTCACACAGCCTTAAACCATTATATCCTGGAAAGTTGTAGAGTGGCAAGTAGCTGGAGTTTTATACTTTTTATAGGACTTATTTGAGAGTTCAGAGGAGAATGGAGCATTGAAACTTCATGCAGAAAGAAAGATTTGGATACTGTGGAGAGATTGTGTAGTACATCTGAGCCTCATGGGGAAAATATAGTAATATGACCTGTTAATATAGTAATATGACCTGTTGTGCTTACTTCACAGAGTTTTTGTGAAGATGAAATGGAAGAGGTATTCCCTACATTTTTGTGTAGAGTAATACAACTGACAGTATCACATAAGCCATTTCATTTGGTGGTCCAAAGGCACACACCTATTTTGTGGTACAGGTTAGACTGGAGCTTAGAAATCCTGACTCCTCTTCCAGATAATAGATGGTAGTGTCTCTACCCTATCAGATAACATTACTTTTATAACTACTCTGTAATTCAGCATTTTACAGTATCCCGCTAGGCAGTTCCATATTAACATAACTTGATGGGTGAAAGTATGGTGGTGGTAGGTGGGAGAATCACATTGTTTAAGAAATCTCTGTAAACTGAAAAGTGCTGTGTAGCTACACAAAATATTTATGGAATACAGATGACAGGGAAATTATTTAGGGTTAGAGAGACAGAAAAATCTAGAAAGAACGATCATGTTTACTGACTGTTTAATCATTTCAGCAGTTTGTGTAAGTTTATACTGGACTGTTAGCTGGTCAATCACACCAAATTTTAAAAAATATATTTTATAATATTTAAATGCTGTCATAGAAACAAATGTGAAATCATACAAATTCAAACAGATTTTTAGAAAATAACATCTAGAGTGTCACCAATAAAAGTGTTTATAATCAATGATTTTCTGGTGCTGGGTAGATATTTGTTAAGTTGAATGCTAAAGCAGTATATCTTTGTATGGATAGTTAATTATTGATGTAATTTTTTTGTGTGTGTGTGTGGTACGCGGGCCTCTCACTGCTGTGGCCTCTCCCGTTGCGGAGCACAGGCTCCGGATGCGCAGGCTCAGCGGCCATGGCTCACGGGCCCAGCCGCTCCGCGGCATGTGGGATCTTCCCGGACCGGGGCGCAAACCCGTGTCCCCTGCATCGGCAGGCGAACTCCCAACCACTGTGCCACCAGGGAAGCCCTGATGTAAATATTTTTAAAGCTTAGAAAGTATGAACAATTTAACTACATATAGATTGTGTAATGTAAAACTTTTCAAGAACCTTTAATAATAAGAAGTGTGTTGTAAGTTATATGTGTGTGTGTTTTTTCCTTTCTTTCTCTTCAGTGAATTACCTGAGAGAGAAGAAGGTGAAGGAGAAGAAACTCCAAACTTCAGCCACTGGGGACCACCAAGAATGTATGTTGATGACATTATTGGCTTTCTCAATAGGACAAAGCAATTAGTTGCTCTTTTCTTTAACTTCATAGTGTCATTCAGTCATTCTCTAATGATTGCCATAGTTCACACGTACGCTGGCCTAAATTTTAGTTTCATTTTGTCTTATCTAGAGATTTTTAGCCAGGCAAAATGACCAAAACCAATATTAGGAAAATCTTTGTCGTACTCTTTCAGAGAAAGCAACTTACAAATGTCCATCTGTGATGGATTAAGTATACTTTCTCACTGTATCACTAAGCAAAGCAGGTAGGCCTGCCTTGAATGCAGTAAAGAAGCTCTTTTCTTCAAACAACAACAATAGTTAAGGCTTCTATCACATAGCACCCTCCTCCTCTTGTGTTAGTCCAAGTTTATGCCTCGTTTGCACTAACAGAGTGTGTTGGGCCCATGCTCCCTTGGATACTCTCATGGTTTTAGGTAGTCACCAGGGCTGCACTTTATTAAGGTTATAAAAGTCTTCCTTTAGCTGTTGTCTCTATCTTCATGCATTATTAATTCCACCATGCCACCCAAATTGTTCTTTTCTTGCACTTTTGAGTTTTGTCTTAAAAACTCTTGGGAGCTGTTTTCTGAGTTACTTTTTGGAATTAATTATTGGCCATGTCTGTGCAGTTTGAACAAAATTCATAATATTTTGAGGGGCAAGTTTTATTCTATACTTTATGAAAATGATGTGGATGTAGGAAGAAGAGAAAACCTTTCCAGCCTTTGGAACTATTAAATCTGTCCTCCACATAGAGAACCACAGGTTAAAACGGGTGACTGGGAAAAGCAGTATGGGCAGTGAGCCTGTCAGTGGCAAGTTTATTTTTTTCTGAAGGTTTCTACTTTTTGCCAAAATGATACATGTAACTTTCTTGATTTTTTTTCCCACCCATTAGTTATTTCCTTAATTCATTCTTTGCTAATGTTATGATATAGATGAAAGGGACTCATCACAGAAAATATATGGTGGTGGGAGATGAGAACATTAAGTCCTTGCTAAATCTCTCAATATTAAGAGTTGTATTTGTTGTTTTGGAAATCTTTTTCAGAATTTACACTTTCACATATGCCATGAATTATTGATAGAACCTTATAATTTTGGAGCTAGGTATAACTTCTATAACATTTGTGAAAATATATTTATATAGGATATGAGTCACAAGGATATGGTACACATAAAACACAGTGACAGTACAACAGATTACCTTGTTCATGAGTGAATTTTGTTTTTTTGTTTTTACAGTGTTGAGATTTTTAGAGAACCAGATGTATCTCTTGGTATTAGTATTGTTGGTGGACAAACTGTTATAAAACGCCTGAAGAATGGAGAGGAGCTTAAGGGTATATTTATCAAACAAGTTTTGGAAGACAGTCCAGCAGGAAAAACAAATGCTCTTAAAACTGGAGATAAAATACTTGAGGTAAATAGTGTTAAAATTTTGTTTTTGTTTGAAATGTACTGTAAGACAGTAAAATGATCATTTAACCGGAAGTCCTTCCTTTATGTGTTGGGGTATATATGTGTACAATTGGTGTATTTATTCAGATGCTTTAGTTTGCATGTTTGCACAATTTAATGAGATTCTAAAGCTGAGCTGATAGCATATAAAATGATAAAACAAAAAGCCTCAGCTGACTGAAAAAACACAATTTGACAGAATGAGGCAGATGGTGGACATCATGCTTCTCCCACAGTCTTTAACAGACTCTGAATTGTATATGTCAGTGGGATAGCCGTGCTGTCCTCCCAGAGTTGACCCTGAAAGTGGAAGACTGTATTGGGGGAGAGGTGAATCCATCCTTTATACATGGCAGGCTTTGCAGAGTGGAGTTTTAAGGACACATCAAGGCACTAAGAGGTCTGAATCTGATACATTTCTTTGCATTAGGTTTATTGGATGACATCATATTGAATATTTTAAATCCCAGAATCTGCTTGGTGATTCATGCTTTATGATGCTAAACATCAGCTGTGGTGTTTTAGCTCTGAAAGAATGAAAAGAGCTCTGGAGATCATGGGTTAAAGTCTAGATTGTCCTGTTTGTTTTTTCCTTGTTCTTGGACAAATTATGAAACCTATTTTCAGTTTCCAAAAAAAATGGAAATGAGATTTCAAAATCCATAGAATCATTGTGAGGATTAAATCAAAGAAATGCATAAAACTACTCTGTGTATACAAACTTGAGGTTATATTTATGTTTGTGAAATTTAAAAAAAAATTTTAAACATACTAGGGTTATGGCAATGAAGCAAATGACCAAAAATCCCTTCCCTTATGGCGTTTATATGACAGCGGGGTAGATAGACAATGCACAAAATAAGTAATATATAGAATGTTAGATTGTTATAAGTAACTATGGAGAAAAATGACAGGGAGGAGGATAAGGAATGATGTGTGGTGACGGCAGTAGTTGCAATGAATAGATTTGTTATGGAAGATGATATTGGGACAAATATAAGAAATGAGAGACTGAGCAATATGGACACATGGGGGAAGAGGGCTCCAGACAGAGTGAACTGAAGTGTGAAAACTCTGAGGTGGGAGCTTGCCTGGATGTGTTGAAGGAACAGAAAGAAATCCAGCACTGCTAATATAGGTAGAGTGAACAAGAGAGAGAGTGAAAGAGAAAAGGTCTGAGAGGTAATGGGAAGCCACATCATATAGAGATTAGAAGGTTGTCTACTCTGAACGGATGAGAGTCCATTAGAGAATTCTGAACGCGTACATTTTTGAAAAGGATTATTCTGGCTTCTGGGGCAGGTGTGGTTTCTTTTACTTAGCATTTGCATGGTACATTGTTTTTTTTTCTTTCCTTCTTTTTCACCCTTATTTGTGATTTTGTTTTAGTTGTATTTTAAGCAAATAATAACTGGATACTGCCTTTTAAAAATCTAAATTGATTATCTTCTTCTAATAAATAAGAATCATTTAATTTTTATTTTGATTACTGATACATTTGAAACTTAGAACAAAAGACATAT
Organism: Lagenorhynchus albirostris; assembly: GCF_949774975.1. Classification (NCBI taxonomy): domain Eukaryota; kingdom Metazoa; phylum Chordata; class Mammalia; order Artiodactyla; family Delphinidae; genus Lagenorhynchus; species Lagenorhynchus albirostris. The sequence goes on along the minus strand of NC_083096.1, from coordinate 133,568,778 downwards.
TTAAAATTATGTATTTTTCTTTATATTTTGAAATAGCTGTAGGTTCATAGGACGTTGCAAACAAATGTACAAAGAAGTCCCGCTTACCCTTCCCTCAGCCTCACCCAGTGTTAACATCTTATACAACTGTAGTTCAATAGCAAAATCAAAATACTGATATTGGCACAATTCACAGACCTTATTAAGATTTCACGAGTTATACATGTACCATTTGTGTGTGTGTGATTATAGCTCTACAGTTTTATCACATGTGTAGCCTTGCATAACCCACACAGCAATCGAGAAACTCAATTGAATCATCACCACAAGACTCCCTTGTCTGACCCCTTTATAGCCACTCCTCTCCCATCCCCTCCACCCCCATCCCTAGCCTCTGGCCACCACTATTCTGTTTCTCCATATTTATACTTATGTTATTTTACAAATTGTTACATAAATGGAATTATGCATTTTGTATCTTTTTTTTTGCGGTACGCGGGCCTCTCACTGTTGTGGCCTCTCCCGTTGCGGAGCACAGGCTCCGGACGCGCAGGCTCAGCGGCCATGGCTCACGGGCCCAGCTGCTCCTCGGCATGTGGGATCTTCCCGGACCGGGGCATGAACCCACATCCCCTGCATCGGCAGGCGGACTCTCAACCACTGCACCACCAGGGAAGCCCTGTATCTTTTTTGACATTGGTTTTCTTCACTCAGCGTAATTTCATTGAAGTTCATTCAATTTCTTGTGTCTATCAATAGTTCATCGCTTTTAAAAACTTTATTTATTCTTAACATCTTTATTGGAGTATAATTGCTTTAAAATGGTGTGTTAGTTTCTGCTGTATGACAAAGTGAATCAGCTATATATATACATATATCCCCATATCTCCTCCCTCTTGCGTATCCCTCCCACCATCCCTATCTCACCCCTCTAGGTGGTCACAAGCACCGAGCTGATCTCCCTGTGCTATGCGGCTGCTTCCCACTAGCTACCTATTTTACATTTGAAAGTGTATATATGTCCCTGCCACTGTCTCATTTTGTCCCAGCTTACCGTTCCCCCTCCTTGTGTCCTGAAGTCCATTCTATATGTCCGTGTCTTTATTCCTGTCCTGCCCCTAAATTCTTCAGAACCATTGTTTGTTTTTTTAGATTCCATATATATGTGTTAGCATACAGTATTTGTTTTTCTCTTTCTGACTTACTTCACTCTGTATGACAGTCTCTAGGTCCATCCACCTCACTACAAATAACTCAATTTCGATTCTTTATGGCTGAGTAATATTCCATTGTATATATGTGCCACATCTTCTTTATCCATTCATCTCTCGATGGACACTTAGGTTGCTTCCATGTTCTGGCTATTGTAAATAGTGTTGCAATGGACATAGTGTACATGACTCTTTTTGACGTATGGTTTGCTCAGGGTATATGCCCAGTAGTGGGATTGCTGGGTCATATGGTAGTTATACTTTTTATTTTTTATTTATTTTTAAAAAATTTTTTTTGCGGTACGCGGGCCTCTCACTGTTGTAGCCTCTCCCGTTGCGGAGCACAGGCTCCGGGCGCGCAGGCTCAGTGACCATGGCTCACGGGCCTAGCCGCTCCGCGGCATGTGGGATCTTCCCAGACTGGGGCACGAACCCGTGTCCCTTGCATTGGCAGGCAGACTCTCAACCAGTGCGCCACCAGGGAAGCCCTATACTTTTTATTTTTAAATTAATTAATTTTATTTATTTTTGGCTGGGTTGGCTCTTTGTTGCTGCACGTGGGCTTTCTCTAGTTGCAGTGAGAGGGGGCTACTCTTCATTGCAGTGCGCAGGTGTCTCATTGCAGTGGCTTCTCTTGTTGCAGAGCACAGACTCTGTGGCCCACAGGCTTCAGTAGTTGTGGCACATGGGCTCAGTAGTTGTGGGTACGGGCTCTAGATCGCAGGCTCATTAGTTGTGGCACATGGGCTTAGTTGCTCCGCGGCATGTGGGATCTTCCCAGACCAGGTCTCGAACCCGTGTCTCCTGCATTGCAGGTGGATTCTTAACCACTGTGCCACCAGGGAAGCCCTATTTTTAGTTTTTTAAAGAACCTCCATACTGTTCTCCATAGTGGCTATATCAATTTACATTCCCACCAACAGTGCAAGAGGTTTCTGTTTTCTCCACACACTCTCCAGCATTTATTGTTTGTAGATTTTTTGATGATGGCCATTCTGACCAGTGTGAGGTGATACCTCATTGTAGTTTTGAATTGCATTTCTCTAATGATTAGTAATGTTGAGCATCCTTTCATGTGTTTCTTTGCAATCTATATCTTCTTTGGAGAAATGTCTATTTAGGTCTTCTCCCCATTTTTGGATTGAGTTGTTTGTTTATTTGATATTGAGCTGCATGAGCTGCTTGTATATTTTGGAGACTAATCCTTTGTCAGTGGCTCCATTCGCAAATATTTTCTCTCATTCTGAGGGTTGTGTTTTGGTCTTGTTTATGGTTTCCTTTGCTGTGCAAAAGCTTTTAAGTTTCATTAGGTCCTATTTGTTTACTTTTATTTTTACTTCCTCTAGGAGGTGGGTCAAAAAGGATCTTGCTGTGATTTATGTCAGAGTGTTCTGCCTATGTTTTCCTCTAAGAGTTTTACAGTGTCTGGCCTTAGATTTAGGTCTTTAATCCATTTTGAGTTTATTTTTCTATATGGTGTTAAGGAGTGTTCTAATCTCATACTTTTACATGTACCTGTCCAGTTTTCCCAGCACCACTTATTGAAGAGGCTGTCCTTTCTCCACTGTACATTCCTGCCTCCTCTATCAAAGATAAGGTGACCATATGTGCGTGGATTTATCTCTGGGCTTTCTATCTGTTCCATTGATCTTTCTGTTTTTGTGCCAGTACCATACTGTCTTGATTACTGTAGCTTTGTAGTGTAGTCTGAAGTCAGGGAGCCTGATTCCTCCAGCTCCATTTTTCTTTCTCAAGATTGCTTTGGCTATTCAGGGTCTTTTGTGTTTCGATACAAATTGTGAAATTTTTCGTTCTAGTTTTGGGAAAATTACATTGGTAGTTTGATAGGGATTGCATTGAATCTGTAAATTGCTTTGGGTAGTATAGTCATTTTCAGAATGTTGATTCTTCCAATCCAAGAACATGGTATATCTCTCCATCTGTCTATATCATCTTTAATTTCTTTCATCAGTGTCTTATAGTTTTCTGCATACAGGTCTTTTGTCTCCTTAGGTAGATTTATTCCTAAGTATTTTATTCTTTCTGTTGCACTAGTTAATGGGACTGTTTCCTTAGTTTCTCTTTAAGATTTTTCATCATTAGTGTATAGGAATGCGAGAGATTTCTGTGCATTAATTTTGTATCCTGCTACTTTACCAAATTCATTGATTAGCTCTAGTAGTTTTCTGGTAGAGTCTTTAGGATTCTCTATGTATAGTATCATGTCATCTGCAAACAGTGACAGTTTTACTTCATTTCCAATTTGGATTACGTTTATTTCTTTTCTTCTCTGATTGCTGTGCTTAAAACTTCCAAATCTATTTTGCATAACAGTGGAGAGAGTGGGCAACCTTGTCTTGTTCGTGATCTTAATGGAAATGGTTTCAGTTTTTCACAATTGAGAATGATGTTGGCTGTAGGTTTCACATATATGGCCTTTATTATGTTGAGGTAAGTTCCCTCTATGCCTACTTTCTAGAGGGTTTTTATCATAAATGGGTGTTGAATTTTGTCAAAAGCTTTTTCTGCATCTATTGAGATGATCATATGGTTTTTATCCTTCAATTTGTTAATATGGTGTATCACATTGATTAATTTTCATATATTGAAGAATCCTTGCATTCCTGGGATAAACCTCACTTGATCATGGTGTATGATCCTTTTATTGTGCTGTTGGATTCCGTTTGCCAGTATTTTGTTGAGGATTTTTGCATCTATGTTCATCAGTGATACTGGCTTATAGTTTTCTTGTTTTGTGACGTCTTTGTCTGGTTTTGGTATCAGGGTGATGGTGGCCTCGTAGGTTGAGTTTGGGAGTTTTCCTTCCTCTGTTATATTTTGGAAGAGTTTCAGAAGGATAGGTGTTAGTTCTTCTGTAAATGTTTGATAGAATTTGCCTGTGAAGCCATCTGGTCCTGGGCTTTTGTTTGTTGGAAGATTTTTAATTCCAGTTTCAATTTCAGTGCTTGTGATTGGTCTGCTTATATTTTCTATTTCTTCCTTCCAGTCTCAGAAGGTTGTGCTTTCCTAAGAATTTGTGCATTTTTTCTTGGTTGTCCAATAAGCATATAGTTGCTTGTAGTAATTGCTCATGATCCTTTGTATTTCTGCAGTCAGTTCTTACTTCTTTTTCAGTTCTAATTCTATTTATGCGAGTCTTCTCCCTTTTTTTCTTGATGAGTCTGGCTAATGGTTTATCAATTTTGTTTATCTTCTCAAAGAACCAGCTTTTACTTTTATTGATCTTTGCTATCGTTTCCTTCATTTCTTTTTCATTTATTTCTGATCTGATTTTTATGATTTCTTTCCTTCTGCTAACTATGGGTTTTTTGTTCTCCTTTCTCAACTTGCTTTAGGTGTAAGGTTAGGTTGTTTATTTGAGATGTTTCTTGTTTCTTGTTTCTTGAGGTAGGATTGTATTGCTGTAAACTTCCCTGTTAGAACTGCTTTTGCTGCTTCCCGTAAGTTTTGGGTCTTTGTGTTTTCATTTTCATTTGTTTCTAGGTATTTTTTGATTTCCTCTTTGATTTCTTCAATTTCTTGGTTATTTTGTAGTGTATTGTTTAGCCTCTATGTGTTTGTATTTTATACAGATTTTTCCCTTTCATCACTTTAAATATGTCCTGCCACTCCCTTCTGGCTTGGAGAGTTTCTGCTGAAAGATCAGCTGTTAACATTATGGGGATTCCCTTGTGTGTTATTTGTTGCTTTTCCCTTGTTGCTTTTAATATTTTTTCTTGGTATTTAATTTTTGATAGTTTGATTAATATGTGTCTTGGCATGTTTCTCCTTGGATTTATTATGTATGGGACTCTCTGTGCTTCCTGGACTTGAGTATTTCCTTTCCCATATTAGAGTAATTTTCAACTCTAATCTCTTCATATATTTTCTCAGTCCCTTTTTTTTCTCTTCTTCTTCTGGGAGCCCTGTAATTCGAATGTTGGTGAGTTTAATGTTGTCCCAGCCGTCTCCGAGACTGTCCTCAATTCTTTTCATTCTTTTTTCTTTATTCTGCTCTGCAGTATTTATTTTCACTATTTTATCTTCCAGGTCACTTATCCATTCTTATGCCTCAGTTATTCTGCTATTGATTCCTTCCAGAGAATTTTTAATTTCATTTTTTGTGTTGTTCATCATTGTTCGTTTGCTCTTTAGTTCTTCGAGGTCTTTGTAAACATTTCTTTTATTTTCTCCATTATGTTTCCAAGGTTTTTGATCATCTTTACTATGATTACTCTGAATGCTTTTTCAGGTCGACTGCGTCTTTCCTCTTCATTTTTTGGTCCAGTGGGTTTTCCCCTTGCTCCTTCATCTGCTGTGTATTTCTCTGCCTTCTCATTTTTCTTAACTTACTGTGTTTGGGGTCTCCTTTTCACAGGCTGCAGGTTTGTAGTTCCCGTTGTTTTTGGTGTTCTCACAGTGGGTAAGGTTGGTTCAGTGGGTTGTGTAGGTTTCCTGGTGGAGGGTACTTGTGCCTGTGTTCTGGTGGATAAGGTTGGATCTTGTCTTTCTGGTGGGCAGGACCACGTCTGGTGGTGTGTTTTGGGGTGTCTATGACCTTAGTATGATTTTAGCTGCCTCTCTGCTAATGGGTGGGGTTGTGTTCCTGTCTTGCTAGTTGTTTGGCATAGGATGTCCAGCACTGTAGCTTGCTGGTCGTTGAGTGGAGCTGGGTCTTAGCATTGAGATGGAGATCTCTGGGAGCGCGTTTGCCATTTGATATTATGTGGGGCCGGGAGGTCTGTGGTGGACCAGTGTCCTCAACTCGGCTCTCCCACCTCAGAGGCTCAGGCTTGACACCTGGCCAGAGTACCAAGACCCCGTCAGCCAATATAGTTATAAGAAAATATAGTTATTAAAATAAAAATTACTAACAATTTAAAAAATTAAAAGTAATTAAGAAAGAGAGAGAGCAACCAAACCAAGAAACAAATCTACCAATGATAACAAGCGCTAAACACTATACTAACAAAAAAAACAAAAAACCAAAAACACGTACAGACAGAACCCTAGGCAAATGGGAAAAGCAAAGCTATACAGACTAAATCACACAAAGAAGCATACACATATACACTCACAAAAAGAGAAAAAGGAAAAAGAAAAAAATATATATATAAAAAAAGGAAGAGAGCAGCCCAATCAATAAAAGAAATCTACTATTGGTAATTAGCTGTAAATACTAAACCAAGATAAACGTAAAACCAGAAACAAATTAGACGCAGAAAGCAAACCCTAAGGCTACAGTTGCTCCTAACGTCCACTGCCTGAATTTTGGGATGATTCGTTGTCTATTCAGGTATTCCAGAGATGAAGGGTACATCACGTTTATTGTGGAGATTTAATCTGCTGCTCCTGAGGCTGCTGGGAGAGATTTCCCTTACCCTTCTTTGTTTGCATAGCTCCTGGGGTTCAGCTTTGGATTTGACCCCGCCTCTGTGTGTAGGTTGCCTGAGGGCATCTGTTCCCCTCCCAGACAGGACAGGCTTAAAGTAGCAGTTGATTGGGGAACTCTGGCTCACTCAGTCGGGGGGACGGAGGGGTACAGAATGCGGGGTGAGCCTGCCGTGGCAGAGGCCGATGTGATGTTGCAACAGCCTGCGGCGTTCCATATGTTCTCCCGTGGAAGTTGTCCCTGGATCTCAGGACCCTGGCAGTGGTGGGCGGCACAGGCTCCCAGGAGGGGAGGTGTGGATAGTGACCTGTGCTTGCACACAGGATTCTTGCTGGCTGCAGCAGCAGCTTTAGCGTCTCATGCCCATCTCCGGGGTCCACGCTGATAGCCACAGCTCATGCCCGTCTCTGGAGCTCATTTAGGCGGTGCTCTGAATCCCGTCTCCTTGTGCACCCCGAAAAAAATTGCCTCTTGCCTCTTAGGCAGTTCCAGACTTTTTCCCGGACTCCCTCCCGTCTAGCTGTGGCGCACTAGTCCCCTTCAGGCCGTGTTCACTCAGCCAACCCCAGTCCTCTCCCTGGGATCCGACCTCCGAAACCCGAGCCTCAGCTCCCAGCCCCCGCCCGCCCCGGCGGCTGAGCAGACAAGCCTCTCGGGCTGGTGAGTGCCGGTCAGCACCGATCCTCTGTACGGGAATGTCTCCGCTTTGCCCTCTGCACCCCTGTTCCTGCGCTCTCCTCCTTGGCTCTGAAGCTTCCCCTCTGCCCAGCCCCCATCTCCACCGGTGAAGGAGCTTCCCAGTGTGTGGAAACTTTTCCTCCTTCACAGCTCCCTCCCACTGGTGCAGGTCCCGTCCCTATTCTTTTGTCTCTGTTTATTCTTTTTTCTTTTGCCCTACCCAGGTACGTGGGGAGTTTCTTGCCTTTTGGGAAGTCTGAGGTTTTCTGCCAGTGTTCAGTAGGTGTTCTGTAAGGGTTGTTTCACATGTAGATGTAGTTTTGATATATTTGTGGGGAGGAAGGTGATCTCCGCGTCTTACTCCTCTCCCAACTTGAAGGCGCCTCCTCGTTCATCCCTTTTTATGGATGAGTAGTATTCCATGGTATGGAGGTACCACCGTTTAACCATTCACCCACTGAAAGACACTTTGGTAGTTTCCAGTTCTTGGCTATTATGAATAAAGATCCTATAAACATTTGTATACAAGTTCCTGAGTGAAAATAAGTCTTTGTGTCTCTGGGATAGATGCCCAAGAGTGTAATTGCTGGGTTGTATGTTAAGTTCATTTTTAGTTTTAAGAAACTGTCAAACTATTTTCCAGAATGGCTGTACTAGTTTGTATTTCCACCAGCAATGTATGAGTGATTCAGTTTCTCTGCATCCTCATCAACATTTGGTGTTGTCACTGTTTTTCATTTTAGCCATTCTTGATAGGTATATAGTGATATCATTGTTGTTTTAATTTGCGGTTCCCTAATGGCTAATGAGAAAGAACTTTTCATGTACTTGATTGCCATCCAATACCCTCTTTGGTGAAATGTTTGTTTGTGTTTTTGCCTGTTTTTCTAATTGGATTGTTTACTTTTTAAATCTTTTTGAATTTTGTTTCTTTTTCTCATCTTTCTCTGTGCTCAGTTGAATATAAAGTATTCTCATTTAATCATCATCACTCATACACATACTAATAAGAGTCCACTGTTTTATCTCATATTTAATAATTTATATTTCTTCAAATTCACAACAGCCCTGAAATGTTACACTCTAATACATATTTTGTGAAGCATAATGAGTCATTTGTTTACTTTTTTCTATGAAAAGCATTACTTGTTTGTTTTGTTAGTGAAGTTTAATAATCATTTCTCTTTGTCTTGAAACAATTGCATGAAAGGTTTAGGTCCGTATAAAGAAGAGTTTTTTAAACTAGGAAGTTAGAATTTAATGTAATTTTTAGAAATGGGTCTTCATCTGTGTGAATGAACATACTCTTAAGTTATAATTTTAAAGCTGAGAAAAACTAAGATTATTTTTGTGTTGTAATATGACAGAATACTGTTTTTTTCCTACCTACCCGACTTCGGTGATTCGCATTTAGCAATGTGGAAATCTCTGTTAGGGAAACAAAAACTGATTATTACTAGAGGAGGAAGTAGTTCTCATATAGCCTCTACTTCTCTTACTGTGGAATATTTTGGGGATCAGGTTATTTGAAAGAAGCTTCATCAAACTGTTGTGACAGCTTTTATGTGTCACTTTAATTTTTGTCTGTATTTTTTTCATTTACTATTATTTGTATCCTTCCTCAACTCATATGGGAAAAGAGCTTTCACAGAGCATTAAAATCTTCATTGATACCTATTAGAATAAAAAGCCAAAGTTCTTGCCATGGCCTTTTGGATTTTGCAGGTGGCTTCGGCTGCCTCCCTGGCCTCACCTCTTTCCGCTCTCTCCTCTTTCTCTGTACTTTAGACTCAACCTGGCTTTAAACCCCTCTAACACACTGGGCTCGTATCTCCTACCTTAGGACCCTCGCTTCTGTCTCTCGGCTTCTGGCATGCTCACTTTCTTCCTCACTCTGCTCAAATTCAGTGACTTATCATCCTATCACTCCCTTGCATATACTTCCAACTCCTTTGATCCTCTTTCCTTTCACTGAACTTGCCTGGGAGAACCAACCACATCCTAGTTAAGTGCAACTTTTTGCTTATTTCAGATCTCTAGCACGGCTGGAGAAAATAACCACCCATGCTATCTGGTCTCATTTTAAATTCATGACCACCCCCTCAAGTGGGTCTTTAATTCTGCCCTGTAGCCCTGTAATATTTCCCGAGTTGTTCCATTCTTCTACTTTCGGAGGTAACTACTTCAAACCTCCTATACCTCCTGCCACAGTCTTAATCTCTAAGTTCCTTGTTTCTTATTTCATTGAGAAAATAGAAGCAATCAAAAGAGAGTTTCCCCTTGCTCCCACTGCATACCAAAGCTTTTTTCTGACTGTATTTGGCACAGCAAATGAACTATTTATGTTTCTTCTATCCAGAGCCAGTCTAACTTGTACAGTGGAAGTCATTCCCTCTTCACTGTCCAAGGATTTGCTTCCACGGTCATCACTCCTCTCTACCCTTCATTTTTCCTCTCCACTGCATCATTATTACTGTAATCTATCCCATCTTAAAAACAAAAACCAAACTTGATCCCACATCCCTCTTCACTTACATTCCTATTTCTTTGATCCCCTTAAGGCAAAACAATATTCACCAATTGTCGCTATCAAATGACTGTAAACCACCTCAACTTTTACCAAGGCTTCCTTACATTATCAGTTTCAAAAGTTGGTTCTTGTAAATATATTTGATAAATACGGAATGCTCTTTGAGATTATGGGCATGTTCACAAGTTATGTCCTCCCAGATTTATATAATAAGGAGATGTTTACACTTGCCCCAGTTTTTAAAATTAATTTTTATTGGAGTATAGTTGCTTTACAGTGTTGGTTAGTTTCTTGCTATACAGCAAAGTGAATCAGTTATATGTATACATATATCCACTCTTTTTTAGATTTCCTTCCCATTTAGATCACCACAGAGCATTGAGTAGAGTTCCCTGTGCTATACAGTAGGTTCTCATTAGTTATCTATTTTATGCATAGTAGTGTATATATGTCAGTCCCAATATCCCAATTCATCCAACCCCCCTCCCTTCCCCCCTTGGTAACTGTAAATTTGTTCTCTACATCTGTGACTCGATTTCTGCTTTGCAAATAAGTTCATCTCTACCATTTTTCTAGATTCCACATACTCAAATTTGTTGAACACAGAACTCTTTTAGAAAGAACCTATGGGTGTTTTCATACTTCTTTTTTGATATAATTTGAGAAATGTTCAGCTTCTCAACTGTGATAATGGGCAATTTGCTTAAAATGTCATCTCAGTTTACTTGAGAGAAGGTGAGTCCAGAGAGATCCCCACCCCCTGCCCTCACTCAGAATTGTGTACTGTGATAGTGGCAGAGGTGACATTACAAGTTCAGAAGCTTTTTAAGGTTCTGTTACTGACTGAGCTACCTATTTTGGATAATTATATTTAATCAGGGCCATTGTTATTAAGATATCTACCTTATTTACTTTTCTTGAAGGTGAAACATTAATATCCTTAAACATGATCTCCTAAAACAGCAAAGCTTGTTTGGGTCAATCTTATTTTTTTCTGGCTTTGGTATAATTCATTCGACTCTGGCTCTTCTTGTAACTAGATAATACGCATGAACTTTGAATTAACCTATCCACAAGATCTGCTGCCCTTCTAATTGAAATAAATTGCTTCTGTGCTTTTAGGTGTCTGGAGTAGATTTGCAGAATGCCTCTCACAGAGAAGCGGTTGAGGCCATTAAGAATGCAGGAAACCCTGTGGTGTTTGTTGTTCAGAGCTTGTCATCCACTCCAAGAGTAAGCCACTTAAAAAATATTCTCTATATCTGTGGACCAAGGTTTTGCCTCGAAGTATTTTTCAATATATTTTTACTGTTATTCTACTATTACGTAAAGGAAGCATTAACTTCATTAAAATTTAGTTATTAACCTCAATTTTCCCTTTTTTCCTCTGATTTTGATTTCCTGGTCAAATTTGAGTTACTCCAGTGTGCAGTGGAGTCTAACAGACCCATTTTTGATTCCTTGATTGCCTGTTTACCATTTTTGCTAATTTGGAGGCAAGTTACCTAACCTTTCTGAACCAGTTACTTTGTTTATAAAATACTTTGAATACAGAGTAGGTCAGGGTTAAAAACATTCTAGAGGGACCACCAAATGGTATTTTTACAGGTATGTAAAAATTCAGACGTGTTGCATTGTTGTATGTTCTGTCAAAGATTCTGAATTCGCAAAGAGCAGTATTTAATCATAGAATTTTTTTTCTATAATAAATTACTTATTTGGTATGGAATTAGAACTCTGATACACAGATGTTAGTGGCAGGATGTGTATTTTATATTGCAATATGCAGCCCCGTAAGCCCTGTACCTGGAAGCAATGTTTATTTTTCTTTATTTTGTAATGGAAGACAGCTGTTCAAAACATAGACACTTATGAACAGTAGAAAAACTGCATATTTTTTAAAAATTTGCTTTTCAACTTACTAATGCAGTGCCTTTCAACCTTTTTTTATGTCAGGGAATACAGAAAATAATATTTGTATGGCAAACTGTGTAAACAGATGTCTGGCTGTCCCAAGGGCGAAGGCATCAACATGCTATTTCAGCACGCTTGTAGCCTGCCTGCACACAGTGGGTTGCAGCTTCACCCCACCTGGGCAGCTCTGCTGTGGTGCACTGCACTGCAGCACAGTCCCTTCTAGTCTTAGTGCTCCATTTATACCATCAAGACTAATTGAGAGAGGTAAACTGAATAAGGTCTTCACATTTTTATACAACTTGAAATTCTAGATTTCTTGGAATCCACCTTTTAACTCTTATAATATTGAGAAAGTCATTGAGGCCATCACTTGTATTTCTGGAAACTGAATTCTGTAGGAAAATTGGCCAGATTATTCCCTGCCAAATGACACTTCCAAAGAAATAGTTTTGAGCGAGAATGAACCAATCAGATTATACATTTATGTGGCCACTTGCAAATGCCCCTCTGAAAAATATTCAAAGCATTTTAATAGGTTATAAAGTCAGCCAAAATGGCCAAGATTTTAATCCAGCCTTTGTTGGTGAGCTGAGGTTGAAATTTTCATTTGGAGGACATAAACAGTACAATTTCTTTCAACTGTTCAAAAAAGGGAAAATGTCTTCAGCATCGCCCGATGTTCAAGTTACTTAACCCTCAGGCAGCATCACAGACTGTTACATTGTGCATTGGGTTCATCAAGCATTGAACTATCTGTGATTCTAGCCAAGGGATGGAGATGATACTAATGTCCATGATTTGTTCCTTTTTTTTTTTTTTTAAGAACAAAGTGATTCCAGTTGAATAAGGAAATGAAAGGAATCAAATTTCAAATCTTTGCCAAATGGTGCTCTCTTCGGCTTACTAATTCTTGCAAGTTATATTGGTCATCACAGGAATAGAAAATATAGCCAAATTCTTAATTATTCTTGATCAATTTACATTAAACTTTGAGACTTTCTTCAAAACCCCCAAATAAGTCATTTCCATCAAGGCTCTGTGTCTAAACATGCCTTGGTTACATGGAAATTCTCATCAACACCATGAATTGAGCAGTGGTGTTTATATTTGTACCTTTTTTTTGAGTTGTATTTTATTTTTTTATATTTCTGCTTTTAGCAGGTGGTTTAGGAGGATCAACAACACATTACTTTTTTAAGCTTTTCCTCCTGAATTTCTCAACTATTTTTTCAGCCTGCTAGAAAGAAATGTGTGTATCTGCTTAGATTTACTTGGTAAATGCTTATTTGAGAGCAAAATTCATGATTTATACTGTACACCTCTATAGAAAGTTTTTATGCCAAGGTAACTTTTTCCAGTTAAAATTGCATTTCACAGTAGCATTAGGGTTTTTTTTATATATATTAAAAAACAAACCCTTTTGAAATTGGCATCATGCCTTCAGTTCATTAAATTTATTATCATGTGTCGTTTTATTTTTTCCTGTATTCCATTTGTATTTCCCTAATGTCATTGTTTCATAATGGCACCTAAATTTTTTGGACACGTGTACATTTTGTGTATTAGTCGTATAGAAATATATTTTTTACTTTCATAAGAAACATGTGCTGTCCTACTTTTCTTAAAGATATAGTCTTTTTGGTGGGCCTTTTGTCTTCCAAATTTTGCTAATGGTATGCATACAGAAAGATATTTCTCTGCTCTTTGAAAAGCAAACATTGCAAACTTTGTGAATGGCAGCTAACATTTTGTCCCATCACGAAGCTTCTGCCATTCAGTTTCAGCTGTTTTTTTCAGAGGAGAAAGTAGGTCCAGTGTAGGCAGATATTATAACTTTCTAGAGAGACAAAGTATTTGTTTTAAAATTCTATTTATTTATTTATCTATGGCTGCGTTGGGTCTTCGTTGCTGCGTGTGGGCTTGCTCTAGTTGCTGTGAGCGGGGGCTACTCTTTGTTGCGGTGCATGGGCTTCTCATCGCAGTGGCTTCTCTTGTTGCAGAGCACAGGCTCTAGGCGCGTGGGCTTCAGTAGTTGTGGCACGCGGGCTCAGTAGTTGTGGCTCGTGGCCTCTAGAGCGCAGGCTCAGTAGTTGTGGTGCACGGGCTTAGTTGCTCCACAGCACGTGGGATCTTCCCGGACCAGGGCTCGAACCCATGTACCCTGCATTGGCAGGCGGATTCTTAACCACTGCGCCACAAGCGAAGCTCCTGTTTTAAAATTCTTTAGGACAAGAAACATATACCTGTAGACCCACTAGTTTTTGAACTCTGACTTAGGTTGTTGTATATATTAAGCAGAGAACTTCCCTGATGGTCCAGTGGCTAAGACTCCACACTCCCAGTGCAGGGGGCCCAGGTTCGATCCCTGGTCGGGAAACTAGATCTGTCTTGCTGCAACTAAAGGAGTCCGCATGCCACAACTGAACCCGCATGCTGCATAGAACATCCCGTGTGCCGCAACTAAGACCTGGCGCAGCCAAATAAATATTAAAAATAAATAAATAGAGAAATAAATATTAAGTACAGTGTCTATTTACATAGGAAGCACCAAAAACATGTTGCTTTATCACTACTGTTGGTTTTTACTTAAGTGAAACATTCCTAAGACTTTATTTATTCCAAAATTAATTTCCTTAGACTCTAAGTTAAAAGTAAAGAAGAATTAATCTTAAATTGCCTTTATTTTTTATTTTTTTTAAAGATTTTTTTTTGATGTGGACCATATTTAAAGTCTTTATTGAATTTGTTACAATATTGCTTCTGTTTTTTGTTTTGATTTTTTGGCCATGAAGCATGTTGGATCTTAGCTCCCTGACCAGGGATTGAACCCTCACCCCCTGCATTGGAAGGTGAAGTCTTAACCACTGGACTGCCAGGGAAGTCCCTTAAATTGCCTTTAGAGAGAAGTGTTTTTTTGGGTTTTGTTTTCTAAATTATCCCTAGGCAGGAAGTTCCTTTAATTTTCTGAGAAAGAATATTTATTTTTCCTTTTAATTTGCATGTCTGTCATCAGATTTCATGCCAACATTATTTGTGTTAGCTATTTAAGGATCCTTTTAAAAAAATCACTAACAGTTTTGTATTTTCCTAAGATGTTTTATAGATAGTTTTACAAAAAGAAATGAGTCAAAAAGTAATCTGTGATGTTGGCACCATTAAGAATTAAAATTATTTCTATGAAATTGAACTGTTTGACTCATTTATAAACATTTATTCAACACTACTATGTATTAGGCTTTTTCTGAGCAACAGGGTTATAGTGATAAATAACACTAAATTCCAGCTCTCATTGACCTTTTATCCAGGAGTGTAAATAGCTTTGTAATTTATTTATATGCTAGCAGTGATAGTGAAATATTTATTGAATGTGCACAGTGTGCTAGATATCATACTTGAACTGGGGTACAGTGATGAATAAGGTAGATCTATGAAATAAATGTTGCATTCAGCGTTCTAGGAATTAACTTTGCTTACCCTTAAAAGTGTATTTCACAAAATGAGATGTTTGGATGACAGTAAGTATTGTGACCTTCTTAGTCTTCATCTTCACTTTCTGGATCTACACAAGCCTGTGAATTTATTGCCCCTGGATGCTACACACACACACACACACACACACGCACGCACGCACGCACGCACGCACATTTTGGGTTTTATAGCTTGTTAGATTTCCCAAGTAGTATTGCTTGCCTTGAATTGTACTTCTCGTGTCTTTACTTTTAGGTGAAGTTAGAGAGTTAAGTAGGATTTTAATTGTTTTTTGAAAAAATTAAAGCCACGTAATGATTGTGACATTTAAATGTTTTCCTTTTCCCCCTTCCTTGTTTTTGTGGTGGTAGGTCATTCCTAGTGCACATAACAAGGCCAAAAAAATCACTAATAACGAGGACCAAGACACCCAAGAAAAAAAAGAAAAGGTAACCTAACCTCGCAAGCTTTTAAAAAATGTTTCTGGTTTCTTTTTGCATATCTGAGCTGCAATTAATAAGTGTTTTTTTGATGAGTATCAGGATAGAAGTACTGTAGTTATAATATTTCCCTTCTGTGAACATGACTGATTCTGGCCTGGATGAAGGCCTAGTGGAGTATAGGTGTAAAAATGTCGTGACGCACCAATCAGCCATCATCATCTTTCTCTGTCTTTCCTGTTCAGCTGGGCTGGTTGTCTGTCTATTCCCAGAAAGTTTCTCAGACTTTGATCTTGCTGCTCCCTCAGCCTGGAAGTCCATTTTCCACATGGCTCTTCCTTTTCATTCTCGAAGGAGCAGGTCAAAGGTCATCTCTCCTGAGAAAACGTTTCTTACTGTCAATCACAGTTAATTCTCCACTCCTGTTTCCCCACCTCTATTCTAGTAGAATTAGTTGATATAAAGTTTATCTTAGGGTATGGTGTCAGGTAGGATGGATTTTCATTTTTCCCCATAAAGATAAATAATTATCCCACTCTTTTAAATAGGCCCTCCTTTGCACCACAACCTCTATCATATCTCAGGTTATCAGGGGAAGATTGTTTCTGAGCTTTCTCTTTGTTCCATTTGTTTATCACAGCACAAGTGCTGCCCTGCCTAAATTATTAAAGTCTAATAATAAATCTTGTTTTCTAGTAGAGCAATCTCCTTTACATATTTCTTTTTCTTTAGAAGTGTATTACCTATTTGTCCCCTTTTTCTTTTCCATTTAATTTTATAATTAGCTTGTCAAATTCTACCAAAAAATCTCTTTGACAATTTTGACTAGAGTTGTGTCAGATCTATAAATCGTAAAGAATTTACATCTTTATGATATTGAGCCTTCTTAACCATTAACCTGGTATGTCTTTCTATTTATTAACTTCCTCTTTTATTTCTTACAATTAATTGTTATCATTTTCTTCAGAAGGGCATTGTAAATCTTTGGTTTATTCCTAGAAATCCTTATATTTTGTGTTGCTTTTAAATATTTTTAAATTGCATTTTCTGTTGCTAGTATGTAGATATGAAATTGAATTTTATATATCTTTTGACATCTTGTAACATTATTGTCTTATTCTTTTATAAGAATAAGTGTCCTGGTTCAGGACACTGGGAAAACCAAAATGCTAAAATAAAAAAGTTAAAATCTCTCATAAACCCACCACCTAAAGATAAACTTATTAAATATTTTATGTAGAAGCTTTTAGTGTCTTGATGTATGCTTTTAGTGTCTTGGTGTGTGTACTTCACATATACATATATATATATATATTTAATAAGAATATGAATCCCAAATTCTAGTACTATGTAGATTTTCATTTCTGAATTTTCTGTATGGATAATAATAACCACTTTGGATAAAGGCAGTTTTCGTCTTCCCTTTCCAGTATTTTATCCCTTGTTTTATTATATCTGCTAAGACCTCTGTGGTGTTTAATGCAGGTAATAAGAGCTAACATTCTTATTGTTTTACCTCCTGGTAGTTAGGAAATTGCTTTCAATATTTAACCATTAAATATGATGTGTGCTGTAAGTTTTTATAGATTATCCTTTGGTTATGGAAGTATTCCCTTTCATTCTTATTTTGCTAAGAATTTTTATCACGAAGGGGATTGACATTGAATTTTATCAAATGTATTATCTACATTCACTGAAATAATTTGTATGTGATTTTTTTTTCTCCTTGAATTCCTTAATGTGGTGAATTATATTAATAGATTCTGTAATGTTAAACCAATCTTAAATTAATTTGGTCATGATCTTTTTTGCCTGTTTGCTAGTATTATTCCTTTTAGAATTTTTACATCTGTGGTTTTGAACAAGTTTGGCCTGGAATTTACCGTTTATATACTGTCCTGTCTGGTTTTGGTTATAGAAGACTACTAAAATGAATAGTAGGAGTACTTCTTCTTTTCAGTTCTCTGAGAGTTTGTGTAAGATACTAATTATCCATGCCTTACATGTTTGGTCAGATTAGCTTATGAAGCCATCAAGGGCCTGTGTTGCTGAGCTATTCAGATTTTCTGTTCCTTTTAGAGTCAGTTTTGATTACTGACTCTTTTCTAGGAATATTGATATCACCTAATTTTTGCATTTGTTGGTATAAAGTTGTTTATTCTCTTAACGTGTATTATCTGTGTTCTCTTCAAAGTAGTTCTTTTTCATTATGAATATAGTTTATTTTTTATTAATCTTGAAAGTAATTTTTCATTTAATTCCTCATTTTGAAGAATTAAGTTTTGAGCTGTTAGTCTTCTCTGTTATATCTTTTTTCTGCTTAATTAATTTTGTTCTCATTTTTATATTGTCTTATTTGGGTTTATTTCCTTCCCCCCCACCTAATAATCTTTAGATAGTTGTAAAATTTATTAATTTTTAACCATTCTTTTTTTCTAAAATAGTCATTTCAGACCATAAATTTCCTTCTAAGGTCCTCTTTTTTTTTTGGCCATACGCGGGCCTCTCACTGTTGTGGCCTCTCCCGTTGCAGAGCACAGGCTCCGGACGTGCAGGCTCAGTGGCCATGGCTCACGGGCCCAGCCGCTCCGCGGCATGTGGGATCTTCCCGGACCGGAGCACGAACCCGTGTCCCCTGCAACGGCAGGTGGACCCTCAACCACTGCACCACTAGGGAAGCCCCCTTAATACTATTTTAAAAGCTGGCTGTCCTTGTTCTGAGCATTGTCTTTCACTTAGAATGATCTGGTCTGAGGAAAAGGTTTGCTGAAAATTCATTTGCCTTTATTATTCTTCATTTAACTCACTTTTAAGTTTTTTCAAACAAGAATTAAAGAGACACCATGATCACATTTCTGAATTCTTTTGTTGCTTAACAAGTACTTTGTATTTGGCATCTTCTCTTCCTTCATCACTCTTGCATTTTATTGATTTTTGGATTTTCTATAAATGTACAAAGTACTGTTTTGCTTAGACATTATCTTAAATAAATTTGAGTGTGTGTTTTTCTTTATGGATCCCAAATATTGTTTTCTATTTTGGAGGAATTTATTACATGCCTGCTTTCTGTAATGGACCAGTCATTGTCCATTTACTGAAGTGTATCCTGCCATTAGTGGCTTTGTCCTATAAAGAATAATTGCTTTATTGAAATCCTGTAGCAAAACAAATCTTAATCTGGTTATTTTGGCTTTTGTGGAGTGCTTGTGTGTATCGGCTCCCATTCTTTCCAGCAGCTTGGATCTCTCCATAGTTGGGCATGTTTTATTTTTCCCAGCGTTCAAGAAAATGTCAACATTCTGTGAAGGTAATCTGATCATAAAGTCTACTTTAATTAAGCCTATTTGAACCAAATATTGATGTGCTGTATCATTTGGTGTGTAAATTTAAAGAATACTTATACAGAAATACAAAAAATATTCATCATAAAGCTTTCTCTTTCTTTTTTAAAACATTAAAATGTGTGTTGACTCTTTATAAGTTGTAGATGAATACCGCTTTGGTTAGAAAATCTTGGTATTTCAAGTAGTTTTTAAAGAATGAAATCTGTACCTTCTACAGTTGAATAAAAAGTTTAAATAATTGTAGGATTAACACGTTAGGTAGTTTTTACATTTAGACTTAATTTTGAAATGTTTTTCATTTGAGTTATTTGGTCAGAAATAAAGAAAACTAAGCCTCAACAGTGTAAAGAAAGTACGTATAATTGACTTTCTCACTGGAGAAAGGAACTCATTCTTCTGGGTATGTTAACAGTCTTAAAAGCTGTGCCTTTGAATTCCTGTTTTCTGTATTGGTGTGTTTACATCACAGAGTCACTTTTACATAATAACGTAAACATAAGAGAATGAATTGTATTTATTTTACAATCCTAATGATGTGATGGAAGTTGGATAGAGTCAAAATATTTACAGATTATCTTTTTTATCCTGTTTGTCATTGAGGAAGAGGTTATACAAAGACAATTAACGCTTCTCTCAAATTTTGCATCTTCAGAGGCGAGGAACTGCTCCACCTCCAATGAAACTGCCGCCTCCTTATAAAGCTCCATCTGATGACAGTGATGAAACTGAAGAAGAATATGCATTTACCAACAGTGAGTTCCTTTTCATTATTCGGGGTGGATGCAGAATTTATTATATTATGCTTTAATGATTGTTGTAAATTGCCAAATACAGTGGTATAGCTTCTTAGAAAATGTGCATGAACATATCTTGCTGAAAAAGAAAGTTTACGTCTCCAAAACTTCTGTGACTTTATTTTCCTAAGTTTTTGTCTTTGACACTAATATAACAGAGTGAGTATCAAAGGCAGCTGGGTGGTAAACTTTTATGTACATTCCCTCCTAGTCTTCTATTTGGTTATGATTACACAAATGCTAAGAAGTCCTTGAAATTGGAGTTTGACCCATAATAATAAGAGTTGAATGTAGATTTTAGGCCTTGATTACGTGCCCTACTCAAGTGGATGGTGATATTGCCAATGCAAAATTACAGAGGGCCAACGAAGTCATAATTCTTCCTTTAGATGTCATTTCATGACATCCTTTTACATTAGTTGTATCAAATGTACATTCACACATATATTTAATGGAGGCTTTATTTAAAATAATTTATATATTATGTATATAAAGTATATGTAGTTTAGATCTGATTGCTGTTGTGTATGGAATTTATTTTGGGGTGATGAAAATGTTCTAAAATTAGATTGTGATGATGGTTGCACAATTTGTGGCTATACTGAAACCTACAGGATTATACATTTGAATGGGTGAATTTCATGGTTTTTGAAATTTACATATTTTAAAATAATATTTTTCTTTCTATAATATAGAAAAGGAGTCTGATACAGAAATTGAAAGAGTTAAAATTCTGGCTCCAGTACTTCCTAATGTGTGACCTTAAGCATGCCCTCTTCTATGAAAATAATGGTACCTACTTCAAAGGGGTTGTGATGAAGATTAAAATAAGGAAGGCGATAAGGACTTTAGCCTGGCGTATTGTGAATCTTCAACAAGTATTATAAAGTTGACTATAACTTTATATTTTTCTAAATATAGTAATAGATAAATGAAATATAAAAATAAATATAACTGTATAACAATTAAGTTGACTTTATAAAAACTTGGTTTGTACTTTGTGATTTTACAGAATGCTTTCTCATGCATTTTTATTTGTTCAACAATCTCTGTTGAAAACCAACTGCTTTTCATTAACAGTGCCAAGTGAGTCTTTTGTGAGATAAATGAAACATAGCTCCTTGTTTTCTCTGTGGGGTCACCAGCCTGGAAGGGAGGATACAAAGGCATGGAAACAAAATTTCATAAAGGTACTTGCAGTGCCTTGGTTCTCAACCTCTTTGGAAGAGCAACACCTGATGGATACGATTGATACATGTGTGTGTTTGTGTAATGTAATCCCTTGTTTTGATATAGTTATTAGGGCAGCTGCAGCAGAGTGGAAATAGCTTGTTGATTATTCATAATTTCTGGGATACTAGAATGCCTATATTTGCATGGTTGTTAGGAAACCTGGTTTAAGCATGTGACTAAGATTACATTCTAATCCTAGCTCTACCACTTAGTTGTGAATACATGGATAAGTTTCTTAACCTCTTCATGGCTCACACTTTCCTATCAATATGGAGGAGAGGGAATGTCTTATAATAATCTGCCTCACAGGATCGCTATGAGCATTAGAGGAGAAAGCATTTAAAGAACTTAGTATAAAGATTGTGATACCTAGTAAACACTCTGGTTTACCATGTGCCAGGTCTTCATATGTGTTAATAACTCTATCAACGTAATAACTTTGTGAGGTCTCTAAATGTACAAATAAAGAAACAGGCTCAGAGAAATTAAGGAATATGTCAAAAATTACACAGCTAATAAATAGTGGACATGGAGTTTAAATCCAGGCACTCTGACTCCAGAGTTGGTACTGTCTGTCATCTACTCTTCTCATTACTTAAAACATTACTATCCCAGAAATAGGAACAAAGTGACTTGGGGTTATCTAGTGAATATCACTTTGATACCATTAGATAAGCAGAGCAGTTCCCTGGAGTTCCAAGACCATGTGTACATGTGTATTCACAGCACACATTCACAGCGTTAGAGGGGTTCAGGAAGGACATTGATTTACACTGAAAGCTGATACAGTAAGTCCCCTACATACAAATGAGTTCCATTCTCAGAGCACATTCGTTAAGTCCAATTTGTTCGTTAAGTACAGCAAAGTTAGCCTAGGTACCCAACTAAAACAATCAGCTTATAAAGTACTGTACTGTAATAGGTTTATAATACTCTTCACACAAATAATACATAAATAACAAACACAAAAAATAAACATTTTTAATCTTACAGTACAGTACCTTGAAAAGTACAGTAGTACAGTACAACAGCCGGCATACAGGGGCTGGCATCGAGTGAACAGGCAAGAAGAGTTACTGACTGGAGGAGGGAGAAGAGGTGGGAGATGGTAGAGCTGAAGGATCTTCAGCGATAGGAGACAGAGGGCAAGCTGCAATTTCACTCAGCCCTTACGTTGACGGCACAGGTTCTGGTTCCTTGCTGGATTCAATTCTATCTAACCTCTTGATTCAATTCTATCTAACCTCTTGAAAAAAGATCCAGTGATGTCTGGGTAGTAGCTCTTTTTTTCTTGTCATAAATGACACAGTAGCACTGGATTGCATTCTGAACGACTGTTGCAACCTTCGTGTACCATTCTACGTTCGGGTCCTGTGCCTCAAAACTAACAGTGCCTCCTCAAATAAAATCCCCTTGCCATTTCCTGCGTCGTGAATCTCTTCGGTTCTTCAGTTACTTCTTCCTCTTGTCTCTCTTCATCGTTTCTCTGGGCCTCCAATTCCATCAGGTCTTCATTAGTAAACTCCTTGTGTTTCACAGCAAGGAATTCGAAGAAGTTGTCCTCTTACAGATCTAGTTTGAAATACAGATACTGTACTACTGTAGTCTATACAGTACCTTTCAGTAAAGTACATAAGAGCACAACCACTTGTGGAGGATGCACACACGTGACAGTGTACACAACACACGTGAACTAACTTACGTGATTGGACATGCAAATGCACGTTCACATCTTTGAAAGCTGGCAGCTTGAAGGTTCATATGTAGGGGACTTACTGTATAGACTTCTAGTATCAAATTCATCTCCTAACTATGACATTTCACAAATTCTCCAGCAAATCTGGGCTGTGAATATGACTTTCCATTCATTTTGCTCCCTATTTTTTCCCTTCCCATTGAATTTTCTGTTAACCTTCTCCAGAAGGGTTTGAACCGTATGGAGCTATGAGATGGTTCACATTTAAAATGTAGGTGAACCTAAAGCCTCTAGCTTTCCTGTATTTCTCCTGATATGGATCTGGTGAATTTTTCTTTGCTCCTAAACTCTTATTAAATGAATACTCCGCTCATCTTTCCAAAACTAAAAGCAAATTGGTTCACTGTTTTATCAGATTCTTATTGTCCCAAAACTAAGCATTTCTTTTTGCAGTGGTGAAAGTATGATTACGTAACTTTCCCATGGTCCAGGACTAGGAAGTGGAAGGCTGGAATCCAAGCTGTAGGCCTACCGGGAAGTGATGATTATGTTAGAGAGATCACCGTCGTGAGATACTCATGATTCTAAAGTGTAGTTTAATCTAACTTAGGTGAGCTTTGGCAAGTTACTCATTTACAAAGTTCATCTGGTCAAGAAATATTTATTGAGTGGGTATTTTAGGTGGGCAGACACTGTTTTAGGTGTCGGGAACAAGATCTCTCATTAACTTATATTCTAGAGGGGGAGAAAGCTTATAAACAATAAGATAGTTTAAATATTGATAAGTACTGTAAATAACTAAATAAAGCAAGGTAGTGTGAGAATAAATCCCTCGGAGGAGGCAACATTAAGTGGAATGGGTAAGGAAGGCCAAGCAAGGTAGGACCCAAATGACAAGAAGGAACCACAGAGCTGACTTTTTAGTCATCATATCGATCAGATTTTTTTTCAGACTGTGATCCACAGTAACATATATTTTATTTAACAACCGAATATAGATGTGCACGTACACACGGACACACACACTAACATGCATATATAACTGAAACAAAAGTTTCATGAAATATAACTTACCTTTATAACATATGAAGAAATTATTCTTTTTCTATACTATTTTTTTTTTGGCCGCACCACGTGGCTTGTCGGATCTTAGTTCCCTGACCAGGGATTAGAACCTGGGCCCACGGCATTGAAAGCGCTGAGTCCTAACCACTGGACCACCAGGGAATTCCCTCTGTACTATTTTATTTCACTTTTTAAAATGCTGTTTGCAACTCGTTTTTTTTCTTGATCGACTAATAAGTCACAACCTGCCGTATGAAAACCACAAATCTGTGTTTTTCAAACTTCAGTGTATCTCAGAAGCACCTGTTGAGCTTGTTCAAACACTAATTGCTGACCCCTACCCCCAGTTTCTAAGTTCTTACATCTGGGAGCACCCAGTAATTTGCATTTCTAGGTGACGCTGATACTTCTGATTCAGGGCCGACCTTCTGAAAACTGCTGATCTGGATGGTATTAAACTCGGGAGCAGGTGAGGTAGAGAAGTGTGTGTAGACAGCAGCAAGAAGGGAACCCAGCACATGCCTAGCATAAGAGCATCCTAGCATCAGAACACTCTGAGGAGATTGTAGAATTAAGTAGTTTAAGAGAATGTGTTTCAAGAAAGGTTCTGTCACTGAACCTCCGTGGTCAACTGTGGAATGATTCCAAGAGGTTGGAGACAGAATAGTAACCGTTGAACTTAGCAACATGGGGTTGCTGAGGAAGAACAGAAAGAGGATACTTGGTAAAATAACCAAGGGAGTTATTGTTCAGGTTGTTGTGAGAATTCAGTGTTACAGCCAATGCAGACATGCCTCCTTTTATTGTGATTCGCTTGATTGCCCTTCACAAATGATTGTGTCTCTTACTAATTGGTTTGTGGCAGCCCTGCATTGTCAGATGATAGTTAGCATTTTTTTAGCAATGAAGTGTTTTTTAATTAAAGTATGTACATTGCTTTTTAGACATAATGCTATTGCTTACTTCGTAGATTGTGCTGTAGTGTAAACATAACTTTATATGCATTGGGAAACCAAAAGATTGGTGTGACTCACTTTATTGCGGTGATCTGGAACTGAACATGCGACGTCTCCCACATATACCCGTATAGACAGGGTGTTACATAACAGGCATTTATATTATAGATCACTCATCTTGCATAGTTGAACATATGACATTCTAGTGTCTAATTTCCATGAGAAGTCTTACAACCATCTTAATAATGAAAATTTCTTGAACTTTAATTAAGAATTATGAAACAGTTAAAAATTAAGAAACAATATCCACATAAATGCTTAGCTATTGACCAAACTACTATTGTCAGACCTGCAGGATTTGTCAAAGGGAGGTATCAGTGGTGCAGAACTTTTTACTTTATGGTATAGTCTTTAATACCTAAATTTAAAGCTTGATTGCCCTGTCAGAGGTTTAAGATCATTGAGTGCATGAAATGATCACTCAGTTCACTATCACATGGTGGCTTTCTAATCTTTGTTTCTGGCCTTAAACTCACTCTGATATCCTGACCCAAATTTTCAGTTGGCTGTTGGAAAGATGCCATATCTTTCTTATCGTTCTTTCTACAATGGATCAACACATGTAGATGAATCTTCTTTCCCAATCTCTTCTCGTATTTGTAGTTTCCTTTGTATTTTTATTACCACAATTTTAGTAACTATATGGTAGTAGTTACTAAATTCTCCATAAATTCTCCCCAGATCTTTAAGTACATTCTCAGAAGAGCCTTTGAAAGGAGATATCTCTTCTGCTGATTTCAGCTTCATGTCGCATTATTTGGAAAACCTTGCCCGACTCCTTCTTCTAATACTTATTCCTGTATTTTTCTTTCATCGTATTAACAAAATGTAATTATTTATACATTTATTAGATTAATCTGTCTCCCCCACCAAATCTCTAAGTTCCATGAGGCTAGTTACCCTCTGTTTTGGCCTGGCACATTATAGAAATTCAGTATTTGGGGCAAGTTAATGAAAGAAGGTAGGTGACTCACATAGTTACATGGGGGTGCACTGAAAACCCGGGTGTGCTCCTGGTGCCTCGGAGGTACCCTTTCTCCTGAACTGTACCATCGCAGTTTCAGAGCATTCTGTCCAGAGCAGCTTGACATCTCTTTCTCAATATGCCACCCATTACTTTATCAAAAAGTTTCGATCCCCAGGGGGATTTGCCACAGTCTCCAGAAAGTCTTGCTTTGTTCACCTTCGATCCCAGAAGTTAAATGCTTTTATGTCACTTGGGTGATTCTAACCTGTTGGCGTTCACTCTTTCAATTATGGTTTTAAACTGCAGGGAGCAGAAGGTTTGGAATGACTTTCTGTAACATAAGAGAGTGAAGCAATGAGAATCACACAATAGATATGTCTCTTTTTTTTTTTGCGGTATGCGGGCCTCTCACTGTTGTGGCCTCTCCCGCTGCGGAGCACAGGCTCCGGACGCGCGGGTTCCGGACGCGCAGGCTCAGAGGCCATGGCTCACGGGCCCAGCCGCTCCACGGCATGTGGGATCTTCCCGGACCGGGGCACGAACCCGTGTCCCCTGCATCGGCAGGCAGACTCTCAACCACTGCGCCACCAGGGAAGCCCAGACATGTCTCTTAATGTCTATTAAAAAAATCCTCGGAATTCAGAATATAATTGACTTATTTGACACCTGGCTTTTTAGTGCTGTAACAGAGATGTGAATGGAACCTCATGCGGACGGTCTCTTAAGGCCCTTTTTTTTATCCTTTAATTCCAGAATAGCATACTCTCCTGAGGTATTTTGTTTTTCCACCTTTTTTTTTTCCTCAATAAGGATCTGGTTTAATTATGACAGTGATACATCTTTATGGCATTTTGCTCAGATTCCTCCCTCCCCCCAATTATATGTCATAATATAATATTTGGTATAAGAAATATATTTGGGTTATGAAGCATAATAAAATTAGCCCATGAACCACACCATGCAGATAAAAATTAGATTACAGATACCTTGCATCTTTGTGTTTTACTTTAATTCTTTTTGTTTTTATTTCAGTTGTCTTTAAGGATAGGATACTAGCTAAGACCTTCTGAAATGTGATTTATTAGCAAATCGCTCAGAGTCACACTATGTGTAAGTTTAGAGCTTTTTAAAAAACAGCAACTTTATTGAGATATAATCCACATTACCATACATCTACTTAAAGTGTCCAATTCAGTAGCTTGTCGTATATTTAGAGTTGTTGAACCATCACCACTCTCAGCCACCCCCCAAACCCTGCTCATTGGACGTCACTCTTCTTTACCATATTTATTCAAAAATTCCTTACATTAATGTATAAAATACACAAACTCATATTTTAATTTTTTAAAAAGACTTCATAAATAATCTTCCTGTGTTCCCATGGAGTGGTCTGGGGAACCTGTCCCAAACCTCTCTTCCTCTTACAAAAAATGCCCCCAAAACTGCATTTAAATTTGAAAGAAGACAAAGCTGCCTGCTAGTCCCACTGTCCTCAAGAATCTAGCAGTGCAGTAAGATCACCTCTTCTTCCCAGCTCAAAAAACAAACAAAAAAACAAAACCAGAAAGAGAAAAACAATATTATTCACAGATAATACAGTTGTCAATCTCAAAAATTCAAAACCTAAAATAATCTTTTAGCAAGAGTAAGTCAGGCTATATATTAATTGTGCATATGAAAAAAATCTTCTAATCAGTATTATCTACTTAGGAAATGTGATAGAAATTTCCTAATAGAAATAACAGAGAAACTTTTTAAAAACCCAGTAATAATACAATTAGAAATGCAAATCATGGCAATGACCCATAACTTTTGAGTCATTTACTGTTTGGCAATGTGATAAAAGCTATAAACCTACCCTCAAGAAATATGTATGCAGATACACAGAAACATTGTCACCCACAACCCTCCCCGCCCCACACACACAATTTTAAATAGGCATCATTTTGCCTATTTAGTGCAAGTCCTGAAGCCCATTTAAGGTAATTCGAATCTAAATCCTAAGAGTGTATAGGCATTTTTTTTAAATATGAGAATTTCATTGAACACTGATTTGGAAATGAAATGCTAGTCAATTTTGGAAAAGAAAAATATTGAGAGGAGGGGGACACATACTTCCCTAGTATCTGAATATATTCTAAACTGGTGTTTTTCAAACTCAATCTGGAGCTTTTAGAAATGAGTGGGAGAGTTTTGACCTGTCTGAAACAGTTTTTCTCAACCTTGATTACTGACATTTTAACCTTTAATTCTTTGCTGTGGGGGACTGACCCTTGCCTTGTAGGATGTTTAACAGCATCCTTGATCTCTACTCACTAGACGCTAGTAGCCTCTTCCTCCCACCCCAGTTGTGACAACCAAAAATGCCTTCACACATTGCCAAGTGTCCCCTGGTCTAAATGGATGGGATATTCTACTGTTATTTATTAGTTGAGGTGCCAAGGGCACTGCATTGTATGGGATAATCTTGTACAGTAAAGAATTCTCCTGCTCAGAGTACCAGTAGCACTTCAGATTAGAAATATTCTTTAAAACTACAGTAATTAAATCAGTTTAGTATTTGCATTTGAAATAATCCTGAAATAGACCCAGGTGTCTTATAGAAAGTCTAAGATTTTAAAAAATATACTCTTGGTACAGGGAAAGGGTTTCCATATTATTATAATAACACTGTAAAAGAAAATAGTAAGCTGGCTTATATAAAAATTAAAATATATACACCCATATTTTTGTATACATATATATTCAGAGGACAATAGAACAACAATAGAAATAGAAAATAATAGAAACAATAGAACAACAATAGAAAAACAAGCAAATATCAACCATTGTGTAATAGATTTGAGCAACAAGTACAAAAAGTGTTCAGCCTCACTAACAATGAGGGATATGAAAATTAATAAAAAATCAGATTTTTTATCCCATCAAATTACTTAAGATTTTAAAAATTACTGTTGCTCATTGTTGGAGAGGTTGTAGAAAAAAGGAGTTCTTTTATACTGTTGATAGGAATTTGAATTCATGTTATCTCTTTCTAGAGACTCATTTGGCGGCACATATAAAAAATTTAAATGTGCATATTCTTTGAATAATCTAACTTCCAGTGATATATCTTAAGGAATTTGTTGCCCATGTGAATGTGTGTCTGTGTGTACATATACCTACAAAGAAGTTTGCTGCTGCAATTTTCACTAGTAGCAATTAGATCAGTACATGTTATATGAAATTAATACATACTATAAAATCTCTAAGCATTTCTAGCCATTTGACCTGGAACAAGTTGCATATCTTTCCCTTAGTTTCCTCATTCGTAAGATGGGGATGATAATAGTACTCCTTTCACTGGGTGCTTGTGAGAGACTGGAAGAAATGATGTATATAACATGCTTATATGGGAAGTGACACATACATAGGAGATACTCCAGAATGTTAGCTGCTACCTTTTATTATTATCAATACAGCATTCTTCAGTGTTTGCCAAATATTGCCATTACAGAATGAAATTCTGGCATAAGTATATATTAAAAATTTTATCCAGAAGTTTTTATAATTTTTTTTAATTTTAGAAATCAGTCTTTTGAAGTTTAACATTATTATGTCTGAACATTACTTTATTAACACTGTCTACTACTGACGGTTCCTTGATCATTGTTGACCATTGTGACATGTTATACTTTCACTTTCAATGGAGGTCATTAGAAGAGAAAGATATTTTGGAGTACTTCATTTTTCTTTGATACTTTTGGTCATCTTATTCTTTATTTTCCCTGGACCAAAGGTGGAATTATCATAGAAGGATTTATTTCTGATGTTGTAATTTTTCCTTCCCATGGAATTTCAGTGTGGTGAGGTTGGCATTTTACTTTCATTTCATTCCTCACAGTGTGGGAAGAATACACAGGAGAAATTTTTGAGAAAAATTCATGGTCCAAAATGAATGAATATAACAAAACAGAAACAGACTCACAGATATAGAGAACAAACTAGTGGTTCCCAGTGGGGAGAGGCAAGATAAGGGTAGGGTATTAAGAGGTACAAACTAATAGATATGAAATAAATAAGCTGTTACAAGGATATACTGTACAGCACAGGAAATATAGCCAGTATTTTTATTAACTTTAAGTAGAGTATAATCTATAAGAATATTGAATCACTATGTTGTACACCTGAAACTAATAGAATATTGTAAATCAACTATACTTCAATAAATTTTTTTTAAAATTCATGGTCAAATAGAATTTAAAAACTAAAAATACAACTTTTATTTATTTATTTTTAAAATAAATTTATTTATTTATTTTTGGCTGCATTGGGTCTTTCGTTGCTGCGTGCGGACTTTCTCTAGTTGCGGCGATCAGGGGCTACTCTTCCTTGAGGTGCGCGAGCTTCTCATTGCGGAGGCTTTTCTTGTTGCGGAGCATGGGCTCTAGGCACGCGGGCTTCAGTAGTTGTCACACATGGGCTCAGTAGTTGTGGCTCTCAAGCTCTAGAGTGCAGGCTCAGTAGTTGTGGTGCACGGGCTTAGTTGCTCCGCGGCATGTGGGATCTTCCTGGACCAGGGATTGAATCCGTGTCCTCTGCATTGGCAGGCAGATTCTTAACCAGTGCGCCACCAGGGAAGTCCCTAAAAATACAGTTTTAAAGGTTACTTTGTTTAATATGAGTGCTAGTTTGCTGAACAATCCTACAAAGTTTATGACATAATTTAATCTCATGCTTTGTAGTATTTAAATATTTTAAAAATCAACAATATCAACATTTGTTGATTCACAAAGGTTATAATCTTTGTAGAGGTAATGCTCAATATTCATATAACTGTCAATATATTTTTCTACTTAACCTTTTAAAAAATTCAATAATTTTAATACAAAAATCAGCTTTTATCCTTATCTTTATTTGTGGTATTTTACTCTTGTAATAGTAAACAAACATTTATACTTTGGTAAGCTGATAAAATTTCAACATGTCAAGCATATAAAGAAATTTTTCATTCCAACTTACATCAAGAATGCTAACCTAGCATTTCTATTCTAGTGAATAGCCTTGTTTGAATCACTGCCATTAATACATAGTTTTTTATTGTTAATCCATGTTGCCCCAGGATTATTGATCTATCACTGGTTCAGAGGTGCCTGAATGATACCCAAGTGT
Organism: Lagenorhynchus albirostris; assembly: GCF_949774975.1. Taxonomy (NCBI): domain Eukaryota; kingdom Metazoa; phylum Chordata; class Mammalia; order Artiodactyla; family Delphinidae; genus Lagenorhynchus; species Lagenorhynchus albirostris. The sequence continues at coordinate 133,537,897 of NC_083096.1, read as the reverse complement.
CTCTCAGATCTTTGGCCTTCTGGAAGCAAAGCCAAATCGCAGATTTCAGTCAAATTCTAAGGCCAAAGCTGAACTTTATAGAATCCCTAGTATTTTTTCATCGAAAAAAGTCCAGAAGCATGCAGGCCAAACTGCTTCGAGAGGGGAGTTTTGAGAAGAAGCTTCTACTATTTATTTGATCCACTTGAATTTTGTATAACAAAATATGTTTATTTGGAAGAAAAAAAGCATTTTGTCTTACAGCTCAGTAATAAGAAAACAAGCAACCCAATTTTTAAAAATGGGCAAAACTTGAAATGACATTTCACCAAAGAAGATATATAAATGGCTAATAAGCACTCGAAAAGGTGCTCAGCATCATTAATTTATTAGGGAAATGCAAGTTAAGCCACTACACATCCACCAGAAGGATTTTAGTTAAAAAAAACAGACATACAGCTAGAACCCTCATACACTGCTGGTGGAAATGTAAGTTGATACAGCCACTTTGGAAAATGGTTTGACACTTTCTTAAAAAGTTGAACATAAGTTTACCATAGAACCCAGCAATTCTGCTTCCAGGTATACACCTAAGAGAAATGAAAACCTATGTCCACGCAAAGACTCCTACATGAATGTTCACAGCAACATCATTCATAGAAGCCAAGAACTGCAAATCGCCAAATGTCCGTCAACTGGTGAATGGAGAAACAAAATGTTGTATATCCATACTGTGGAATATACTCTTCAGTAATAAAAAGGAGCAAAATACTGATACATGCCCATTATCCTAAGTAAAGGAAGCCTGATGCAGAAGACTACATACTATATGATTACATTTCTATAAAATAAACAAATTTTTAGGACAGAAAGCAGGCCAGTGGTTGCCTAGAGTTTGAGTTGTGTTTGGGCTTGAAGGAATTTTTTAGTAGAATGTTCTGAAACTGGATTGTGGTGATGGTTGCACAGCTCTATAAGTTTACTAAAAACATTGAATTGTGTGCTTGAGTGAATTTTATGTTGTGTAAATTATACTAAATAAAGCCGTTAAAATTATTTCAAAGTTAAGCATCATCTTACACTAAAGAACCACGTCTGTAAAGGATAGTTAAAACTTAGTAATTATAAAAAGGTCTCTGTTAAAGGAAGAGGGCAAACAAATAGCAAATTACTATAAAGAAGGGAGCAGAGGTATCTTAATCAGTGGGTTCCTTGATGGTGATGGCATTTAAGAACCATCAAGTTCAACTGGTCTAACTAATTTTACAGTCCAGAATCCTAAGACCCAGAGCAATTAATTTGCCCCGGGTCACAGAATTAGTTATTGTTGAGGTCAGTACTGGAATCTAGGTCTTATTTCCGGGCCACATTTAGGCTCTCCCTTCAGTGCCTTCCTATGTGCACCATGCTAATTTTTAAAATTATTTATTTATTTGTTATTATTATTTTGGCTGTGCTGGGTCTTCATTGCTGTGCGCGGGCTTTCTCTAGCTGCGGCGAGCAGCGGCTACTCTTTTCTGTGGTGTGTGGGCTTCTCATTGCGGTGGCTTCTCTTGTTGCAGAGCACAGGCTTTAGGCACGTGGGCTTCAGTAGTTGTGGCTCGTGGGTTCTAGAGCGCGGGCTCAGTAGTTGTGGCGCATGGACTTAGTTGCTCTGCGGCATGTGGCATCTTCCTGGACCAAGGCTCGAACCCACGTCCCCTGCATTGGGAGGCAGATTCTTAACCGCTGTGCCACCAGGGAAGTCCCCATGCTAATTTTTAACATGAAGTATACTCATGATTAATGAAGATTTGTTGATCAACTAGTCATTCTTTCTGTTTAAAAAAATTTTTTTGTTTGTTTCCTTGTGGGCTCTGTAGTTGATCTCTACCTGGCCTATAGATGTCACTACAGTCAACAGCAGTTATTACCAAGGATTTAAAGAATGTTAAGAATACTCACCTCATAAGCAAACAGCGTTCATTAGTGGCTTCTAGTGGTCTTTCCATGTTCATTTTACTGCTAAATATATGAATGTATTTGCGCTCTCTTTTTTTTTTGACACTGCAAAGTAGGATGGGAAAGATTAAGACATAAAAGCTAAAATTTAATTTTTCTGTTTTCTATAAATTATTTTTCTCATTTCCTATAATTAATTATCCTTTTCTGGACCCTCCTCTTTATAATTAAGTAAAATAAGTAGAATTCTTATTCTAGCCCCATAATTGGAGACTGGTGAATACTGCTTTCTATTTCAGTTGATTTTTTATTCTGAAAACTTCTGAAGCTTCAGTCCTTGAAATAATTTGGATGCATTTATGGGAACTATAATTAAAGAAATGTATTGTTTTAAGATCTCTTGAAAACCATTTAAATTATGTTCAGGTGTTCTTGACCTTATATTACCCATCCATTTATTTAATCAGTGATCAGATAGATGACTTCTTATTCCACATTTTACAAAGAAAGGTCAGAAGATACTGTAGTGATTGATAGAAAGGTAATCCTGAAGCAATTGCGGTTGGTTATATGATTATATTAAGGTTTGCTGGAGTTGGGGTGGGACAGGCGATGCAGTGTAGCATTTTAAGTGAAGTTGAAGAAACCTCAACCATTTCTCTAGTGATTTCTCTGAAGCTTCTGGGTTTTTTTTTTCCCCCATAATTTTTTTTTTTCCTCAGAAAGCTAACTTGAAGACTTGACTGCTTAAATAGAATCTTTACTGCACGTTTAGAATGTTACTGAGACACAAATGAATCTCGCTAGGGGATATGCGTGTTCAATGTGGTTCACCAGTTTCTTTGTTATAAAAATGATTCGGTGCTGTGAGCAATAGGAGAAAGTTGATGACCGACTCTTCCCTTCACTTCAGAAAGGCTAAATCGACTGCTGTTTCCTTTTAATCTGCATTAGAAAGATGCAACTAATGTGAAGAACTATTTCTCAGCAGGAAAACCGGGTCATTAAAATGATATTAATTGAAGCTGGCCACAAAATAAATGGTTGCGTTTATATTGCCTCCTGCTCTGGAATAGAGCTATCATCCTGATGCGAACAGGGTAACCGAGTGCCACAGTCGACAGCGTGAAGCATCCGAGGGTCAGATGTTGGAAACCCGGGATTTTGCTTCTCCCGGCAGACTTTCCTAGGCAGCTCACCTGCTTGACAGATGTGACTGTTAGCTTGAGGGGTAGCTGGAAATTAGCTTAATTGATTGCTTCTCGTGATAGAAATAGACTGACAACTTGCCCTGAAGGAGAATAAAATCTGAGGGGGAAAAGAAAATAGGCCCAAGGTCGACAGAAGAGAGAGCACAGAGTCCGTGGTGAGGATTTGAGCTGCTTCCAGCACTGAATGTTTATCAGGAATGCAGATACCCTGAAGGGAACACGGGTGCAGCAATGGTCCAAGGGGGTTTCCCAGGTAAGAGATCTGTGCCTCTGTGATCTGGGGTCTTTTGGAATGCAGTCTTCAGCCGTTTTAGTGTTGATGCAGAATGTTGTTTTAAAGGTTTGAACAACCGCAAGCTAAGGCATTTATCTTCAGTCAGAGAGTGAGGGTACATATGCATGTGCAAAGCAATTGTATATTAGAAACAAACCTTTAAAAATTTCCTTTCATGTGTGTTGTAACTGGAATCATCCCTATAATGTTTTTGAAAAGTGGAACAATTTGTCAGACTGTCAGGAATATACTAGTAGTTTCAGTGCCAAAATTCTTAACACTGTGTTCATGCAGTATCCTCTCAGAATTGTAACTGAGAAGTAGATCTTGTGGACATTTATTATTGTTGTTGTTATTTGTGACTTCACCATAATCAGAGGGGATGCTTTACATTAGAACAAGGTTATTCTGATTAATTTTTAAAAAGCTGATCATTCAGCATTTTGTTATAGATAAAAGCAAAATATCATTAAGAAATCCCAGTAGTAAACAGAAGGCTGCTTTTTCTTAATTGTAAGCTAGCACCTTAAATAAGTATTATTTGCTAATTGTGATTGAGGTCCCATTCATCGAAACGTACAAATTCAAATTCATAGGGGTGGGGGCTTAGCACTTGGAAGTATTATCAGGAACTTCCTTGTTAGCATATGGTTCTTGGAGTCATTGCTAGGTTGGTAATATAATTACATGCAGTAACATGCTCTCTTTAGTGTATGCTTTTGTCCTGACTTTTGAAAATTAATTTATTAACATCAGAGCTCCTTTTTTTATCCAAGTAAGATATGGACTGTTTAGACATAATAGGGGTCTTCTTGTCTAAGCATTTATCGCCTAAGGGAGGCAGTTGTAAACTCAAAACATTAGACATTACATTGTAGCCTTTTTCTTTTCAGCAGTGCACACGCAAATTAGGTTATTTCTACTGCAACAGCAGGATACGTGCTATATTCCTGATGTAAGCTAGCAAGCCTTATTCCTGGCTATGCTGTCAGAATAACTGAGCCATAACTTTTCTTTTGTCTAAAATATAATTTAGTGTTGAAGTCCTGAGCTATTTAGTATCCAATTTTGTGATTTTGGTTTAGAGGAAAGGTTATAGCTCTTAAATGGATGCGTCACAGATTCCTTGTAGTGACAACTGTCCATAGTGTGTTTCTTCCCATTCTATAGTTGGAATTCCTTTCAAGTATCTAAATGTCATCTTTTTAATACTATTTCTCAAACTTGTATTGACAAGGCAGCTGTAGGAATGATCCTGAATATCTGTGGACCCTCCCTGCTTTTCATCAGAGTCCCTAGAGCAGTTTGTTCATTTTCCTTTTATTTTAGGATGTTTCTTTATTTTATTTTTTTAAAATTTTTATTTTATATTGGAGTACAGTTGATTTACAATGTTGTGTTAATTTCAGGTATACAGCAAAGTGATTCAGTTATACATATACATATATCTGTTCCTTTTCAAATTTTTTTCCCATTCAGGTTATTATGGAATATTGAGTAGAGTTCCCTGTGCTATGCAGTAGGTCCTTGTTGATGATCTATTTTATATATAGTAGTGTGTATATGTTAATCCCAAACTCTTATTTCTCCAGATTGAAAATACATGAGTGCTTTAGTTTTCTCAGTGTAACCTGCTATCCCTGATAATTTCCTTAATTTCTATCTCATCATTGTGAAGTTGCCACTGTCCAGGCTTCATAAACCCCAGTAGAACCCTCAGGATTCCCCACAGTGGGTTTTCCAGAAATCGAATAGAGTACATCTAGTCAGTAGGAATTTCTGTGTCTTTTGCATTTTATTCAAAAAATATATAACTCAATTTTTAAAGAATGTTATTCACTATAAATATGTCTTATAAATAGACATATGTTTGTGTTATATGTGTTACTTTTCCAGGGTTCCTGCCCAGGATTAACTGTTCTTGATTTTCATAATAAATATATTCAGCATTTATTAAAGGTTCCTATTTCTGTATACACTTTTAACTCCAAAGTATTTTACTGCTTTGTAATAGTCTTTATATTACTTTCACTGCTCAGCATTCAGTTAATTTCAAAAGCATCTTTCTATTTCATGTCTCTTTTGACATGTTCTACAAAAAGTTATACCTAGGATGATAAATAAAGGATGAGGCCTCAGTCTGTAGAGAATTTACTTTTTCTTTTGTACTTACGTAGAAACGTTATTTTAAATGGGTTTGTGCTGCTTTGATATCAGTGGTTTCATGTTGCTTTAAAATATTTCAAGTTTGCATATATGAATTTAGGTTATATACTCATCCTTTTAATCGATCCAGTGTTGAACAAAGAAAGTATTATAATTTTAATTAGAGAGAGAGTGTGTCAAAAATTAAGTAGTATTTAAAGTTATTTCCTTGAGAGACTGCCTCTGTTTTGGTGAATATAATGGGGAGGGAAGCTAAGAAATATTACTCTTAGGTTTCTATTATATTCTCTTTAGATAGTTATGTTATGTGTGTTTTTTTTTATGTCACATTTATCTCTTTTCCTTTACATTTACGATATGTCAAGACTCTTAAGATACTTACATAGTGTGAAGGATTCATTTTGTATATTCTGAACATATCCCAAGTCAGTTAGTCTTATTATTCCCATTTTATAGATAGTAAAACTCTTTTTAAAAGAAGGCTTGGAGTGGTTTATCCATGGGTTGGTAGAAGTATGACATAACCTCAGTTACTATGATGATATAACATTAAAAAATTTTGGAGCCCAATTCAGTCCTAAGCCTATGGGGAGAAACACACTAATCTGATCTCTGCCCTCAAGAAGTTTATGATCTTCCTAAAAAAAGAAAATGTGGATAGGTGCAGAAGCAGGTGTATTGGAAGGCCCTCAGGAAGAGACTGAGCTTGAGAAGTGGGTAGGATTGGCAGGAGTGCGGCAGCTGCAGACTTGCGAGCCCACTAAAAGGCGAAGACGTACCCCAAGCCAGGTGCGTAGGAGGGAGAGGGCAAAGACGATCTGTACCAAGAGGGGATACACGCAGGAAAGCAGGATGGGTGAATCAAGATCAGATGTTAGAGGAATAGAGTGCTAAAACTTAAAGCACAAGAATTTGCTGTTTTCTGAAGTGTGAATTACAGTGATAGCTAACCCATGGAGACTACATTTCAGAATGGTGACATAAAATTTCATTTTATTTATTTACTTTTTTTTGCATACTTAAGTTCTAGGCACTGTGCTGAATGCTTTACATATATTATTTTCTTCAATCCATATACTTTTATGAGTTTCTTTTTCGAAGTCTCATTTTATAGATGAAGTGCAAATCCTGTACTTTTAACAAGTTTTTGTTTGTTTTTTTGTTGGTTTTTTTTTTTGTGGTACGCGGGCCTCTCACTGTTGTGGCCTCTCCCGTTGCGGAGCACAGGCTCCGGACGCGCAGGCTCAGCGGCCGTGGCTCACGGGCCCAGCCGCTCCACGGCATGTGGGATCTTCCCAGACTGGGGCACGAACCCGTGTCCTCTGCATCGGCAGGCGGACTCTCAACCACTGCGCCACCAGGGAAGCCTAACAAGTTTTAATTTTACATATTTTTGAGGATCTTCTCAAGTAATCCATTGCATTGGCAAAGACAAATTGATTACTAGCATTCTTTTCAGTGATTGGGCAAAAGACATGTAATTAGAATTCCAAAAAAAATAAAAAAGAAGTTCCAAATTCTTAAAAATGTTTATTGTATTCTTCAGCAAACCACATTTTAATGTTGAAAGTTCCAATTTAAAAGAAAAAGTCACAAACCAAATGAAGCTGAATTGGGGAAAAATACAGTAATGGAGGCGTGCCATTAGTCTTCAGGGTATACTTCACCATGGTATCACACACAGCACGGCATGAATCAGGCTTCTCAGCGTAAACAAATTTCTTTTCCATTACTGAAAAATTTCTACATTTGGAGAAGAAATAGCAAGTCTCCTGATGCTGACAAGAAGGGAATGGCTAAGTATCTAAGGTTAATCAGATGTTTAGATGAAATTTAAAAAAATTTATGAGTCGTTCAGTATTTTCATGTTCATCCTAGGTGAGATGGGAATGTATTAGCATTTTGGTAAATGTTTTGAATTGCATTTGGGTTTTGGTTCAGTGTTGCCTGTACCTGTTTCAGGTTTTCAATATTTGCTCTCTCAAGTCTTTCAAAAGCCAATACAGATATAAGAGTGTGCTGGGAATGAGAGGGTAGCATTTTTTAGCTTCATGAAGCAAAATACCATGAGGTTTAAAAGGTTAAAAAAAAAAATTTACATTTAATGGACAGTTTATGAGCTTCCCATCTAGGTGCTTCCTTGAATATATCTGATGTTTCTTGGAAACATTTTGATTATACCTGCAGGGATAAAACACGTACATAGTGATAGTCTAATGACAAACAAAATTATATTGGTTATGGCTGTTCATCCATGCCATGCGAAATCTCTGACAATAGCTCTCTGCTTCTGTGCAAAATTAAGTTAAATGCTTTGGTTCCTCAAATGACAGACGTTGCATTTGATTGATTGCCAAGGCACATTTATATAATACTTTGCAAGTTGTTTAGTCTCCTGTTTTGATTGTTCTTCAAGAAGACTTTTTTTTGGCAGATAGATAATCTGTGTTTTCACAGATCACAGAACCTACAAAAACTAGCTTCCAACTCTTCAGTTCCTATGGAGTCTATAACCTTCATAATATGTGTGTGCTCTTATTTCATTCAGTTTGTGCTTAAATAATATCACTTGCCCCATATGAATATGGCTCTTAATGCATTTACAGTGCTGTGTTGAGATTAGGTGTTTAGGTGTTAATCTCCTCCATAGCCAATGCTTAGGTCATTGTTGATGTTCAGTAAATGCTTTTTGAACTGATGTAGAAAAGCCATTTTTGCATGTAACCTAATGAATATGCATGAAAGAATGGCCAGATCTATGCAATTTGTAAAGTGGGCATTCTCCTGGAACCGTGAATCACTAAAGAAAATGAAATAATTCTACCATCTACATGTATTACTAGAAGGTTCTTTTTATGGGCCACATAGTGCAATGATAGTATATAAGAAAAGGACATTTTCACCCAGTGGAACAATGGATTTTCTTGAAAAAATTTTTTCAATAATCATAAAGAAGTTCTTAGGATGGGCACAAGAGTAATGAGCGGACCAGTTTATTTTCCTACTGTCAGTCTTTTTTTCTTTTAATTGATCAATCCATCGTGTTTGCTTCTTCAGTGGTTTCTGAATAAATCGGTAATATGATTTATGCATTGTAATGTGTTCAGGGCAAGTAACAGAATAGTTTCCTGGTCAAGCAGGAAAAAGTAGCAACTTTTCCATTTTGTAACCAGCAAAGCTTTGGTGCAGGGTGAGCTAATTTTAAATTAATCATTTATTCCAGGATTCAGCAAACTATAGCCTTGCACCAGATTTGGCCTGCTACATTTTTCTGTAAATAAAGTTTTATTGGAACACAGACGTACCCATTTATTTACATACTGTCTCTAGCACTTTCGAAATACAAAACCTAGCAGAGTTGATCAGTTGTAACAGAGACACATGGCCCACAAAGCGTAAAATTTTTACTGTCTAGCTCTTTCCACAAAGTTTGCCAAACTTCAACTTACTCTGTAGAAGTTAAAGCTTTGAATCAGGTGTGGATTCAAATCCTGCCTTACAGCTTGCCTCCTGTGTAGCCTTGAGCAAATTACTTATTACAAAATTGTTTGAGCTTTGATTTCCTTTTTTATAAATGAGGATGATAATACCTACCCCATATGTTTTTCCTGGTGATTATATGGCATAAAATATATAACGTTTTTAATGTGCTGATTTTTAACCGGTAAGCACTCTGAAAAAGTTAGCTACATATAAAAAATATGTATTTGTACATTATTTTTCCTTTGTGCAAGATTGAAAGTTAACTTTACTGTGGTACACTCTTACTGTGAAAAAATTGTTTACATGCTTATTGTGTTATATTTTTATCTTATAGATACAATTGGTGATATACTCACTATTTCTAGCTCTCTGTATTTGATGGCATAAATTTTGTCAACCAAGTTAGTTATTTAGATTTTTCCCATGCTGTAAAAAAGTCAACTGTACAAACCTTAAATTAACTTGCAGTTAAAACATGGCCCTAATTCTTCTGGTAAATGGTGCTTCTGTCATTAGGGTCCCAACATAGTCCTTTGCACATAATAATTGCTTAATGTTCTGTGAAATAATAATGTTTTGAAGTTATTTATTCAATATCAATGTTAGTTGTATATTGTTATGAAAGTCTAATATCTTCGACCATATATAATTTTATATAACCCGTAAGTTAGTGGTTGAGAGCCTGGGATTTGGAGCGTCATAATTTTAGTCCCAACTCATTATTAATCTCTCTGAAACTCTTTCCCTAACTATAAACTGAAGACAAATGCACCTACCTCACTGGATTGTTTATAAGACTAAGTGACATCATGTACATAAAATGCATAGCATCCTGCCTGCATGGGGCAGATATCCTGCACATGGTAGTTTTTATCATCATGATCATCCTTTCCCTTGTGCCATCCTATTATATAAATCTAAGCTCATCATAAAAAATTGTTTTAGTATAATTTTTATGGAGAACATTTCACATACCTCTTGATTCTTTAAAAATTTCTCCAAATCTTGATGCCAATTAGTACTCTAGAAAAGGTAACATTATGGAGCATTTTTCTCAGTGTTCTTGGTTTCATTCACAGTTCCAGATGGGGGAGACACTGATTTCTGATGTTTTGGTTTTAACAGGATGGATCTTCACTGAAGGGGGCAGAGTTAAAGATGGAAGCATTGATATCTTGTTAGCAATACCTAAACATTCAGATGAAAAAAGATGGAAAGATAAATGAGGGTCCAAGGATATGGTTAAGCTCTCAAAATGGGCCTGAAAAGAAGACTAAAGTTCTCTTTCCTGTCATGTGGAACATCTAGAACTCTGTATGCCTTTGTGTGAATTGGGAATAGCCCTTCCTTTTGGGAAAACACTGGCTTAGAAGCAGGCAGATGACTTAGCAAGGTGAAGGCCTTTGAGCAAAGGAAAAAGGAATCCCTTAATACTTTGTATACAATCTCTCACAGGATGGGAACTCCATGAGTGGTGCACGGATCAGAAATCAGCCTCTACTTACTATCTTAGGCACTCTTGTGCAGTGCACATACTGTACAATGAAACATGGATGGTTCTGTCACTAAAGTTTCTGAAACTTAGCTTTCTGGCATCCTGACGATTCCTAGCCTAAGCACAAAGCCATGAAAGAAATGATTAGAAGTGGTTTCCAGAGGCCAAAATGAATATGAGTACATTTGCACTCAGCTCATTTTCTGTACTCAAAAATGAATCCGTGACTTGAAGATCTTGTTAGCTACCAATTTGCAGATAAAATTTTTACTTACAACCTATCATATTTTGCATTCATATAGAATGAGACAAAAACTACTTGGCAAAGAGACTTTAGACAGGCCTGCTGATTGCAGGATTCACAAATAAAAAGTATCAACCTGACAGCAAAAGAGGTAGAAAAACTAAAGATACAAGAACTATGAATACAGCAGACTCTATTTAATTGGACAGCAAGCAGCCTTTCACACCAAAGCTCAAACCCTACTTACTGTCTTTTCTTCTTGTTGGGAAATCTTTCCTGATCGTCTCTGCTGAAAGTGTTGTCTTCTATAGCTATTTCTATTGGTTCTTCTCTTATTTCACTTTTATTTTCACAACCTACAGTGATATTATAGTTATTCCTATATGGTTATTCATTGTATTTATAGCTTCAAGAGAATAGCATGTCTTGATGTACGTTTAATTCAGGATGTCTTGTCCATGCCTTGGACAAAGGACACTCTCAATAAATCTTAACTGAACGAGTGAATGGGTAAACATCAGAATATGTAAAATTATTCAGAAGGCATGTGAATGGAAAGGGTTTGGGCATTGACTATATTCTATTTTTTTAATATTTTTCTCTTCTTGAAATATTCATTTCAAATACCCTGTCTGGAGTTTAGTTTTGAGTTACTGGTACAAAACAATTTTACAGTTGACAAAGCAGTTACAAGGCAAATCAACCTGCATGTGTAGAGGAATTGGATAAGGTTTGTGGTGTGATGCTGCAGGGCTTGGGATGAGGAGAAACTTGTGCTTATAGTCAGGAGAGGACTGTTAAAGCTATTAAGGCCGAGAAAAAATCTTCTGACCATAATGTTAAAGGAGAATTAACTTGATAGTTTACAATGAAAGAAGATAGAGAACTACTTAGAAGATACATTAGTCTGTATGAAGTTCCAACTGTGAGCAAAGAAACCCCCCAAATAACAGTTATTCTAGAGGAAAGAAGTTTATTTTTCTCACAGGTCTGCATCTGGAAATGGGCACTGCCTGGTGTCTTGGACCCAAGCTCCTTTTCTGTTGTTGCTCTTCAATGTGGGAGCTCCATTCCGTGCATCACTTCAGGGCCTGGGGGACACTAACTTCAGCTATCAGAGCTTATTCCAGCTGCCAGGAAGGAGAAAAGAGAAGGGAAGGGCAACCTTCTTCCTTTTAATGATAATTTCTAGAAAGTTACACTTACAGCTTATATTTCATTATCCAGAGCTTAGTAGTACAACTAGCTACAAATGAGGCTGAGAAATGTTATTTTTATTCTAGACAAATAGCTAAAAGTATTTGCTTCTGTTATTCAAAAAGAAAGGAATAATGGGTATCAGACCTTATTAACAGAGTTTTTAATGGTGAGGGTTTTTTAATATTCTAGGAAATATGGAGAGAAAGCCATAAGCTAGTGTAAGTAGAACTCTTCTTAGAAGATAAGTGATGCATGCATTCAGTTATTCAACAAGCATTTATTGAGAGTTGTCCTGAGAGCCTAGAGTCGTTCAAGGTGTAAAGGGAGTTATCGGTGTGAGTCAGTGATCAAAGCTGTGAGATCAGCTGTGATGGTCAGGGAGAGAGTGTAAAGGCCTGGCACAAGACCCCTGAGGACCATCAGAAGGAACCTTTAAGAGCAGTGCCCAGGCAGTGCGGGAGAGGTGGAGCGTTTAACCTTAGGTAAGATGAAAAGCACCTCTTTCAGTTTCACAAGAGAAACTAAAGACCTTAGGCCTGTGGACACCTCAGAGAGAGCCCAGCACCTTCACTCTTCTGCCCCATCAGCCTTATAATAACTTCTTTTCTGTTCCATTCTGGCCTTAACCATCATTTTATGTGTATGTTATAGATTTAAAACTTTGGAAATAAGAGTAGGGAAGAGTCTACGGTATAATATTATGTTTCCTCTGCACACTTTCATATTTGTAGAATGCAACCCAAATATACTTTCTACATAGTACTTGAAGAGCTTTAAGAATAGAATGAAAAGCAGCATACCTTATCCCTTTTTAAAATGTGTTTATTTGCTTGCTTGTACTTATCTATACAAACTAGAAGAGAGTGAAAATTTGGGCCTGTATAGTATGTTTTTTAAAGCTTTCTTTTTTGTGGTTCTATAATTTATTTTATAATCAGCTGTTAGTCCTCATCCACATTGGCTGTCGATTTTTTTCTTTTTTGGCCATGCTGCACACAGCCTGTGGGATCTTAGTTCCCCAACTATGGATTGAACCCGTGCCCCCTGCATTGGAAGCACGGAGTCTTAACCACTGCACTGCTAGGGAAGTCCCTGGCCTGTATAGTATTTTATATCTCTTGGAGCTATTTCTAAAGGTTTATGATTTTAGTTGAATGTTGTTTATTCTAATATAATGATTTCTAAAGGTAATATGTATTTCATTATTGTTTATTATAGTTTATATTAAGGTATATTAAAAAGCAATATGATTTCTTATGTGTTCTTGACTATTCTTAAAATAGCCAGTAATATAAAAATGTGATATATTGGCTGATTGAAACTTACAGAGATTTCTTTGACATATAGAAAAGGTATTTAAATTCTGCCTAAGTTGTAATTTGAAAAGAAAATAAGGTAGCATTTACTCTTAAGGGAGTTTGTAAGTTAGAGCTAAAAGCAAATCATGTATAAACCCCCTACTTACATACACTACCTGATCATTTGATTATATATCCTTAGAATCCTATAAAAATGAATAGGATATTAGAAAACTTAATTTTATAATTTAAAAAAATTTAAAAACCTCTACTCTGTGGTTATATGTATAAATAGGGTTTTATATCTTTCCCTGAGTATTAAAATGTGCTGTGCTGGTGAATTCTTTTTTCCTTTTTTCTTCTTCCGTTCGTTTGTTTGTTGTTGTTTGTTTGTTTTTTGTCTGCTGCAAAATCTACATTTGCCTGCTTCTTTGGAAATTAACATTATAGTGTTTTTTATATTTAATTTAACTGTAGTCTTTAAGAAAGCTTTCACTTTCACTTATGACATGGTTGTTCATTTGGATACCTTCGTAGACAAGTCATTCATCCTGTTTGGCTGACAATCCCTGCCCCCCAGTTCGGTGACTTCCCATTGTAATTGTCTAAGGGTTCTCATGGTCTTGCCCTGATCTCTTTACACATCCCCCTGATGTCTTCTGTGCCCCTTACCCTCTGGGTTCCCCCTGTAGTGGTAGTTCCTCCAGAACGCCATCCTCTTCCTTGCCTCAGAACCTTTGCACACAGTTTTCCCCTGCCTAATAATACTTTCTCCATTCTCTTAACTCAGACCTTACTTCCTTAAGGAAGACCTCCTTGATGTCCCGTTCAGATACAGATACTTTTACTATACATGCCCTGTGATGCTTTTTCTTTATACCTTTTACCTGAGTTTGTCTTATGATTATTAGATTAATTCTTTCTCTTCCACTAGGTGATAACTTTCCAGGCCGGGTCTCCACTGTCCATCAGCACCTAGCACCATGCTTGTCAAGTGATAAGTATCACTGAAAACTTTTTCGAGTGAGTGAATGAGTAAGCATAATTTTCAGCCTTTATACTTCGTACTGGAGACCTAAGCAAAGTTCACTTTTATATTACTGATTCTAATCAAGAAAAATACATAAATTTAACTCACTCTTATCTTTGGAATTAAAAAACCCATATAGTATAATCAAAAGCACCTTTTTATATAGAGTCAGAAGATCTGTATTCAAATTTGAGCTCAATCCCTCTCTAGTTGTGCTGTCTCAGTCAAGCCACTTAAACTTTCTGGACTTCAGGTTATTCTTCTTCAATATACACAGCTAATGCCTACCTTGAATATTAGTTTGAGGATTAAATGAAAAGAACATATATGAAGGAGCCTGTTTCAGTGCCTAATATAAAACTCATTCTCAGTAAATATTATTTGCATTGGAGTATAATTAGCCGTTATTATCGTCTGTGTTCATCATAACTGTTTTTGATAGCTCTAAGCTAAAAGTCACATAATTATTTAAGTGAACCCAGTGGTTCTGAGAGTGCAACCCCCCACCGCCACCCCCTCTGCATGTCAGTCAATGGAAACTTTTTTTTTCTATTCTTCTATCTCATGGGATAGAATTGGGGACCTGGGAGTTAAGGAGTTCAGTTGACCAGGGGCAGAGTAAACTAGTGACAAGGGCAGAAATTGAGGAGTAGAAAGGGCACAGCAGTCTGTGGGCTATAGGTAGCCTTATTTTCATGTGGGAAAATTGCAGATGTGGGACGCTCTGGGATTCTGCAAAGTAAAGAAAGTGGAGTGAAAGTGGGAAGTAGGACCAGGTGTTGTGTTATGCTTCAAATGCATTATCTTACATAGTCCCCCAAACGGCTCAAACACGTGGTTACCATAATTATTTTCACTTTATGCATGAGGTGACTGAGAGAAGTAGGAGGTTAAGCAGCCCAAGGTTTCCCAACTGCAAGTGACAGAAGCAGGATCGGAATGCACAATCTGATTCCAGAGCCCACACTCTTAGTCACTAGGTTTTATTGCCCAATTTACTGAGGAGGCATTGCTTTGCATAGTCAGAGTACCAGGGATTTGTACCAGGAGAGTTTGGGAGAGTGACACAGGAAGATGCAAGCTCCCCAGGAGCGCTCACCTGAGAATTCACCCAGGAAAATGTTTTATAGGGTTTAAAGTGCATTTTCGGTGCCCTTTGTACCAGGTCGCTTGGATTTTCTCCTGCCAGTGCCCCATTGTCTTTATTTATTTATTTATTTATTTATTTTGCGGTACGCGAGCCTCTCACTGTTGTGGCCTCTCCGTTGCATAGCACAGGCTCCGGACGCGCAGGCTCAGCGGCCATAGCTCACGGGCCTAGCCACTCCACGGCATGTGGGATCTTCCCGGACCGGGGCACGAACCCGTGTCCCCTGCATCGGCAGGCGGACTCGCAACCACTGTGCCACCAGGGAAGCCCTGTCTTTATTTTTGAATGATAATCTCTTAGGGCCAAAGAACTCCATCAAGATTTAAGCAAAAGTGAATTGCCAGGAAAGACAAACCTGAGAAAATACTCAGTCTCTCATCCTTAAGTTCTTTGAGGCTGAAAGTCAAGTATTAATCATTTAACTGAGTGCTATGTGTCAGATTCCATGATAGGTGTTGGGTACAAAAATGAGTCAAACACAGGTCTGGTTCTCAAGGAGCCCCAGTCCTATGAGGAAGATGAAGTCAGTCAGTTTTCACAGTGGAGGGAGAGCTTTGATAGAGGAAGGCTCAAAGTACCTTGGAAATAAGAAAAGGAAATCCTGCCTGAGGAGTCATAGAATGCTTCTCTGAGCATTGTGCAAAGTCCCTAAGGCATGGAAAGACAGGAGCCATGACTAGGGTGCATCCTGCAAGGGAGCATGGCAGAAAATGGAGCTCCACAGGAGTATTTACTGAGCTTTTTCATGTGTTGTGGACTATCCTGTGTTAATAAGGCTATCGAAAATATAAGGGGTCATTTTATTTTTAGCTGGCTATACTAAATTAAGAACTCTCCTTTTAGTCCTAAAATCTATTTTTTTAGAATTTTTTTCTAAACTTTTGATATTTTTTGTATTACTAATTTTACCTTAAATTATCTCTGAAGAGTTGAACTTCCTGTTCAAGGAAAGAAACTTTAACAAGCATTCAGTACCTGCTCTTTATAGGGTTGACTTGACTACACATTAGAAAAAAGTTGAGTATTAGATACAGTTTCATATTACCTTTTAAAGAAACATGGTGGTTTATAATTTATAAAAGAGATAGTGATTTATGTTAAAATATTGACTCTGCCCTTTGCTAGCTAATGTTTTTGGGCAGTTCAATTAATCCCCCCAAGTTTCAGTGCCTCTTATTTCTAGAAAGGACAATCAAAGTGTTAAACAAGACCATTTATTTGGAGGTAACTGTCCCTCAAAGGGCAGCGTTTGTTATTGTTATAAATTTGAGTTCAGAATTGCTCTTAAGAGATTTTAGATTAGTCTTCAGCAGATGTTTCCTTGCTTGCTTTCCTCCTGTGCCATTGCTTTTGCTTTTCTATTATTCTTGTTTCTTACTCGCAGGTCTGTACCCTCTCATTTATCTTTTATCTTGTGAGGAGGCAATTGCTCAGTGACGTGCAAGATCCCATCCAGGTTCTGTCAGCTGCTTTCAGAGTGTGATCAGTCTAAAGACGAGACACATGGGAACAGACTGGCTACAATGCTTGAAACAGTTCCTTTTTCATGTTATCATCTTCACTGCCTGAAAAAGAGCCAAAAAGATATCAAAGCCCAAGGGGTAAAGTATAAAATGGTGCAGAAATATCAGCACCAGAGAAAGAAACAGGTTATCAATTCCTCTGTGGGAAGGAGATGAATGGCAAATGTTGTCAGTTTATTTTGACAGTCTCTGGTATCTTTCCTGTATTTTTTATAATCATCTTAGCTACCAGTTTTTTAGAACTTAATCTTTTTGGTTTTAAATTTATTTATTTATTTACTTATGGCTGTGTTGGGTCTTCATTGCTGTGCGCGGGCTTTCTCTAATTGCGGCGAGCGGGGGCTGCTCTTCCTTGCGGTGCATGGGCTTCTTACTGCAGTGGCTTCTCTTATTGTGGCTCGCAGGCTTTAGGGCTCAGGCTCAGTAGTTGTGGCGCACGGGCTTAGTTGTTCTGTGGCATGTGGGAACTTCCCAGACCAGGGATCACACCTGTGTCCCCTGCATTGGCAGGCGGATTCTTAACCACTGCAACACCGGGGAAATCCTAGAACTTAAACTTTTTTGTTGGCGTCTTCAGGTGTGTGGAATACATGCTTCCTTTCATCAGCAGCTTTCTTACAGAATGGACTGTGGTTTCCTTCCTAAATCTCAGGTGTTGTTTTGGCAAATGCAGATCTCGATCACAACATAACCTTGAATAAATTTTCACAGGCTAACTTTTTTTAAAAAATAGACTATCTTATTTATTTATTTTTTATTGTAGTAAAAAAGTATTGTGTATAGTGCTTCTACGAACATGGGTATACAAATATCTCTTCAGTACTCTAGTTTAAATCCTTCTGGCAGGAGTGGGATTGTTGGATCATATGGTAGTTTTATTTTTAAGTTTTTGAAGAAGCTCTGTACTGTTTTCCATATCGGTTGCTCCATGTTACAGTCCCACCGACAGTGGACAGGCTTCCACCTTATTCACATCCTTGCTGACACTTCTTATTTGTGGTTTTTGATAGTAACCATCCTAATGGGTGTGAAGTGATATTTCATTGTAGGTTTGATTTTCAGTTCTCTGAGATGATTGGTGATGTCGAACATCTTTTCATATGCTCGTTGGCCATTTGTGTATCATCTTTGGAGAAAAGTCTATTCAAGCCCTTTGTCCATTTTTAAACTGGGTTATTTAATTTCTTGTTGTTGGGTTGTAGGAGTTCTTTATATATTCTGGATATGAATCCCTTATCAGATTTATGATTTGCAAATATTTTCTCCCATTTCATAGCTTGCCTTTCCAGATTGTTGATTGTGTCCTTTGATGAACAAAAGTTTTAAATTTTGATGCAGTCCCATTTGTCTATTTTTGTTTTTGTTACCTGTGCTTTTGGTGTTATATCCAAGAAGTCATTGACAAATCCAAAGTCATGAAGCTTTCCCTTGTGTTTTCTTCTAGAACTTTTGTAGTTTTTGATAAAATACTTTTGTATGTATTTGTTTAAGACTTTTTAATTCAGAGCAGTTTTAGGTTCACAGCATAATTGAGCAGGAAGTTAACAGTTACCATATGCTTCCTGCATGACCCATGCCCCCCCTCCATGTACAACTTCCTGCACTATCAACATCCTCCACCAGAGTGATACATTTGTTACAATTGATGAACCTACACTGACATGTCATTATCACACAAAGTCTGTAATTTACATTAGGGTTCACTCTTGGAGTTGTGCATTCTCTGGCTTTGGGCAAATGTATAATGACATGTATCCATCATTATAGTATCATACAGAATAGTTTCACTTCCCTAAAAAATTCTCTGTGCTCTACACATTTATCTCACCCTCCCCAGTAAGGAGTTAACTTTTAATCAGGAAAATTTTGAACTGTTCAGAAGATACCACCATCAAAGTATTCATTGTCCAAACTGCAGAACTACAAGACACTGATGAAATTTTCAGTCACCTGGTTTAGTAGTCATTGAAGTAAGAATTTAATCAGGACGGTGTTCCCTTTTTGTCAATAAGTCTTTATTAACAAAAGCTTCAAAGCTAAAAACTTTAAGAGCTAAAACTTCTTTACATTATTTTAGAGGATGACACTTTTTTAGGGTAGTTTCACAAGTACTCTTTATTTGATCATTTTAAAGATACTGTGAGACAGTTAAGGCAGGCAAGATTATTTTCATTTAACTCATGACCAGACTGAGGCTGGACAAAGGTAAGTGATTCGCCCAAGATTTCATGGTTAGAAAGTAGAGTCCTGGGAATTCCCTGGCGGTCCAGTGGTTAGGACTCCTCGCTTTTGCTGCCAAGGGCCTGGGTTCGATCCCTAGTCAGGGAACTAAGTCCCACAGGCTGTGCGGCACAGCCAAAGGGAAAAAAAAAAGAAAGAAAGCAGAGTCCAGGTTCTTAACCCAAGGTCTGATTTTTCTCTCCACTACACCATGTTGCCTCTCCTCTTGGACTTGGAAACGAATGTGAATATGCTATCAGCCTATCGCAGAAGTAAGTGAAATCTTTCTAGTGACTGGTTTCTTTGCCTAAACTCTGTTTAAAACATCACAGCATCTGACATGCTCTGGGATGAAATTTTTAAACAAAAGTTTTGCTATTGTTTAAAATTACATGAGCAAAATTAATTATGTATAAATCATTATGACAAATTATAGAATTAGTCTTCTTTCTCATAAAACCTCTGAAAGTGTCATGGGATACTATCTTGTCATTATTTAAAAATTAAATATTAAAATATACAATGTACTTTGCAACCTTATGCCTGTTACTTAAACTCTCTTAGCCTGTTTCTTTATTTTTAAAATAAAGACAATGATAATAATTTTAGAAAGCAATGCTATGTAATTAAAACTGGTTTGTGTGGTACTTTAAGGAGCTCTCCAACTGCAAGAGCTAAGGGAGGAAAGTTGTAGCTTGTTAGGGAACAAAGGTACAATTCCTACTATTACATTAAGCTAGCCACTTTATATGTACTCTTTAATTCTACCTTCTCAAATTCATGGGACAAGTGATTGTTCTTTTTTTAAAGATGGGAATGTGAAGTTGAGTGACTTGCAGAAGGTCAACAGATGCAATGTGGCATTAGTGGAATTCGAACAGTACTTTTTTTTTGACTTCACCATGTGAAGATCTTTCTAAAGCTTGTGTACTTGTTTTTTGATTGACTCTGGCTCCATATACCTAAAAGATAGTGTTTCTAATAATATTAAAACATGAATTACCCAAAAAAGTTGTTCTCAGCTTAATTTTGGAGTCTTTTATTACAGTTTAATTCTTAGGGAAAATAAAACTGTGTTTATTAGAAATTTTGATTAACCTAAATAACCTGTTTCTTGACTAATTCAGATAATGAAGAATTTGTAAGTTTGTGTTTCCATAATTTATTCATACGTTTATGCTGCACCTCCTCTGGGCCAGTAACTCTAACTCGACAAAACAGGTAGTTTCTCCCCTTATGATAGCAGAGGGCACAAACAATAAACAACTGAAGACACCTACACAAAATACTGTCAAATCTCAGCTAGAATTCCACTTCTTCCCTGAATCTTGCTCTGATGGTTATTGGAACTAATATGTATGTACAGGGCCTTGGGCAAACATAACCAGATGGTTTCCTAAGCAGGTAAGCAGAGGGAAATTTGCTTCCAAAGTATCAGTTCCTAAGGGGGCCAGGTAAACTTGGCAAATACTTTGTTATATCCCTTTTTCTGCATTCTACTACAGTTTGCTTTAATTATTGGAAACCCATTTCCCCCCCCTCCAGAAAATATTATTAAACACTTTAATGCTGTCAGTGCCACTGTTGATCACCGTGATCTGTTGCCAGTGTGGAACTTTTGTTGAGCATTATTGCATGACTAGGTAACGACCAAGAAGCAAAATCAGCCCAACTCTAACACGGTTCTACCATGCTATAACCATAATGAACTTGCAACTCTGAGCTTTTATAGTGATTAAAGAACCATATTCTATGTTCTCTTGATATTTAAAACGTACAACAAATGATTGTAAAGAGTGCTTTTTTTTTTTTTTTTTTTTTTTGCGGTACGCAGGCCTCTCACTGTTGTGGTCTCTCCTGTTGCGGAGCACAGGCTCCGGACACGCAGGCCCAGCGGCCATGGCTCACGGGCCCAGCCGCTCCGCGGCATGTGGGATATTCCCGGACTGGGGCACAAACCCGTGTCCCCTGCATCGGCAGGTGGACTCTCAACCACTGCGCCACCAGGGAAACCCAAGAGTGCTTTTTTTAAAATTAATTTTTATTGGAGTATAGTTGCTTTACAATGTTGTGTTAGTTTTTACTGTACAGCAAAGTGAATCAGCTATACATATACATTTATCCCCTCTTTTTTGGATTTCCTTCCCATTTAGGTTGTCACAGAGCAATGAGTAGAGTTCCCTGTGCTATACAGTAGGTTCTCATTAGTTATCTATTTTTTACATAGTATCAGTATATATATGTCAATCCCAATCTCCCAATTCATCCCACCCTTCTTTCCCCCATGTATCCATACGTTTGTTCTCTATGTCTCTGTCTCTATTTCTGCTTTGCAAATAAAATCATCTATACCATTTTTCTAGATTCCACCTATATGCGTTAATATTTGTTTTTCTCTTTCTGACTTACTTCACTCTGTATGGCAGTCTCTAGGTGAATCCACATCTCTACAAATGAACCAATTTCGTTCCTTTTTATGGCTGAGTAATATTCCACTGCATATATGTACCACATCTTCTTTACCCATTCCTCTGTTGATGGGCATTTAGGTTGCTTCCCTGTCCTGGCTATTGTAAATAGTGCTGCAGTGAACATTGGGGTGCATGTGTCTCTTTGAATTATGTTTTTCTCTGGGTATATGTCCAGTAGTGGGATTGCTGGGTAATATGGTAGTTCTGTTTTTAGTTTTTTAAGGAACCTCCATACTGTTCTCCCTAGTGGCTGTATCAATTTACATTCCTACAAACAGAGCAAGAGGGTTTCCCTTTTCTCCACACCCTCTCCAGAATTTATTGTTTGCAGACTTATTTTTAAATTACTTTTGGCTTTTCTCAGTGCTGTTTTCAAAATCAAAACATTACTGATTTGTCTCAAGACTTAGTAAAAATCTGAGGTCAGTAACAATCTCTTTTTATACCTTGTTTTCCAGCATCTAAGTGTCATTAAGGCGTTTTGAGCTTGGTTGGAGACTTCTCTTGGTTTTTAGACATTTTTCTTTAATGTGTTTAAGAATTACATAGAGATATGTTTATAAAAAAAAAAAGTGATGACTCCTTGGCTGTATCACAAGACTTAGATTTTGTAGATGTGACATGGAGCCCAGTCAACTGCATTTTATACACAACTACCTTGGGTGATCTGTGGACCACACTTTGGGAAACACTGGTTTGGGTGTAATGGTGCTGTTGCAGAAAGGTCTCACTGGGCATATCCATCAAGACTGATGATGTGTGATCCAGCCACTATGGAGAACAGTACAAAGGTTCCTTAAAAAACTACAAATAGAACTACCATATGACCCAGCAATCCCACTACTGGGCATATACCCTGAGAAAACCATAATTCAAAAAGAGTCATGTACCAAAATGTTCATTGCAGTTCTATTTACAATAGCCAGGAGATGGAAGCAACCTAAGTGTCCATCATCGGATGAATGGATAAAGAAGATGTGGCACATATATACAATGGAATATTACTCAGCCATAAAAAGGAACGAAACAGTTATTTGTAATGAGGTGAATGGACCTAGAGACTGTCATACAGTGTGAAGTAAGTCAGAAAGAGAAAAACAAATACCATATGCTAACACATATATATGGAATCTAAAAAAAAAAAAAAATGGTCAGAAGAACCTAGGGGCAAGACGGGAATAAAGATGCAGACCTACTAGAGATTGGACTTGAGGATATGGGGAGGGGGAAGGGTAAGCTGGGACAAAGTGAGAGAGTAGCATGGATATATATACACTACCAAATGTAAAATAGATAGCTAGTGGGAAGCAGCCGCATAGCACAGGGAGATCAGCTCAGTGCTTTGTGACCACCTAGAGGGGTGGGATAGGAAGGGTGGGAGGGAAACGCAAGAGGGAGGAGATATGGGGACATATGTATATGTATAACTGATTCACTTTGTTATAAAGCAGAAACTGACACACCGTTGTAAAACAATTATACTCTAATAAAGATGTTAAAAAAAAAGACTGATGATGTGAACCTATA
Source organism: Lagenorhynchus albirostris (assembly GCF_949774975.1). Taxonomy (NCBI): domain Eukaryota; kingdom Metazoa; phylum Chordata; class Mammalia; order Artiodactyla; family Delphinidae; genus Lagenorhynchus; species Lagenorhynchus albirostris. Next base: position 133,514,685 of record NC_083096.1, on the reverse strand, counting down.
TGTTTGAGCATGGGTGCAAATGTAACCATCTTCCTTAATTAAGGTGTATTAACTTTCCTGCATGCTAATTTCATTTTATATTTTAAGCCTAAAGGTAGTCAGTGAGCTTGCACTTTGCCTTTGTAGATAGATCATTTGTCAACTGCATCTGCCTCCCTGAATGATTGCCTTGCCCCACATCCCTCATTATCAGAGGGATTTAGCAGACTGGTCAGTTTTATCATAGCATGAAATAAGGAATTGGGATGAGATTTGTGAAAATGAGAGGCAAAGATAGCCCACCTACAACTTCAGTTTAAACCTGGCCTAATTGTCCCAGTATCTGAGACTTAGAATAGAGAATCTGGCCTAATTAATGAGGACTTTGGATTCCATTCCTGGTTTTGCTGTTTGTTTCCAATTGACCTCTCTCATCCTTGGTGTCCTTGATCATGAATGCCCTGTTCTGGTTTGTTTCCTTCTCCAAACTAAATGTGTTTCTTAAGAGTTTAGATAGCAATTACAGGATCTTTCTATGCCTGCTGTTAAGTGACGGAAAGAAACAGCCCAATCATATTTGGAATTTCTTATGCTTTTGATGGTACCTAATTCAGTCTTTATTCCTTTCTCTTTTAATTCACCCTTATATCCTTAGCAGGTAGCCTAAGGCCTGGCCCAGAGCAGGCATTCAATATTTTTTTTTCTTTAGGAATGAATAGAGTGGAGTTGCTCCTTTCTCTGATTCCTTAAGTTCCCTTTTCTATTCCAGCTGGCACCTTAACCCAGTTTATATCCATTTCCTATCACTCTTGGGTTGCATAGTAATGGCCTCCTAAATGGTCAGGTTCCCCATTCCTCTCCTCTGAGCCATCCTCCCCAGAGTTGAGTGCTAATTCATCCTCAAAGAGCGCTCAAAGTGTTTCGTCCCTCTCTGCCTTATCTAGCAGCAGTTCCAGGCTTACTTCCCATTCATTCTTGAGCTCCAGGCCGAATTCAGCTGCTCTCTGTTGTTGATACCACAAACCAGCCCATTTAAACTAAATCGTCACCTCCTTGTGCCTCACTCCTTGTCTTCAAGGATCGGACCTTAGTTTCCTTGTTCCTCTTAACCTTCCTTTACCTCAGATATACAAATAGTTCATAAGCCTTATTGATTTTTTCTTTCGAATTATTTCCTACCACCACATGCGAGCTGAATTCTAATTTTTTCTCCACCATTTTTTTTAATAGTCTTTCTCTTGGTCTTCCTCTTTTCTCATCTCTCCTCTTCAAGTTGTTCTATGTGTACTGCTGCAAATTAATCTTCCAAAGGCTAGACTATGGGGATTGCCTGTGTGTGTTGTAGGTCTCCCCCTAAATCATGAATTCCAAAAGGACTGAGGCAGGTTTCAGAGTTGCTTCTTGATCTTTCTTATGTGGTGGGTAAGCATATGGGATTTGGAGTGAGGCAGACCTGAATCTGAACTCTAGGTCTGCCAATCCCTAAATACGAGTTTGGGCAAGTTCCATAACCTCCATGATCCTCAGTTTCATCATCTGTAAGATGGGATGATTATACCTTATAGGATTGTTAGGAGGGTTTTATTTTGCTTTTCTTGTAGTTGTGAAAATTTTCAAACATTTGCAAACCTGAAGGAGAATAGTGAGTGAATTCCCATATATTGTTCTCCTGGACTTAGTAATTACCCAAGTTTTGCTGTAGTATTTGTTTTACCTATCATTTATTTTTCTTTTATTTTTCTTTATTGAAATAGTTTAAAACCATTCTCAGACTTGTCATTTCATTCATACATATACATCTCTAAAAGTACAACTATAATATTGTGCAATGTATATTATACAATATGTATAATTGTGTATATATACAATACATATACACACAGTATAACCCAATACTTGTTTGGTTTTATCTAATATATAATCCATAATCATATTTCTTTATTGTCTCAAAATGTAGTTGGCTTGTTCAAATCAGAATTCAAACAAGATTCTCACATTACATTATTTTATTAAGTCTCTTTTTAAAAAATAAGTTTATTGAAATATATACAAAAAAACTGTACCACAGTTTGATGAATTTTCACCCACCAAACAGAACATTACTACCACCCAGAATCACTTCATGCCCCCCTTTGATTCACTGTTTCTTCTCTCTTCCCCAAAGGTCAACACTGTCACTGTCTTGACTTCTAAAACCATAGATTAGCTTTGCCTGTTTTTAAATTTGATAAAAATGGAATCGTGTGGTGTATACACTTTTCTTTCTTGGTTTCTTTCACTCAACAGTATGTTTCTAATATTCAAACATGTTGTTGCCTATAGCAGTACTTGTTAGTTTTCATTATTGAATAAAGTTCCACTGTATGGATATGCCACAATTTGTTTATCCAATTTACTGAGAATGGATGTCTTGAGGACTATATTTCATAATACCAAATACACAAAGGGATCAACATAGTGTCTAACAGAGAAAGTTCAATTGATATTAATACAGTGCCTTATGTTTAAAATTTGCTCATTGCATATTGATTCATTTGAATTTTGTTTCATCTAATGGAAAATTTTCAATTTTCACTATTGAGCATTTTTTTTCTCACACTATGGTCTCTTAAGGAAATAATTGTAATGATTCTTGTTCCAATTGACAGCCTGAATTATGTCACTTTAAAATTATAGTTGCTTTCCTTTTCCATTCTTGTATCTAAAATGGATTGAATTTTTGTGAATGAAAGGAAGGAAATGACTTAACTTTTCTGTTTTCCTTCCGAGTTTTGTATATACTTTTTGTTTAATTCTAGCCCTGACTCTCACCTGAGATTATTGACTCCAGAGCCGAAGTCTTTAGTTTCAGATCCCTATTTTACCACTCACTAGCTGTGTTACTGTGCAGGTTACCTAGCCTCTCTGTGCCTTTGTTTCCTCATCTGTAAATTTGGGGATAATAATACCTATATTACAGGGTTTTCATAAAAATTAAATGAGTTAAACTATAGTAAAGTGCTTAGAACAATGTCTAGCTATTATTTTCATACTTAACTGTAGTTCTCATGTTTTGTGTCTCAATTATTAATTTCTAACTGTAGGTCCACATGATATTATCAAATTTGTATACTGGCAAAAACATCTATATTTAAGAGGAAAGTTTGCTTATTTGTCACGTCAAATACGGTTTCTTTACGCTGACACATTTTCATTATTTTCTTTATTTGGTCTGGAATTTCACTTGAGATTTGCTCCTTCCTGCTAGACTTCACATGCTGTTTCTTCTGATTGGTTATGAGTTTTTTTTCCATATGTTTTTACTTCTTAAATCTGCATGTACTAACAGAGAACTGAAAGTTGGTTACTGTGTAAGAAAATTAGATTAAGAGATACTTCTCATAACCTGATTATTTAAAAGTGGAAAGGTTGTATTTAATGTATAAGAAACATATTTAAGTATTTCCTCTGTATTAAATTATTTTGTGTTGTTTGGAAACAGACCAGGTAACTAAATGCTTCTAAAATTGTATTGGGTCATTATTCTGGTGCGTTGAACATTTGTTATTAAAACACTGGGCATTGACTTGAATTGTTTCTTTCTTGGGAGAAAGGCTCAGTTACTTAGCAACACCTAATATCCTATGATGATACGAAAACACCCTGAGACCATACTGCAGAAATCTTATTGGCTTTTGTGGACAAGGAGAAACACTGATGCTTTGATACAGAATTATGAGCAAATTGGGATTCCTTTCTTCAGATAACATTGTCACAGGGCTGGAAAATCCATGTTTAAAGCAAGTGTGCCTATTCAGCTGAGTCAAAAGACTGTTCTCCCTCTCTAGTTATTCTAGTCTGATGTTCATTCAGAGGTACTTCAGTAAAGCCTGGTGCCAAAAGAAGTGGGTTACTTATCTCCTAATCTTTGTATTTAGAAATGGAAGGCATCTAGGTTATTTGGGATAGGAACTACTACCACGTGACTAACACACTGTGGAAGTCAATGAAAGTCAATATAAAGGTTGGCTGTTTGTTACAAATATTCCTAGGAAATACCGGTAACAGGTATGTTACTAAAAGCTAGTACTTACATGATTTGTGTGTGTGTGTGGAGGGGGGCGGGTGTTTGTGTATAGGAAACAAAGTATGGGTTCTTTGTATTTTTTTTTTCTTAATTTTAGAGAAGAAACTCATTGGCTTCAAATATTACTTTATTATTTTTAATAGTAGTATTATTTTACTCTTTACCCCACCTCTTCAATTTTTTTTAGTGAAATCAAAATAAGTTTTAGGAAAATTGTTCTCTTTATACCTTTTCCCCCCACATATCCTTTTCCTCACTCACTGGTTGCCATGGAAACAACTCCCTGCAGCTCTTAGAGCAAATGCCAGGCAGTGTGGGTTTCCCCTGTAGTGGGATCACATGTCTGAGGCTGTAGAGCAGTTTGTGCTGACTCAGCCATGCACAGGATGACCTCAGCTGTGATTTCTCTCTTAAATGCTGAGTGAGCAAACTTGCTTGTGGTGTCTTGATTTTTCCAAAGATGAGAATTCAGGTCTGCTTTTCCCGCACACACTAATTTTGTTTTCCTTCTCCCCTTTTGAAATTCTAGATCACCTTTTTTTTATACCCACAGAGTAGAAGCAATTGGTAATGGAAGTTACGGAAAACATCTGAAATTGGAGAAGGAGAGGTGCAGCCTAGGAGGAAGGGAGATAGAGGGAGAAAGACTGAGATTGAGATTTCAAAGTAATCTATTGTATAGTCAAGATAAATCTCTTATTTAATCCTGAGGTATGATTATGGAGCCAGATATAACCTCCATATCAGATTAGTTTTGTGTCAGGCATATTTAAAGGCTGCCTTAAATTTGGTATCTGTGAACTTTATGGTTGACTGTCATGTCCGCTGTAGAAAAAAATGTTTGCATTGCATGGGAGATTAGTCTGTTATTTACAGACCCAGCTGCCCGTGAGAATAATCTAAGGACCTTGTTACAAAGAAAACTTTACCCTGTTTCTAAATTCTTCCCCAAACTTACTGGCTCAGGATCTGCTGGAGCAGATCATGGAGCCCAGTCATGATTCTGTTTTATAGGCTCTAAGGGTAATTTTTAGGTAGCCAGCCTGGCAGGTAATCTAAGGAGACTAAGCCTGGAAACCACTGTTTGAGTTCCCCTAAGTGAACTTCTTATTATTTAAAATTCTACCAGTGTAAGAGATAGCTGTGATGTGAGAGTACAAAGCTCTTAGGTTCAGCAGACCTGGCCCAAACACTGGCCAAATCACCTTAACTCTCTGTCAGTCCACTCATCTGCAAAAGGAGGTGTTTACAAAGATGTGGGAAGGATTCAATGACATGATGAACTGCGAAATGTTTTTTTTCATGTAAGGAGATAAACGATAATATGAGTATTCTAAAGATAGCTTCTTTTACTGAGGGAAAAATTGGAAATCATTTTTGTTCTTTGAGGTGTTATTGGGGAAATTTAACATGATTTGGTAAAGAAAAATTGAACTACAAACTAGAAGACCTTAGTTTCTAGCTATAAATTAGCATTATAGCATTATATTCATTTCTTCAGTCTTATTTTTATTTATAAGTTGGGGAGGCGGTGCATGCTGTAAGACAAGGTAGCTTTACATGATACCTTAGTTTCTTTCGCTTGATTTAAAAGTCTCTGGTTTTATGATATGGTGAAAACATGGCATTTAATTTATCTGAAGAGCTGGACCTGTCATCTTTCAAGTCCCTTGTAGTTATGGGTTTGAATCAACATTGTAGGATAACTCAAATTCTGAGGCCTGAAAATCATAATACAAATTTAACTGAAAATTAATGATCATATGTGTTACAGAGCATTTGGCATTTTTTGTGTGTGCATGACCACAATCTCCTTTGTTACACTTACAAATAAAATACTTGTCCACAACATTTTCTTAAGACTTCATTTTTTTAGAGTAGTTTAGGTTCATAGCAAAATTGAAAAGGAGGTACAGAATTTTCCATATACCCCCTGCCCTACACATACATAGCCTCCACTGTCATAAAAATCTCCCACCAAAGTGGTACATTTGTCACAATTGATTAACCCAGATTGACGCATCATATTCACCCAAAGTCAGTAGTTTACCTTAGCATTCACTCTTGGTGTTGTATATTCTAAGAGTTTGGAAAAATGTATAATGACATGTATGTATCAGTATAGTATCACACAGAGTACTTTCGCTGTTCTAAAAATCCTCTGCACTCTGCTTCTACATCATATTGAAACTGGAATGCAAAGTTGTCTTCGTTACTAACATATATTATTATTATTTTTTAACATCTTTATTGGGGTATAATTGCTTTACAATGCTGTGTTAGTTTCTGCTGTATGACAAAGTGAATCAGCTATACGTATACATATATCCCCATATCCCCTCCCTCTTGCGTCTCCCTCCCACCCTCCCTATCCCACCCTTCTAGGTGCTCACAAAGCACTGAGCTGATCTCCCTGTGCTATGCGGCTGCTTCCTACTAGCCATCTGTTTTACATTTGGTAGTGTATATATGTCCATGCCACTCTCACTTCGTCCCAGCTTATGCTTCCCCCTCTCTGTGTCCTCAAGTCCATTCTCTAGGTCTGCGTCTTTATTCCTGTCCTGCCCCTAGGTTCTTCAGAACCATTTTTTTCTTTTTTAGATTCCATATATGTGTTAGCATACAGTATTTGTTTTTCTCTTTCTGACTTACTTCACTCTGTATGACAGACTCTCGGTCCATCCACCTCACTGCAAATAACTCAATTTCATTTCTTTTTATGGCTGAGTAATATTCCATTGTATATATGTGGTATCTGGCATTTTTATTGTCTTACTGCTCTTCCTGTTTCATGATGCACCAAAAAAAAAAAAAGAGAGAGAGAAAGAAAGAAAAGATAAAGTATCAATCTCTTTGCTTTTTGAGTTTCTTCAGTTTAATAGAGTTGATTTTTAAAATGTATTGTATACATAGTCCTAATGGATTTTGTTACTTTTGAATACAAATCCAAAGAAGAAACAAACCATTTTTCTACTTCCTTTAACTGAAAGAATGCATTGTCTTTGAAACAAATTGCATGTGTCTAATGGTTTTAGGTCTCAGATGGCTTTTATGTAGCATTGTTTGGGGTTTTGGCAGAAATGTAGGCAGAGCAATTGAAGAAGACCTTAGAAATCATCTGTCTATGCTTCCAACAGGCGTATATTGTATATGTTAACCACCTAATATATGTCAGGCACTGTTAAGTGCAGAAGACAGCAGTGTGCTACATGTACAAGGAACTTCGTGGAGTTTATATTATAGGATAGGGCAATAGAAAGAAAGCAGAAATCTAAAAAGATACTTTCAGATAGTACTGTGAAGACAGACAAAACTGGGTTTGCATCCTTATTATATCAGTTTCTAGCTGGGTGACCTTTGGCAAGGTCCGAGTCTTATTTCCCACATCTAGATGCAGTGATGATAATTTCTACCTGATAGGGTGGATTTTTAGCATAAATGGAGAAAATTTATTGGACGATTTTAGTGCAGTTTCTGCAACTTAGCAGGTCCCCAATAAATTATTACTGAAACTTCATAACTATTCAAGGATACTCAGCTCTTAATTGTTCTAGGATTTGCTTCTTTGCTGAGCTCTGTTTTGTTGAGCTTACCCCCTTCTCCTATTTAAAAAAAAAAAAAAAAGATAATTTTAAAAGTCAAGGAAAGCTGAATAACCCATGTTTAGGTAAATAAAGTTGGAAGAAGTTGGATGCAGGATTATTGGAAATGTCAGCTAAAATGAGTTTTGAGCATTATGCAGGAGAAGTTATATATGACCAGTAGAATGAGAGTTGGCTAGAATATCTATGACATTCAGTGTAGTTTGCAGACATTAATTGGTTTTCCTGACGACACAGTGAAATGGATGGGTGACTTCAGCTGCTGGTATTTTTCTCATAGTTTTTCTCTCTCTGAATTAGAATTATTGATATATGTGCTTGTCTTCAATGATAGATTTTAAGGTCCTTGAAAACAAATTCAGTAGTGTGCCCTTCACATCACAAGCCTCACATGAATTTGGATTCAATCAATATTTGTTAATTGAAAAAATGGGAATATGCCAGTGTCATAACAAAACAATTGGCCAGAAAAATAGGGCTGGAGGTTTCAGAAGTTTGGGATAACAAATCTACAACTTAGTCCCTTGGTGGAATGTTGATAAGGGAACCAATTTTTTGAAGGGTCTTTTAAGCCTAGAGATAGGGTCTTGTTTTTTTTTTTTTTAAATAATTGTCATAAAATATACATAACAAATACACCATTTTAACTACTTTTTTTTTTTTTTTTCGGTATGCGGGCCTGTCACTGTTGTGGCCTCTCCCGTTGCGGAGCACAGGCTCCAGACGCGCAGGCTCAGCGGCCATGGCTCACGGGCCCAGCCACTCCGCGGCATGTGGGATCTTCCCGGGACCGGGGCACGTACACGTGTCCCCTGAATCGGCAGGCGGACTCTCTACCACTACGCCACCAGGGAAGCCCCTTAACTACTTTTAAGTGTACAGTTCAGTGGCATTAAGTACATTCACATTGTTGTGCAACTGTGACCACCATCCACCTCCAAAACTTTTTCATCTTCCCAAACTGAAACTGTGGAAAGGGTTTTAATTCCACACTTGGCTGGCACACAATTTTAAAGCCACCTCAGTGACCTATGAACCATGGGACGGTCACTTGAAACAGTGCTGTTGTTCCTTTGCTCCTCAAGAAGTTGTCCTTGGGACGCCTCAATATAAGTAACTCAAAGAAGCGAATCCGGGGAATAATGATGCTAGAGCCCCTTCCTCTCCTGATTCCCACTGGAGGACTGTGTGCCTGCTTCCTTCATGCCATCGTGGGGAACCACTGTTTCCTTTCACAAGTCTCAGTTTTCCTCAAGATAGACAAGGTTAAAGAAGAAAAAAGTAGCTTTGTCACCAATTTTAACTTAAAACCTCAGTATAACTAAATGATGAAAATGAAATCATGGTTGTGTTGTTCCCCTAACATTTGGACCCTATATCCTAGGAATTTTTAGTTAACATCCATTTTAAGGTAACAACCTTATTTTACAAATAAGTTAGTAGAGGTTCAGTATTTGGTCCAAGGAACCAGTGGTGTTAAGTGCCTCAGCTAGGACTTGAACCAAATTCTGACCCTTTAGCCCTTGCTGTTTCTATTCAGCCACAAGAATGCATTGATAGAGATTCACCTTTGGTAGCACAGTTTGAGTTGTTCATCATTTGTGATAGAGCCACATTTTACCAAAGGAGGATCCCTCGTGTCATTAATCATTTACATGTCTAAGCAGTTGAATGTATAGTTAATGGCCATAAAGGTTATTTTTTTTCTCTGAAGGTTGAACAAGTCAGACACATTTTGGAACCTGGAAGTCTTTTTATATTAATTTAACACTAAAACCTTTCGCAGCTCATTCTTTTTTTCAGTCCCCAGGGGCAGAAGATTGCACTAAATATAATCCTTCATAGCATGTTACCATCATTGGCCATCTGAGAGTCCCTGTTTGGTTTTCTTTGCTTCCTTGTATTCCTGTCTGTTTACACCCAGTATAATTAACCATACTAATGTGTTAAATATTTGTGTTTTTGTATGTGCACTTGCAAAATATGTGTTGTGGTTTTTGTGCAGAATGTTAATTCGCATAAATATTATTACATAATGATGTTGACCCCGTTCAGTTTTTTCCCCATTTCATTCAGCACTATTTTGAAAATATCTTTATGTTAATACTAACATTAATTTATTATTAACTATTAATTTATGTCAAACACAAGAGAGCTTTAAAGTTATTTTATTTTATTTATTTTTGCGGTACGCGGGCCTCTCACTGTTGCGGCCTCTCCCGCCACGGAGCACAGGCTCCGGACGCGCGGGCTCAGCGGCCATGGCTCACGGGCCCAGCCGCTCCGCAGCACGCGGGATCCTCCCAGACCGGGGCACGAACTATGCCCACTGCATCGGCAGGTGGACTCCCAACCACTGTGCCACCAGGGAAGCCCTAAAGTTATTTTTTGTCATTATAGTTTTTCATAGTTTTATTGCACTATGTCCAAAGGCACAGCCTGTATGATATTGATTTTTTGAGACATATTGAAGTTTCTTTTATGATCCAATACACAGTCTGTTTCTGTAATTGTTCTGTGTGTGCCTCCCCCAAAATGTGTACTTTCTGTCTGTCAGATGTCACAGTCTCTTACATATAATACCTTGAGCTTATTATGTTGTTAGTCTTCAGTTTCTTTTTTTTAAATCTTTTTCTGCTTTATTATTTTCTGAGAAGTATGCGTTAAAATTTTGTTTTATTTGTTTCATTAACTGTGGTATCATTTCTTAACCATCTTATCCTATAAATCCTGTAAACAATACAGGTGAAAGTATAACTGCTCTCGTTGAATCTGGGAGAACAGGTCTTAAATCGAGTGTCCCCCCAAGGCCCCATCCCCAGAGTACCTCAAGGCACTTCTGCAGAGTCCCTAAACTGGAATATTATTTCTTTTTTTTAAAATTTATTTATTTTTGGCTTCATTGGGTCTTTGTTGCTGCATGCGGGCTTTCTCTAGTCGCAGCAAGCGGAGGCTACTCTTCATTGTGCGGGCTTCTCACTGCCGTGGCTTTTCTTGTTGTGGAGCACGGGCTCTAGGTGCGCGCCCGCTTCAGTAGTTGTGGCACACGGGCTCAGTAGTTGTGGCTCACGGGCTCTAGAGCACAGTCTCAGTAGTTGTGGTGCACAGGCTTAGTTGCTCCATGGCATGTGGGATCTTCCCGGACCAGGGCTCAAACCCATGTCCCCTGCATAGGCAGCCAGATTCTTAACCACTGCACCACCAGGGAAGCCCTGGAATATTATTTCTGTAAACAAACTGTCAATTAATCTTTTAACCTTGTATTCTTATTTCTTGTCACCCACCCACTAACCCAAACAATTTTCCGTTCAAAGCCAGATGGGCTTTCACGTTCTCTTCCTCACCCACCTGCATAGATGCTTTTCCCCTTGTCATTACATCTACCAGGACTCTTCTTCACATAACCAAACTCTGTACCTTATTCAAAACCCTTCTTATTTATGTAAACAATGAAAACAGTAACTCGAAAAGATATACACAACCCAGTGTTCATAGAAGCATTATTTACAATAGCCAAACAACCTAAGTGTCCATCCATAGATGAATGGGTAAAAGAGATGTGATATATATACACACAGTGGAATACTACTCAGCCATAAAAAAGAAGATCTTGCCATTTGTGACAACACAGGTGGACCTGGAAGGTATTACACCAAGTCAGATAGAGAAAGATAAATACTGAATGATTTCTCATAAACGTGGAATCTAAAAAATAAAACAAATGAACAAACTAAATAAAACAGAAGCAGACTCATAGATACAGAGAATAAACTGGTGGTTGCCAGAGGTGGGTGGTGGTTGGGCAAAATAGGTGAAGGGGATTAAGAGGTACAAACTTCCAGTTATAAGTAAGTCATGGGACGCAATGTACAGCATAGGGAATATGGTCAATAATATTGTAATAACTTTGTGTGGTGACAGGTGGTTACCAGACTTATTATGGTGATCAATTTGTAATGTATATAAATGTTGAATCACTCTGTTGTACACCTGAAGCTAATATAATATTGTATGTCAACTATACTTTAATTTAAAAAATAAGAGAAAAAAACATTCTCAAATTCTGCTTCTTCCATAAAATCTCTTCTAGCCATATCAATTCTTAGAACTCTAAAAGCAATTATTTCTAGTGCAACTAATTTAATGTTTATTCACTGACCTAATTCACTAATCATTTAGTATTTATTCAGTGACCAGCACTTGTAGTGGTTGGAATTTCTATTTACATAACTGTAGTTGTTTAATATTTGTTGTATTTGTTTGCTTCCCCTATTTTGCTGTAAAAGCATCTTGAGGGTACCATGTGTTTTGTATGCTCTGTTAAGGTACCCACATAGTGGCTTGTTCTTGGTAGTTGACCAACAAAAATACTTTGAGTTTATTTACTTCAGTGTTGATATGAATAATTTTATTTCTAATTAGAGGACAGTTTTATTACATTGCAAGTTCTTTGTTTTATTGTATTTTGCTAAATGTGTTCTTTATTATTAATAATAAGCATTATCAGTGAAAGTTCTTTAAGATTCTCTTCAAAATCCTGGTAAAGCTGGCAGATTTAACCTCTTTATAAAATAAGCAGTCATTAAAAAATAAATAAATGAATAAATAGGCAGTCATTTATCATTCTTTCAATATAAATTTATGCATAAAATAGCTTTTATGGGTTTAAATTTATCTCCTCTTATAAGGCAGTGTTATATCTGGTAAAGTGATGAAATGGACCAGGCTGTCTTCCTTCCCCTACCCCTTAACACTAATTATTCAAGTTAAGTTTTCAACTTGGAAGGTTCCTTCTAAGGACAATGAACTTAAGTCAAGTGTTAGAGCGTAGAGAGTTTCAGGATAGTCACAAGCTACTGCTTGGTTATTCAGCTGATAAGATGATTACATCACACGATGGATTAGTCAGCAAACCTCTGAGCCCTGGCAGCACACCTGGCCTGAGCTGGTGCTGTGTGGGGTACAAGGCATGTCTAAAGCAGTATCATTCCCAACACTGACCTGCCAGTGTGGTTTCGTTGCACAGAATCGACACAAGTGAAGTATAACCAGCCAAATCCTAAAATAGGTAATTTAGAGCATAAAGTGGAGATTGCAAGGTGAGACAGAAGATCAAATAAAAGAATTATAAAATACCTGTAAGTCATGAGCCGTTAAGTTCTTTAACGTGTATTTTATTTAATTTACCCAACTTCCATGAAGTGGGTATTATCATACCCATTTTAAAGAGGAAAAAAGTGGAATTCCATAGAGGTAATATAATGTATTAATTATTGGACATTGAGTAAGTGGTAGATTTGTGTATTGAATTCAGATCTGACAAGTAAATCAACATCCTTAGTTCCCCTTGTTTTTACTCACATAACACCCAATATTGTTTTGTACCCTTTGTATACTTTAAAGAAATGTAATTATTTAGAATTAATTGTTGATTTTCTTTCCTACTGGACTGCAAGTCCATGAGAATAGAACCATGTCTGTTTTGTTCAGCTGGTGATCAGTATACTTTGTTTCCCTTTTTCTTTTTTTGGAAGTTGGTGGGTGGCGGGGTAGTGCAGGGAGGCTAGGGTTTCCACCACATTGTGTTGACTCTCTTAGGTAAGAAAATAATATGTAGAAAGTCTAGGCCAGTGTGAACCTGAACAATCAGGCGAGGTTTTATGGGTGAGCCAACCTTGTTAGATGGAGATAAAATAATTTTTAACTGTAACCTATATATAAGGCTTTGAATGACCTCAAGTAGTTCGCTCTCAAGAAGGGACAGTTCTTTGTAGAGGCATCATCAAAGATGGGGAAATGCCAGTATCTTGCTAATATAGATTCAAGTGCTCTATTTAAATTTTTTTTACCTTTTTTTTTTTAAATAGAAAAAATCAGGCAAAGATATGCAGACCTGCCTGGAGAATTGCACATTATTGAACTTGAAAAAGATAAGAATGGACTTGGACTCAGCCTTGCTGGTAACAAAGACAGGTCACGCATGAGCATATTTGTGGTGGGAATTAACCCCGAAGGACCCGCTGCCACGGACGGGCGAATGCGTATTGGAGATGAACTGTTGGAGGTGAGCGGCATATATTCTTTTCTTTTTTTTTTTTCCTATTAGGCTCATTTGATTCTTCTAATAAAATCTGTCCAGTTACTTTCATTATAATGATCACATAAGGGCAAAATCCATCCATATATTTATATATACTCTGTATCTAATATATCCATCCATCTAGGGGCATATATCCTGAGTTTCTGTTCTGGTGAGATGAAGGGGTATAGAGGATATTGTATAGGAAAATGAAGTGAAGGGGAAGAATGTTATAAATTACATTTTCGTCAACTATTTATTATCATTTTCCTAAGCGAGAACAAAAATCATATTGTTGCTTACAGTTGCTGTTTGCTGCTTGAGTAAAAACTAATCTCACAGGGACTTGCCTGGCGGTCCAGTGGTTAAGACTTAATGCTTCCACTGCAGGGAGCACAGGTTCGATCCCTGGTCAGGGAACTGCATGCTGTGTGGCATGGCCAAAAACCAAAACAAAACCAAAACAAACAAAAACAAAAAAACTAATCTCACAAAATAATTTAGGGGTCCTTAAGTAAAATCTCATGGAAACACATTAAAAGAATAGGGCTTGTTTTTAAATATAAATTCCAAAAGGTTCAAAACTAATTTGTGATTAATCTGATGTTATTAGTGTTTATCAAAATCCTCTTCAGCTTCTGAATTAACCGTAAGTATGACATTTCTTTGTGTTATTGTTGTCAGTTAGTTTTTTGTGAAGGTGTTATAGCTGACAAAACTTTATGAACTGGTTGTCAAGGATTGGTTAATATCTGTGAAGTTGGTGATGTGGTTAAGGCCACAGGTTAAGGAATAAGATTTCTTGTTTAGGAATAGGAGAAAGATAAGAGAAGCTCAGAAGACGACTGATCCTCTGCTACTGCTCTGGATGAGTTCATCAGTAGTCTGAAAAGGTTATCCTCATTTTCTAAGCTTAAAGTCAGGGTTTCTGCTCTGAATTTATCTTAGTTTGATATTTGTTTGCCTGTTCCTCATTCAGCTAACAGTTTTTTGAGCGTCTCTTAAGACTGGACACAAAAAGATGAATACATCCAGTCCCTTCATTCAAATAGCTCACATTCTCGAGGAAGAAAAGAGACATAAAAAGATTGTCGCATAACAAAAATGAAAAAAAATTATAACAACAATCGTAACAAGAGCAATCTGTACTTGGTACCAGACATAGCTTTACTGCTGAAGTCACAAAGTAAATGAGGTGCTGGGATTCAGTATCAGGCAGTTTGACTTCTTAGCTCCTTGTTAACCAGTGTGCTCTAAGGCCTCTTGGATAAAATGCTCCAACACTTGGACATTTGGGGGAGCTGAATCACAGAGGTGCCGAGTGTCAGACTGCTTACTTAAAATGAGGGCTTTACTAATTTTTCATTTTACAGTTTCCTCTTCAGACTCAGAATAGAATTCATGGTCATCCACAGTGTGACTTGCCTAATAATATCTACAGCTAAAGCTGATCGGACACAACTGTGGGGACACTAGTATCGCCCTCTGTCTTCTAAGCCCCAGTAGTTTCTCCCCATCTAAAACCTGTTTTCACGAAGAAGTCACTTCTGGAATTACTTTTCTTTGCTTGTTCTTTTGTAATATAGCATCATGAAAGGGACCCACATCGGGTAGTAGCACTGATTAGCATAATCATTATGTAAATAAAAATCAAAGGTGACAGTGTGTATTAACCAATATAATTCATTGCTTCATGTTCATTTCCTTTGGCTCATGTTTAGAGATTTCTTCATAAACGAAACTGAAGTGATAGTGGTGGTAATAAGATGAAAGTAAAAGCTAATTTACTGAGTTATTCCTAGCATTTTACCTATGTGCTCACACATTTGTATTCAGTATTCTTAAGAGCCCTATATGGTATGCACTGTTGTTATCCCCATTCTGTGGATAAGAAAACTGCGTAAGTAACTTACAGAAATAAATTACTAAGAACCCAGGCTTGCCAGGCTCCAAGAACCATGCTCTAGCCACTGAAGTATACCGCGTTCCCCATGGTGCTTCAACCAAACCCAATCTGTTTAGATCCACGAGAATCCTGATTTATGATGCCCTAGGCTTTAGGACATCATGTATATTAAATCATTCTGTTGTATCATATGTACCTAAACACATACTTCCTGTCTCATGTGGTACATGGAAATGTTCCAAAAGCTATACTTTGGAACATGAAGATTCTAGTTCTATTCTCTCTCTAATTCTATTCTCTCAAGACTCAAGATGGAATGGCCGATGTGATCCAGACCAACAGGAGAGCTGGTATTTTATTTCTGTGTCTGACATTTCATTAGATAGAGGTAACAGATGAGCTGTGGCTGCACTGAGAGTGTTTTACAGGCCATACAGAAAAGTCCACACTCTGCAGGGCAGTAAGCACTGGACTAGGAAGACCTACTTTATCTTTTTTTTTTTTTTTTTTTCTTTTTGTGGTACGCGGGCCTCTCACTGTTGTGTTGTGGCTTCTCCCGCTGCGGAGCACAGGCTCCGGACGCGCAGGCTCAGCGGCCATGGCTCACGGGCCCAGCCGCTCCGCGGCATGTGGGATCTTCCCAGACCGGGGCATGAACCCGTATCCCCTGCATCTGGCAGGCGGACTCTCAACCACTGCGCCACCAGGGAAGGCCCCTACTTTATCTTATCCCAGTTCTTTCAGTTATTAGTTGCATTTCAGAAGGGGCTTAAAGTACATGACACGTGGTTGACTGTTAATTAGATCACATTTCCTTCCTTAAAGACAGAAACTTTAGGTATTTGTTTTCTAGGCTAGAGGCTAGAAGAGCTCTCCTGACTGAAAAAGAATATTAACATCTTGCTATTTCCTATTCCTTCCTTTGACTTTCTGGATTTGGTCTTTTGTTGCTATTCAGTAAGTTCATCTTCGTTCAGAGATGAAAAGAACAAGATTAAATATGATAATAAGTTAATCGCCCTGCACTCTCCACTGAGTCTCTTATTTAAATAAAATAAAATAAAATAAAATATAAAATAAAATATGTTGGAACACAGATTCTAGCATCACAGACCTTTGGCTAGTTATTTATTTTCTCTAACCCTCAGTTACCTCCTTTATCAATTGGACCTTTTTCATTTATTCAGCAAGAACTTTACTGTGCATCTGTTGTGTAGGAAGAAGTATGTGAACACTGTGCGATTTTTTCATTGGTGAACAAAATCCATGGTCCTGTTCTCATAGAGCTTATAGTCTAGTGATGGTATAGCCTCAACCTCAGAGGGTGTTATGAGAATTAATGAGAGAAGATATGTCAAGTTTTGCCACAGTATCTGGCACCTGGTAATACCATAATGAATTTCAGATGATAATATTTATAAAATAATATTTTCATGTGGATTTGTGTATTTTGGTTCCTTTTAGCTTGTTTATATTAATACATTTGTCTATGAAAGTATGTTCAGGAGGGAAGCCACCTTCTTTTTCTTCCATAGCTCCATGCAGCATCTTGAAAAGCTGAGAGAGTAGAACAGTGCACATACTGAATTCTTATGCAGTTATAAGTCATCTTCTCATATGCTTCTGTCTCTAGGTCAGGGATGAAAGGAAAAAATTCATGTGGGAAATATTTTTCTGGTTTATTTTTAGGTCTGAGAAAAACTTTCAATCATTTCTCTATGATATGTGAAAAATTTGTATATAGCATAATATCAAATCCAGTGTGCTTCTGAACTGAGAATAAGACATTGATTTAACGATGAGTACCAGGAAAGCTGGAAGCAGTGTTACAATAGCTGTTCTTTGGATAAGCAGTGTATTAGATTGCAGAAGGACACTGCATCACGAAGGAGGCATTTACAATGGGCTTTTAGATTATGCTTACGAGATTTCTGGGCTAGAGCAAACCTTTTGTATTTGCTTACCCATTCACACTCCATTTAATTTTGTCAAATGAGGTAAAGTTATCCATGTCTTCATTATTCTTCCAACTCCACCATTTGCTCATGTTGTTTCTCATAATTGCTTTGTTTTTATCATTATGTTATTACTTGCTCACAGCTTCTTTTATTTATAGTTGATCTAACTTCTTTTAGACCCTCAGATGAGGCTAATTTATAGAAAGTAGAAACGAGAATGGTCAAACATACACTGTAGCTTCTCTGAAGTGAGAAACTCTGCATCTCTACTCGAGCCCCATCCGTGACTGATTTTTGGCATGACACCCGCCAGCAGTTTTGTTGCTGTGGGACTGCATCGTTACAGTGCTAGAGCAGTCCGCGAGTTCTGTCGATTTATGGCTCATGTATAAAAGAAATCTTACATTGAGCTCCCAGAAGACAATGTGATTAAATCTCAGCTTCTTTCCCCTTTAGTGTGATGCTGGTGTAGGGGTTCTGAATTAATTTCAAAAGGCATTAGCATGTAATTACCATGTAGACTGGAATGAGACTTTCAGTAGATTATTGGCTTTCCCTCAGCAATTAGTCCCAGAAAATACACAGGCCTGGGCATGGTGCTTTCATATGAATATAGGATTTATTTATAGTCTTCCCTACCGTGAAAGTGTGGGCATAGAGAGCTGATCGTGCCCTGTGGGGAATTGGTGTGACTTGTCAGGTGACAGAGGCAGCCAGAAGGAACAGTGTGGTGGCACAAGAAGTGCACAGTGGATGGGGCTAGCATGTCTGGCTCCCACACCCTTCAAGACAGAGGAGGAAGTTCGTTCCCTTTATAACATTTACCTGCGGCATAGTCTAAATTAAATCTTGTTAATTTTGCGCGTGTATAATAGGTTTATTTAAGAACCATTAAAAATTAAAAGTATGAATACTTTCCATATTTGCCAGGGATAAAGACCTAGAACTACAGGTAAACTCAGATCTTTTTGTCTAGTAATACTTATTTTATAAGAGGAAAAAACCGAAACCATAAAAATTAAATGACTGACCCAGGTAGCTATAGCTGCTTTATGACAAAACTCCTGTCTGAGGGTCCCTACCACCACACCAGTCCCAAAGGTTGAGCCTTCACTCTCTGCTTGTTGCCAGTGAATTATATTTGGAAGACTTAGATGCGATTTAGAAGTACACTACAGTAGTGAATAAATCACCAGCTCTTAGGCATCCATAGATAAGATTCTAATTTACAGTCAAACGTTTCTATCATCTTAGATTGGCTCTTTTAGATTACCATACATGGATGTAATTTTATAAAGTACGCTTCTTAATGAAGTCATTATTCCCCAAGAGACCTCATGGAATAAAATATTCCATTGTGGAAACACTAGTTTGAGGAGAAGAAAGAACAGTAAAGGATTTCAAAATTGCAATAAAATTATTTTTCCTATGTTTTATTAACAAAGATAGGTTTATAATAGCTAAAAGTGCAAAAATAAATTGATTGACCAAAATTTTTATTGTGTCCGTGGTGTCAAAACATATCAAATTTTACATTTTAAATAAGTGATTTATTGTATGTCTATTATATCTCAATAAAGCTGCTAAAAAATGAGTTGATCAAACCTGACAAAAACCGTGAGCAGGTCCTGAATATGACCTTCCTATATAGAAAGCTAAAGTCACCCCATTTTCTGACTCTCAAAATAGTCTCCAGCCTAATTCACAGCTCTGAAAGTCAAAAGAAGAATGTGGTGCTGGCTGAGTGGTCAGCCTCACACAGAAAACTGTCCTGGGACCCCTGATGTGTATACATTTTTCCTTTCTTCCAAGTGCAGTCTCCCTGGTCATTACAGCATTATAACCAATAGCTGTCTGCGTTTTGCTGAATCATCTTCCCTAAGTAATCCATTGCATTACATTCAATTTGAGTTACAAAAAGATGAGATTATTAAAAGAAATCAGGGGTAGGGGAGCTCTGTTGGGAATTGAGCTAACATTGAACACTTACTATTTGCTAGGCAGTGCTAAATTCTTTACATGCATTCTCTTTTATAACAAAAGTAGGTGCTATTTTAGTACCCATTGTACAGATAAGGAAACTGAAACATGAGGGGCAGAATCAACATGTAGACACTGGCTTTTCTGGCTCTAAAGGCTATGTTCTTGAGTTTAGTTCTGGATTGATAATGATTCTAGACAATAACCAGTGAATTTCTCATCATTTTGTAGTTTTGGTAGATTTAGATTAATGCAGTTAATCCAATGCCAGTTTAAAATATCTGAGATAGGACTTGGTGGTGCAGCGGTTAAGACTCCACGCTTCTACTGCAGGGGGCGCGGGTTCGATCCCTGGTCTGGGGAACTAGGATCCCACATGCCGTGCAGCGCGGCCAAAAGAAAAAAAAGATAAAATAAACAAATAAATTTTCTATTAAAAACTAAAAAAAAAAATCTGAGATCGTTTCTCACAGTGCAATACCCTGTTAGTCTTTTTATCTTCAAATTTAATGCCACTTGGATTCATTAAAAGAAGAATGCAGTCAGTGAAGTTATAGGCATCTCTTAAGAACCAAAGAAGAAGAAGAATGTTTTTTTTGTTTTGAGATTGTTCTTGCCCAAGTTGAGAGCTTTCCCCTTCAGTGCCATTATAGAGTTCAGATTTTATTTCAGGCCGTAGGAAATATTATGGAAAACCTTGCTCATATAGTTTGCCCTGATTCTTTTCTGTGTTTCCCGGAGAGAAGTCTTTGAGCTCTACTCTTGGCCATTTCTGTTTCTGTCTTTGGCTTGTCGGGGGAAGTGTTTTGAATTATTCGGTCACACGTCATTATCTTTATGCTGCTGAAATATTTAGGCTAAAAATCTATTTTGTTACTGATCTTTTGGAGGAATGGCAATCACTTAATTTTTATTATTGCAGTCCTCGTTATTGCTCCCCAAAAGCTTTGTATGGGATCGCTACAGTGAGCCACGTTGTCTTAAAATCATGGAGAGAAAGTGGCATGAAAGAGAAAGTAAAAATGAGGATATTCGAAGGAACTCAATTACGGTGGAAGATTATAAAAAAATAGGGATAGGAATGTATGCAGGGGAAGAAACATGCCATTTGGAAGGAATCAGTGGATTTCAGCAGTGCCTCTCAAGACTCTCCTTAATGCAGTTTTCCCTCGGACCCTTACATGACATATTGGGATAGTTGTCCAGGCCTCTGGTCTCTCCTTTTTCCAATTTCTTGCCCACTCCCTTCCAGCCCCACTCATTGTCATACTGAAATGCAGGCTGGAAAGACATGCTCTTCGGTTATGGAAGAGTGTTTCCTTATGTCAGCCTCATCATATAATTTATTTCTATATTTTGCTTTATTTGCACAATAGAAATTTCTTACAGTCACCATGCAATCTTAAGACACAAAGCCTGAAAGAAAAGTGTTAATGAAATTCTTATTCCAAGTTTGACTTACTAACAGTATCAAACACCTGCTTGAACTCATCACAAACATGGGTCCTGTATGTGTGTTTTAATTATAGTTTTTAAGAGACAGGCCTAAAATGAGTAATCCAACCAGAAAAGCAGGTGCTCCACCCAAAGCAGTAAGCATATGCCAATTTCTCATTAAGTCAGGAAAAATTATGCATTACATGTCAACCCCAGACCACACATCAGTTTCCTAAAATGCAACTAAGACACAGTAAAGATATTGTATGTAGGTAACACGTAATTATGTTAAGATGTAAAGTGTCTGATATTGCTTCAGAATCACAAAATAATATGATGCTAACACACAGTTGCTTTGTATGCAGTAACATGGCTTCTGTTGGCTCTGCGAGCATCTAAGCTGTACATCCTCCTTGTTGACACTGAGTTTGTGTCTCAAAATATCTTCCTGTGATCCTGTACTTGAAATACAGCACTGACCTTTTCCCTCACAATGTTTTGTTTAAAATCTTTTGCTTTGTATTGGGAGTATAGATATAAATTTTTCCTTTATAAGCATTTATTGAAAAATATTGTATTGAGAGAGATGTAGATTCTATGAAGTTTGAGTATTAAAAATCAAATGGTATGGGAAAATGTTAACTGGGGAGGTATACCCTTATATGTTTTCTGCCCTTTTGAAAAAGCTTTATTATGGAGGGGTTTTTTTTAATCTACAAAATAAACAGAATAACATAATGAAATTCTCTTGTTAGCCATCACATTGATCAACAATTACCAATACTGTCATTTGTGTATCACCTGTACCTCCATATACCCACCCCTACTCAGAAAATATTATTTTTATAGTCCTGTGTGTATATGTATGTGTGTTATAATTTACATAAAATGAAATGCACAGATTTTATCTGTACAATTTTGACAACTGTGTACACCTGTATAACCCAAACACCTATCATTTCCATCTCCCCAGAAACTTTTGTGGAGTATCAATTCTTCTCCTCATTTTTAATTATTTGTCTTTTTATAATTGAATTGAATGTAGGAGTTCCTTATATATTCTGGAATATATTCTGGATACTAGTTCTTTATCAGATACATGGTTTATGGATCTTTTCTCAATCTGTAGCTTGCCTACTTATATTCTTAATGGTATCTTTATATGTATAGAAGTTCTTAGTTTTGATAAAATCTTTATTCATTTTTTTCTTTTATAGTTGTTGTCTTAGCTAAGAATCTTTGCCACCCTTCAGGTTGCAACACTATTGTCCTATATAGGCTTTATAATTTTAGCTTTTATATTTAGTTCTATGATTCATCTTGAGTTACTCTGTGTACGTGGTGTGAGATAGGGAGCGGGGCTTATTTGTTCCCCAGCTGAATATCCAGTTGTTTCGGCACCATTTGTGAAAGACTTTTCTTTCCCATTGAATTCCTTTTTACCTTTGTCAAGAATGAGATGACCGTGTAGCTATACGTATATTTTCAGGCTCTCAGTTCTCTTCTATTAATCTGTTTATCATTTATGCCATTACTGCATTACCTTGATTAAAATGTATCTTTATAGCAAGTCTTTAATTCAGGTTGTGCCAAGTCCTTTGTTCTTTTTTAAAATTTTTTATAGTTGATGTAAAATTATAGTCGATTGTAAAATATTACATAAGTACAGGTGTACAATATAATGATTCACAGTTTTAAAGGTTATACTCTATAGTTATTATATAAAGTACTGGCTATATTCACTGTGTTGTGTAATATATATTGGTAGCTTATTTTATTTTATTGTTAATTTTTGGCTGCATTGGGTCCTCGTTGCGCGCAGGCTTTCTCCGGTTGAGGTGAGCGGGGACTACTCTTCGTTGTGGTGCGCGGGCTTCTCACTGCGGTGGCTTCTCTTGTTGCAGAGAACAGGCTCCAGGCACGTGGGCTTCAGTAGTTGTGGCACGTAAGCTCTAGAGCGCAGGCTCAGTAGTTGTGGCGCACAGGCTTAGTTGCTCTGCAGCATGTGGGATCCTCCCGGGCCAGGGCTCGAACCCATGTCCCCTGCATTAGCAGGCGGATTCTCAACCACTGCGCCACCAGGGGAGCCCGGTAGCTTATTTTATACCTAATAGTTTGTACCTCTTAATCCCCTATCTCCATATCACCCCTCCCCCTTTCCCTCTCCCCACTGGTAACCACTAGTTTGTTTTCTATATCTGTGAGTGCACTTCTTTTTTGTTTTATTTACTAGTTTGTTGTATCCTTTAGATTCCACGTATAAGTGATATCATACCATATTTGTCTCTCTGACTTATTTCACTTAGCATGATACCATCCACGTCCATCCATGTTGCTGCAAATGGCAAAATTTCTTTTTTTTATGGTTGAATAGTATTCCATTGTGTATATATACCATATCTTCTTTTCCATTCATCTGTTGATGGACACTTAGGTTGCTTCCATATCTTGGCAATTGTAAATAGTGCTACTATGAACATTCGGGTGTATGTATCTTTTCAGATTAGTGTTTTGTTTCTTTCAGGTATATACCCAGGAGTGGAATTGCTGGGTCATATGGTAATTCTATTTTAAGTTTTTCGAGAAATCTACGTATGATTTTCCATGGTGGCTGCACCAGTTTACATTCCCACCAACAGTATCTGAGGGTTCCATTTTCTCCACATCCTTGCCAATGTTTGTTATTTGTGTTCTTTTTGATGATAGCCATTCTGACAGATTTGAGGTGATACTTGACTTTGTTGTTTTCTTTTAAATTATTTATTTATTGAATTATTTTTATTGAAGTATAGTTGATTTACAATATTATGCCAATCTCTGCTGTACAGCAGAGTGACTCAGTTTTACACATAGGTACATTCTTTTTTAAATATTCCTTTCCATTATGGTTTATCCCAAGAGAATGGATATAGTTCCCTGTTCTGTACAGTAAGACAAATGTTGTTTATCCATTTATTATTCTAAATGTAAGAGTTTGCATGTACCAACCCCAAATTCTCAGTCCATCCCTCTCCCTCCCCCACCCCCCTTGGCAACTACAAGTCTGATCTCTATGTCTGTGACTCTGTTTCTGTTTTGTAGATAGGTTCATTCATGTCATACTTTAGATTCCACATTTAAGTGATATCATATGGTGTTTGTCTTTCTGTTTCTGACTTACTTTACTTAGTATGATAATCTCTTGTTGCATCCATGTTGCTGCAAATGGCATTACTTTGTACTTTTTTATGGCTGAGTAGTATTCCATTTTATATATATGTGCCACATCTTCTTTATCCATTCATCTGTTGATGGACATTTAGGTTGTTTCCATGTTTTGGCTATTGTGAATAGTACTGCTATGAACATAGGGGTGCATGTATCTTTTTGAATTATTTCAATAATTTTGTCCATACTTCACTTTGTTCTTATTCATCAAAAGTGATTTTGGCTACTCTAGGTCATTTGAATTTCCATATGAATCTTAGAGCCAACTTGTAAATTTTTATTTTAAAAAAAAAGCCAACTAGAATTTTTATTGAGATTATATTGAATCTATAGTTTAATTTAGGAGCACTAGACATCTTAACAATACTGAGTCTTCCAAATTATGAATGTGATATCTCTCCATTTAATTACTTATCTGCAGTGTTGCATAACTTTTGGTGTAGAACCTTTCCATTTTCAGTTAAGTGTATTCTTATGTATTTTATATTCTCCAGCTCTCTTATTGCTAGTACATATATAGAAATACAATTGATTTTCATATATCTGTATATTGACCTTGTATCCTATAATCATGCTTAACTAACTTATTGTAGTAGTTTTTATGGCTATCTTAGCATTTTCTAGAGGTAAACAATCGTGCCATCTGTGTATAGGGAGTTTTATTTCTTCCTTTTCAGTCTTTATGATCTTTTATTTTTCCTTCTTTCCTTCCTGCCTGCATTTCATTCCTTTCCCTCCTCCTTCCCCAACCTCTCCTCCTCTTTTTCCTTTTTAAATCACAATTTGACATTGTTTTTTTGTCAATTACTTTTTCTGCACCTATTTAACTTATTTGTGCATGTTTTAAAATGATATTTAAATATAACACAAAAGGACACACTTGTGGGATAGTCAAAATTCTTTACCATAATATTCAAAGTCTTTCAAAAGATATCTTTAGGGCTTCCCTGGTGGCGCAGTGGTTGAGAGTCTGCCTGCTGATGCAGGGGGCATGGGTTCGTGCCCAGGTCCGGGAGGATCCCACATGCCGTGGAGCGGCTGGGCCCGTGAGCCATGGCCGCTGAGCCTGCGCGTCCGGAGCCTGTGCTCCGCAACAGGAGAGGCCTGCATACCACAAAAAAAAAAAAAAAAAGATATCTTTAACCTACCTTTCCAGCTTCTGCCACTACTTCATCATTCTATGATCCCACTACATTGAACCATTTAAATAATTTCTCAGTACAGATGTGCATTTCTCTCATTCCATTCTTTTGCCCATGTATTTTATTCAGTATACTTTGGCATTTTTAAGACCTAGCTCAACTGTTTTAGCATAAGCTTATGAAATTATTTTTGTTATTATCCTAAATAAAAATCGCCTGCCAATGCAGGGGACACGGGTTCGAGCCCTGGTCCGGAAAGATCCCACATGCCGCGGAGCAACTAAGCCTGCGTGCCACAACTACTGAGCCTGCACTCTAGAGCCCGCGAGCTACAACTATGGAGCCCACGTGCCACAACTACTGAAGCCTGTGCGCCTAGAGCCCATGCTCCACAACAAGAGAAGCCACCACAATGAGAAGCCCACGTACTGCAACAAAGAGTAGCCCCTGCTTGCCACAGCTAGAGGAATCCCACGCGCAGCAATGAAGACCCAACTCAGCCAAAAATAAATAAATAAAATTTTTAAAAAGAAAAAAAACACCTTTAGATCTGATATCTCTTCTTAATATAGAGGGTTTTTCTTTTAATATTTTTTAACTTTAGGTAATTGGCTTGAAATTCAATGGTAAAGATTACAGAATGGAGAAACAGATATTATTAGTTATTATTTGTTGAAAATGTACTTTTTTTTTTATGAGAGATGGCTTCTAGTACTAGATATATTTTTAAGTAACTCTCTTTCTTGTATAAGTCCCTTAATCTCTGATCATCACTTAACTAGAAGGAGAGTCAATAATATCATCGAGAAACTTTCAAACTTAATGTTTTGTGATTCTGGGATCTAAATTTTTGCTTCTCAAATTTCAGCATATAATTTAGCCTAAGGTATTTCTTATCTCTATTCTGGGGAACATAAAAGCTGTAAATCAAAAAAAAAAGAAAGCTGTAAATCCCTTCTCAAAAGGTTTGCAAAATAAATCTCTTTAACTATATAAGTTGCTCTCAACTGAGGTTGTGTATCAGAATCATGGGACAGTTTCACCTAAATAACAACCCTTCACCCCAGCCTACTAGATGAGAATCTCTGATGTTGAAGGCCTAGGTGTGCTTTTTGTAAGTTACCTAATTGATATATGGTATAAATGTAATCAGGAGTCTAGATGTGAATTTTTGCTCTTCTTATAGAACACTGACAAAATACCAGGAACCTCTGTAACCTCACTGTAGAAAATATAACCATTTGCTCCTCAGTTCAGATTCCGTACCAGTTGCATGAAATAAAATGGTGTACTCAGTGATGGGACTAGCAATTTCGACAACCAATTCAAGTAGCATTGAATGTGTCCTTGAATCTGCAAAGGACAAAGGAGAGATCCCTACATGGTCCTTAGTACTTCCTGCCCTTCATTTTGAGTCTCTGTCTCCATCCATTTACTCTAAATGCCAAGAGAAGCAGGACTGATCTAGACATAGGGGCTGTGGCTGGAAAAATGAGGGCAGGAGAGCTGAAGCCTCAAAATTTTGCACAATATTTAAATATAATTTAAAATTATTTTGACTAAATTTTATTGCCCACCCTTGTTTCTGGCTACGAGTCAAAAGTATTAGGTTAGCAAATATTAAAAAATAGAAAAAACTCTAATGGATTCCCTAACATACTGAGTTGTTGTAAAGGTTTTGCTTCTTATTGTTGTTTTTCTCTTTTTTAACTTAGAGAAACTTAACTTTTGGACATGTTTTTAAAGTAACATGTAATCATAAAAAATTGTAATTGTACAGGTAAAAGTAATAATCTTCCCTCTTTTTCCTCTGTAATACTAGTCCTCCAGAAGAAACCACTGTCAGTTTACCATCCTTCCTACTGGTCTCATGCATGGTCGTACACATTTGTGCAAATATAGACTTTATAGTTAATAACCACAAATAGAATCATATTGTACATACCTTTTTTAATGAATGATGTATCATTTTCCATATCAGTACAAATAATACTATAACATACTGGTGTATATGTCTTTGTGCAATTCCTGTGGCATAAATATATCAAATCATCTTTCTTTAGTGTTATACAAATTTTCCACCCCACTACCAGTATGTGAGAGAGTGTTTCCCACCCCCCAAATCTGGCAAAACATTGAATATAATCAGACCTTAGCCAACCTGCCAGTTTTTTTCATTGAAAAAATTCTTCACACATATATCATACACATAAGGAAGTGACTGAGAAGATAGTCCTGTACTCTGGTGAGACAGAGTTTTTAAAGTTGACACTTGAACTGGATTTTTCTAGGCCTTCACCACTGTACAGAGTTTGGAATGAGAATTGGGTGCTGGGAATTATTTTGGACAAGGAGGGAGGTGGTTGGGGATGGCATATGGGTGATTAAGATGAGTATTAAGTAAAGTGGCAGGAGTCCCATGGCATCAAGTTGAATATACATTTCACCCATACCAAAGGCTGCATCCTCACTGGAAAGAGGCTTTGGGACCGGAAGACATGAGTTTGGATTCTGAACTCTGCCACTACCTCACCTAGAACCCTTGCACTAGTTACTGAGCTTGTGAGTCTCAGTGTCCTCGTTAAAAAAGTACAGGAGCACTCTGTATGAGGTATGCTTCAAAAGCGATAAAATGTGTATGATGGAATCCTGCCTCTACAACACTGATTCGCTGATGAGACTTGTGTTTAAAAAACAAAACAAAACAAAAAGACAGAAACTGTGGCTTGAAGGAGGAGAGTTGGGGACTTTGATAAGGTCCTTTGATGACTGATTTTGTGGCTGTAGACACAGCAAGAAAAATGTTTTGAAGTCAAGAGAAAAAAATTCTGGTAGCAGAGGGAATTGGAGTAGAGTGCTAATCAGATCATTTGTTTGAAAGAAGCAACTATTAATCTGGGTCTTACTAGTCTGGGGGGGAAGTCTTGACTCCTAGTATGTATCGATGTTCTTAGAAGAGGAATTCCAGGTCACTATTCACCTGAGATCCTATTTACTTATTTGAGTAACAATACCATTAATAGAGGTAAGCTGTAATGCCTCAACCTCCTAGGAAAGCATGATTCCTCTGCAATATTAATGAGCTGTTCAGAGGTAGATTATACTTATGACTCCATTCACTTATTCCTTTCTATTCCCTGCATGTAATAGGAAATTCCACAGACACCCTATTTCATTTGGTCAAGTGAACCAACCTATAGCAGTTGGGGCTATTTCCACAGAAACACTAAGAATCAGAGCAACACAAGAACATATTTCTCTGCTCACTTCCTTGAAGTTGATATTTTTCAATAGTGTCAGGGTTTAGAATTCAAAGGAATATCTTACTATTTTCCTAATATATCAGATTTGGAGAGATGTGAGCTGCATACTCATACTTTGCCTTCAGAAGGTATTTCAGTTTAATTCGTTTTGTTTGAGAGAAAATAAATCTGTCACGCTTAAACCTTGTAAATTAATGTGTTCCTTTGGGAACAATGTATTTTGCAAGAAATAAATGAAGTTGCAGAAGACCTTATTTCAACACTGTTTATTAAATTTAGTTCTTAAAACCTGCTCTTTTACACAACTATTAAGTTATTAGAGGTTGAAGTATATTATTTTGTCTTTTGAGAAAAAAATTAATGTGAAAATTTATCCAGAAATACCTTTTTGTTATAGTGAAATTTTGTTTTCGTGTGAGTTTCAGTCATCTTCCCTGTTCCATCTCTGCCTTGGTGCCTCTTTCTTCCCTTCATTTCTCCGATGTG
Organism: Lagenorhynchus albirostris; assembly: GCF_949774975.1. Taxonomy (NCBI): domain Eukaryota; kingdom Metazoa; phylum Chordata; class Mammalia; order Artiodactyla; family Delphinidae; genus Lagenorhynchus; species Lagenorhynchus albirostris. Next base: position 133,485,580 of record NC_083096.1, on the reverse strand, counting down.
CAGAACTGAAGGCAGAGGTTTGGAAAGTGAGGATTGTTTTTCATGGGGGCTGGTGCCCAAGTTTTTTGGAAAGGGAAAATATTCTACAAAGTCTTCTTTGAACAGGATCTGGGTATCTTTATTCTGTTAGTCTATACTCTGCCCCCCAAAGCTATACCTGTGGCTCCTAGGAAGAGAGCTGCAGTTTCCTACCTACATATCTTTTTTTTTAATTTATTTATTTTTTTACACAGCAGGTTCTTATTAGTTATCCATTTTATACGTATTAGTGTACACATGTCAATCCCAATCTCCCAATTCATCACACACACACACACACACACACACACACACACCCCACCACTTCCCCCCACCTTGGTGTCCATACGTTTGTTCTCTACATCTGTATCTCAATTTCTGACCTGCAAACCGGTTCATCTGTACTATTTTTCTAGGTTCCACATGTATGCGTTAATATATGATATTTCTCTATCTGACTTACTTCACTCTGTATGACAGTCTCTAGATCCATCCACGTCTCTACAAATGACTCAATTTCATTCCTTTTCATGGCTGAGTAATATTTCATTATATATATGTACCACATCCTCTTTATCCATTCATCTCTCGATGGGCATTTAGGTTGCTTCCATGACCTGGCTATTGTAAATAGTGCTGCAATGAAAATAGGGTGCATGTGTATTTTTGAATTATGGTTTTCTCTGGGTATATGCCCAGTAGTGGGATTGCCGGGTCATATGGTAGTTCTATTTTTAGTTTTTTAAGGAACCTCCGTACTGTTCTCCATAGTGGCTGTATCAATTTACATTCCCACCAACAGTGCAAGAGGGTTCCATTTTCTCCATACCCTCTCCAGTATTTGTTGTCTGTAGATTTTCTGGTGATGCCCATTCTAACTGGTGTGAGGTGATACCTCATTGTAGTTTTGATTTGCATTTCTCTAATAATTAGTGATGTTGAGCAGCTTTTCATGTGCTTCATTGCCATCTGTATGTCTTCTTTGGAGAAATGTCTATTTAGGTCTTCTGCCCACTTTTGGATTGGGTTGTTTGTTTCTTTAATATTGAGCTGCATGAGCTGTTTATATATTTTGAAGATTACCCCTTTGTCGGTTGATTCATTTGCAAATATTTTCTCCCATTCTGAGGGTTATCTTTTCGTCTTGTTTATGTTTCCTTTGCTGTGTAAAAGCTTTGAAGTTTCATTAGGAACCATTTGTTTATTTTTGTTTTTATTTCCATTACTCTAGGAGGTGGATCAGAAAAGATCTTGCTGTCATTTGTGGCAAAGAGTGTTCTTCCTATGTTTTCCTCTAAGAGTTTTATAGTGTCCGGTCTTACATTTAGGTCTCTAATCCATTTTGAGTATATTTTCGTGTATGGTGTTAGGGAGTGTTCTAATTTCATTCTTTTACATTTAGCTGTCCAGTTTTCCCAGTACCACTTATTGAAGAGACTATCTTTTCTCCATTGTATATCCTTGCCTCCTTTGTCATAGATGAGTTGACCATAGGTGTGTGGGTTTATCTCTGGGCTTTCTATCCTGTTCTATATTTCTGTTTTTGTGCCAGTACCATATTGTCTTGATTGCTGTAGCTTTGTACTATAGTCTGAAGTCAGGGAGTCTGATTCCTCCAGCTCCATTTTTTTCCCTCAAGACCGCTTTGGCTATTCAGGATCTTTTGTGTCTCCATACAAATTTTAAGATTTTTTGTTCTAGTTCTGTAAAAAATGCCGTTGGTAATTTGATAGGGATTGCATTGAACGTATTGATGGCTTTGCATAGTATAGTCATTTTCATAATATTGTTTCTTCCAACCCAAGAACATGGTATATCTCTCCATCTGTTGGTATCATCTTTAATTTCTTTCATCAGTGTCTTATAGTTTTCTGCATACAGGTCTTTTGTCTCCCTAGGTAGGATAATTCCTAGGTATTTTATTCTTTTTGTTGCAGTGGTTAATGGGAGTGTTTCCTTAATTTCTCTTTCAGATTTTTCATTATTAGTGTATAAGAATGCAAGAGATTTCTGTGCATTAATTTTGTATCCTGAAACTTTACCAAATTCATTGATTAGCTCTAGTAGTTTTCTGGTGACATCTTTAGGATTCTCTATGTATAGTGTCATGTCATCTGCAAGCAGTGACAGTTTTACTACTTCTTTTCCAGTTTGTATTCCTTTTATTTCTTCTCTGATTGTTGTGGCTAGGACTTCCAAAACTATGTTGAATTATAGTGGTGAGAGTGGACACCCTTGTCTTGTTCCTGATCTTAGAGGAAACGGTTTCAGTTTTTCACCATTGAGAATGATGCTGACTGTGGGTTTGTCATATATAGCCTTATTATGTTGAGGTAGGTTCCCTCTATGCCCACCTTCTGGAGAGTTTTTATCATAAATGGGTGTTGAATTTTGTCAAAACCTTTTTCTGCCTCTATTGAGATGATCATTTGGTTTTTCTTCTTCAGTTTGTTAATATGGTGTGTCACATTGATTGGTTTGCATATATTGAAGAATCTCTACATCCCTGGGATAAATCCCACTTGATCATGGTGTATGATCCTTTTAATGTGTTGTTGGATTCTGTTTGCTAGTATTTTGTTGAGGATTTTTGCATCTATATTCATCAGTGATATTGCTCTGTAATTTTCTTTTTTTGTAGTATCTTTGTCTGGTTTTGGTATCAGGGTGATGGTGGCCTTGTAGAATGAGTTTGGGAATGTTCCTTCCTCTGCAATTTTTTGGAAGAGTCTGAGAAGGATGGGTGTTAGCTCTTCTCTAAATGTTTGATTGAATTCGCCTGTGAAGCCACCTGGTCCTGGACTTTTGTTTGTTGGAAGATTTTTTTTTTTAATCGATCAGTTTTATCTGCAACTTTTAAATATTTTGACATATGGTGTATGGGTCTCTGGACTCTTACCCCAGTTCTACCAGTATTAGAAACAGGCCTAACTGGTCTCCCTACACCCAGAATTTTTTTTCTTTTTTTTTTTTCTTTTTGGCTTTTGTTTTTGTCTTGGTTTTTTTTAGAATTAAAATTTTTTATTTATATTGCAGTATAGTTGATTTATAATGTGTAAGTTTCAGGTGTACAGCAAAGTGATTTTAGTTATATAAATATATATACATATATCTATTCTTTTTCAGATTCTTCTCCCACACAGATTATTACAGAGTATTGAGTAGAGTTCCTTGTGCTATATAGTGGGTCCTTGTTGATTATCTATTTTATATATACTTGTGTATCTGTTAATCCCAACCTCCTAATTTATCCCTCCCCCTCCCCCACCTTTCCCCTTTGGTAACTGTAATTTTGTTTTCTATGTCTGTGAGTCTGTTTCTGTTTTGTAAGTAAGTTCATTTGCGTCACTCTTTTTAGATTACACATATATGTGATATCATATGATAGATATTTGTCTTTCTCTGTCTGACTTACTTCACTTAGTATGATAATCTCTATGTCCATCCATGTTGCTGCAAATGCATTATTTCATTCTTTTAGATGGCTGAGTAATATTCCATTGTATACATGTACCACATCTTCTTTATCCATTCATCTTTCTATGGACATTTAGGTTGCTTCCACGTCTTAGCTGTTGTAAATAGTGCTGCAATGACACCCAGAATTTTTCAAGACAAACATTAGATCCTCCAACTCCTAAGCACAATGGTGAGACATCAGTGGTGTGTTAGGTTTTACCTCTAAGAATCTTTGGAAACGTGCTTTGAGGTTTTGCTCTCAATTATTCATTTTGTGTCATTTACAAAGATGTAAAAAGAAAGCAGCTACTTTAAATGACTAATTGCATTGGTGAGTCCATCAGCATCTCAAACCAATCCAATTACTAAGGAGTCCAGAAAGCTACATGTGAGCAGAGGGCAAGTAAACCAATCAACCAACCACATTTGCATAAGCCTCCGTATAGTACCTTACCTCATTTAACCCCCATAACGCAGCTAGGGTACTATATCAGTCCCATTTGTGGATGAGAAAACAGGCTTGGAGAAGGTGAGTTAGTAAATTGCCTAAAATCATACAGCTAATAAATGGCAGAGTCTCCTAAGGCCTGATTCCAAACTCTTGCTTCTAAGGGGTACAGGATCCAGACTTACCCTAAGACATACAGTTGCACTTTTTATATTTGGAGAAACTACCCTAGGAAAGTACATTTGGCTTCCACTTCTGGTTTGGCACAGACAAATGTTTCTTGGGAAAGTCATCCAACAGAGGTAGGCCTCAGTTTCCATCTTTGAGATAAAGGAGTTAAAGTAGATAATCGCTAAGGTTTCTTCCAGCTCTGTGGTTCTTTTACAATCTATACCCCAGATTGCTTTTTTTTTTTCATTTTAACATCTTTATTGGAGTATAATTGCTTTACAATGGTATGTTAGTTTCAGCTTCACAACAAAATGAATCAGTTATATATATATATACATATGTTCCCATATCTTTTCCCACTTGCGTCTCCCTCCCTCCCACCCTCCCTATCCCACCCCTCCAGGCGGTCACAAAGCACGGAGCTGATCTCCCTGTGCTATGCGGCTGCTTCCCACTAGCTATCTACCTTACGTTTGGTAGTGTATATATGTCCATGCCTCTCTCTCGCTTTGTCACCGTTTACCCTTTCCCCTCCCCATAGCCTCAAGTCCATTCTCCAGTAGGTCTGTGTCTTTATTCCTGTTTCACCCCTAGGTTTTTCATGACATTTTTTTTTTCTTAAATTCCATATATATGTGTTAGCATACGGTATTTGTCTCTCTCTTTCTGACTTACTTCACTCTGTATGACAGACTCTAGGTCTATCCACCTCATTACCAATAGCTCAGTTTCGTTTCTTTTTATGGCTAATATTCCATTGTATATATGTGCCACATCTTCTTTATCCATTCATCCGATGATGGACACTTAGGTTGTTTCCATCTCTGGGCTATTGTAAATAGAGCTGCAATGAACATTTTGGTACATGACTCTTTTTGAATTATGGTTTTCTCAGGGTATATGCCCAGTAGTGGGATTGCTGGGTCATATGGTAGTTTTATTTGTAGTTTTTTAAGGAACCTCCATACTGTTCTCCACAGTGGCTGTATCAATTTACATTCCCACCAACAGTGTAAGAGTGTTCCCTTTTCTCCACACCCTCTCCAGCATTTATTGTTTCTAGATTTTTTGATGATGGCCATTCTGACTGGTGTGAGATGATATCTCATTGTAGTTTTGATTTGCATTTCTCTAATCATTAGTGATGTTGAGCATTCTTTCATGTGTTTGTTAGCACTCTGTATATCTTCTTCGGAGAAATTTCCATTTAGGTCTTCTGCCCATTTTTGGATTGGGTTGTTTGTTTTTTTGTTATTGAGTTGCATGAGCTGCTTATAAATTTTGGAGATTAATCCTTTGTCAGTTGCTTCATTTGTAAATATTTTCTCCCATTCTGAAGGTTGTCTTTTGGCCTTCGTTCTGGCTTCCGTTGCTGCGCAAAAGCTTTTAAGTTTCATTAGGTCCCATTTGTTTACTTTTGTTTTTATTTCCATTTCTCTAGGAGTTGGGTCAAAAAGGACCTTGCTGTGATTTATGTCATAGAGTGTCCTGCCTTTGTTTTCCTCTAAGAGTTTGATAGTTTCTGGCCTTACATTTAGGTCTTTAATCCATTTTGAGCTTATTTTTGTGTATGGTGTTAGGGAGTGATCTAATCTCATACTTTTACATGTAGCTGTCTAGTTTTCCCAGCACCACTTATTGAAGAGGCTGTCCTTTCTCCATTGTACATTCCTGCCTCCTTTATCAAAGATAAGGTGACCATATGTGCGTGGGTTTATCTCTGGGCTTTCTATCCTGTTCCATTGATCTATATTTCTGTTTTTGTGCCAGTACCATACTGTCTTGATTACTGTAGCTTTGTAGTATAGTCTGAAGTCAGGAAGCCTGATTCCTCCAGCTTCGTTTTTCGTTCTCAAGATTGCTTTGGCTATTCGGGGTCTTTTGTGTTTCCATACAAATTGTGAAATTTTTTGTTCTAGTTCTGTGAAAAATGCCAGTGGTAGTTTGATAGGCATTGCATTGAATCTGTAGATTGCTTTGGGTAGTAGAGTCATTTTCACAATGTTGATTCTTCCAATCCAAGAACATGGTATATCTCTCCATCTATTTGTATCATCTTTAATTTCTTTCATCAGTGTCTTATAATTTTCTGCATACAGGTCTTTTGTCTCCTAGGTAGGTTTATTCCTAGATATTTTATTCTTTTTGTTGCAGTGGTAAATGGGAGTGTTTTCTTGATTTCACTTTCAGATTTTTCATCATTAGTGTATAGGAATGCCAGAGATTTCTGTGCATTAATTTTGTATCCTGCCACTTTACCAAATTCATTGATTAGCTCTAGTAGTTTTCTGGTAGCATCTTTAGGATTCTCTATGTATAGTATCATGTCATCTGCAAAGAGTGACAGCTTTACTTCTTCTTTTCCGATTTGGATTCCTTTTATTTCCTTTTCTTCTCTGATTGCTGTGGCTAAAACTTCCAAAAGTATGTTGAATAAGAGTGGTGAGAGTGGGCAACCTTGTCTTGTTCCTGATCTTAGTGGAAATGCTTTCAGTTTTTCACCATTGAGGACGATGTTGGCTGTGGGTTTGTCATATATGGCCTTTATTATGTTGAAGAAAGTTCCCTCTATGCCTACTTTCTGCAGGGTTTTATCATAAATGGGTGTTGAATTTTGTCAAAAGCTTTCTCTGCATCTATTGAGATGATCATATGGTTTTTCTCCTTCAATTTGTTAATATGGTTTATCACATTGATTGATTTGCGTATATTGAAGAATCCTTGCATTCCTGGAATAAACCCCACTTGATCATGGTGTATGATCCGTTTAATGTGCTGTTGGTTTCTGTTTGCTAGTATTTTGTTGAGGATTTTTGCATCTATGTTCATCAGTGATCTCGGCCTGTAGTTTTCTTTCTTTGTGACATCCTTGTCTGGTTTTGGTATCAGGGTGATGGTGGCCTCGTAGAATGAGTTGGGGAGTGTTCCTCCCTCTGCTATATTTTGGAAGAGTTTGAGAAGGATGGGTGATAGCTCTTCTCTAAATGTTTGATAGAATTCGCCTGTGAAGCCATCTGGTCCTGGGCTTTTGCTTGTTGGAAGCTTTTTAATCACAGTTTCAATTTCAGTGCTTGTGATTGGTCTGTTCATATTTTCTATTTCTTCCTGATTCAGTCTTGGCAGGTTGTGCCTTTCTAAGAATTTGTCCATTTCTTCCAGGTTGTCCATTTTATTGGCATAGAGTTGCTTGTAGTAATCTCTCATGATCTTTTGTATTTCTGCAGTGTCAGTTGTTACTTCTCCTTTTCCATTTCTAATTCTATTGATTTCAGTCTTCTCCCTTTTTTTCTTGATGAGTCTGGCTAATGGTTTATCAATTTTGTTTATCCTTTCAAAGAACCAGCTTTTAGTTTTATTTATCTTTGCTATCGTTTCCTTCATTTCTTTTTCATTTATTTCTGATCTGATTTTTATGATTTCTTTCCTTCTGCTAACTTTGGGGTTTTTTTGTTCTTCTTTCTCTAATTGCTTTAGGTGCAAGGTTAGGTTGTTTATTCGAGATGTTTCCTGTTTCTTAAGGTAGGATTGTATTGCTATAAACTTCCCCCTTAGAACTGCTTTTGCTGCATCCCATAGATTTTGAGTCGTCGTGTCTCCATTGTCATTTGTTTCTAGGTGTTTTTTGATTTCCTCTTTGATTTCTTCAGTGATCACTTCATTATTAAGTAGTGTATTGTTTAGCCGCCATGTGTTTGTATTTTTTACAGATCTTTTCCTGTAATTGATATCTAGTCTCATGGCATTGTGGTCAGAAAAGATACTTGATACAATTTCAATTTTCTTAAATTTACCAAGCTTTGATTTGTGACCCAAGATATGATCTATCCTGGAGAATGTTCCATGAGCACTTGAGAAAAATATGTATTCTGTTGTTTTTGGATGGAATGTCCTATAAATATCAATTAAGTCCATCTTGTTTAATGTATCATTTAAAGCTTGTGTTTCCTTATTTATTTTCATTTTGGATGATCTGTCCATTGGTGAAAGTGGGGTGTTAAAGTCCCCTACTATGAATGTGTTACTGTCGATTTCCCCTTTTATAGCTGTCAGTATTTGCCTTATGTATTGAGGTGCTCCTATGTTGGGTGCATAAATATTTACAATTGTTATATCTTCCTCTTGGATCGATCCCTTGATCATTATGTAGTGTCCTTCTTTGTCTCTTCTAATAGTCTTTATTTTAAAGTCTATTTTGTCTGATATGAGAATTGCTACTCCAGCTTTCTTTTGGTTTCCATTTGCATGAAATACCTTTTTCCATCCCCTTACTTTCAGTCTGTATGTGTCTCTAGGTCTGAAGTGGGTCTCTTGTAGACAGCAAATATATGGGTCTTGTTTTTGTATCCATTCAGCCAATCTGTGTCTTTTGGTGGGAGCATTTAGTCCATTTACATTTAAGGTAATTATCGATATGTGTGTTCCCATTCCCATTTTCTTAATTGTTTGGGGTTCGTTACTGTAGGTCTTTTCCTTCTTTTGTGTTTCTTGCCTAGAGAAGTTCCTTTAGCAGTTGTTGTAGAGCTGGTTTGGTGGTGCTGAACTCTCTCAGCTTTTGCTTGTCTGTAAAGGTTTTAATTTCTCCATCAAATCTGAATGAGATCCTTGCTGGGTAGAGTAATCTTGGTTGCACGTTTTTCTCCTTCAACACTTTCAATGTGTCCTGCCAGTTCCTTCTGGCTTGCAGAGTTTCTGCTGAAAGATCAGCTGTTAACCTTATGGGGATTCCCTTGTGTGTTATTTGTTGTTTTTCCCTTGCTGCTTTTAATATGTTTTCTTTGTATTTAATTTTTGACAGTTTGATTAATATGTGTCTTGGCGTATTTCTCCTTGGATTTATCCTGTATGGGACTCTCTGTGCTTCCTGGACTTGATGAACTATCTCCTTTCCCATATTAGGGAAGTTTTCAATGATAATCTCTTCAAATATTTTCTCAGTCCCTTTCTTTTTCTCTTCTTCTTCTGGAACCCCTATAATTCGAATGTTCGTGCGTTTAATGTTGTCCCAGAGGTCTCTGAGACTGTCCTCAGTTCTTTTCATTCTTTTTTCTTTATTCTGCTCTGCAGTAGTTATTTCCACTATTTTATCTTCCAGGTCACTTATCCGTTCTTCTGCCTCAGTTATTCTGCTATTGATCCCATCTAGAGTATTTTCATTTCATTTATTGTGTTGTTCATCATTGTTTGTTGCATCTTTAGTTCTTCTAGGTCCTTGTTAACTGTTTCTTGCATTTTGTCTATTCTGTTTCCAAGATTTTGGATCATCTTTACTATCATTATTCTGCATTCTTTTTCAGGTAGACTGCCTATTTCCTCTTCATTTGTTAGGTCTGGTGGGTTTTTATCTTGCTCCTTCATCTGCTGTGTGTTTTTCTGTCTTTTCGTTTTGCTTATCTTACTGTGTTTGGGGTCTCCTTTTTGCAGGCTGAAGGTTCGTAGTTCCTGTTGTTTTTTGTGTCTGTCCCCAGTGGCTAAGGTTGGTTCAGTGGGTTGTGTAGGCTTCCTGGTGGAGGGGACTAGTGCCTGTGTTCTGGTGGATGAGGCTGGATCTTGTCTTTCTGGTGGGCAGGTCCACGTCTGGTGGTGTGTTTTGGGGTGTATGTGGACTTATTATGATTTTGGGCAGCCTCTCTGCTAATGGGTGGGGTTGTGTTCCTGTCTTGCTAGTTGTTTGGCATAGGATGTCCAGCACTGTAGCTTGCTGGTCGTTGAGTGAAGCTGAGCGCTGGAGCTGAGATGGAGATCTCTGGGAGATTTTCGCCGTTTGATATTATGTGCAGCTGGGAGGCCTCTTGTGGACCAGTGTCCTGAAGTTGCCTCTCCCACCTCAGAGGCACAGCACTAACTCCTGGCTGCAGCACCAAGAGCCTTTCATCCACACCGCTTCTTAATTTGGGATGATCCGTTGTCTATTCAGGTGTTTCAGAGCTGCAGGTACATCAAGTTGATTATGGAGCTTTAATCGGCTGCTTCTGAGGCTGCTGGGAGAGATTTCCCTTTCTCTTCTTTGTTCTCACAGCTCCCAGGGGCTCAGCTTTGGATTTGGCCCTGCCTGTGCGTGTAGGTCGCTGGAGGGCGTCTGTTCTTTGCTCAGACAGGACGGGGTTAAAGGACCGCTGATGCGGAGGCTCTGGCTCACTCATGCCCGGGGGGGGGGGGGGGGGGGGGGCGGGTAGGGAGGGTCACGGAGTGCGGGGCGGGCCTGCAGCGGCAGAGGCAGGCGTGATGTTGCTAGCCTGAGGCGCGCCGTGCATTCTCCCGGGGGAGTTGTCCCTGGATCCCGGGACCCTGGCAGTGGCGGGCTGCACAGGCTCCCCGGAAGGGGGTGTGGATAGTGACCTGTGTTCGCACACAGGCTTCTTGGTGGCGGCAGCAGCAGCCTTAGCGTCTTATGCCTGTCTCTGGGGTCCGCGCTTTTAGCCGCAGCTCGCACCCGTCTCTGGAGCTGCTTTAAGCAGCGCTCTTAATCCCCTCTCCTCACGCACCAGGAAACAAAGAGGGAAGAAAAAGTCTCTTGCCTCTTCGGCAGGTCCAGACTTTTCCCCGGACTCCCTCCCTCCCTCCCTCCCGGCTAGCCGCGGTGCACTAACGTCCTGCAGGCTGTGTTCTCGCTGCCAACCTTAGTCCTCTCCCGGCGCTCCGACAGAAGCCGGAGCCTCAGCTCCCAGCCCCGCCCGCCCCGGTGGGCGAGCAGACAAGCCTCTCGGCTGGTGAGTGCTGGTCGGCCCGATCCTCTGCGCTGGAATCTCACCGCTTTGCCCTCCGCACCCCTGTTGCTGTGCTCTCCTCCGCGGCCCCGAAGCTCCCCCACTCCGCCACCCGCAATCTCGGCCCGCGAAGGGGCTTCCTAGTGTGTGGACACTTTTCCTCCTTCACAGCTGCCTCCCGCTGGTGCAGGACCCGTCCCTATCCTTTTGTCTCTGTTTATTTTTTTCTTTTGCCCTAACCAGGTACGTGGGGGGTTCCTTGCCTTTTGGGAGGTCTGAGGTCTTCTGCCAGCGTTCAGTAGGTGCTCTGTAGGAGTTGTTCCACGCGTAGATGTATTTCTGGTGTATCTGTGGGGAGGAAGGTGATCTCCGCGTCTTACTCTTCCGCCATCTTCCCGGAAGTCTCTGCTGGAAGATTTTTAATCATAGTTTCAATTTCATTACTTGTTATTGTTCTGTTCATATTTTCCATTTTTTCCTGGTTCAGTCTTGGAAGGTTATACCTTTCTAAGAATTTGTCCATTTCTTCCAGGTTGTGTCTATTTTATTGGCATAGAGTTGCTTGTAGTAGTCTTAGGATGCTTTGTATTTCTGCAGTGTCTCTTGTAACTTCTCCTTTTTCATTTCTAATTTTATTGATTTGAGTCCTCTCCCTCTTTTTCTTGATAAATGTGGCTAATGGTTTATCAATTTTATCTTCTCAAAGAACCAGCTTTTACTTTTATTGATCTTTGCTATGTTTTCTTTGTTTCTATTTCATTGTTTTGTGCTCTGATCTTTATGATTTCTTTCCTTCTGCTAACTTAGGTTTTTGTTTGTTCTTCTTTCTCTAGCTCTTTTAGGTGTAAGGTTAGATTGTTTATTTGGGATTTTTCTTGTTTCTTGAGGTAGGCTTGTATAGCTATAAACTTCCCTCTTAGAACTGCTTTGGCTGCATCCCATAGGTTTTGGATAACCATATTTTCATTGTCATTTGCCTCTAGGTATTTTTTGATTTCCTCTTTGATTTCTTCCGTGATCTCTTGGTTATTAGTAACGTATTGTTTAGCCTCCATGTGTATGTGTTTTTTACTTTTTTTCCCCTGTGGTTGATTTCTAATCTCATAGCGTTGCGATCAGAAAAGATGCTTGATATGATTTCAGTTTTCTTAAATTTACTGAGGCTTGATTTGTGACCCAAGATGTGATCTATCCTGGAGAATGTTCTGTGCGCACTTGAGAAGAAAGTGTAATCTGCTGTTTTGGGATGGAATGTCCTATAAATATCAATTAAATCTATCTGGTCTATTGTGTCATTTAAAGCTTCTGTTTCCTTAGGAATTTTCTGTTTGGATGGTCTGTCCATTGATGTGAGTGAGGTGTTAAAGTCCCCCAATATCATTGTGTTATTGTCGATATCCTCTTTTATAGCTGTTAGCAGCTGCCTTATGTATTGAGGTTCTCCTATGTTGGGTGCTTTTATATTTATAATTGTTATATCTTCTTCTTGGATCGATCCCTGGATCATTATGTAGTGTCCTTCCTTGTCTCTTGTAACATTCTTTATTTTAAAGTCTATTTTATCTGATATGATATTGCTACTCCAGCTTTCTTTTGATTTCCATTTGAATGGAATATCTTTTTCCATCCCCTCACTTTCAGTGTGCATGTGTCCCTGGGTCTGAAGTGGGTCTCCTGTAGACAGCATATATATGGGTCTTGTTTTTGTATCCATTCAGTGAGTCTGTGTCTTTTGGTTGGAGCATTTAATCCATTCACATTTAAAGTAATTATCAATATGTATGTTCCTGTTACCATTTTCTTAGTTGTTTTGAGTTTGTTTTTGTAGGTCCTTTTCTTCTGTTGTGTTTCCCACTTAGAGAAGTTCCTTTAGCATTTGTTGTAGAGCTGTTTGGTGGTGCTGAATTCTTTTAGCTTTTGCCTGTCTGTAAAGCTTTTGATTTCTCCATCGAATCTGGATGAGATCTTTGCTGGGTAGAGTAATCTTGGTTGCAGGTTCTTCCCTTTCATCACTTTAAATATGTCATGCCACTCCCTTCTGGCTTGTAGAGTTTCAGCTGAGAAATCAGCTGTTAACCTTATGAGAGTTCCCTTGTATGTTACTTGTCATTTTTTCCTTACTGCTTTCAATTATTTTTCTTTGTTTTTAATTTTTGCCAATTTGATTACTCTGTGTCTTGGCCTGTTTCTCCTTGGGTTTATCCTGTATGGGACTCTCTGCGCTTCCTGGACTTGGGTGGCTATTTCCTTTCCCATGTTAGGGAGGTTTTCAACTATAATCTCTTCCAATGTTTACCTGGGTCCTTTCTCTCTCTTCTCCTTCTGCGACCACTATATTGCAAATGTTGTTGCATTTAATGTTGTCTGAGAGCTCTCTTCGGCTGTCTTCATTTCTTTTCATTCTTTTTTCTTTATTCTGTTCCGCAGCAGTGAATTCCACCGTTCTGTCTTCTAGGTCATTTATCCATCCTTCTGCCTCAGTTATTCTGCTATTGATTCCTCTAGGGTAGTTTTCATTTCAGTTATTGTATTGTTCATCTCTGTTTGTTTGTTCTTTAATTCTTCTAGGTCTTTTTTAAACATTTCTTGCATCTTCTTTTTTTAAATTTATTTATTTATTTATTTTTGGCTGTGTTGGGTCTTCGTTTCTCTTTGAGGGCTTTCTCTAGTTGTGGCAAGCGGGGGCCACTCTTCATTGCGGTGTGCGGGCCTCTCACTGTCGCGGCCTCTCTTGTTGTGGAGCACAAGCTCCAGACACACAGGCTCAGTAGTTGTGACTCATGGGCCTAGTTGCTTCGTGGCATGAGGGATCCTCACAGACCAGGCCCAAATCCGTGTTCCCTGCATTGGCAGGCAGGTTCTCAACCACTGTGCCACCAGGGAAGCCCTCTTGCATCTTCTTGCTGTTTGTCTCCATTCTTTTTCCGAGGTCCTGGATCATCTTCACTGTCGTTATTCTGAATTCTTTTTCTGGAAGGTTGCCTATCTCCACCTCATTTAGTTGTTTTTCTGGGATTTTATCTTTTTCCTTCATCTGGTACATAGCCCTCTGCCTTGTCATCTTGTCTATCCTTCTGTGAATGTGGTTTTCGTTCCATGGGCTGCAGGATTGTAGTTCTTCTTGCTTCTGCTGTCTGACCTCTGGTGGATGAGGCTATCTAAGAGTCTTGTACAAGTTTCTTTTTTTTTTGCGGCACCCGGGCCTCTCACTGTTTGGCCTCTCCTGTTGCAGAGCACAAGCTCCGGATGCACAGGCTCAGCAGCCATGGCTCACGGGCCCAGCCGCTCCATGGCGTGTGGGATCTTCCTGGACTGGGGCACGAACCCGTGTCCCTTGCATCGGCAGGCGGACTCTCAACCACTGCGCCACCAGGGAAGCCCTTGTACAAGTTTCTTGATGGGAGGGACTGGTGGTGGGTAGAGCTGGCTGTTGCTCTGTACATATCTTTTCATATATGAAAATAACTTTTCCCCAGTGCCAGTGCCCTTCCTGCCACTCAGTTAACTCTGTGCCTGCTAAGCTTCTGTCTATTCCTCTAGACCCACCCACCCATCTCCAAGAAGGGATGATCACGTCTTGCTTTATGCCTACATCCATCATACAGCAATGCAGTTATTTGTTTCCAAGACTATGTCACTTTATTAGAGTTCCAGGTGCTTGAGTGCAGGAGCCAAATCTGACTAAATAAAAATAATACTAGTAAAGTGACTTTCAGAGAATGGGTATCTGGAACATAGTTGGTGCTCAGTACATGGCAGCTGTGGTGATGATGGTAATGAAAATTCCTGTTTCCTCATCAGTTGCACAATGACTGCTGAATAAGTGAATAAATTGATAGATATAACACATAGCTATTATACTTTTACTGGAGTATTTCTTGGTCTGGAGATTCTATTTTGTGAAGCCCTGTTAATTGGATTTAAAATTGCATAGGATCAAAAATAAGTTACTTACCCTATGGCTTTCCCCCTACATCCCCATATCCTTAATAATGGTTTCTAATTATTAATAGGACAGGCTTTTGGACTTAAACAGATTTGGTTATAAATACTGGCTGTAAATATATTGGTCAAATTCCTTAAACTCATTAATCCCCAGTTTCTCCATCTGTATAATGAGGTAATAATGCATTCCTCTACTGATTTGTGTGAAATAATGTATTTAAGGCATATATGTATGTTTGTGTGTAGTGTATATGCCTTGTATGTTGTGAGCATTTATAAATGGTATTGTTACAAAGTAGTTATAAAATATCAATATAAAAAAAACAAAATGGAAATCACCTTAAATCCCACCAAAGATACCATCATTGTTGATATTTAGTAGAGATACTCATAGAGCTTTCTTTAGCCTCAGAAGCTTTTACGTAAATGAAAACAATGTGAAAAATAGATTACATGGTATTTTGTCACTTACTTTTTGCACTCAGTAATGTTAGCTTTTTATGACAATGGATTTAGATCTGTATCATCCTCCTTCACCTTTTTTTTTTTTTTGCGGTACGCGGGCCTCTCACTGTTGTGGCCTCTCCCATTGTGGAGCACAGGCTCTGGACGCGCAGGCTCAGTGGCCATGGCTCACAGGCCCAGCCGCTCCACGGCATGTGGGACCCTCCTGGACCGGGGCACGAACTCATGTCCCCTGCATCGGCAGGCAGACGGTCAACCACTGCGCTACCAGGGAAGCCCTCCTTCACCTTTTAATAGCACAGTTTTCCATTTATTGATGTATTAAGACAACTATAATAAACCTTTTGTTGATAAATGTATAGTTTTTTCTATTTTTTTCCATTATAAGTTATAGCCACGATAGACATTTTGACACCTTGATTTCTTTCTTTCTTTTTTTTTTTGCGGTACGCTGCCCTGTCACTGTTGTGACCTCTCCCACTGTGGAGCATAGGCCCCGGACGCACAGGCTCAGCGGCCATGGTTCATGGGCCCAGCCGCTCCGTGACGTGTGGGATCTTCCCAGACCGAGGCACGAACCTGTGTCCCCTGCATCGGCAGGCAGACTCTCAACCACTGTGCCACCAGGGAAGCCCACACCTTGATTTTTAATCTTTTTAGGATAAATTCTTAGAAGTCGAATTGTAATTAGATGTGTGTTTTTTTTGGTTGCATTGGGTCTTTGTTGCTGCTCGTGGGCTTTCTCTAGTTGCAGTGAGTGGGGGCTACTCTTTGTTGAGGTGTGCAGGCTTCTCATTGTGGTGTCTTCTCATTGTGGTGGCTTCTCTTGTTGCGAAGCATGGGCTCTAGGCACGTGGGCTCAGTAGTTGTGGGCCGCAGGCTCAGTAGTTGTGGCACACGGGCTTGGTTGCTCCATGGCATGTGGGATCTTCCTGGACCAGGGCTCAAACCCACGTCCCCTGCATTGGCAGGAGGATTCTTAACCACTGCACCACCAGGGAAGTCCTTGGAATTTTTAGATTAAAAAATAAAGTGTAAGAAGATCCATCAAGTTATAAAACTTATGATTTGTTTTTTTTTTTCTCTACATGTGTGTTGTAGTCAGTGAGAGTTAATTTAAGAAAAACGTTAACCTGTAGATTCTAATGTCTTGAAATGTAAAGTTTAGAATATATTTACAAGTGAATTAGGGAGGACTCTCAGATTTCATCAGCAATTTCAGTTACCTGAATTCTAACTCAATTTTTTTATAATAATTTATTACTGTTCATAATAAATCATCCTATTTAATAAAAGCATGGGCCAAGGGTGTGTTTTTGAGCATAATTTAACATATTCAAACCTCAGGCAAATCTGTTACTTGAACTAAATTTTAATTTTTGTAGAATTAATATTTCTAATCTAAGCTTAAATTAATTAACTTTTACTTCCAATTTGGTACATTTTTGAGTAGATTTAATTGAGCTGCTCTCCAGCATAAATTTATATTCATGTTCAGTTTAAACTATGGAAAATTAAGAATAGTTGAAAAGCTACCTCTTCATGATATTTTTGAATAATTAATTTTATTGAAACAAATCTCATTAAGGACTTCTAAAGTGAAAGTTTATGTAGTATAACAAAAGGATTTATATCTGTTTACTTTTGCTGAATCGTTGCTGGATTAACCTAATTCTACTTCTTCTACAAACTATAAAATATTGCAATTAAATATTCCATCTCTGTACCTGAATATAGAGGGTTTACCTCAAATCAGTGTTTTTTGTTTTTTGTTGCCCCCCCCTGCCCTGAGTAGCAGAAACCAACCCCTGAGGGGAAATATGGATCAAAATGAAAACCCATTGTAATATGACGTAAGTTTTCCAAATACAGATGTTTCTTATTTGGAGCTATTGTCTTCAGTATGTAGAACTGCTATAAGTTGCTCCTGAATGACATTTCATTCAGTTGGAAATTCAGAACTTAGGAAAAGATGAGCTAACTTACCCATGATAAAATATTAGTGTCACTCGGGACCAGAGATCATAGAGCTGAGATAGAAGTTACTGACCTTGTGGAGGATCTCAGAAAGGCCTTTTTTTGTCAGTAATCAGAAGAGGAAGCCAAACACAGATAAGAAAACCAGAATTGTAGATCAAGAGTATAAAAAGCTCCTTCATACAGAAAGTATATAAAGTATATAAAGCTCCTTTAAACCCCCAAAAAAGAGAGAATCTTGATGGTCCCAGTCTGTGTCATATGTGCTCCAGCTTCAGCCTGGAGTGGCACGACAAACAATACTAACTTGGCTGTCAACCATTATGGATGGCGTTTGTGATGGGAAGGTTGGAAGGACCATCCCTGGTAAAGGAAGTGGTTGTGTGCTAGCAACAATCCCCAAAGTCTCTACTACATCTTTTCTCATTTAGTAATATGGAAATCAAGATGGAGTATCATAAAATACACCTCCCATAGTCATGGCTGGGTGAACGTGGGAAAAGATATTATTTATCACCCAAACTTGGTTACTTTTGAGAGGGAGCATTATAAATAATGGGAACAACGTGCATAAACTGGACTGTCCCAGACTTAGAATATATGGTTACCCTTTAATGGAAGAGTTGTACATCTCAGATTTTAAGATAATAAATAGACTATTTGGGGGGAGTTGGAATAACAAGTCAGGACTAAGGATAGTTCTTCTTGCAATTATTAGATAGTATCAAAGATAAGGATATATCTAAATAATTTATTGTTTTTTCTGTATATCATTGAGTTGCCTTTGAAAGGAGAAACTTTGGGTAAGCACTTAGTTTCTCTACTTCTCAGTTTACTGGAAGTATATGGAAAATAATAATGTGTTTTCCAATCTCTAGATAATCTGAGTGATCACATATTCTGAAAGGATGAAATATTTTAACTGTTTTCCTTTGGCTTGTGTCAGAAAAAAACTTAAAAGTTAGTCAATCTTTGTCTATTTGTATAATGAAGAAAAAGTGAAATAAGTGTATATTACTGTTCAGGGTGTAGCTTGTTTGCTCAAAAGGAAAGGTGCAGTCTTACAGAACTGCATACTGCATTAGGGATTTCAAAAGCCTATCAGGTCTTGCCTCTATGCATTGTGGTAAAATGCTTGATTCTGACTTGTGTATCTCAAAATTCCAGGACCTAAGATGGTAGGTGTTCAGCTCAGAGTTTATTTAATAGACACCTTTACAAAGATGACTTTAGAAATCAGCTGATTTTTTTTTTTTTTTTGTGATACGCGGGCCTCTCGCTGTTGTGGCCTCTCCCGTTGCGTAGCACAGGCTCCGAACACGCAGGCTGAGCGGCCATGGCTCACGGGCCCAGTGGCTCCGCGGCATGTGGGATCTTCCCGGACCGGGGCACGAACCCGTGTCCCCTGCATCGGCAGGCGGACTCTCAACCACTGCGCCACCAGGGAAGCCCGAAATCCGCTGATTTTTATGTGCACCATACGGATGATAATACCTCTAGGTGTGCCTTAGGAAAACAGGGTTTTCAACTAATAGCTAAATCACCTTGGGCATATTACTCAAGGTCTTGGAGTACCAGTTTCATAATCTGGTGAAAGTACATAACACCTGGTTATTCTGAGATTTAACTGAGATCCTGTGCGTCAAGAGCTTTGCAGAGTGTTTGGCACGGAGAAAGCACTCAGTGGCTGGTAGTTATTATTAATTAGAATTAACCTGGAAAACTTCCAGGAGGTACAAGATGCTTTCTTTCTGTCTATGCTATACTTAGAAGATGTCCTCCATCTGTTGTTTAAACAATAGTGCCCTCAGAAAACAGCACCTTCTCAGAAATAGGAAAAGTGACAGTCTGAAGTTAATTTGCATAAAATGCATCATATTCTTTCTAATTACTTACTGAATTTTCTCTGGAATGGGTGTCCTTAGAAATGAAGAAATATAAAAAACCTGCTTATGTCATTGGAAGCTATATACCTTTTGTTTAAATAGTGAAATTGTTTTGTATACAATAAGATCTAAGAAAACACAGAAGAGATCTTCCTCTCCTGAAACTCAGAGGGCTGCTAATGTGACATTTCTGAAGCCAGAAAAGAGACTTTGTCTTGGATTGTTTTTATCCGGAGATCTGCATTTTTCCTTTTAGAGTTAATCCAGTAAAATAAGGTTTCA
Organism: Lagenorhynchus albirostris; assembly: GCF_949774975.1. Classification (NCBI taxonomy): domain Eukaryota; kingdom Metazoa; phylum Chordata; class Mammalia; order Artiodactyla; family Delphinidae; genus Lagenorhynchus; species Lagenorhynchus albirostris. The sequence continues at coordinate 133,466,225 of NC_083096.1, read as the reverse complement.
CTCTATCTTGAGTTTCCTGTTCTGTTCCCAGTTTTCCACTGAGTAGCAGAGTCTCTCTAGAGGCCCCTGATCATTGGCAGGGAGCAGCTGCCTTAGCAGTAAATGCCACAGTTGTTGGCACTGGAAAAAACATTGCCAGCAAGCAAGCTGCCTCGCCTTTCTACTGCCAGGGCCTCTGAATATTCAGAAACAGCACCAGGAAAGACTTATAACTTTAGCTTTACTCTTAGGTAAATTGAAATTAATGACTTGCTTTCTTCATTTGGGCTATGATTTTTTTCCTCTTAGAATAATACTGCCATGGATGCTATTCTATCAAAATGGAGCATCACAGCTAAAAGACAGGCATATCCATAAACATGAAGCAGTTCAATTTTCTATATGTTCAAGCTTTTGCTAATCAAAAAAACTTTTTTTTTTTTTTAAACTTCAATCACTTTGAAGGCTGGAGCCCACCTCAGAGAAAGCATACCAGCAGTTGATTAATGGAAGTGTTACTTCCATTCAGGGCTCTGTGATTCAGTGCATCCTCACTGAGCACCATTGTATGCAAGCTGTGTATGAAGGGTGGGGAATACCAAGAAAAGGATACCAGTTCCTGCCCTCAAGGAGTTTAGCTCTGTTCAATAAATGTTATATGCCTGCATGGATGCTTTCCACCTGACAGGGGTTGACTTTACCATGCAGGTGAGGTGCAAATGGAATAAGAGGAATTTTTTTAAACCTAGTGCCATAGAATTCAAAGACAAGAAGGTTTGATAGGTCGTGGTTTAGGAAAGACTTTCTTAAAGCAGAGGCCAGGCACTGTGGGGAAGATATTCACACATAATCACCTGAGTGCCAGGCGTTGGATCAAGCATAGTCCATGCATCGTCTCATTTTAAAACTGTGATTTAAACTTTCTGATTTGCAGTTCATTATCCGTTAAAGAGATTGAAAACTATGGTTAGCAAAAAAGGTGATCATGCTAGACATACTATGTTGTAGCCAGGCTTTGTCACTTAATACATTTTTGATATTTCTTATGTCATTAAGTATGCTTTTTCACATCACTCTTAATGACTACATGACTTTAACTATTTCCCTTATAACCAAGTTAGGTAAGAAGATGTAAATATAAGAAAAATAAAACCATAAAAGTATTAGGAGAAAATATGTTATCTAGAGGGTGGGCGCTTAAAAAATGATTTTTTTTTTAGAGCAGGAAAATTGAGAGGAAGGTAAAGAGATTTCCTATGGACCCCCCTATCCCCAAACATGCACAGCCTCCCTCATTACCAACATCCCCTTCCAGAGTGGTGCATTCGTTACAACTGATGAACCTATATTGACCCATCGTAATCACTCAAAGTCCGTAAGTTTACATTAGCGCTCACTCTGGGTGTTGTACATTCTGTAGGTTTGGACAAATGTATAATGGCATGTATCCATCATCATAGTACCGTACAGAGGGTGGGCACATTTTTAAATACATCATGTTAAAAAGGCAGAAATCTTAACAGAAAAATGAGTAGTTTTAACACATAAAAATTAAAAATCATTTGGGTATCAAGATTACTGTAAATAAACTTTAAAGACATTATTTAATTCTCACAATAGTTTTATGAAATAGGTGCTTAGATTCCTTTTAAAGAAGAAGAAACTGAGACGCAGAGAAATGACAGTGTGGAGATCAGTGGATTTCTGGGAGATTGATTATCTTGGTGAAGAACAAAAGCTGATAAAATGAGAGGCATAGTGAAGCAGTGGTTCAAGTTTAGTCTTTGCAGTAGCCTGTGATATGAGTACCAGCTTTATCACTTTGAGGTGGTGGATGAGCTTCATTTTAGACAGTTAAAAATATTATATTTTCATTCCATCCTTTGAAGGGTTTATTTCCAAATACTTTCTCATTATAGCTGTTATGACAAAAATGATACCTTTTCCAGATGTCTTCAAATGCAAAAGTTCAGAGACATCAAGGACAGACAAATTAGATGCTAATTGCAAAAAGCATAAATTCCTTTTTACTATTCCTTATATAGTGTTCTATACTATCCCTTAAATAATAGAAATTATCAAGGCCTCAGTTAAAAAGAGACAGTATGACATAGATCATTACTTATTGAAGAGACAAGAGAGAAAAAGCCAAAACTGTGTGAGCTCTTATCAAATGGCTGAAATAAAATAAAAGATTGATTATGACTATCATCATACTTTAGCAGTGGGAAAATCTGGAGTGAAAAAATTTAGAATATAAATGTTTTTAGATCATATTTCGGTGAATTCAATCAAATTAAAAATCCCACCACATCTTGGATAAGAGTGGATGCCTCATTGATTGGGTATAGTAAAATGTTTCAGTGCAATTGCTCTAATATTTGACTTAAAATGGGGATGTAATATTTACATCCTCTGGAGTAACAAAATTTATGCTATGTAATAACCTTGACACGTTTACAGAATTATATTTAATGGACACTCCAGAGCTCTGATGAATACCACAGTTTGGTCTGTTTTCTGCATTTTTTAGGAGTCTGGAAAAGCTGTAGGAAATGAAATACCTATCATAAGGTTTTTGCATCTAGCTCAACTGCTGCTGTCAAGTTTAGCAAAAGGGTCAAAAACTGTATGTTCTTTATTAACTGCATTCAAATTAGAATTTAAGAGATTTTAGCAGCTGCTTAGAATTAGTGTTTGAATCTATACTGTGAAGAATGTTAAGATTTTTAGCATTAAAGAGTCCTACATCTACCTACTTAAAAATGAATGAACTTCATTTTTTAATTCCAAGTACATACACATATACTTGTATACCTGTATATATACGTATATATTTTCATACAAAATATATATATATTACAATTTTACAAGTGCATTTGATTTTTTACCCCACAGATAAACAATCAGATCCTGTATGGAAGAAGTCATCAAAATGCATCTGCCATTATTAAGACTGCCCCGTCAAAGGTCAAGCTTGTTTTCATCAGGTAGGATAGATACATCTGGTTTGCTAAAACTTAAGATCTCCTCTTGAGATGTTATCATTTGTGTAAGACTATTTCATCTTTCGTTTGTTTAACAAAATCACTGTATTCTAAAAATATATTTCCCTCTTGAGATTGTCACTTCAAGAAAAGTATAGATCGTTTCGATTGTGATGTGTTCTTGTTACTTACGTTTCACATGATAGAAGTGGTCATTGAGGCTTGTACTTTTATTTCCATTTAAAAAAAATTCTTCCTGATTATCCTCTTTATAAATATGATAGAATATTCTAGCTTCTCATCCTACTGTCACCATCATTTGGTACTTTGCTGAATCATTAATGCCTTCATCAAAGAATATGCAGGAAAAAGAGAACCCAGGAAAATTTTAGAAGCTTCATATTAAGAGTGCTGGTGAGAAATACAGAGGAGAGGAGATGTGAGCTCTGCTGTCTGGAGTCGTGTGGTCCGTTTGGGGCTCCACATTTGCCCACACCTCATCTGCTAGCTGACTGAGCCCTTTTGGCTTAAATGAGTCAGAATTGGGACTCCTCATTGGTGGTGGCCATCACCAGCAGTGGAAGGAAGCTTGATTCCCTGTTATTGGACTGAAATGACAGATGAGTCTGAATTATTCTTGGGGATGTAACTAACCCTGTATGTTAACTGTCATGCTGTTTCTTTTTGCTTTGGGCCTCAGTTATTATCTGTAAAATGGGGGCTATAAAGCACTTACCTCACTCATTGTGGTGTTTCAAAACTTAGAAATGCTTACCACAGTGTCCAGCATGGAGTAAAGGCTTGAAAAAATGTTAGCTGGTCCTTTATGACGGTGATGATCATTGTTTTTCTCCCCCTTCTCTATAGTTACCTGTTAGTAAGACCCGTCCATTCCCAGGAGATGGCTGGGATTAAGGGGGAGTTTTATTCCCAGATATGGGCACTAATGTAGGTGATTGAAATATTCCTTTCCACGCCATCACTTCAGCCTCACAGGCGTTGGTGCTTTGCTCCTGAAGAAATCCTACATCGATGCCCTTTTCTCTTGCTCAGTAACACTTTCTGGATTTCCAGGGGTTTTTACCCTTTTTTCTAGGGGGAGAAACCTTCCTCCTCTCATCTGTCTTTATGTATTTATTAAGACGACCACCTCTGGCTTACTCACCTTGAAGTCCTCTGTCAGACACCAATCTCTTTTTTGGGGTTTCTTGGCCCTTGATGTTGCCAGAGGTTACAAAATTAGAGTTAGATGATGAAAACATGAACAGACTTGAGGAAAGGTCAGCCCCTCAAAAATTTAAGATGTCCATCAAGAGAAGTGCATCCAAGTAAAGAGGTAAAGCCATTTAGGCTTTAGAACTTTGTGTAAAGCTGTGTGAGGATCGCATGAGAAGACGTTACATAGCACTCAGTAGAGTCTGCACGTCAGTGCTCGGCACATGGTGGCAACTGCTGCAAGGGACATTATTAATGATAAACATTACTGTTACCTCTTCAGCATTTGTGGGGCCTTTATTACTCATGCCGCGTCATCCCATTTTAAAGAGAGCAAAAGAAAATTGAGTAGGATCCAAAGGAAATCATTTAATGCAATTAAGTAGTTGGGAAATAGAACCCCCCTCCTTCAAGAAAGAAAGGTTAAACGAACTGAAATTATTTAGAGTACAGAAGAGAAAGCTGAGTAGAATTTTAATAATAGTAATATACTCCCATTAATTTAGTGTCTGGTGGTTTCAATTTTGATTGTTCAGAATCAAGAAAAAAATTTGTTCAGGAAATTAATGGTGTAAGCGTGATTGAGGATGCTGCTGAATACTTATTTACTGGAAGTGATTTTAAGAAATTTAGAAGGATCAAACTACATTCAAAATATGTCATCTAATTATGAGCCTTTCTTACATGGTCATTACATTATAGTGCCTAGCCCATAGTGGGCATTCAGAAAGCTTTATTGAATAAATTTCCTTTCAGCTCCTACTGAGCAATCCAGATTATTTATTCTCCAAAGGCAACAATCATAGTAAGTTAGTTTGACTTATTTTGTGGATTCAAAAATGCATATAGACATATAACTCATATTTTACAAAATTCCTCATACTTTAGTCCCTCTCCCTACTACTTTCTCAAATAATCTAACTTAGGGATATTTTCTATATCTTCTTCTATAGGGGGAAAAATGACGTGGGCTTGATTCTGAACAATCTATCATATCCACTTTCAGACTATCTAAAGGGAAATGAGCTTGAATTGTATCAAGAGACATGTACACACTGCTTACAACCTTTTGTTTCATTCAGTAGATATGTATCTAATAATTTGTGTGCCAGCATTTTATTAATTAATTCATGCTTCAGTTTCCATAGGGAAGGAACTAGTCATTTGACTAAGAACTCTTACCTTGTTTTCTAAAACAAGACTGAACTCTAAGGCTTAGTGATTAAAAAAAGAAACCACAGTTCACCCTGCCTGGCCTTGAAACCTACTCTGTGATATCCCAGATTTGTGAGCTTGGTCAGTTTCCTGAGCTTTACTATGGGGATAATATAGCTATCTCTATATTTATAATGTATTTATACATGTCTAATGTATTTATACATGTAAATTGCCTGGCAATATGGACTCAACAATGGTGGCTGCTATAGTGATGAGGATGCTGGTGATGATGTTGATGGCAGAAGAAGGTGGGGAGGGAGGGAGGACAGAGGTAAAAGAGAAGGAAAGAAGCAGTTAGGGAGAAGGGAAGAGGAGGGGTGAAAAGAAGAACCACTTCTCATATATACTTTGTCTCATTCCAGAATCTTGACCAATTTTTGAGTGAAGCGCATTCACAGTTTTAGAATGCTTTAATTCACATCATAATGATTAAGCCCTGGAAGAGATAGGTACGGACATTATACACAACCATTTCTGGCAAATGTTAGAATAAGAGACAAGGACACAGCCTGCCTAAAATGTCTTTTATTTCCCTGTCTGCTGTTGTTGAGCTGCTGCTGCTTCTGCTTCTGTTTCTTCTCCGTGGTCTTCTTTTTTAAATGATAACCTGATCCTCCAACAAGGAGTAGAACGCTCTTTAATTGAGGACTGTATAAAGAGAAATCTAATTAACATCAATTAATGCCCATGTCAATAAAATGTATTATAATAGATTTTACTGAGGTAAGTGATATCAAGTAGGGTCGGAATTTAAAGCACTTAAGGAAATCAAAAAAGAAAATACTTTATTGCTCATCAGCTCTTTACATCACCAATAAGGGTATCATGGTAGATTGGTGTCCTATTCATGTGTAGTAACCTGTGCATTTTAGGTGCTATCCAACACATCATCCTCGCTTCTTCAGGCTGATTGTCTAGTTCATTACTCATTTAGATACATCTTTCAGCCTCTGCCTATAAAGTACCTCTTTCAGGCTGTTGTTACAAGAACTCTAATTTTGCCTATTTTGGAACCAAATCCTGAAACAATTAAATATTGATTTGTTACCAAGTTTCAGGAATTTAGCACTTAAATCATCTCAGTACAACAGACACAATTGTACTTTTCCTTAAAACGGCATAACTGCTTTGTGTGATATAATGTTACTTTAAAAACTGATTTTTATAAATTGTATTTCTTTGATTAGTGCTTCTCTTTGGCAGTATTTCCTTCCTTAGTTGAAATTAGTGATTCCCTGTGCATTTCCATTATACGGAAAATTTTGGCTTTTATACCTGAGCAACTCTTTTTCAAATTTATTGACAATTCAGATAAAAATGGGAACTGGCCACAGGTTTGGGAGAATGATTAGTAGTAATCCCAGAAAGCTGTTAAAATATGCTGCAGGCAACATTTTAATTAACTAGGGTCTTTAGTCTGTAGTGATGTACATTTGTGTGATCACGTCCTTATATTCTTTTAACACTTGTCTTTATTCATATACTAATTGATCTATAATTCACAAAAGGGGTGTGTGAGTCATCAAGGAAAATTAGCAAGTTGCTGCTGTGTATATATGACTTACATACTCACTTTTTGCCCTTATCTCCCTACATTGCTAGATTTTGGACAATCCTGTAATCATGTAATTGTGCCCAATGGCACATATAGACCCTGGTCTACTAAATTATTCTACTCTAGATCATCTAGATGTATATTACAATCTGGGGGCTTACTGTGTTCCGTACATTCAATTCTGTGAGTTTTCCTGTTCCACATGAGCCCCTCTACACAAGCGCTCCAATTTCAGTACAGGAGGAACACTGTATTAATACAATCAAGAAGGAATTGCTATATTTGGCAGTGCAGGGATCCAAGAAGATTAATGATCTTGCCTGCAGCTCTTGTCATACCTTCCCCCACTATCGAAAATTAAATGTCATGTATAACAACTCACTCTCCATTACTTAATTACATGTGGAAAATGTGTCCTGTTAAAAACTGCTGGGGCTAAAGGAGGCCAAATGAAACTGAAACCCTTGGAAAGATTTAGTGCTAGCTGTCAAGCCCTAACAAGTGAAAGTGGACTCGCCATGGGATCCACCTTACTGTATCCACTGAACATGTCTTGCTTTTATAATTAAAAATATGGTATGGCCTGTTATCCTCTAGCCATGTCCCTAAAAGATGAAGTTGATTTGAAATTAATGTGAATGTCAGAGTAAGTCCATCTGAATAAACAAATTGAATGCCTGTTTTTAAGACCTTTATTGTGCTCTTGATTCTTTACATCTAGTTTTGATCAATAGGAGGGAAAAAAGATTGTGGGAACAAGTATGAATTTGACTTAAGAAACATTCATGCATTTGTATGACAAGTATTTGCACAGTACCTACTTGTGCAAGTGTTGTGGAGCGAGTGACACAGAGAACACAGTCTCTGCTCTAAGAGAGGACACAGAGAGTAAAACAGTCCAGTACCTTATCCAGTGGTGTAAGTACTGTGATACTATAGGAACATATAAGAGACACACCTAACCTGGTCTTTGAAGCCTGTGGGAGGGTGTCACAGAGAAAGACGTTTAACCTCAGACCAGAAGGATAAGTAAGCAAAGTCATAGTATGTATAGAAACCCAAAGATTTCTAGAATTGGATGTTATGCCCAATATACGTGAACATTACTTCTAGAAGAAAAGCAGTCCTTCTTTAGGAAAGTATCATTGGATGAACACAGCTATGTGTGTCATTTGATTTGATTTCTGTAAGCAAGCATCTTTCTCACTCTCATAGACCATTAAAGAATGCAAGGCCCCTTTTCAAGTGCACAATAAAATATCATCCATGGCATATATGACAAGAAGTTTTGAGGAGGAGGCCTGTCATTAGCACTGGACCATGTTAGCAGTTGTAGGAAGTAGAGACTCTCCTGTAGTTTCAAGGCTCTTCTGTTTCTTTGTTTAGTTGGACCGTGTGGTAGAGCCATATAAGTCTCTCAGGTGCTCTGAAATGCTGACTCTTGCTTATTTCTTCCATACTTGTTTCCTGTACTATCCATTTTAAATAGTAATTTTAAATTCATAAGTAGAATTTATAAGACTTTTGGTTCAAGAACAAGGTGAAATTAGAGTGTTTTGTGTTTTGATCTTTTGTCAAAAACATTGGAATTTATATATTGCTCCCTTTGACAGACTGTGGTAACCTTGGGAAGCTGTATATTTAATCCAGTTATCATTCCATCGGGGCATACATTTCTGGAAACATCTTGACAGCCTATGACATATTCTTTTGAATATCCACAGTAGCCGTACATTTTTCTCTTTTGAGGGTGGCTGTAGCTAGGTAGTCTGAAGTAACCAAATATTTTACAGGGCCATTCGTGAATTCAGATGAATTTAGTCAATTAGGTAAAGTGCTGCTACCAAACAAAACCATCTTTCTTGTATGACTTGTAAAGTATCTTTGAAAACCACTGTTATTATTGCATGAATAGAATTGCTAACTTTTTCTTTGCTGCTCCTATTTCTTAACACCAGCTTGTGGGAATCATGACTATATTTGTTTCACTTCTTTTGGCACTCAGAAACAGCTAGTTGTGATAGTCACAGGGATGATGGGATTTATTTTTTTTTTGGCAGTATTTTTACACCTTTCTACACAGTAGAATGCCTGTTTCCTTTGATAGACTCCTCTCCCCCAAACACACACACACATGCACACAATGTATATAGTATGATGGAACAGTAAAAACAGTAAATCTAGATACCTGTCTCCCTCTGTAGAAGCTGAAATAGATCTCTCTTTCACTGCCAAGGTGTGGCCAGTGGGTGGTCATGCAACCTAAGTTTGGGCAGTATGATACCTTAGGCTTAGAACAGGAAGCAAGTAATGTGAGTGACTTTATATGTATGGTGTTTATTCATGGAGCCACAGGGCCTTGATCAGAGGCTCCTGCTATGACATCATTCTGCATCCTGCTTCCTTGTCCTCTGGAAGTCTCTTAGTTCCTGGTCTGTTCCAAGTCTGATCATATAGCCTGCCTATGTTTTGTAAGATTCCAATATCCCTCTAATAAATTACCTTTTGCTTCAGGTGGCCTAAATTCATTTCTATTGCTTGCTGCCAAAGAATCCTAATGAATGGGAAGGATGCTAAAAGTAGAGCTCTCTGAACAAATCATGAGCAACCAGAGCGATTTCTCTCTGCACATATGCTTGTCACATGTAGGCTCTAAGCCTTGATCCTGAGAAGGTTTTATTTTTCAGACTTCTTTAGCAGAGCACAAGACCTCTGAACAAGTCTCTACTGAGGATCTCCAGTATGACAGGTTTCCATTGCCATTGGCTCTTGAAATGAGATTACCACGATGATTTCAGAGAAATCAGGCAAGATTTTTCCCAGATTTATACCTTCAGGAAGAGTCACCTTTCCTAGCACATGGCCTTCCGGTGAGGGCTGGATACCTGAACAACATTTGGGCTTTGCCAGCCGGAATAAAGAGGAGAATGGCTGTGGATATCTACTGTACTAGCTTTAGAAAGAGTCTCTATGAGAAACTTGGTAGGCTGTCATCTATCCCATCCAGTCCTAAAGCTCCCCATATTAACTCTCCTGCCAACCTTCACTGGCAAATATTTTATGAGCCAACTTTTCCTCTGTACAAATGGCAGCCATTATTTAGAACTTACCTGGGGCCACCTTTGTAAAATGTGGGTCTAGATGCTGAGTTACTCCCAGCAGCCCTCAGTTAGTGATTGACATTGTTAGGAATGCCATAAATGGAGTTCATAATTCCACTCACTAGGCATTTATTTCAGATTCAGCATATTTAGCTATTTTGGTGGTTTTTCCAGTTGGAAATTGGAAACTATTTAGTGTATTCATATAGTTAGAAATACCTCCTGGAATCTTTTCAGAAAGGAGTTTTGCTCCCACTGAGATATAATGATTTGCTTTGTTTTATATGTTACTTCTGGTTCATTTACATGGAGGTTTCCTGGCTGAATGTTAATTCAATGTCATGTTCCAATTAATATAGCAAATGTAGAGTTTATTTTCAAGTGTCTCACATCACTGTATTTATTGATAATGCAGTCAGAAAAAATTATCTAGGCCTGTTTAGTTGTGTTCATGTGTTCATTTATTCAGCTTTTTGTATGTGTACACCTAAGCAAGGTGCTAGCCACTAGATTGTAGTTATAATCATTTTAGAACAGGTTGCAAAAAATTAAATCAACGTACTCAGTACTCCTGGTTGACTTCAGGCACATAACTTCTACTTTTGATATAATGCTGTTTTGTGGACATAAAATAAGATTTATGGGTTTAGTGAAAGTGAATTTCCAAGTGGTAAGACCAGAGCAGTCCTGAAGACAAAATGGTTTTAAGTGATATTCTAAATAATTCAAATGTATTCTCATCACACTTGTACTTTGTTTGATCTTAGTTAATTTTTTTAATTGTGGTAAAATATGCATAACATAAAATCTACCTTATTAACCATTTTTAAGTGTACAGTTAAAGTAGAATTAAGTATATTCACATTGTTATACAGCCATCACCACCATCTATCTCCAAAACTTTTTACATCTTGCAGAACTGCAACTCTATACCCATTGACAAATAATACCCCATTCTGTCCTCTCCGCACCCACCCCCAAGCTCCTGGCAATTATCTTCCTACTTTCTCTCTCTCAATTTAACTACATTAGGTATCTCATAAAAGTGGACTCATACAGTATTTGTCCTTTTGTTACTGGCTTATTTCGCTTACCATAATGTTTTCAAGGTTCATCCATGTTGTAGCATGTGTCAGAATTGCCTTCCTTTTTAAAATTGAATGATATTCCATTGTATGTTTATCCATTCATCTGTTGAGAAACACTTGGGTTGCTTCTACCTTTTGACTATTGTGAATAATGTTAGTATGAACATGAGTGTACAAATGTCTGTTTGAGACTCTCAGTTCTTTTCCATATATACCCGGAAGTGGAATTGCTGAATTATATGGCAATTCTATTTTCAGTTTTTTGAAGAACCACTGTAGTTTCCATAGCAGCTACACCATATTACATTCCTACCAACAGTGGACAAGGGTTCCAGTTTCTCTACAACCTCACCAACTCTTATTGTTTTCCATTTTTTTGATAGTACTTATCCTATTGGGTATGAGATGGTATCTCATTGTGGTTCTGATGTGCATTTCTCTGATGATTAGTGATATTGAGCATTTTTTGATGTGCTTATTGGCCATTTGTGTCTTTTCAAGTCTTTTTCCTGTTTTTTAATCAGGTTGTTTGTTTTGTTGTTGAGTGGCAGGAATTCTTTATGTATTCTGGATATTAACTCATTATCAGATATACGATTTGCAGAAGTTTTCTCCCATTCCATAGGTTGCCTTTTCACTCTGTTGATTGTGTCCTTTGATCCACGGAAGTTTTTCATTTTAATATAGTCCAATTTATCTATTTGTTGTTGCTTGGGCTTTTGGTGTCAAATCCAAGATATCATTGCCAAATCCAATGTCATGAAGTTTGTCCCCTATGTTTTCTTTAACAGTTTTATAGTTTTAGCTCTTATGTTCAAGTCTTTGATCTATTTTGAGTTAATTTCTGTATATGGTATAGGGGAAGGATCCAACTTCATTCTTTTGCATGTGGATATCCAGGTTTCCCTGTACAATTTGTTGAAAAGATCATCCTTTCCCCCATTGAATGGTCTTGGCACCCTTGTTGAAATCATTTGACCCTACACTGAGGGTTTATTTCAGGGCTTTCTATTCTATTCCATTGGTCTATATGTCTGTTCTTAAGCTAATACAACATTGTTTTGATTGCTATAGCATTGTAGTACATTGCGAAATCAGGAAGGGTGAGACCTCCAACTTTGTTCTTCTTTTTCAAGATTGTTTTGGCTATTCCGTATAAATTTTAGGATGAAACACACTTTCACTTTTAAAAGAAGGAGAAATTCTGCTTGGAGATATCTCAGACCTTGATAAATGAAAAGTTATGGAATTCTACAAATACACACACACACACATACACACAACCCATTACATCAGATGTCTTTTTTTTTTCCTCATTCAGAAACTGTTGTCATGGGCTCAGTGTGCTTTCCTGAAGATAAGTATGTTCTCCTCATATCTCACTAATCTTTCTTTTAACCACAATTTGTAGCATTCTTTTAGAGTTTACATTAGAGAGAGAATCTCATATTTAATCCTAAGGAATTAGTCAATGATTATTGAATTGATGCTTTAAATAACATGTTATTGAAATCTCTTACTACAACTTAATTATGGTTACAACTTTGATGGGTAAGGAATAAACATAAAGGGTTTTATCAGCAAATCCCTATATGTGACATGTATGTGCTTCTAAGAATGCAGTGAAGTATTCTTAGAAGAATAGAAAGAAGTTGCTGAGAAAAGCCATGTTAGTAGTTTAGAAATTCAGAAGAGAGAGAGATTGCTGTTGTGACAGTGGTACAGCAAGAGCTAGTTAATGCTACCTGGGTAGATTTACATAGGAAAAAATTAAGTCTAAACTGCATGAACAAATTTAATTCAAGTATTTATTGAGTACCTACTGTATCTCAGATACTATATAAGACCACGGAGTTAAGTAAGAAGTTATTCAAGAACTTCCAATACATGCAGATAAATAACTATACGTCAGGCAAAACTAACACCAGTAGAGGGAACTCTATGATGTTGGGTTATTCAGAGTGCATTTGCAGGCTTGGTTACAGAGAGGGGATTTCACAGTTGAGACGGGAGTGATTTGGATTGACTGAGACACAGAGAAAGCTGTTGTCACAGTATAGACGATGTGAAAAGTGCATGAATTAGGATGGGGACATTGAACTAGAAGAAAAGAGAAAAAAGAATGAAATCTTTAGAATGAGACCTTTAGACTGAATGCTTTCTTTGGGTCTAAGAGTTGATGGGTGAATGAATCAAGAGTAACTGAGGACTTAGCACCTGAAAATGTAAGCATCTGAGACTAAACATCATAAAACATTAAATGTTAACTATTGTTCCTATGCTTTAGTGTTATGACATTTATGTTATCTCTCAATTCTGTTAGAAGATATTATCCTAATTTTATAGATTAAGAAGCAAGATTTTTTAAAAGTTGCATAGTATCTTGCTTACATCTTACTGGTAGAACTGCAGATGGAACTGTACATTTACCTAGGTCTGCTTAGGACTGGATTTCTTTCCAGAAGAGCACATAGATGTCTTACACATTATATAATCATGAATTCATTTTTAAACTGGGGTATGATTTACACTCAATGCAATAGATTTTAAGTGTTCAGTTTGTTGGGTTTTGATAATACAAAGCATACACCTGTGTAGCCATCACCCAAAACAAAAATGTAAGAAATGCATTCACCCGGAAAGCTTCCTGGTGCTCCTTTCCAGTCAGTCCCTCCCTGCAGAGCCAACACGTCTGATTTCTGTCACCACAGATTAGTTTTAACTATTCTTGAGCTTCGTGTAAATAGAATCAAGCAAGATCTATCATTCTGTGTCTGGTTTCTTTCATTTTACATAATTTTTTTGAGATTTATCCTTGTTGTCCTATATATCAATAGTTCCTTTAATTACTGAGGAATATTCCAATCTATGAAGATACCACAATTTTTTGATCCATTCTCCTGAAGGTGGGCATTTGGGTTGTTTCCAGTTTTTAGCTATTCTGATTAAGGTACAAGCATGACTTTTCGGAAAAAAATTATTATAGAATAAACTTGTTTAGAACATCTTTGAGTCAGGATAGACTCAATAATGCTTCAAACGTTAACTAACAGCCCAAATGTCAGTCGCTTAAAACGACACAGGGTTTCTTTCTTTCTCATTTTACAGGTCTACCGGGGCTCAGCAAGGGGGCCTCTCTGCTCCCTATGGTCAGTTAGGTACCCAGGCAACAGAGGTTCCATCTCAGCCTGTGTTTCCATGATCACCAAGGCAGAAAAGGAAACGTAGTTAATCGAGAACTGGCTCAACTTTAAAGGTGAAGAAAACTACCAGCCAGAGGATTTAGGAACAGCCCTACTCACTGTCAGAGAAGAGTACTGAGGGAATTACACCCCATCATACTATTCACCATCCTACCTGCACTATCAAGCACAATGAGTATTTTAAAGCATTTTACAGTCATTATATTTATTTGAGGGATGAGTAATGTAGCTGTGATACTCCGAACTTAATTATGAAAAGTTGATCGAGTCAGAGTGCGCAAACTTAGAACCCTGCATGCACCTTTACCCTGAGGAAAATTGTGAAATAGCTTTAAGAGTAAATTGTGACAGGGCTTCCCTGGTGGCGCAGTGGTTGAGAGTCCGCCTGCCGATGCAGGGGACGTGGGTTCGTGCCCCGGTCCGGGAAGATCCCATATGCCGCGGAGCAGCTGGGCCCGTGAGCCATGGCCGCTGAGCCTGCGCGTCCGGAGCCTGTGCTCCGCAACGGGAGAGGCCACAACAGTGAGAGGCCCGCGTACCGCAAGAAAAAAAAAAGAGTAAATTGTGACCTAGTAGAACTTTTCCCCAAGATGGATCTGGGGATATTAGCTTGCATATATGAGAGAAGATATCTGTGGCTTTGGGTCAGGCTATTGAAATGGAAAACACTGTAATATAATAGTTAAAAGAGTAGGTTTTGAAGCCAGATGGCTGGATTTTAATCTGAGCTTGCTATTTATTAGCTTTGTGCCTTTGGTCAGGTAGCTTAACCTCTGTGTAAAATGAAGAGAATAATTATAACTACTACGTAGAATTGTTATGAAGGTTAAATGAGTTAACACATAAAAAGCATCAAAACAGCAATACATGGTAAGAACTCAAAAGTTATGTTTCTGGTGATCGTGTTTTCCAAATCAAAAAGTTTTGTTAGGTATTACTTTTCTCTTGCTGTGTAACAAACTACCACAAACTTAATGGCTTAGAACAACACCCGTGTATCAGCTGACAGTTCTGTAGGTCAGAAGTCTGGCACAGAGGGGCTGGGCTCTCTGCTTAGGATATCATGAGGCAGAAATCAAGATGTTGGCCAGGCTGAGCGCTTTTCTGGAGCCTTGGGTAAAAATCTACTTCCAAGCTCATTCTTGTTAAAGTCTATTTCCTTGTTGGTTCTTAGATGGAGACTTTTCTTAGCTTTTAGAGGCCATTCACATCCTTTACCATGAGGCCCCTTTCATGCTCAAGCCAGAGATGGTACTTCTAATCTCTGACTTTCTATCTCTGACCTCCAGGCATTCCTTAAAATTCATGTAGGTCAACCTACTAATTTCAGAGATCAGGACGGTGAGGCTCTAAGAAGTGAAATCTCCAGATTTAAAGGGCCCATGTGATTAGATCTTGCCCAACCTGGTAATCTGCCTTTATCTTAAGGTCAACTATGCTGTATAATTTGACCTGATCATGGAAGGGAATTCATCCTACTCACAACCTGTAAACCAGGGAGCAGGAATCTTGGGAGCCTTCTTAGAATTCTGCCTAACACATGTTTTGCACGATTTTTACCAATATGAATATATTTTTATAACAAGATTGAATTGAAATGTGGATCCAGAATGTGTCTTTGTCATAAATATAAATATTCTACAAACAAAAAAACTGAATTGGGTGTCTTCTAGCATCCTTTTGGAGAAAAGCTAAATTGACAGTCCCTAGATAGAAATTCCACTATTGTAATTGTCTGTTTACCCTAGCTGTGTTCCTCACTAATTGCTAATATCATCAAAGGCAGGAATCATGTTTTATTCATTTTTGTATTCATAGTATAAATATTTGTTAAACAAATGAATATATTCAAAATGAAATCAGAGCTATATTATTGAGTTTCAACCAATTGAAGTAAACTCTAGCCAGCTTAAATTAAAAGGAGAATGTATTGTAAGAATACAGGGATATCTTGTGGACTCTTAAGAAGAAGCCATACAGCTAAGACTCTGAAGAGAAGGAAGTAGGGCGACTTCAGAGACGTCAGCAGAAGGGAGTTCTGAAGCCCCTGTTTAGCCTTGAGCATTTCCATTAGTATTGTCTAGATACCACACTCTTGATCTCTATGAGTCTGTTCTAGATTTTGAGTCCCTGGGAGAGAGAATTGATGGGCTCAAAATGTGGCTGGCATCTGACCCCTACATCCACTGAGGTTGAGGCCAGCTGTCGGTGTCACACAGTATAGTCCATCCGTGGAATCACTGTGAGCTGGGCAGACACTCCGAGAAATGTCCATTAATGTGGTAAATACCAATAGCTGGCTGACTGCAGGCAGCACATCTTCTCTAACTCGTGAAGTAGCTTGGAAAGCATAGAGCACACTCTTGATAGTTCTACTTCATATCTTTTTCCTGCTTTGTTAAGACCCCTTTCACTCAACAGACATTTATAGTACACCTACTCTCGCTGAGGTATCCTGCTACAAGCTGGGGATATAAAGAAATAAGATCCCATCTCTGTGTTTAGAGAGGGAGAAAGAGCAGCACAAATAATCTTTTTTTTTTTTTTGCGGTACGCGGGCCTCTCGCTGTCGTGGCCTCTCCCGTTGCGGAGCACAGGCTCCGGACGCGCAGGCTCAGCGGCCATGGCTCACGCGCCCAGCCGCTCCGCGGCATGTGGGATCTTCCCGGACCGGGGCACGAACCCGTGTCCCCTGCATCGGCAGGCGGACTCTCAACCACTGCGCCACCAGGGGAGCCCACAAATAATATTGATAGAGCACAGCAAGTCCAGTGATAAGGATATACCTATACAGTGTTCCAAGGTACCCTGGAAACCTCACATTTATCCGTAGTAGAATTCCACTCTCTCTCTCCCAACAGCTGTTAAAAAGAATTACAAAAACACCAACAAACAATTACAATTCCTGATTGTATACCGTGTGGGGCACCAGGACCTAAGAAACTTATGTTGATTATACGGGGAAGAAAAGGTTAATTATGAAGCAAACAGATTTCATTCCTTATGAGAATCATGGACTCTGAGGGGTCAGAGGGTCCCCAGAAGTCTTTCAGGTTAACTGTTTGTGTGAAGTGTAATTATCTTTTCTCCTTTGGTTTCCCTCTTCCCATTTCTTTCTCTTTAAAATTGCTGCCCTGTCAGGTCTCCACTTGCTTAATGCCGAGGTGTGTGAACACTCACTCACTAGTGGATTATAACGGATTATGAACTGTAAATTTTTATAGCAGCTTTCTTCACTCCACTGAGGTTTTCTGTACTGTTCTGTTTTTAAAAAATTAATATGGACTTTAAAGGCCAGTAAAGTCATACTAATTTGGGGAAAATTGTTAAATTATGAAGGGATAACTTGGTCCAGCTAATCATAATTTCTCAACAAGAATTTATGTGTAGCTATGTTTTTTAATGCCGGTAACCTTTGAAAGAGATATGAAAAGCCATCTGCTTAATTACTGCCAAATACGCTCTGCCCCACGGGCTCTGAATCTGGAGCAGATATGTCCTATTGGCTTTCAGCTCTAAGCTAGAGCTGAGCTCTATTGTGTTATTCCATGGGGGAGACTGAATGGGAAAGGGAATTACCACTGGGAAAATGCTGTTACTTACCCATGGGTAATTGATTACTTCTTCTGTGTATGAGCAAATTGCTGAGGAATGGATTGTACTCCCTGAAAAATTATAGCCATCTCTTAACATAATAGTGCATGCTCAGGGCATCTACAATAATGTCAGAAGAAACAGACATGTTCTTCATGCTCTGTGTCACTTTGTGATTTTAGTTTTTCTCCCTTTGCTTTGGTTTGGCTGGCGTGCTAGATAATCTAAGAATTTAAGAAGGTTAGAGCAAGAAATGGTACCTAGACTTCATCTCTTAATTTATACTCTGCCTTATTCCACAAGAATTTTTATCAACTTAGAATTCTTACAGTTCAACCTACTTATTACTTAAGAGATCAGGAGACGGATTCTCTTGGAAGTGATTTCCCCCAAATCCCACAGCTAGTTTAATGGTAGTTCTAGAACTGAAACTGCCTCTGTCTCTTTAATGAAGTGAGTGATCATTACATTTTTAAAAATAACTCTGTTAAGTACAGACTATTTTCCAGGCAATGTGTTTGCCCTAGATGATGTAATAGAGAGTAGGAAGGACATGAGTTCTGTCCTTGGAGTGCTTACATTTGAGGGGAAGACAGATTTGAAGCAGGTGTGCATACAAATCAGGTACATTTTGAAAGAAAACAGATTTATGATCATTGATAGGTGCTGTGAGCACATAGTAGAGGTCCTGGAAAGCTTGTTTCAGGAAATGACATTTATGGTGAGCTATGAAGGAGAAATAGGAAAAAATCAGACAAAAGATTTGAGCATGAAGCATGCAGAGCAGAAGAGAAGGCCATGAGGTGGATGGAGCTTGGCTCAGCTGAGAAACGGAGAGGAGGGCTGTGTAACTGGGTTGGATCAGAGTGAGGAAGAGAAGGGAGAACAAGAAAAGGCCAGAGGTGGGAGCTGGGGCCAGATTGCTCAAGGCCTTATAGCCTCCCTAACAATTTTGAACTTGATCCTAAGTGCAGTAAGGAGCCATAGGAGGATTTTAAGCAGGAGAAAGAAATATAATCAGATTTATGTTTTAGAACCATAATAACTGCTGGGTGAAGAATGGATTGAACAGAGGATGAAAAGTGTAAGTAGGGAGACCAAATAGGCTGTTCTTAAATATATTAATTCAGGTGAGAAATGATCACTTGTACTAGGATAGGATGGAAAGAAGTGCAAAGATTCAAGATACGTTTTGAAGATAGGATCAATAAGACTTCTTGATGGATTAGGTATACAATTGAGCAGTGAGAGGTTTCAAGAATGACTTTTAGGTTCCTGGTTAAACAACTGGGTGAATACTGTTGATATTTACTAAGGTGGAGAGGAAGTTGACTGTGGAACCCTCTGGGAACTGAGCGGGATAAAGAGCTTTATTTTATTTGAGATGCATCTAAGACATCTAGTGGAGATGTAAAGTGGGAGTTGGATATGCAGATCCTAGGCTCAGAAAAAGATCCAGGCTAACTGTGAATTTGGAAGACATCAATATATAGTCTTTGAACTCAAGGGAATAATTCATGTAGTTGAGGTTATTGAACTCACACTGGAGGAGAAGGATGGGTGGGGTATAAATTTTAAAAAGAAAGGCATTTCAGGTAAAGGCAGTGATATGATTAAAGCCTCAAAGTAGGAAAGACATCGACTGATGGATCTTTTTCCAATTGGTGAGACATAAAAAATAAAATGGGTTAAAATGGATTTGAGTGCCCTCCTAAGTCAGATAGTGGCTATCCTATGTACCCCGGACAAGAGATCTGTGAACAGTCTTAAATCTTTGCACACCAGTAAGAAGCTTCTTTGGTTTATATTGTGAAACCTAAAGTCAAACTTCACATAAATCTTGAGATAACTATTTTGGTTGTGTGTCACGAATGAACAGTAAAGGATAGATTTCCCACAGAACCACTGCTTACCTACCATTTGCTAGTAACATAGTGGAAATAGCCCAAATCACCAGAACTGGTATTCTAGGAGCTGTTCTGTGCCTGTCTTCCTGGTAATGAAGTTTTAGCTCCCACCTCTTCTGCTCCAATTAGACTCCTTCTCACACAGTCCGCCCATGCGGGGACTGTCATATACATCCCATCATCCTTCATCTGGCAGAACAAATTTAGAAGGCAAATGAGGAGGCTGGGAACCTTTCCAGTTCAAAGAACAAAATGCTCCAGACATTAATGGGGCCTAGAGGTTGCACACCCCATATGAAAAATTTATACTCCTCGGTGTTGAAAGAGTTGATGCCTTTCCAAAAGTATCCTCTGCAGCACCTGACTTACTAAGCAGAAGTTGGCCAACTTCTAGCATCATCACTCTTTGTCACTAATAATTGTATCTTGGTATCCCTTGAGTAATACATCTGTTTTTGTACCTAATGGCTTTGCATGCTCAAAACCAGTGTATATTTACATTTTTTTTTAATTCTGTGGTGCTGTGAGTGCATTTTCAACTGAGAACTGAGGAAGTGATTCTAATTTGAGCCAAGAACTTAGCGTTTACCGTGTACTGATACTGCCTTTTACTGTGTACTGATTCTGCCTATTTTAACATCCACAGAAATGAAGATGCGGTCAATCAGATGGCCGTTACTCCCTTTCCATTACCATCAAGTTCCCCATCTTCTACTGAGGTAAGATGACTGCTAATTAGCTTAGTGAATGAATTACATGGATTTTCAGTATCTGGTATTCCAAACTCAGAATTTATTAGCTAGGGTATTTCCCTAATTAAAATAGGAAGTATTTGAGGCACTGATTATAAAGTAATATAACAATGTTAAACAAACACATTAGAACTTAACCATATGAGTACTGCCTTTTTCAAAGTTCCTTAAGGTTCATTCTAGATATGCAATTTGTCCTAACTAGGCATTTCAGAATTTATTAGAAAATTATCTTTTTTAGTGACTGAATCATACCTTTCTTTATGGTTTAAAAACACTTTAATACTATGATTGCTTGTGTCTTTAAATATTTTCATCTATTGATGAAGAAATTACTAGTACAACAAGATTGCTAACATAGTAATATGCTTCTAGAGATGGATGGATAGATGGATAGGTAGCTGGCTATATAAATAATCAGCTGAGGGATTCCCAGCTGAGGAACGTTACATTCTCTTCTCATTTTTTACTTATTAAATTATTTTTAATTCCCTAAAATACGCATTTATTATAACTAATCAAACAGTGCAGTTATTAGAAAATTTTATTTTCCTTTCCGTACCTCCTCAAGGAAGTTAAGTTTTATTGTTTAGTATCTTTCTATACTTTTTCCTTTGCTTCTATAACAAAAATAAACTATTTGAATAACGTCTCTTTTAGTAAATATTTGATCATATGATACGTATTCTTTCCATTCAACAAGTATTCGATGAATGCATATTACGCGCCAGGTACTATTTTGGGTATTTAAAGAAATAGGCATGAATAAAACAGATAAGTCTCCCTGACATGGTTCAGCTTACCTTCTAATGAGGAAATTAACTAGCAAATGCATAAATAAACTAAGAGAATTATCAATAGTGTTCAGTGTCTTACAGATAATTAAAATAGGGAATGTGGCTTGGGACTACTTTGATTGGTTACAGGGAAAGCCTCTTGGACAAGGTGAAATTTAAACAAGATCAAAATGATAAGAAGGAGCCAGACATGCAAAAATAAGAGGGAAGAGCTTTCTCTGCAGAGAGGACAAAAATAGCTCTCAAGCAAGAATAAGCTGGGGGCGCATATTGGGAGCCCTGGAGAGCAGTGGGATAAAATGCAAGAGAGAGGGAGGGAATGTGACATGGGAGGGAGAGAGGAGCTTTGTGAGTCAGAGCGAGAAGTTCAGGTTTTAGTCTGTGTGCAGTAGAAGCCACTGGAAGGTTTTTAACAGGGGAGTGAGGTGACCTGATAATATAGTCTACCAGGTGGAGAATGGACTAAAGGAAGGTAAAAGTAATACACTAGACGGCAGAAGCCCAGGCAAGACCTGATTGTGGTTAGATGAGGTTTTGGGGTTGGAAGCAAAGAAAAGTGAGCTGATGATTCTTGATGTTTTGGATGTTGAATCAGACTTGATTAAATGTGGGAGCCGAAGGGAACTAGAGAATCGTGGATAGACCTAGATTTTTGGCTTGAGCAACTAGGTAGATGGTGGTACCATTTACATTTAGGCAGAAATTAAGAGGTCATTGTAGACTGGTTAAGTTTGAGGTGCATATTCTGCATTCTTCTGGAATAGATTCTATACATTAAAAAGAGAAAAGGTGCTTTATTTTGCTTAATCTAATAGTCATATTTAATATGCTGTATTATATATTTTTTCCAATTGACAGACATTCAGATTACTTTCCAATTTTTTGCCAGTAAAAGGATACCAAAATAAACATACATGTGTGATGTGCACACCTGCATACATGTATATGTCAATCATTTGGTACTGGTGCTTTTATTTCTATAGCGTAGATTTCCCCAATGTACAAT
Organism: Lagenorhynchus albirostris; assembly: GCF_949774975.1. Classification (NCBI taxonomy): domain Eukaryota; kingdom Metazoa; phylum Chordata; class Mammalia; order Artiodactyla; family Delphinidae; genus Lagenorhynchus; species Lagenorhynchus albirostris. Next base: position 133,443,823 of record NC_083096.1, on the reverse strand, counting down.
TGCTGAGGCAAAAAGTACACAAGTTCAAAATTTTAATCTGTATTTACTAGTTACTATCAGAAAAGATTGTAGTGATGTTGACTCCCCACTGATAGCCATTTAGCCACAGCTTTGCTGGCACTGGGTATTTTCATTCTAACTGAGACCAGAGTAGGCAGTTAGCAGTGGTGGAAATGAGGGGCCCCAGAGGGGTGCTACTTCAGTTCAGATCCTAGCACAGCCATACACCAGACATGTGAACTTGGATAGTTACAGTAACTTCTGTCCCCACTTATCTGTAGGGAGATAACAATAATTCCTACTGTAGGGAGATAACAATAGTTCCTACTTCGTAAGGTTGTTAAGATTAAATGAGAGAGGGAGAGGAGAAGATACCTATATCTATCTATCTAGATCTAGCTATCTTGTGCCAGGCACAGGGTAGCTACCCAATAAGTGTTAGTACTTAATTCCTAATTCTTTTGCATTTATAGAATGTCATATAAATCCTTTTTGTTTTGGATGGGTGGGGGTCAGTATTTTAGAATAATTTTTTCTATAGTACTGCTAGTTATGAATGTTCCCATCAAAATAGCATCCACTTGGAACTGAATTTTTCTTTCATTGCTCATATTTTTTCTCAGTGCAGTGAGCAGCAAAACTAGCCTGGCATCGAATTGTAAATCTGCTATGAGATCCCGCTTTTGTGTTTTAGAGTGAGTAAAGGTGTAGTGTTGGTGTCAACATTTAGTTTGAGAAGACCATTTCTGGGGTCCTGTTTGGTTTCTTTTGTTTACTTTCTGTCAGGAGTGACTTCTAGTATTAACTGTGTATTTTCTCTAGTTTATACCCAGCCAGCTGGTTTTCTGCTGCCTTCCTGCTGACAGGACAGCAACTTAGAAAAGGATGATTGAATATAGTATCTACCGTGTCCACTATCTTGGATGCATTGTCCCAAGTCCTATTTACATCCATACCTCTGAGAGACAGTATTTTTATTTACACTTTACAGAAGAGACCGGGGTCTAGAGCAGCTATGTAGCATATGCATATGCCCAGAGGCAGCTGTGTTATTCAGCATTACAGTGTATTAACGTGCTGTGCGCTCCACATACATCTGTTGATTTTCCCCCTTATGCCTTTGTTCCTATTGTTTCTTCCACTTGGGTTGCCTCCCCACTTCCTCTTTGTTAATTCATAACCACTAAGTCCATGGAGAATTGCTTTTTGGAAGCCTCCTCCAAGTTTTCTATGACTCAAAATGAATAAAATAATGTATACAGATTAATAAGCATAGCGCCTGAAATATAAGTGCTCAAAAATGTGAGATACTATTCTTATGACCAACTTCATCCTACACTGTTCCCTTTAATAATCTTTACTCTCTTCATAGTTAAATAATACTCATGATTCATTTAAAAAGTGAAAATTGCCCTTTGTCCTTTATGTGATATCACTTGGGCCTTATAGAAAAAGAGGGACCCATTTCTAAATGGGGTTATCAACTAGGATTCTGTCACTTTTCCTTCCCTCGTTATCTCCATGTTTTAATAATGTAGGACTGTAAACACCACACTAAATTGTATGCTTTTATAGGGCCAGACTTACTGTCCTCCTGACCACTGAGTCCTCAGTGCTTAGCATATAGTACTTGCTTAATAAATACTTGTGGAATAAGTGAATGGCTTTCCTGCTGTATCCTTGATGCTTCATTTTACGGTTGCATACTTACTTCTTATTGATTCAGTTCATTCTGCCATTATTTACCAAATACCTGCTTTGCAAAACGTAAAAAGATTAATTGCACATAGTCTTTACCCTCAAGAGCTTGTAGTCTTATAGGGGAAATAAGACATGTATGTTACTGAAACAAGGTGTCCTAAGAGATAAAGCTTTAGGAGGAGTTCACAGAAGGTGAATAGTATTTCCTAGTAGGAGAACAGCTATTTCTGATGGATATATTGTATTTTAAAATATGAATACGGTTAGATAAGAATGTAGGAATAGCACAAACAAAAGCACAGAAGTAAGAAAAATCTGGGTGTGGGATGGGGAGAAGAATATAATGGGTATGTGAAAGAGAGTAATAGAAGATGGCGTTGGAAAAATAAATTGAGGTCAAATGAGAGAGTCTTGAATTTAAATCTCGGAAGGTTTGGATGTCACGCATTAGGCACTTGGAGCTGTTGAAGACATTTTGAATAATGAAATTGTGTGAGCAGGGCTCTACTTCACGTAGATTAGTGTAATAGCAAAGTCAAAAATGTCTTGAAGTTGGAAACCCAATTAGGAAGTTACTGCTATGGTATCTCCTGAGAGGTATGAGGGCTCAAGTATACTTGGGAGGCAAGATATTTATTCCATTACTCGAGAAGGCAGGCTGAATCTTTTAGAATATCTTTATAAAAGTAAGAACGTTCATTTTTTTCTTTTTTCAGAAGTTGTGCTTTTTTGAATACTAAGTGAAATGGAGCAGGCCTCATACAGAATGGAGAGGTTGATTACCCAAGGATTCCTATTAGCATAATTTCCATTTTATCTTTAATTGTGCATTGCCTTTCTGGAATTCTGAATAGCCTTGAAGATATGCTGATAATTGGGAGTAGGAGAAAGAAATTTAATCTGTCACATCAAGTAAACATGACTTTGCAGAAAGAAATATTTGTGAACTTAGGCTGGCAATGAAACTAATAAATCATTTTGTGATTTTTTTTTTTCTTTTGCGGGGGGGTGGTTACGCCGGCCTCTCACTGTTGTGGCCTCTCCCGTTGCGGAGCACAGGCTCCGGACGCGCAGGCTCAGTGGCCATGGCTCACGGGCCCAGCTGCTCCGTGGCATGTGGGATCTTCCTGTACCGGGGCACGAACCCGTGTCCCCTGCATTGGCAGGCGGACTCTCAACCACTGCGCCACCAGGGAAGCCCCATTTTGTGGTTTTTTTGAAGAGAGTGTTGGTTTTACGACATATGGGGATGACAAAATTTAAACCAACATAAGTTTTATTTTGAAAAAGAATTTTCAATTATGTCAGAGAGGTATAGTTGCTGGGGTTTTTTTGTTATTAATTTTGCTTAGTAAAATCTTAAAAGGAAAACAGTTGTATTTACTCTTTTGTCATGTTAAATGAGGAGAGAGGGTAGGGAACAACACTATGGAATGTTTTTCTGATCAGAAGTGTTTTTCCAAACCACAATAACATCCTTAACTAATTTAACTTTTATTGATAGCCTACTCTCGAGTAAAACATAAATTCCTACTGTCAACGTTCTCACTGTCTAGTTGGAGAAAACTGTAGACAAATACTGGGTATGAAAAAAATAAAGTAGTACAAAAATAAAATAAAATTTATTACCACCTTATGTTGAAGATGTTAGAGAAACCCAGCAGAGGAAGTTTAAAACTTTCAGAGGGTTTGGAAGAGACTTCTCAGTAGGGATTGAGTAGCATTTCTTATCAGTCCTTTTGTGGGGGAGAAGGCAGTAAAGTCTGTGTTCAATGTACAATCATGAGCCATGCCTTTTCCTTTCATTCATCTGTAAAGCGTAATTCACTGTGGAATGTACTGACCACAGTCTTCATGAGGAAAGGTCATTCTCTTTGAGCAGCCTTGGCTGAGCTGGCAGCTTTGGACAGGTGGTTTGAAGATCAGCAACAGAGGAAGGGAACCCAGCCATCCAGATTAGCTGAATCATCTTGGGTGTCAGTGGGCCACCGTCCATCAGCCAGATGGTCTTCAAACCACCATGATGCAATTGTGCTTTGGAAATCATGCCTGCTGACCTGTTTTTCCCTTTCCATCTGACTGATTCCTGTTTTTTAAGCTTCTAGTCAGCAGGGTATTTTATATATATGAGCCATTCTGTTCTCAGAACAGAACCCACATTGTTTTTGTTCAGTGCTTCATTTAAGCATGAAAACTCTTTTATAAACGTTGGCTCTCCTAGGAAAGTAAATACTTTATCGCTAACCTCTTTCAAGTCCAGCTTCCTTTTTACCTGACTCTTCTCTCCATCTAGATTTTGACTTTAAACCCTCCTTATGGAGCTATCTCAGACTAAACAAGTAACTAAAAACAGAAGAAATGCTTTAGAAGGGTCTCAAGGTACAGTTAAAAAGAGCATCAACTTTGAAATGAGACAGACCTAGGATGAATATAAAAATGAATCAGAACAAGGAGATGAATGAGGCTCAGATGGCAGTGTCAGGCATCTTTCCATCTCATCAGGGAGATCAATTCTGTACATACATAATTAGGATACAAATGAGATGATGTATGTGACATAAGGAATTCAGGTAAACTGTTAGGTAAGCTTAGAGGAAGAAGAGACATCTTCCAGCTAAGAAGAAGGAAAGGATTTATGGAGTAAGGGGCATTTGAGACACAGCTTTGTATGATAAATTCTGTGGATGTAGATGTAAAGGGTATTCTTTTTTTTTGTTTTTATTCAGATCTTAAAGGATCTGTAGATCATGTGCAACCTAGACTGCCTTCCCCATGTTTTCTTAAATTTTCTAAGTTAAAGCATCAAACAGCTCTTTTCTTTCCCTCTTTTGTATTCATTTTATAAAGACCAAGAAGATCTCATCTCTTTTACTCACTTTGCTGAGAACTGTAAAGACTTCTCTGATTTTTTAAACATCACTTTCCTTTCCCCAAGGAGACATATATTTAATTAGATGAATGGCATCAGCTAACCACCATCCTGGTGAAAACTCTCCTCTCATCTGGGACAAAGGAGTTGGCCATTTGCAGTGTTACTAGAGAAGCCACCTGTGGATTTGTTTTACAATCCAGTGCTACAGTTACAAGCATTGTTTCCATGATATCCTCCAGTTAGATAGCATAGCCTCCCCAGGGCCTCTTCAGGGCTTCCCACAGCTTACAGAACTAGGCACACTAAGTAATCAAGGCATTAAAGGTTTTTCATCTATTATATACTGATTTTTAAAAGTATAATTTGTTTCTTCAGAATTTTTCTGTCTCTAGAACTTACCCACTGTCTAAAACACTGAAAATCTATATATTTTCAAGCTTTGTTTTTTAACTTCGGCATGTTTATATTATATGGTAATTTCTTGGTTACCCAAAATTCATGGAGAGGAGGATGTATCTACTGAAATTTTCTGGTTAACAAATGCTAAAATGCTTTTTGTTAAAACCATGGTCTAATGACAGTGATTTTTTTTTTTTAAGATTATGAATCCTGTCTTCCATAAGATTAGTTACCAACACTGAGTACTGAAAAGAAAGCATAAGAGAGAAACAAGAGAATCATTTACTTAGGGCCTGGAGCATAGTTACCAAGAGCATGGCCTTTGATGGTACTCTTACCTAGCTGTGAATCCTGGATCCGCCTCTTACCGGCTAGGAGTTCTTTAACAGGTTATTTTAAATGTATCATTTTTATCATCCTTGAATTGGGATCACAGTGGTACACACTTATTTAGCCTTTTTATGGTGACTACATGAAACAGGTCATGGACAAAGAACCTGTCTCAACAAAACGCTAGAAACAAAATTAACTGTACCTAGTGTGCTGATAGACATTTTACATGTTAGTGCATTAATCGTCAAGGCAACCTGATGGGGTAGTATTTTTAATTTGATATTTTTATCTGTACTTTAGAAACAAGCACAAGTTGACCCTTGTAAAACGTGGTTTAAACTGTATGGATCCACCTATATGCAGATTTCTTTCAACAGTAAATACTACAGTACTACCCAATCTGCGGTTGGATGCCAAGGGACCACAGATACAGAGGGCCAACTATAAATTATACACAGATTTTCAACTGTGGGGAGGATCTGTGCCCCTAATCCTCACATTAGGGTCAACTGTACTCAGATGTAGAAAGTAATTTGCAGAAAATCTCATAATTCTAATTCTAGTGTCAAAGTTGAGATTTGAGTTCAGATCTGACCAATTCTAAAGCCCATGCTACTTACTTTCTTGGATTTTTTTCCTTTTAGATATTTCTCATGTCTCTCCTTTATGGTTTTTAACATGCAGTAATACACACTAATTCTTCTATAATTGAACACTGTAGAAATAACTAACGCAAAAATTCCCTAATCCCTCGTCCTACTCTCCAGAAGTATGCAACTTAAAAAGTTTGTTCTATGTGCTTGCACGTATTTTCCCTGCATTTATATCTGCATGATGTATGGGGCTTTCTTCTGAAAAGATTGTGCTAATTTACATTTTTCAATGGTGTGTGAAAATTCCTGTTTCCCTACAACGTTATCAATACTGAATGTTCTCTTTCTATTCTCTTGTCCATTTGATAGATGAAAAAATGCTGTATCTTTGCTTTAATTTGCACTTCTTAAATTACCAGATTGAATGTCTCAAAATCAAAACCATTTCTCTACTAACAACCCCACCTGAATTTGTACTAATCCCAGATGGTGGTGTTTTAAAATAAAAATCCATATAAATACAATGCAAATACTCCATTTATTATCCATATTCTCCTCTATGTGTCCTCAGAAAGCAAAGAAAGTAACTATAATATATAATATATCATAATTCAATTGAGGAGATGCCTAATGTGTTTTGGAATTTTAATGTGGCTTATTATTACCAGATGTCTCATTTACATTAAATAAATATTTTTAGGAATCCGCAGGAAAAAAGTCATCAAGAAAGCAAGTACTGCGTTTATTGGTTCGGCCAGTATTTATCAAGTGTTTTCCATGTGCCAGGCAGGGTGCTAGGTACCTGAGTTTCACAAATAAACAAGATAAACATAGTCTCCCATCAAACAGTTTAACCTTGTGCAGAAGATAAACAAACGTCTGAGAAAGTTTTGGCTGGAGGGAACAGAGCAGCTAACTCAGACTGACTGAAAAAATAAGTAAATAGATTAGCTCTCCTTAGAAGATTGCTAAGAATAAGGCTGGGCTTCCGGTTTGGTTGGTCCAGTGGCCCCATTTTGTCATCAGAGAACCAGTTTTTCCATCTCTGCCTTTGCTCTGTCATTCACAGGCTGCTTTCCTTCTGGTTGTGGGATGGCTGCCCACGGCTATTTGCACTTCATGCTCTCTTGTTAACTTGGGAGGTATGGGGACTTCTTGTGGTTCTTTTAAGATCTACGAAGGACCTTTCCAGAAGTCTCCAGCAAACCTCTCTTGGTGTCTCATTGACCAGAACTGGATCACGTACCCATTCCTGACAAAATCATTGGCAAGAAGAATAAGATTAGCCTTAAGGCAATCAGGCCTTCTCTTGGGGCAGAGAGTAGGGATCAGCTTTCTCTAAGGTGTATCTCTGAGCAACAGGTTATTGTAGATACCATGGGGGAAAAAAAAAAAAGTCCTACTGGAAAGGAAGAAAAGAAGAAACAATATCCACTACAGCAATAAAACAAGCAACTATGATTGAGTATTTGTACTACAGTTCAAGTCAGTGCGAGTGAAGAATGACATCTTTGCCATTTTCTTTTTAATGTCTCATAGGATCAGAGTGGCACCAGTGAGGAAGACAGCAGTCTCGAAGCTTGTATCAAACAATTGCCTAAAAGTGAAAGCTCCAAACTGGTGAGAATACTGGGTGTTTCATCCAATGTTCTTTTTAGGGATGAACTGTATGTATTTTGGATCAGTTGTGTTTGCTTCTCTAGGAATCTTGATCTCTGAGACAGGGGAAGCTATTCCATATAGCAAATGACCCAAAGAACAGTGTACTCTCCTACTTTCTTCATATTTGAATTGTGCTGTCTGGGACTAAAGAAGCAATCTCTTTTAAATCTTGTTTAATATTGGGTTTCTTTAAGGCTAGGGTGGTGCTGAATTAGTCCTAGAGGCACGAAAAGAGATGTTAAATGGATTCCTGTGTTCATAATAAAAGATACTTAAACTTACCCAAGGGCTAGAGCATTAGGAGAGAGGCAGTTTTAGAGAACTCTTCCTCCTTATGTGTCCTAACGTTTCATATCTTGTTATTTAATATTTACGGAACTTTTACTGGGTACCGCGTGCTATCCTGTGTTCTACATTCATTTTCTGATCCTCACAGCTGTGGGTGGCGATATTTTTCTTTTACGTGTGTGGAAACTGAAGGCTTGCTTAGAGATGTTAACTAACTTGCGAAAAGCCACTCACTAGTATGTTCTAGACCTGGAGATTGATCTCATTCGGTCTGACTCCCAAGCCTTTGCTCATAATCTACCTTTCTGTTTTGCAGCCTAGCACTTCCAGGGTTAGACTGCAAGTTCTAGAAAGAAATGTGGGCTTTTTTTTCCCCTCTGTTTCAAAATATCTTATGAGTCTCAAAGAATTAATCACTTAGGTGGGCCACTGTGATTTTATGACAGCACAGAGTTGTTCATTTTACTTCAGGGAGTTTGAAAAATCATCCATTTATCTTCTTTCAACTTTTATGTATATCAGGACTGGCTTAGATTCCATATCCTAGAAAATGAACTGATTCTTTCAGGCTGAAGGAAAAGGACACTTAGGCAAGAGTGGAAATTATAATGGTCCGCTCTTACACAAACCCTATGTGAAGCATCAAGAATAGCGGGACCAACAGATTATGACCATTGTTCTTGAACAAGACGTGCCAAAGTTACACTGTTCCCTTTCCAAAAGACAAACTGCATCTTTGCACTGAAGAGGAATGAGGAACATCAACGAATTTCAAACTCCAGCTCCTTTGTTCATTTAAAAATACTACTGAGACTTCCCTGTTGGTGCAGTGGTTAAGAATCCGCCTGCCAATGCAGTGGACGCAGGTTCGAGCCCTGGTCCGGGAAGATCCCACAAGCCGCGGAGCAACTAAGCCCGTGCGCCACAACTACTGAGCCTGCGCTCTAGAGCCCACGAGCCACAACTACTGAGCCCACGTGCCTCAACTACTGAAGCCCACACGCCTAGAGCCCGTGCTCCGCAACAAGGGATGCCACTGCAATGAGAAGCCCGCACACTGTAACGAAGAGTAGCCCCCGCTCGCCGCAACTAGAAAAGCCTGAGCGCAGCAATGAAGACCCAACGCAGCCAAAAATAAATTAATTAATTAATTTAAAAAAAATTGTAAAAACCCTACTAACTGGTTCTTTTTGGCACTGTTTCTCCAAAGACAGATTAAGGAAAAATCTTTTAAAGCAACAGGACTTTGCAAGTAGAGGCCCCTGATTTCATCCACAGAGGAAATGGTAAAAAGAGTGAGAACACTCCCTTGCTTGTTGGGAGAGGCAGGTAGTCCCACAGAGGCTCACTTATAGGCTGCAGGCAAAAGCCACCCGTCATCCACCCTCTGTTCCCAAGAAGGCAACACCAGCGATGGGGCTCCAAGTGCCAAAATAATTGAAGAGCCCTACCCTCAGGCAGAGGACCTCAAAGACTAAGGATAATGTTTAGATTCTTTCATACTGCATTTTAATAAGAATAAAAGCTTCCCCAAACCCATTGACTGGTATTTTTCTTTCTCCCCTCCCCCCCCACCTCCTTCTCTTTTTGGTATTCTACAATTTCTTTGTCACCATTTCCAATAGAATATCCATGGTCTAGTCAACTGAGGAAAGATAGCCAAATTTGAACAACTTTTATAGCATAAATATAAATATAAGTGGCCTAGCATTGCTTAAGAGTGTGTCTAACTTGAGCAAGCTAGACCTCACCAAGCCTCAGTTTACTCATCTGAAGGATGGGAGCGACCAGGATGTTATGAGAAACAAATAGGCAATAAAGTGTAAACATGTAGTAGAGTATAAGGTACATAGTTGGTGCTTAGCAAGTTCATGCATTAATTCAGAAAATATTTGCCAAATGCCACTATGTTCCAGGCACTGGAGATACAAAAGGGAACAAAATGTACCAGAACGCGTGCCTTCATGGAGACTCATTCATGGGCAGATGGGGGCAGGGAGATAGATAATGCATAAATTAGCAAATTATATTAAATCATGAAATTGCTGTTCTTGGGGTAAAAATTTCATCTGGCTCAACCTAACATATTCATTACTGTCTCATCATAAAGTACAGTTGACCCTTGAAAAATGCATTGGTTAGGGATGCTGACCTGCACAGTGGAAAATCCATGTATAGCTTATAAGGCCCCCTGTGTTCTGGGTTCCTCCACATCCACGGCTCCAACCAACCTCAGATGGCGGATTGTGTAGTATTATTGTATTTACTATTGAAAAAAATCCGTGTGTAAGTGGACCCACATGGTTCAAACCAATGTAGTTTAAGGGTCAACTGTATTAATAACAGTTCCTCATCACTAGTCGTCATTTGCTTGTTTCTGTTATGAGTTTGGCACCAGCTCCCCTGCTTTGCCTTACCGTTCTAGGATGGTTGCTGATGCACCTCGTCAGAGGACAGCATGTGATCTGTATGGGCCTTGACTCCTGTCACCTTAGTTTATGTCCGTTGGAAACAATAAGCTCTAACCCTTTAAAGGTTGAATTTCTTGCTTCCTGTGGGAGCATATATCTCATCAGACACTGCTGGCCCCTACAGGAAAGACCAGGAGAAAAACACAGGTCTTGCTCTTAAGCAGCTTACCCTCAGGCATCAGTGAGGACAACAGAATTTGTACCTAGAAGATCAGACCAGGCAGAAGTGTATTAAAGAGAGAGAAAAAAAATGTTACAGGAGTTCAAAAGTGAAAGGAAAACCATCTCGTTCAGGGATTAAGGACGGTTTCTTAGACTCTTGGCCTTTAAGGTGAACCTTTAAAGATGAGACAGCGATTGACTACTGAGGGGTTCACCAGGTGAATCAAACAGTGTGGGTGATGTACAGTGTGCAAAGTTGAACAGTAGCATCAGATAGAAGTTGAACAGTAGAATCACAGAACTGAAGAGACTATATGCTTTGAATTATAGATTAACATATTCATCTTTTTATGTTCAGTGCTCTATAAATGTCTCCTTAACTACATGGATACACATATATACAAGGTGCTACCTATGAGAAACTATACTCCAAAGGGCTATTAAAGTGCTTCTCCAAGATTACCTGTTTTCCGAGCTAGACTAAGCCATGAGTCTACATATATTCCAGTGCTTATTTCCACTATCCAGTGATGATTGGCTTTCGTCCATATCTCAGGAGTCCCCAGATTCACAGCCAAGCAGTTTATAATAACTTCAGTAGATATTAGATTTCTCTAAAATATTTTTTAAAAGGAGAATGACTTGTTTTTAGACAACGGATCAGGTGATGGTTGGTGAAGCATAGATTCCAATTGTGAGAGACTGGAGACAGGGAAGTGTCTGGAATCTATTTCAGAAGTCTAGGTGAGAGCCTGTTAAGACTGTTTTTTAAACCTTTCGAAAGGAACTTAAAAAAATTTTTTTGCACAGAGCTTTGCAATTTGCAAAACTGCCTCATCTATTATCTCGTTAGCTTAAATATTTTAATATCTATTTTTGCTAACATGATATTAGTTCGTAATTTTATTCAATTTTATCCCCAAAATAACCCTATGTAAGAAGTAGGGCAGGAGTTATTTAATCACTGACTTACAGATGAGATCTTAAGCTGCTTAGTGAAAGACCACAAAACTAGAAATTAGAAGAGCTGCACCTCATCCTGAAGGGTCCTTGTCTCCCTGGTATCTTGACATAGAAGAGCATGAATCCCTAAAATAAGTATTTTAATCTTTTGGGTATAAACCTATGTTTTTATCATGTTGGGGATATCTGTGTTAATATAATACACTCTTTTGGGACAGTATAGCTAAATTATTAAGAGTGCAAAGATTGGAGCCATTCTACTTAGATTCAAATCCTGGTTCCACCATTTACTAGCCATACAACCTTAGGCAAACAGCTTAACCTCTCTGTGCCTCAATTTTTGCATCTATAAAATGGGAGAAAGAAACACAAGGTTATTGTGAGAGAAAGGAGTTAATAACTATAAAGTACTAGGTAGAACCATGCCAGAGTGCTCGGAATGACTGTGTAAGGGGGAGTTGTTGTTAATGATGATGATGATGTTATGCTGATTAAAGCATTAGGCGTCAGCCAGATGAGGATTAGCTGTTCTGAGTGAAGCATTACGTGTAACTTGGAAAACTGAAGTGAATTTTTTCAAACCCCAAAATGCAACTGCTGATAATAGATAGCATCTATTGAATGCCTGTGTGCCAGGCATTATTCTAACATCATTCACATAACAATCCTATGAAGTTAGTACTAGTATTATCTCCATTTAAGAGATGAGGAAACTGAGATACTGAAATGTTAAGTAAGTTGCCTAAATAATCACCTGGTGAAGCCAGGATCCAGGTCCATGCACTGTGAGGCTGGAGGCTGCACTCTAAACCACTATGCAGTACTGCTTCTCGGAGAGATACAGATATAGAACAAAACTGAAGTCAAGGGACAGCAAGAGAGTTACACTGGGATCTGAACTTTGTGATTTTCATTCCCTAAACCTTGAACTCCAATATAGAAAATTATAACATAGAAACAGGTAGATACTGAAATTTACCTTTCACATTGGTAAATGAAGTGATATAGACCTCCAAACCGATGTTTCATAAAATGAAGGAAACTAAAACATTTCAAGAAGCTAAGCTGTGCCAGGCATTTTCATACTGGTTGTCTTATTTAACCCAATGATGCACATGTTTTTAGCCCTACTTTACTGATAAGGTACTGAGGCTAAGAGATGTCAAGTCTGTTCCTAAGGTCTCACAGCTGGTGGGTGCTATGGCTGGGACTCAAACCCAGTTCTCTTTGCCTCTAAACCCCATCTTCTCTTCATTGTGCAGTTCACATAGACAGCCTTTCTTGGAATATCAGAAGTATCACCATGTGATCTATTTGTTCAAACAACAGATATTAATTGAGTATCTCTGCCTAGAGAAGTTATGACAGTTATGACAACGTTATGTACAGGGGATTCAGTGATGAGCAAAACTATTAGCACTTCTTAAAGGGCTTGAGATGTTCAAGGACAGGTGTTCACATCAGCTTGCTGTCTTTAGAAGCTCAGTATTTAGGTGGGGAGGAAGGAGCAAGAGAAGGAAAGGAAGAGATAGTACTGTGTTGTTCCTTTTTTTTTTTTTTTTTTTTTCCGGTACGTGGGCCTCTCACTGTTGTGGCCTCTCCTGTTGCGGAGCACAGGCTCCGGACGCGCAGGCTCAGTGGCCATGGCCCACGGGCCCAGCCGCTCCGCGGCATGTGGGATCTTCCCGGACCGGGGCACGAACCCGTGTCCCCTGCATTGGCAGGTGGACTCTCAACCACTGCGCCACCAGGGAAGCCCCTGTGTTGTTCTTATAAATATCTAACCTCTGTTCTTGCTACCACCTTTGGATCTCTAACCTTGTCTGATTCTATAGTTTTCTGCCTTGATGTAAAACCAATTTATGTTTTCTTTGGTTCTTGTCTGTCTCCTCCTCCATGTTGTTATAGATACTAATAGCCAGTAAAATAATTTCAGAGCTACTAGCTTACAACAAAATAATAAAAGGACAAATAACTCAATTAAAAGATGGGTAGGGATCTGAACCGGCATTTCTCCATACAGATGGCCAATAAGCACATAAAAAGATGGTCAACCTCATTAACCATTAGAGAAATACACATCAAAACTACAATGAGGTACCACTTCATACCTGCTAGGAGATTCTAATCAAATACACAGATAATGTAAGTGCTGACAAGGATATGGAGAAATTGGAACTCTCATACATTGCTGCTACAGACAGTTTGGAAAACAGTTTGCAGTTCCTCAAAATATTAACAGAATTACCATATGACCTAGCAGTTTTACTCCTAGGTATATACCCAAGAGAAGTGAAAATACACATCACACAAAAACTTGTAAACAATTGTTTACAGAAGCATTATTAATAATAGGCCCCGGGCTTCCCTGGTGGCGCAGTGGTTGAGAATCTGCCTGCCAATGCAGGGGACGCAGGTTCGAGCCCTGGTCTGGGAAGATCCCACATGCCGCGGAGCGACTAGGCCCGTGAGCCACAAGTACTGAGCCTGCGCGTCTAGAGCCTGTGCTCCGCAACAAGAGAGGCCACGATAGTGAGAGGCCCGCGCACCGCAATGAAGAGTGGCCCCCGCTCGCCGCAACTGGAGAAAGCCCTCGCACAGAAACAAAGACCCAACGCAGCCAAAAATAAAATATAAATTAATTAACTAAAAAAAAAATAAAAATAATAGGCCCCAAATGGAAACAACCTAAATGTCCACCAATGGATGAATGAATAAATAAAATATGGTCTATCCATACAGTAGAATATTATTTAGCAATGAAAGATAAAGAAGTACCAATACGTGATGCTATAAGAATCAAAATCTGCAGCATGGCTTCACTCCTATTAATAGGGCTATTATTAATAATGCTGTTGTAAACAGTTGTGTACAAGTTCTTGTGTGATGTGTATTTTCATTTCTCTTGGGTATGTACCTAGGAGTAAAACTGCTGGGTCATACGGTAATTCTGTTAATATGGGCACACTTGCCCAGTTTTACTTCAAATTCTTACATTTAAGCACCATTATTTATAGGGGAAACTGAGAGCCAAATATGGTAATGGAGGTTCCAAATGATTATGTGCACTTTGCACTAGAAGACTTGTTAGGAAATTACTAATAAGCTTGCCACAGACATAACAGCAGAAGTGCTTCAGCCACTCATGTGTGTTCTTGTGATTTTAGGTTGCTGTAGATTGTTTAAGACAGCTTATTTTAAAAGTAGAAAAACAGATTTTGTAAGTGCTTGCCATTAACTTGCTACTAAATTCCCAATGTATTGATTAAATCAATAAAAAGCCAGATGTTACCCCCCCCCAAAAAAAAACAGAACCAAAATCTATAGAGACAGAAAGTAAATTAGTGGTTACCTATGACTGGGGGATAGAAAGTGACCCTAATGGGTACAAGCTTTCTTTCAGAGATTATGAAATGCTCTAAACTTCGATTGTGATGACACTTGTATAATTCTGAATGGTAAAACCATTGTATTGTACACTTTAGATGGATGGATGTTATGATATGTTAATTATATCTCAGTAAAGATGTTTTAAAAAATTACAGGAGGAAGAAGAAAGGGGAAGACAGAATATAGACAGTCCACAAACTGAAACCAAATCAGAAATTTGATTCTAGGTAACCTCTACACTGGAAGTTCTGTGATTCTGTTAAAGAACTATAATATGATCCTATGCGAGGAACTTTTAATGTAGTCTCTCCACATTTTGGAATCTTTTTGCAAGTGTTTAATATAATCTGCACTCAAGTAAAAAAGCCCCACTTCTTTGTCCATCACAATTAAAGCTTGACTTTACCTTATAAATTCCTGTGTTCAGCCTGTTGCTACACTCTGTGCTAGTTCCTGGGAAGATGCTACCAAAGGTAAACAGACATAGTCTCTCTTCTTGTGTTGCTTACAGTCTTCATGGGAGAGTGACATCGTGTAATGTTACATATAGCTTGAAATCTCAACTTTGATAAAAGCTAAGAACTAGAGGCGCTTGGTGCTAAGACAGCACAGAATAGGGGGCTTTGACCTTATCAGGGAGGGCTCTCCCAGTGAAAATTGAACTGAGATCTGAAGAAGCTGGCACTACCAGGCAGTGGGGCAAAGAAGAAACAAAGGAGGGAGCTGGGCAACCGTAGAGCCTCTGGGAGTTTGGGGAACTGAAATTCTGAATGTTCACGGTCGCCAGAACTGGTGAGATGGGAACTAAACTGGAGTGGTTGACAGGGGCCAGGCCACGCTGATGAGATGGACTCTATGCTAACGGTAGTGGGAAGCCATGGAGGGCTTTCGGAGGTGACTCTAAACTGTAGCTGTAATGTAGCGATCAGGTTGGACAGGGGCCAGAGTGGATACTGATGGGCTCCCTGGGAGTTTACTGCGGCAGAGGCAACGGCAGTCTGCAAGAGATGGCGGTGGCAGGATATATTCTCATATTCTGTCTTTGCAAAAGTTATAATAAAATAAACAGTAGGGTAATATATGCGTTTACCTGGTAAGTTCCACAGAGAGTTGCCAGTCAGAGAATTTACCTTTCTTGCTCCCAGTATGCAAACCTTCTGCTGGACACGTGCTTTAAAGCTTTCCTCTGAACGCAGGTTTGGAGCTATTAAAATGGCAGTTGTTACACCATCTGGGTCTTGAGAACAAGCATCATCCCAAGGCTTGGCCAGCAGCCCAAGATAACCTTGCTAGGAAATGCCCCCAGCAGATGTGCCCGTCATTCTAGCCCCACTCTATGACACTGCTTAGCAACAGTGCATGCAGTCTGTGTATCGAGTGATCCCTGTCATTACAGACCTACTTCGTGTGCAGCAGCCTCAAGAACATTTAGACTTTTCAAAATGTTTAGGTTTTTTCACACGGTCTGCCGTGTTTGTCTTTACTGTTGTCTTTCATTATGAAACGTAATTTCTGACCCTTAGGGCAACAATAGAAAAATGAGAGTATTCCAGTCAGCTCGAGGTGGCATTCAACCTGTAGTTTCTTTGTGGAGATTTTAGAATTTAGAATTTACGTGAATTAGCAAGATGCCTGGGGAAGCATGAATTGTTTCTGAATTAACTATCATTAACTTAAACGGGCTGTGACATGGAAATTCACGCGGCAGCTGACAGTGCGTTTTACCATTTCAGAGTCCCCACCAGCCGGAATAGCAACATTTTAGGAACACTTTTTACTCTTTCCCTTCATACACTTGATCCACATAAAGTTTTCAAACGTACTTACTGAAAAATCAGTGTTAAGTGTTACAAATAATACCTGTATCTCCAAATGGTCTGATAGTACTTGCTTTCTCAGATGAAAAAGGCTGTCAGATATAAATCGTGGGCTCTGATAGCTGAATGGACATAAACATCCCCCCTGCCGTCACTGGCTCTGACCTAGAAAGTGACTTATCCTGTCTGCCTTCATTTCTCCACCCAAAAATGGGGGAGGAGGAGACCCTCCTATTTTCTGTGAAGATGAAGTGTGATTTTGCACGTGAAACTCTTAATAGTGCTTGGAATGCAGTAAGGGCTCAGTAACTGTAGCTATTGTTAACACCAGATTTTGTCTATATAAAATCAGCGTGTGCTAGAACTCTCGTTATTCAGTACACATTTCCCGAGAACTTGTGATGTATCAAGCTCTAGGAATGTAAAGATAAATAAGACATCTTTCATCTAGGAGTTCACCACATTAGGTCTAATGCAAAGGTTACAAACTGGTTGTCAGGAGATTTTTACATTAAAAATCCTGGTTTCTATTTCCTACTGAAAACAGACCAGCATTCCAAGCTGCCCCTTTCATCAATTATGTACTTATAGTTTATTTCAGTCCCTACCTTTCCACCATTCTCTAACCCCTGCTTAGAGAATGCCTGCTTCCCCGTCACCTGTAAGTACTTGAGTACCTACATCATCCCCATCACCTGTGAGTACCTGCGGCTGCATCCCAGGTCTACTAGCTGTGGCCATGCAGGTGGGCCTGGCAGAAGGTGAAAGCCGAGCAGTAGACAGGAACTGGGTAGTGGAGGGCCTTGTGGACCAGGAGAAAGGTCTTAATACCAACAGAAGCCTTTGGAATGGTTTTTATAGGGGGATTATAATGATGAGATTAGCCTGTTGATAAGATCCTTTTGAGCTCCCTGTGAAGAATCTGCTAGCAGATGTCAAAACTGAAGGCAGGGAGTTTAAAAAGCTGCTAGAGGAAATGAGATGAAAGTTGACAGTGACCTAAACTATGGGGTCTGTCAGTGAGTGCAGATTTTCAATAAATACAGGAGTTAGAATTGGTAGACTTGATGATTGTGTGAATGTCAAAGTTGAAGAAGAGGCAGGGTGAGGCAAGGATTCTCGGATTACATCATGGGTAGCTGGCTGACTGCCTGGTTGGTTGATGCCATTCACTGATAAAATAATGAGGAGGAAGGGAATTCCCTGGTGGTTCAATGGTTAGGACTTGGCGCTTTCACTGCTATGGACCCGGGTTCAGTCCCTGGCCAGGGAAATAAGATCCCGCAAGCCACTTGGAGTGGCCAAAACAAAACAAAAAACAAACAAACCAAAAAACCAGGAGGAAAAGCAGGTTTGTGGGGAAAGATGATTTGTTCCTTCTTGTCTACTGAGTTTTAGGTGTCTCTGGAAGAGAGGAAACTGTTATTTATTTATTTTATTTTATTTTATTTATTTATTTATTTTTTTGCGGTACGTGGTGCTCTCACTGTTGTGGCCTCTCCCGTTGCGGAGCACAGGCTCCAGACGCGCAGGCTCAGCGGCCATGGCTCACGGGCCCAGCCGCTCCGCGGCACGTGGGATCTTCCCGGACCGGGGCACGAACCCGTGTCCCCTGCATCGGCAGGCGGACTCTCAACCACTGCGCCACCAGGGAAGCCCGAAACCATTATTTAATGACTACTTATTAGGTACCTGTCCCTGTAGTAGGCACTTTAAAAGATTATCTTATTTATCCCAACAAAAACAGTAGTAGTAACAATAGTAATAATAATACCATCCACCATTTATTGAGCACTTATCATTTGTTAGGAACTGAACACAGTGTATTATCTCCATCCTCCCCATCATGGAGCATTATTCCCTCCATTTGGCAGACGAGGGACCTGAGTATTCCAGTTGATGCACTTGCTCAAAGGCTTAGGGGCAGTAAGTGCCACAGTAAGGATTCAAAACCTTATGTTTGACTCATAACCTTACATGCCTGACTCGTGCCAGACTGCCTCTCCAAGAGGTATTTGGTATTAACCCATAAAGAAGCTGAAGTTTAGGAAGTCTAATTTGTCATAGAGCTTGTAACCTATAAGTAGAAAAACCAGGACATGACCACTGTCAGACACCAAAGTCCAAGCTTTCTTCTTTGTCCAGATAATACTAAAGAGTTATTAATTAGACCCATGTGGATCTGTGACGGTTCTCACTGGTCAGTGGGAAATATGAAAAATAATAACCATGTGGAGAGTTCTTCATAAAGCTAAGTTTATTCAATTTAAAAGACTGTCCTTTAAGAGTGTGTCCTACCTAACATTTTAGTGTTAAAATGGCTCTTCCTACATGACATTGTGGTGGTAATATATGGTGATAGTTGTGGGGAGAGGACTCTAATAGGTTGACCCCTCTTAAATCGCTGATATTTGACCATTTCTTGACTCATAAATTAGCAAATTCATATACTCCAACCTAATATTCCCTTGCTCTCAATTACCTGGCCAGAAAAAAAGGTAACTCTATAACCTCAAAGTCCTTTTGAAAAATTTCTGGTCTTTGAAATCCCAAAGTCTAAGAAAAATCTATTTTGCTTCATGTTGTGATCCTAGAATCAGGAGTACTTTGGAAATGATTAGATGAAAGCAGGCAAAGACAGAGATTAATAAAGGCTGCCTGTGGTTTTATTTATTTATTTATTAAGTAATTTATTTATTTTTGGCTGTGTTGGGTCTTCGTTGCTGTGTGTGGGTTTTCTCTAGTTGCAGCGAGCGGGGGCTATTCTTTGTTGTCACGCGAGGGCTTCTCATTGCGGTGACTTCTCTTGTTGCGGAGCATGGACTCTAGGTGAGCAGGCTTCAGTAGTTGCAGCACGCGGGCTCAGTAGTTGTGACGCACGGGCTTAATTGCTCCACAGCATGTGGGATCTTCCCAGACCGGGGCTCGAACACATGTCCCCTGTATTGGCAGGCGGATTCTTAACCAACGTGCCACCAGGGAAGTCCCTGGCTGTGATTTTAAACCTGTTAACTGGGAGGCTGATACTGTCACTAATTTAAAAAAAGAGAGAAAACAAAAACATCTATGGGAGAAGATAATGAGTTCAGTGTAGAATTTTAAAGGAATAATATACCACACGACTTCTGATACAGGTTCAGTTTATCAATTTTGACTGCTGTGCTTGATTAAAAATTATTCCTAAGTGTTTTTAAAGTGCTGGCATCCAAGTTTGGGGAAAAAAATAGTTTAAAATGTGTTTCTGATGATTATAGGCTTCTTGTTAAGTCTTACATCCAGGCTGGAATTCTCAGGTGTAATATCCTGCTCTTTTTTTTTTTTTTATTTTTTCGGTACGCAGGCCTCTCACTGCTGTGGCCTCTCCCGTTGCGGAGCACAGGCTCCGGACGCGCAGGCTCAGCGGCCATGGCTCACGGGCCCAGCCGCTCCGCGGCACGTGGGATCTTCTCAGACCGGGGCACGAACCCGTGTCCCCTGCATCGGCAGGCAGACTCTCAACCACTGCGCCACCAGGGAAGCCCTCCTGCTCATTTTTAAAACAAGGTCCTGAACTGTGTGCTTAAAATCCATTTTTATCCCCAGTTTGCTGTCCATCAAGAACTGTAGGATTTCTGGTTCAGCTACGGAAGCCGATGCCACTGTGTGAATATTATTTTCTGTTTCAAATCCAATATTTCAGATCCAATGTGAAAATAGCATCTATAGCAGGAGTGTAGGCGTTCCCTACAGAAGAATGTGTCTGAGTCAGCACTGGCCTCTCTTTTGTGACAGTATGCACATTGCCAATGGCAGAGTTCAATTACATTGAAATATGTGCCATTTTTCACAGCTCATTGTACTTTATGTCTTGTATTTCTGAAAATCACTTGAGATTTGCCTACATGATAAATTTCCCTTTCCCAGTCATAAAAAAAGACAGTAGATCTACAGTCAAGTCTACTTCCTTCACGAAAGTCACGAGAGAAAAGCTTTTGGCTTTTCCTTCCATTCTCTTCCCCTCTGCATCATAATGAAGATAATATAGAGATGTGAGGGTACCCAGTAAAGTAACCTCATGAACTCAAAGACAGCAGAAATATAGGTACACATTTTTAATACAAATTCACATCTTGGACGTCTGCTAGCTTTCTTTCCCAACCAATTTAATGGCCTGCCGTGGAGACTTGTTATTCAACTTGGAATTTCATCTTGCCTAGAAGGAAGCTGTTGCTTACCAGATAGTTCTAAATTGAGAAAGTAATCTTATAATTATTCAGCAAGCATGATGGGCCCAGAGAAGCCCTTAGTTGTGACAGCTCAGAGCCCTGAACTCATACTTTCTTACCTATGTTTGGTGCCCCATAATCTGAATCCCAGAGCTTCTCAGAAATGTTACGATGTTCTTTGCATCTGTAAAGTTTTCACTTCTCTGGGAAGGGCTTATTTGCTGACATAATTTTAAGATCATATAACCTAAAACCTATGTTGATTATCTTATCTTTCAAAGAAAGCAGAAAATAAGTGACTTTATATTGAAGGCCTGTTATATCCCCAGCACTGTGCAAGCCACAGGGCATATCACAGTGAGCGTGACACGTAAGTCTTCCCTTCAGAAAGCTTCCAGAACTGCTGAGAATAATGGCAGCTAACTCTGTCACTGCATTTACTATGTGCTCCAAAAGGCATCATTCTAAGTGTATTAATTCATATTTTATATGAGATCAAGCCTATTATTATCCTCATTTTATGGATTAGGAAACTGAGGCACAGAGACACTCAACTAATAAGTGTCACAGCCTGGATTTGAATCTGACTTTAAATAAATGACTTAGTGTTGATGAGTACTGTTGAAGGGAAAGTAAAGATGCTGTGGGAGCTTTTGCTAATGTGATTTCACCTGATCCAGGTGGGTAGATGAGTGGGTAAGAATTAGGGTGGGGGCTTCCCTGGTGGTGCAGTGGTTGAGAGTCCGCCTGCCGATGCAGGGGACAGGGGTTCGTGCCCCGGTCCAGGAAGATCCCACATGCCGCGGAGCGGCTGGGCCCGTGAGCCAAGGCCGCTGAGCCTGCAATGGGAGAGGCCACAGCAGTGAGAGGCCCGCGTACCACAAAAAAAAAAAAAGAATTAGGGTGGGACTGATCTAGGCAAAAGTTGTCCTTTGACTACTTTTAGGCTGAGCAGCTTTCTTTAGTTTGTTGTCTTGTACTCAGTTCACTTCATCTCTATTTACAGACTCAACTCCAGTGAGTTTGTTATTCTGATCGTTTCTGGGCTCCACCTCATTTTAATCAGAAGTCTCTTGGTTGCAAGCGATAAAACCTCAACTTGATCTTATAGACAGAAGGGGAAATTCACTGATAGGCTACAGGTTCTTTTTACATAATTGCAGGAAGGGACAGTTGGAACCAGAGACCTGGTGCTGGCAGAGGTGACTCTGCACATTTGTCTGACTCTCTTCTACTTCAAACTGGCTTCCTCAGCACGGTATGAGCATGGCTGTCCATGGCTCCTAAGCCTCTCTGCCAGAAAGGGGCTGGCTCTCTGCCCTTGGGTCCACTGTGGAAAATCTATAGGATGTTCTTGTGCGGTTCAGGTGTCCACACTTGGACCAGTTACCGTGGCCAGACAGACAGACATGTTGAGTACCCAGCTTTGGGACAGAAGTCAGCCAGCTTTGGTGATTGTAAGCTGGATATCAATCCATTATTATCTATTATAAAGAACATTCCCAGTGTTGCCTTTTATGTCCAGTCCTCTGAAGCTCCTTCTCTTGATCAGAGTAATTTGCCTGGCCCACCAAGCATTTTCTTTCAGCGGCTCATAGTGCTGCGCTGAGGATTATAACATAATGCACACAGAATGTGTCATATCAGTATGTTTCATGAAATGAGAAGATCTTTCCACACTCCTTCCTCAGTCTTCTAATTTAGAGGTCCCCTGTGCAAAGTCAACACCTTAAACTGTCCCAGAACCTCATCTTTGAAGGCACTAAGAGCTCCCTTGGAGCAATAGCTGAGAGATTAGTAAGTTCTAAATTTAATTGTAAACACGAAGGAAAGTGACTCACCCAAGGTCACTGCAGTGTCAAGTGCCATGAATTTTGTTTTTCCTGCCCAGGCTCGAAATAAGCAGGCATGCCTTGTTCCGACTTGTTGAATCTAAAAATGGAATCATTATGTTGAGGCCAACTCCTGGGAATCTTGTATGAATTGTTGGGAGGAAGTGAGCCTTTCCCTGCCCCTGTGGTTTACCCCTCGGTTAAGGGCAGGGACTTTGGAACAAGATGTGTCTGTGTTAAGTTCTGGCCTGGCGTATACTTTGTTTTGTTTTTTTTAAAATTTTATTTTAATTTTATTTATTTTTACTTTTGGCCGTGTTGGGTCTTCGTTGCTGCGTGTGGGCTTTCTCTAGTTGAGGCGAGCGGGGGCTACTCTTCATTGCGGTGCGCAGGCTTCTCATTGTGGTGGCTTCTCTTGTTGGGAGCATGGGCTCTAGGCACATGGGCTTCAGTAGTTGTGGCACACAGGCTCAATACTTGTGGCGCATGGGCTCAGTACTTGTGGCTCACGGGCTCTAGAGTTCAGGCTCAGTAGTGTGGTGTACGGGCTTAGTTGCTCCGTGGCATGTGGGATCTTCCCGGACCAGGGCTCAAACCCATGTCCCCTGCATTGGCAGGTGGATTCTTAACCACTGCGCCACCAGAGAAGCCCCCTGGCATATACTTTGGATTCTCTGTGCCTCCGTTACTTCAACTCTAAAATGAGAATGATAGAAGTACCTAACACATAGGTCTGTAGTGTACATCGATATCTAAAATATGTAACCTGGGCTTCCCTGGTGGTGCAGTGGTTTGGAATCTGCCTGCCAATGCAGGGGATATGGGTTCGAGCCCTGGTCTGGGAAGGCCCCACATGCCGCGGAGCAACTAAGCCCATGTGCCACAACTACCGAAGCCCGCGCGTCTAGAGCCCATGCTCCGCAACAAGAGAAGCCACCGCAATGAGAAGACTGCGCACCGCAATGAAGAGTAGACCCCGCTCGCTGCAACTAGAGAAAACCCGCATGCAGCAATGAAGATCCAACGCAGCCAAAAATAAATAAATAAAAATAAATAAATTTTTTAAAAATCTCCAGAAAATTGGAAAAAAAAAAATGTAACCTACCTGGCTTGGTAACTGGCAACCATGCTCCGTAAGTTCTAGCGATTGTTTTATCACCATCATGTACTGGCTCCGTCCCTTGGACCAGAGGTTTAAGGGTTATCAGTATAAGAGATGGGACATTGTGGTGGGCCAGATGCTTTTCAGAGCTCTGATTTCATCCTTCCACATTTTTGAGGACAAGATAAGAGAAAGGGAAGGAAATTAATACCTCTTGGGCACCTGCTCTCTGCCACATACCTTCACACATATATCATTCAGTTGTAGTTCAATATTTCCATAATTATTTCTCTAGTTTCTGTCTCACCAGATATGTACATGTCATAAGTGCAAGGCTCCATTAGTCTTCTCACAGCACAGAGCAGGTGCTCAGCAAGCATATGTTGAACTCAACTTTGATGGCAACGCTTCATTCAGGTAGCGGTTACTGCATTCTCACTGTTGGGAGAAATGAAGGTTTCTAAGCACTATTGCTGCTAGTAAGTAGTGGAACCAATCTGAACCCAGATTTTTCTCGCTGCTATTCCAGTGCCCTTTTCATTTACAAGTGAAAATGATGAGGACAAGTTCTACAATTAGTAGTACCCTGTGTCATATGCAAATTGGGTTTTAAAGTGTTTAGCTGGGGAAGTCAGCTCTTCTGTCACATTGCTGGTTAATCTGGGTTTAAACAAAGGTAGAATTGCAGACCTCTGCAGTATCATTTTCAAATAGAGGCACTTTTTGCTCTTCCTAAGGCCATTTGATCCACACTAAAGGGAACAACACCAGTGGTTTCCGTTTATAAGGTAGTTTAGAGTTCTTATTCTGAAAATTCCCATGAGCACCACTTACTGACTTTCCCATGTCTTTCTTCTCTGTTTTCAGCTGTGATCCTTTAAAATAGAGGCCACAGGGTCACCTTCACTGTGTGCCCTTCCTTTCATGGCTGGCTCTGAAATCCATCCAGGTGCATTTAAGATTTAAGTTCCCGAACTTTGATTCATTTAGCACTAGCCCTTTATCAAGCTTATATTCTATTCTGCCATATGTTTAAGAAACAAATAAGACAAAATCAATGATATTAGTATATGAGAGACAAACACATAAGATTTTTAAATATATATAATGTTACAAAAAATAGCGATAAAATAAATTGGTCATGCTGTGAAGGGGCACCACCCAGGGGCTCAGGGAAGAATTAAGGGAAGAGGTAATTTTAAAATTCTTTTTATGTCACATAATCTGTTTAGGAGCAAAGTTAAAAAAAAGAAAAAGAAAAAGCTAGGAATGAGGGAGAGGAGTTCTAGGATCTTCCTTCCATATGGGGGAAATAAGAGAGAATCTAAATGAGAGATAGTTCTGGTCCTAAAAAATGTTACAAGTAAGCAGCTAGGGGTACTCACAGTCATCCAGGGATCCTAGGCTGTAGTCTCAGGACATTACGTGGTGGGGTTAAATCTCTCAGGTTAGAAACTAATAGGGAATTGAGGAGACAAAAATGAAATTATAGCCTAATCTAGTAATAATGAATGGCTGGGCATAGTCTGATCATTATCTATTGTATTGTTGCAAATCTGATGGGAGCCTGTTGAAGAAAGAGTATATCAGGGCTTCCCTGGTGGAGCAGTGGTTAAGAATCTGCCTGCCAATGCAGGGGACACGAGTTCGAGCCCTGGTCCGGGAAGATCCCACATGCCACGGAGCAACTAAGCCCGTGCGCCACAACTACTGAAGCCCGCGCACCGCAACGAAGAGTAGCCCCTGCTCACTGCAACTACAGAAAAGCCCACGTGCAGTAGCAAGACCCAATGCAGCCAAAAAAAAAAAAGAGTATATCAATATGCCCAGAAAAGAAACCAGGGTGGGGGTGGGAGTGGGGGTGTCAAATAGTACACCAGTGTTCCCCAAAGGAGAAAGTGTCCTGTCCAGGTAATTGTTTTCACCAACCCTATAGCAGAGTTAGGAACGTAGGTTTATCATAGGTTGATTTCATCTATCATCATTAGCATCTTTATTAAGTACCTGCTATTTGCCAGGTACCATGCTTAGTGCTTTTCATGTATTGCTCCATTTAATCCTTTCAACATCCCTAGTGTATAACTGCTCTTATTTTTTTCCCATTTTATATACAAAGAAACTCAGGCTTGGAAAGGTCAGATAACCTGCTCAGGATTTCAGAGCTTTTAAGTTGAGGAGCTAGGGTCACAAACTCCTAACACTCTACTATACAAGTCACACCTTTCCTCTCACCTTGAGATAGATTACCTATCTGCCAACTGTGTACTAGACCCTCTGCCTGGGTGTCTCTCAGACATTTACCAATGGCCAAGTAAACCCATCCTTTCTCCTATCCAGATCAGTCTCTCTCTGTGTTCCCTGCCTTGTCCAAGCAAAATGCATGAGTTCATGCCTTAGAGTAAACCATCATATAATAATTTCCCCTGTAAATTGCCTGTAAAAAAGGATGGGATATGGTGGAAGGCAGACAAGCATTCTGGTCAATTTATCACTGTCATCATTTATTTCAACTAACTGTCCTTTAACTATGCATCAGTTTCACATGTGTTTTGATAGTTTGCGTCTCTCCTAAGTCTGAAGTCTGCACTTCTCCATGGAGTTCAGCCTAACTTTTATCTCCCAGTGTCTTTAGTGAGTGTACATTTTTGCCTCTAATTGGATATTTTAAGGGGAAAGGAATTCTAATATCAGGACTTGAACCCTGAAAGGGTTCAAGAAGAAAAACCTCTGGCTGAAATGACCATCAAAAGATATCTGATAGGCTTAAAGCCTGACAGACCTGAAAGGGCAAAAAAGCATTTGGAAGTGACAAGCCTGTGTTCATTTCTGAGAGTTAGTCCAGGTGGATGAATAGAACTCTCCTGCCTGCTGTGTTGGTCATTTATGTAGTAGCTTCAGGCCCCATTAAATGGTGCTTGACTGCTGAATTTGGAGAGTACAGTTGAGCCTACAGTTGTAATACCGATAACTGGCCGTATCTTTTACATTTTAGGAAGACATCTCCCAAGTGGTTGGTCAAGGTGTGGTGGCAGGTCAGCAGAAGGCACTGGAATGTCCAACTGACAGCGTATGTAACTGACCCTTTATGTTTGCTCTACTCGGATGGTGTGTGTTATAAATGGGTTCCAGAAAAAAAGGAGATGGTTGCAATGAATTCTGATCCTTTATTACTCGGCAGGAAGTTAAGGTATGTCTTTCAACCTGAAGTCAACCCACAACTGTATCACCGATCCTGTGCAGGATGTGTGGAAATATCCTTTGTATGTCTTCCTGTACCAACACCCTAAGCAGGTGTTTAAAAGTGAGGCATCTCTGAAAACACACTTGCACCTAAATTCTGAGAGCCCCATGCCTTACATAATGTCATGAATAAAAATTTTAAGAAGGAGAGTTTGTAGTTTTATAGAATTATAAATGCAATAACAAGTGTTCCTTGTATTTATATAGTTTTTCTTCTTAAAAAAACTATAAATTTCTATCTGTCAAATTTTTGTCCTATTTTTGCCATTGAACTTTTTTTTGTGCTGCTAAAATTTATATTATTACTATATTAACTATTTTTATGTTTAAGGAACTATAGATTACTAGAGCTTACAGGAAATATATATTTCAAACATTGCCAAAGAAAATGCCTTTGTAATTAATTTCCAAAATTTACAAGCAGCTCATGCAGCTCAATAACAAAAAAACAAACAACCCAATGCAAAAATGGGCAGAAGACCTAAATAGACATTTCTCCAAAGAAGATATACAGACTGCCAACAGACACATGAAAGAATTCTCAACATCATTAATCATTAGAGAAATGCAAATCAAAACTACAATGAGATATCATCTCACACCAGTCAGAGTGGCCATCATCAAAAAATCTAGAAACAATAAATGCTAGAGAGGGTGTGGAGAAAAGGGAACACTCCTGCACTGCTTGTGGGAATGTGAATTGGTACAGCCACTATGGAGAACAGTATGGAGGTTCCTTAAAAAACTACAAATAGAACTACCATATGACCCAGCAATCCCACTACTGGGCATATACCCTGAGAAAACCATAATTCAAAAAGAGTCATGTACCAAAATGTTCATTGCAGCTCTATTTACAATAGCCCAGAGATGGAAACAACCTAAGTGTCCATCATCAGATGAATGG
The DNA here is from genome assembly GCF_949774975.1 of Lagenorhynchus albirostris. Classification (NCBI taxonomy): domain Eukaryota; kingdom Metazoa; phylum Chordata; class Mammalia; order Artiodactyla; family Delphinidae; genus Lagenorhynchus; species Lagenorhynchus albirostris. Next base: position 133,415,886 of record NC_083096.1, on the reverse strand, counting down.
ATAAAGAAGATGTGGCACATATATACAATGGAATATTACTCGGCCATAAAAAAATGAAATTGAGCTATTTGTAATGAGGTGGATAGACCTAGAGTCTGTCATACAGAGTGAAGCAAGTCAGAAAGAGAGAGACAAATACCGTATGCTAACACATATATATGGAATTTAAGGGGAAAAAAATGTCATGAAGAACCTAGGGGTAAGACAGGAATAAAGACACAGACCTACTGGAGAACGGACTTGAGGAGATGGGGAGGGGGAAGGGTGAGCTGTGACAAAGTGAGAGAGAGGCATGGACATATATACACTACCAAACGTAAAGTAGATAGCTAGTGGGAAGCAGCCACATAGCACAGGGATATCAGCTCGGTGCTTTGTGACCGCCTGGAGGGGTGGGATAGGGAGGGTGGGAGGGAGGGAGACGCAAGAGGGAAGAGATATGGGAACATATGTATATGTATGACTGATTCACTTTGTTATAAAGCAGAAACTAACACACCATTGTAAAGCAATTATACCCCAATAAAGATGTTAAAAAAAAAAAAGAAAATGCCTTTGTAAAGTATCCAAAATTATATGCTAAAAACAAGTAGGTGTAGAAAGAACCTTAAAAATAAGGTTCAACCGAAAACAATTTCACTTCAACTGAAAGTTGTAAGCGATTTTTAAAAATTAGAACCATATTTTTTTAATTTTATGTAATATATTTGCAAATAGTATTAATGTGCTAGTACTTTACATACTGCCACTTATCTCAAGACATATATCAAACATCTCTAAAATTTTATAACCATAGAATTTTAGAACTGGGGTAAATCCAAACATTCTCTGGCCTTTCTTTTCCCTGCTGAAAAGTAAGCACTTAAATATTTAAGTCATTCTCCTTTCAGAAAGTGATTATTACCCTTTTCTATAGCTGCAGAAGAGAAATGACCCAGAGATCATTGGGCAACATCTGCAGTGAAGCTGTGTCAGCTCATCATAAACAACTTCCCAACCATTTGAGCTATGACAAAAGGAATGAGATTCCTTGTGGAAATGGAATTTTTCATCCCTGAAGGTTTTCAGTCAGAAGCTAGCTGATCATTTATTAATATGTTATCAGAGGACATAAAAACATTAGTAGCTATTATTAATTGAACTCCTAAGTTGTTCCTGGAATAGTGATAGGTTTATTTATGTACTTTTATCTTCAGTCTCTACAACAACTTTGCAAGGTATAGAGGTATCACCACCAATTTACAGATGAGGACATTTAGGAGGTTGAGTGGCTTGCCTGTGATCACACAGCTGATTAGTAATAGAAAACTTAGTCTGTCTTCTTTTGAGTAGTGATTTTTTTTTCTTACCATGAAGATCTGATGAAGTGTAGACTCTTTCCCCAGAAAAACACTGGTAAGTATAACTTTGATACAACCGCAGCGGTTTTATAGTTCCTAGAATTCCCTCTATAAATCTCTTAGAAACCCATTTATCTTGTGTTAAGAATCCATGATTTAACTAAAAAATAAGTTTCAACTTAAAAAAACAAACACCCTCCCCCAAAAGAAAAACACACTTGACTGAGCTCCACACCCCTAGTGCCAATTTCTTTGGTCTAGAATGGGGGTTCCAGCATTCATAAATTTTAAAGGCTCCCTAGCAGTTCCTGTTATGAAGACAGGGTTGAGAACCCCTGGTTTAGTTAGGCTGGATGACTCCAACTCTGATGTTCAAATACAGTAACATTCAACAGCAAATCCAATCTGTCTTCTTTTTTAAAAAAATTTTTTTTGAATTTTATTTACTTTTTTATACAGCAGGTTCTTATTAGTTATCTATTTTAATATTTATTTAATTTTTTTTATACAGCAGGTTCTTATTAGTTATCCATTTTATACACATCAGTGTATACATGTCAATCCCAATTGCCCAATTCATCACACCACCACCCCCAACCCCTGCCGCTTTCCCCCCTTGGTGTCCATACGTTTGTTCTCTACATCTGTGTCTCAATTTCTGCCCTGCAAACTGGTTCATCTGTACCATTTTTCTAGGTTCCACATATATGTGTTAATATATGATATTTGTTTTTCTCTTTCTGACTTCATTCAGTATGATAGTCTCTAGATCCATCCACATCTCTACAAATGACCCAATTAAAAAAAATTTTTTTACATAATTTTTAAAGGTTACAGTCCACAAATCCAAGTTTTCTAATCTTTCATACTTGGTAGTTTGGTTTTATGTCAATGGATGAGTCGTGGGAGCTATGTTCCTCCATCACCACATCTACCAACAAGTGGTCTGCCTCTAAACATATGTTTGTTTCACTTGGTTTCTATGGACGACTCCCTTATTTTTTCAACCCATATCTATTAGAAACCTACCTAGTATGCACAATGAAATGGATGCTACATGAACTGGGAAATAAAGATGAGCAACAAACATTCTCTGCTGTTAATAAAAGTCATGATGTAGTGATGACCGTCTCTTGTGCTTTTCTGTTTTAAAATTCACACCATTTTTCATAAAAGAGCTCTGTAGCTGGCATTTAGCTTTATTATCAATTTTCTTTCTTGAGATTACACAAAGGAAAGGTGACATAAGTACTGTGAGTTAAGATTATGTTCAATTGCTGCAAGAAGTTTCTCTTTTACCTAACGGTGTGGCTGTGATCAGTTTGAGGATGACATGGTATCTCCATGGTGGCACGGACCCAAGCACCTCTTATCTGATTACTGTACCATTATTTGATTACTCTACCATCCTCAAACTGTAGCATCCATTTTTTTGCTGCTCCAGTTATTACCATTGCATCCACATTTCGTCTAAAGAAGGGGAAGGCAAGATTGTTCTCCTTAAGAAAATGACCTGAAAATTGTACAGTTCACATTTGTTTACATACCATTGATCATACACTAGTCTGTAGTCATGTCTGGCTTCAAGGAGGCTGGGAAGTGTGGTCTTTAGAGTAATTGGATATTTAGGTGGTTCCATTGTTCAGTTTTCTCGTAGTAACCCCTAGTTTGTCATTGTTTCACTTTCTTCTTTTTAAAATCACTGAAAATATATATTCAAAAAAGTCTTTTTAAATAAGTGAATGGTCATTATTAAATGATGGTGATAGAAAAACTGCAGAGAAAAAAAAAAGAACATCAGTAGAATCATAACCTAGCAACTGTTTGATAAACACTTTAAACTTGCAACATTCTTCAAATGCCGACTTTTAGTCCTACTTCTTCCTCTAATTAGCTGTATGATTTCAGATGTCACTTGACGTTTGTGTCTTGGTTTCTTTATCTGTATCTTCCAGCTGGGGATGGGTTTCCTGGCTAACTACAGATCCAGAAGGCAGGCCAGGTCACTACCTATATTTCTTAACTGCCTGTTAAGCAAGCATGGAGTCCTTTTGGTTTTTCTTAGTTTTCTAATACTAATATTCATTAGAGATATTATCAACAAAAATTCAGAATTACAAGTTAATTTTCCAAAGCTTGCACAGCAAAGGTCTCTGTACCTTCAGTGAATTACAGATTTATTTCCTACTCTGAGTTTCCATGTCTTCAGTTTTTCTCTCTGCATTCATTCATTCATTCATCAAACATTTATTGAGGCCCTACTATGTTCCAGGCACTGGGAATCAAAGGTGAATAAGCATTCTTTTAGGTGAATTGAAGTGTAATGATGTACCTGGGTTTGTTGTCTCTTCCTAACCCTAATGCTCAATTAACCTACCTCAGGCATCTTTGACTATGTTAATATGTCCAGAAAAGTTGGGCAGTGTCATGTGCTGAGAACATCTGCAGCACAGATGTTTTTCACTAAACACAGCACAGATATACAGACTTCACACTGATTTCATCCTGTAAAAATGCTTCCTGGCCCCAGCTGCATACACAAACCAAAAAGATAGCTTCTATCCTTCTTCCCTTCCTTGATCCATCCTTCACCGAAGCATTTTAGATATAAAGTTAAATAGGGAAGCATGGGGAATGGGACAAAAATCATCCTAACTTCCCCATGCCACCTCTCCAACTCCAAATTTTCAAGAGGCATTATTGGAGTGCACCATTGTTTTGGTAACAATACACCAATTTTAAAGTCTTCTCTTGTTACCTTTCTCCTCTCTGACATTCATCTAATTTTCCTTTCTTTTGTAGGCCGGCAGCCAAATGAAACAGCAAAAATATTCAACGAAAGTCTCCTTCAGTTCACAAGAGATCCCTTTAGCACCATCTTCATACCATTCAGCAGATACAGACTTCACAGGCTATGGTATGAGTCTTTCTCTGAGCAGAATTGAATCCACTCATCAAACCTTAGAAAAAGAAGGGATTGTGATGTCCTGAAGAGAGCACTGGACCAAGAGTCAGGAAGCCTGGCTGGCATCCCTGCTCTACTTCCTGGGCTTTGGGACGTGGGCAGGTCACTTTACTTCCAAAATCATTTTTTCTCATCTCCACTAGTGGGATTGCCTATTACTTATTGAATATAAAAGTAGTAGCACAAAAAAGGCCCTCAGTAAATGCTACTTGAATCTGAGTCTTGCAGATTATTCTCTAGTCTCTCCAAAATATTGTGTTTAGTTCATGAGTAATGTCTCTTAAAAATCACATTGAACCAAATTGTAGCCTTGCGTATGTCGATGTAAGCTATTTAAAGACTTGATTTTCAGTGCTTAAAGAAATTGTTAATCACTTTCTCTCTTTGAATTCCTGGATTGAATTATGCTGACTAATGGTTGAAAATAGACCTTCAAAATGAATAATGAGTATTTCCATTTTGCTTTTATGGAATGTAAGTCAGTTTTAAAAGAAGGACTATTTAAAACACATGCTCACCAATGGCAAAGCATAACCCTGCATGAATTTAGCAGACCTGACACCTTTATGGTATTTGCATTTTACATATTTTTCATGAATATTAACTCATAAAAAATTTATGAGCAGGTATTATTCTAAAGCACTAGATTTTTTACTAAAATACTTGATGGATGCGGTCAGCAAACTATGACCCCTGGGTCACAGTTGGCCCACCATCTGTTTTTATATGGTCTGCAAGCTAAAAATGGTTTTCACATTTTTAAAAGGTTGAAAAAAATCAAAAGAATGTTTCATGAAAATTATATGAAATTCAGACTTCAGTGTCCATAAATAAAATTTTATTGGAATACTCATTTGTTTAGGTATTGTCTACGGCTGCTTTCACACCATAAGGGTAGAGTTGAGTAGCGGCACCAGAGCCTCTATGGCCTGTAAAGTTCCAGATATTTACCGTGTGGCCTCTTACCAAAAAAGTTTGATGACTCCAATGTAGACCAATTGAGTTTTGATAATATATATCCCATATCTTTACCTCTATAGCAGAAATTAATCATCCCACAATTTAACCTGTGGAAATTGTATTCATTCAGCCATCCACTTACCAAACAGTGACTGGGGGCTTGGTAGGAGTGAGGCTTTGGGCCGGATTCTATGAGAGAAATAAATACCAAGACTGACTCAGGACTGGCTATAGGGTAGCCAGAGGCAGAAGCAGAGGAGGGAAAGAAATGCCTCCTCCAGTATCTCTTACTATGTTTTCTCTCCTCACTCAAGAGACTAAGCTAGTGATTTACATAAGGAGTATAAACTATTTAAAGCATCCACGAAACTATGACACTGTCATACATTGTTTTTATTGGAAATTAGTGAACAATGTAGCATGAAATACGTATGTTGCCAAAAGATCTTGAGTCAAATTAGGTTTACGATTTACTAGCCTTCTGATATGGCCTTTTTAAATTGTTGCGAGGTTGTGTCATTGTTACACAAGAGGCCATTCGATTAATAAATTCCACGTGGTCAGGAGCGGTACCTATATGAAAGCCACACAGTGCCAGTCCCTGGGCTGGGCACCTCAGGCACATTGTTTCTTTAATTCCTCAGACAGCCTCCTGGATAATGATTACGTGCATTTTTCTGATGACGAATGATCCTCAGCTGCACCCACTATTAATTTCCTTCTTGGGAACTCACATCCACTTCTGTACCACCCCGAAACTTGTGCCCTTTGGTCCTGAAGACAATGATTATCGCTGAGTCAGAGCAGAGCCCTCACAGGCTTATTTAGGGCCAGTGTTCTTTTGTTTTCTAGCAAGTGTCAGCAAACTTCTTCTGTAAGGCGTCAAGGAGTAAATATAAGGCTTGCGGGCCACGTGGTCTCTCTGTTGCAGCTACTCAGCTCTGCTGTTAGCAGCCGTAGACTAGATGTAAATGAATTAGCAGGGCTGTGTTCCAGTAAAACTTTATTTAGAGACATTAAAATTTAAATTTCATATAATTTTCACATGCGCTGAAATGCCATTTTTCCTTGGATTTTTGTTTTTCAACCTTCTGAAATAAAAACCATTCTTGATCCTCGGGCCATAGTGTGCTGGCCCCAACTTGTACAGAGGTCTGTGGATCTCAGCTTAGCCCCTGTGCACTAGCAGCAGCTGACCAGCAGATGGGGCCCTTTATTATCAGACCTTTACCAAATTATATCACTGTGTAAGAATCAGTACTCATGATGATCAAGACCAGTTATCAAAAAAGATGACGTTCTCTAGAAAATATTATTTGTATAAGAGTCTCTTGAAACTAACATTTTGAATGTTTGGATTTTTCAGTGGGCTAGGTTTGACTGAAGATGCATATGTGTTAATATTTTTTTCCCCCAGTTTTTAGAAAATCCCAGTCTAAAACAATGATTTTTAAAAGTAAAACAGCAATAACTCTTTTCACAAGCCTTTTCAGTTATGGACCCGGCAATTAATTCTACAGTGTTGTGTTTATAACACTTTTTTTTTTTTTACTATGTATATTTATATTTGGGGATCATTTTTAGGTGATGTTATTTTCAGTTGTGCCATACTTCATTGATTAGATACTTTATACATTTTAATTCATATGATATGCTCTAATTGAAAGTACTTAAGCACTATTTCTTAATTAGTATTTTATAACTGTAGCTCAGCATTTATACCAGTCTTTATTCTCATTATAACATCTACCTATATGTACTTAATCATTTAATCAACTTAAATTTTTCCATACCAGTTTTCATGGTATATATTAAGATTTTAAAAATTTCAAGTATAACTAAAATGGTTGATCGTGTGGGTTGGTGGTAGCTATTGTTTTCATCTCAAAAGTGTCATAGGAAAACGTCATGTTTCATCCCCGGGTGAATGGGCAGTAGTGACCCAGCTTTTCACTTCATGGTGCTTGGGAGGAAAAGAGTGAAATGATAAACACATGTAAGCACTGCACTCCCCGAGCAGTGGAGTGTGCAAGCTGAGCTGCGTCTCCTCCTTGCCAGTCATTCTTGTGTTCACTCCTTCTTCAGGTGGTTTCCATGCTCCTATGTCAGTGGACCCTGCCACGTGTCCCATTGTTCCTGGCCAGGAAATGATTATAGAAATATCTAAGGGGCGTTCAGGGCTTGGTCTCAGCATTGTGGGAGGAAAAGACACACCCTTGGTAAGTTTCTAGAAGTGAACTATATCCACTGGCACAGAGTTAGATGCTGAGCCTTATTATGGCCTTGGGTCACTTCTGTGGAAGACTTCGCTTTTTCATAGTACGTAAGTATATGAACTATTGTTATTATGATCATTATCATCATTATTATATAGTGGACTGCTACATAAAAGTATACATCACTTACTCCACTCCCAAAATTTAGGCTTGGCTTTATTTTATTTATTTATTGCGGTACGCGGGCCTCTCGCTGTTGTGGCCTCTCCCGTTGCGGAGCACAGGCTCCGTACGCACAGGCTCAGCGGCCATGGCTCACGGGCCCAGCCGTTCCGCGGCATGTGGGATCCTCCCGGACCGGGGCACGAACCCGTGTCCCCTGCATCGGCAGGCGGACTCTCAACCACTGCACCACCAGGGAAGCCCGGCTTGGCTTCATTCTGACCATGTTCACGTCTACTCGTAATTTTTTTTAATTGGTCTAGAATGTTAATTTTTACTTGAATTATGGATCTTTGATTATTCAGTATTTTGATTGTCACTGATCAACAGTGCCATTAAAGTGTAAAAGTTCCTGGGTTTTGATTTACAAAAATGTGATTAATCAATGTGCATGTATTACTTGAATAAGTAATACATGCACATTATTCAAAGTTAAACTGACACAGAGGATATAAAGTGAATGGTAAATCTCCCTCCTATCCTTTTGCCCTAGCCTTGCCCTTCAACCCCACCCCCGATCCCAACCAGGGCCTCCCCCTAGAGACAGCCACTCTTACTAATGAATATGCTTTTAAACTAACATTTTGGTATTTCTTTTGCTCATTTTATTTGGTAAGAAGTAAATTGTATATTTACAGTTAAAACAAGTATAGTATCAAAATAATTCTTTCCATTTTTGACATAAATATGTTTCTGTGTTAGTACTGTTGGAGGGGGCAGGGAATCCTGTTCTATTCTTCTGTAATGAATATTAGTCCCCAAAGGCACTAGGCAACTCAAGAACAGCATAGGCTGCAGAAACCAGGGTCTTACCGCCTTCTACATGTTTCCTTGTCATGTTCCCCCTCTCTCCCACTATCCGGACTGATCTAGAGAAGCCTATGTTTAGTTTGACCCTACTAGTGAGCCACCTGAACCTGAATGTGCGCAGCGGCTGGTGTTTATTTATTAAAGGATTTTGTTTCCTTCAGCTCAATTAAAGTATTGTTAAACCTTTTCTCCAGGGTTCAGAATAATTTATTTCCTGAATTACTCCGCCTTGGCCTGTGCAGGCAGGAACTGCTGTGTGTAGCGTCCAGCGTGCACTGTGACGTTTTCATCAGGTTGGGTGGAATTGGGAACACCTGGAGTCAGCCAGCTCAGCCAGTTTTAGCTCCCAGCCCTTTCATGGGTCTTTGGCTCCTTAAGGTCCCAGAACTTTTCTACTTTGTTTGTTGTCTGGCTTGGAATGCTCTCTGTTCAGCTTTTGTCATTGAGGAAAGGGGCAAACTCTTCCTTAGAAGCTTCCCTTCAAGTGATTTGGTCTAGGTTATATTTTCAAATTGTGCTTTTAATAATGCCTTCTAATTATATGTGATCTGGCCTTTGAACAGTTCATAGAATCACTTCAGCCATCCAGCAAGCTCCTACTGTACCAGGAGGACCACCAGTAGAGGACCAGACCAGTGTTACCCAGACCCACATGCATCCCAGCCTCTTAGACTCTCTCATCTCCCCTCAAACTGCTCTCTTCTTGCACCACCTACCCGCCCATCAAGATTCTGTACCTCCTCCAGCCCCCGCCCCACATCTTCCCTTGCTTCTCCAGCCTCCATGATCTCTCCTCAGCTGATCTGGGAGCTGATGGCTGACCATCCCTCTCCTTTAGCTCTCAGCCATACTTCCTCTCTACCATTCCCAGCTGGGGCAGGTTCCTTAACCTCTCGATTTCCTGATCTATTAAAGGGGACTGTAATACCTTGTAGAGTTACCAGGAGGATCAAAGAGATGACCTTAGCCTGGTGCCTAGTACATGGTAAGCAACTGCACAAGACATGTACCTTCTCCAAGCCTCAGTTTCCACATATACTAAGTAAGCCCAATAATCCCAACTCACTTGGTTGTGGTGAGGATCAGAGACTTTGTAAACAGTAGAAGATTTTCTGTATATACATACATATCATTGTTCTACGAAGGCCATCGGGGTAGTTTTCAGAGACTGCTGGTTGACCTTGAACGTTAGAGATGTCTGCCTCCCATAGCCTGTCGCCTCGCTTTCCCAAAGAGATGTTCTTGAATAGTAAATAAATTGAATTTGTATAAAGTTCTGTTTGAAATGAACCAGAGAAATTACGCTTTAAGGAAATTCTTCAGTGAATTCTTTCATAAAGAAAAAGTCACCCTCTGATTTATTTGTTGTAAATATACGTCTCTTAATAACTGGTTAAAATAAGAGAGCATTAGATTTCCCAGAGGGAATTGGAAGACTTCAATCAGCATGTCTGGCCTAGCTGAATGAGTTTGTTGGCTGATTTTTTTTTTTCCTTTCGTTGTTATCGATTTGATTTTTGCTTTGTGTGGGTTGGTTAGATGTGCCTTGTCTGCTCTTGGGTCTTTAATACTGTGTACATTTGTGCTGCTGGCCACCAGCTTGAGGGCTTCCACTGCTTGACATCACCTTCTGCATCCTGCATGAGAGGCTGTTTGAGAAATACCATGCTCTGCTTCTCTTGCTACCATGAGGCAGCCAAAAAAAATTCTTTAAGAGCGTCTTGAGATTCATAATATATGGTTCTGCCTTTTGAAACTGCAAATCCCATTGTCCTTGGAAGCACCACTTAAAAATGAGAAATGAGACACAGCTTTTATTTCCTAACCTCAGGTACCTCATCAAAAGCTGTAAGTTAGACTCACAATATATAGGCATGATATTTTGGTGAGGCTGAACAGGAGGTGGGTGGAAGGTGCTTTAACAAATAAAACCATTGTTTACCACAGTGAGGGTCTTTCTTTTTTCCTTTTCCCCCTGCCTGGCTCCAAATTCTGATATGGGACACATAGCCTAATTGACCCTCCAGGTCACTTTATCCAGTCGGGTCCTGGGAGTGCATCCAGCCAGCAGGAAGTTAGCGAACAAAGATGAGAGCATATTAAAGGAAATCGTGGACAATGTTGAGATCCACTGACAGAAGCACCTTTGCACTTGCTTATTTGCATCCTGATATGCATCCTTATTTTAGCTCTGGTGCTGGGAAAGAGCACATTCTAAGGGCTGGTGATCCTTCTTAAGCATTTGCCCCAAACCACCCCCCCCTTCCCCACGCCCAGTTAGGGTTTCTGTGCCCTCTTTGTTGTGTGTCCAACAGATATTTTTTTGCCATCTTTAGAGGAATTAAGCCTCTGGGACTTGGCCTTGACACCACATAAGTTCTATCTGCTATAAATAGTTTCTCTGGATCCAAGACAGGTGGTTTCTGAGATCACAGAGGGAGATCTCACTTAGCATCTCATTGTATTTGCACCCAGTCATCTAAAATAGACCTCTTAAAATGCCAAGGTAATGCTGAGGGTGACCCCCTTGGGAAGGTTGAGGAGCACACCTGGACCCAATCCTCAGTGACAACCTTTTCTTCTGTTGTTTTAACCATATGATGTGTCCCCAGGTCTGCTTTTGGTGAGTGTGGCTCCTCTGATAGGAAGCATGTGTTTGCTCAAAGGCTGCCCTTTGCTTAGTGCTAAGGATACAAAATTGAATGAAATAACCCTGCCCTTAAAGAGCTCACACACTCATTTAAGTTGATTCTACTGCCTTTAATGTTTGTGGTCTATATAGGGGATCAACCAATGAAAAATCCTAATAGGGACTGTTAAAATAGGGAATTTCTCTGGAAAGTGGAAAAAAGTAAATCTGTAGTATGAACTTTCTAGATTTAATTAATACAGGCTAATTTTTATGTGTTTCTTGTAAGCAGGTGTCTTAGTCTGTTCAGGCTGCTGTAACAAAATACCACAGACTGAGTGGCTTACAAACAACAGAAATTTATTTCTCACAGTTCCGGAGGCTGGAAGTCCAAGATCAGGGTGCCAGCATGGTCGGATGAAGGCCCTCTTCTGGGTTGCAGGTTTCTTGTATCCTTCCATGGTGAAAGGAGCAAGGGAGCTCTGCAAGGGGGCCTCTTTTCTTTTTTGCGTTTTTTTTTTTTTTGGTGATACGCGGGCCTCTCACTGCTGTGGCCTCTCCCGTTGCGGAGCACAGGCTCTGGACGCTCAGGGTCAGCGGCCACGGCTCACGGGCCCAGCCGCTCCGCGGCATGTGGGATCTTCCCGGACCGGGGCACGAACCCGTGTCCCCTGCATCGGCAGGCGGACCCTCAACCACTGCGCCACCAGGGAAGCCCAGGGGGCCTCTTTTATAAGGGAACTCATCCCATTCATGAAAGCTTTGCCCTCATGACCTTATCACCTCTCAAAGACCCTGCCTCCTTTGAGCAGGGGCACTAGGATTTCAACAATTGCATTTAAGGGAGGCACGCAGCCAGGAAACCAGATAAGGCACATTACATAAAAGAGATCGTATATTAATTAATATTTTTAAAATTTCCTTCCATCCATCTATCTAGCCATCTTTTCATCCTGTCTCCCTCCGCCCCCTTTTTGGTCTTGGAGAGGTAATTTGCATGAAATCCTGTGGCTCAGAAGACTTGGCATATTCTGCCAAATGGAAGACCATGGACTCTTACCTCTTATGATGCTTGCATCATATTTCTTACACCTGTCCTGGAATCCCTCAGTGCCCCCTTCTCAGAAATGTTTGCTTACTGATTAGAAGTTTTATTTGCAGTGTCCTCAGAAGAACTAAAATACAGCTCTCCAGTGTCATTTATGGGGGTTATTTTAGTATCAGTCTTGGGAATTCTAGAGAAGAGAAAGAAAAACTTAAATGTTTTATTTAAGCATATTGGCAGACTTGAACTGTTCTTGGGATTGAGCAAATGAAGTGAAGAAAGAATGAGGAGAGTTGCTCCAGAACCCTCACTCTGCATTTTCCTTTCTCTGAGTACCATTGTCAAAGGTCCCAGACTATAGACAGTGTTTCTATTAAACCTAACAGGCAGCATAGCAGAGTAATGATGCTGATTCTGCAGTATCAGAATCCCAGATCTTTAACTGTGGTGGGACCTTGGACAAGAGACTTAACCCTTCTGAGTTAAATCTGCTTCTTTCTTTGTAAAACAGTGGTGATGACCACCAAATCTACCTCTTAAGGTTGGAAGGTTGGCATGGAGATTAATTAAGATAAAGAATATTAAGGACTTTTCTCAGTGCCTGTCTGCACTGAGTTCAGTTATTATTAATTATCGTTAAACATTCGTCTTAAAGTAGATCCTTTGCTCCCTTCATCTGTGTGTCTTTAGTATGTTTCCTGCATATTGAGAAACATGACTCTGTTTCTAGATAATTAGCCATTTGTTTTTCAGCATCAAACTTTTAAAAAGTGACGCAGGTACTGTTCTTAATACATAATTGATAAACATCATCTCATTTAACCTTCACAACAATCCTATAGGAGAAGTAGTAGCGTTATCCCCATTTTATAAGTGAGGAAACCGAGACACAGGTAAGCGAGGTAACTTCTCCAAGGACACAATACTAGCAGTTGGTCCGTTTGGAGTTTAATTAGACAGTCTGACTCAAAAGCCGCACTGTTGGGACCCCTTTTCTAGCACTACCACTCTGTGTCGTCAACCTGCACCTGGGAAAGGGAGTTATCCATCTCACCCACCAGACCCTAAGCTTCTTGAGAACAGACCTGTTTATTTTGTGTCTTTGGTACCCCATATAGAGCCTTGCACACTTAAAAATATGACTCTAACCAGCCTCGTTGTACTCACTCTGAATTCCAGCCATGCCAGCCTTTTGCAGTTCCTTTAATGAGCCTTGTTCCCACCTGATGCAAGGCTTTGGCACATGCCGTTAGATCTGTCTGGAGTGCTTCTCTGACCGGTTTTAGCTATAGCTAGAGTATTCTGTTCATTTCTGGGCATAACTATGTGGTTGACAAGAACATTGTTGGAACCACGTTATCTCAGGAAGAATTGAACAGACTGGAAAAGGGAAGACCAGGAAGGACAACAATGACTTTCTGCAAGCATGTAAGGTTATCTTCTTGTGGATGAAGGATGAGAACAATTCAGGTGCTCCCAAGGTGCCCAGTGAAAAACAGGTTTCACATTATTTTAAGGAAGAACTTCCTAAACATCAGCTGAGCAAAGGTGGCATGAACTGCCTGGAGATAGTGAGTGCCCCATCTCAGGAAATATTTTGACAAAGGCAGGCAGCCACTCTGCAAGGATATTATTATTATTAGACTTTGTTTTTTAATCAAGGAGCAACATTTACATTTATAAATCTCTTTTGCAAAATGATAGTATAAGAAAATTCATTCTCCTCCCACCCCCTTTGCCTTCCTATCTCACAAATTTCTTAAAACTTCAAAGTCCTGAGTTTTTTAAACTAGACAATAAGGCATAATTATTGTTCTGTTGTTTTGTTTTAGGGAAGCTATTAATTGTTATCACTTTTGGAAAGGAAAGTTCATAAATATAAGTCCTAGTTGCTATACTAGTATTCTTCTGGGTCCGGAGACAAGCTTATCTCTTTGCAAGAGGAATACAGTTAGACTTAGGGCAATTGTTTTATCTTTATATTCTTGGTACCATCCTGTTGTAAATGAGGTCAGTGGATTCCCTGGATAGATTGTAAAATTTAGATATTCATAGTATTAAAAAGGCCTGGGAATGTCATATTCAGAATCTTGTCATTTCTCTCCAAGTTGCACACCTGTAACTTTTTCACCACCTGATTTAGTACCAGTTTAATTCATTCTTATTTAACAGAAGTTCTCTAGGGCAGGTCCATTAGCAAGAAGCATCAAGATAGAAGGACTCTCCCATTTGGACACTATGTGGCGAAGTTCTTCCATCTAGAAATTGACGTGAAGAATATCTGTCCTTTAGCTATAACCATGTGTCAGGTTCTGAGGTGACCTGATTTAACACTTCACCATGCTGCATACCATTGTTTAGCTGTTACAGCTTCTGACCATTTAACTGTAGGACTGTGGCAACTTAAAGCACTAGATATTTTTTAAAGTAAGCAGAGTAGAAAACTATTTTACATTTGATTAAGTGTTTTATCTTGCTGTTCTCCTTCAAATGAACTTTGCACAGTCGTTTGTTTCATGAGGAGCGTGGTTTGCTTTGGCGTGTAAACCCCCAAAGCCAAGTTCCTTTTACTGTTATTGCTTAAGTCATGTATTTTTATACAAAACATCTTATTACCTTAGTTTTATTTTAAATCAAAGCAGAGTTTGCAAAAAGTCCATGAATCACACTGAAAGAATGTTAACGAATAGTACCTCTGAATTTCCAGATCTGGGCATTTCTGATCTTAAAGGATATGACTGTAAGCAAAAATATTATGCAAGCTGAGTAAAATTTAGATAAATAAGTACCAGATGGAACTATAGGGACTTATAAACTATAATGCAAATATTATCCCATTTCCTTAAACCTATATTTCAGTATGAAAAATAATATTCATATTGATAAGTATCAACTTTTTGCTAAATCAGACTTGGCAGAGGAACTCTATTTTAAGTAAATATAAAACAGTTTCTTTTCTGAGCTTGAAGAGAAAGCTTTTCAAAGTCTTAAAATGTGAAACATTTTTATATATTCAGAGCAATTTTTTTTTTTTTGGCCGCGTTGGGTCTTTGTGGCTGCACGCGGGCTTTCTCTAGTTGTGGCAGGCGGGGGCAACTCTTCGTTGTGGTGCGCGGGCTTCTCATTGCGGTGGCTTCTCTTGTTATGGAACACAGGCTCTAGGCACGCGGGCTTCAGTAATTGTGGCACGTGGGCTCAGTAGTTGTGGCTCATGGGCTCTAGAGCACAGGATCAGTAGTTGTGGCGCACGGGCTTAGTTGCTCCGCGGCATGTGGGATCTTCCTGGACCAGGGCTCAAACCCGTGTCCCCTGCATTGGCAGGAGGATTCTTAACCACTGTGCCACCAGGGAAGCCCTCAGAGCAATTCTTATATTAGCTGTTTTATTGCTGTGATTTTCATTCCACGTTTTAGTTACGTATAAATAGTGTGCAAGAATTTGCAATCCCTGAGTTTGAGTTTTAGGAAAGCTTACCTAGTCCATTGCTTTGACACACACACACACACACACACACACACACACACACACACAGAGAGAGATTGCTTCCTGTGTAACTGATCATTTAATCCTTACTTTTTAAAAATATTTATTTATTTATTTTTTTGGCTGCGTTGGGTCTTTGTTGCTGCACGCAGGCTTTCCCTAGTTGCGGCGAGCGGGGGCTACTCTTCGTTGGGGTGCACGGGCTTCTCATTGGGATGGCTTGTCTTTGTTGAGGAGCACAGGCTCTAGGCGTGTGGGCTTCAGTAGTTGTGGCTCACAGGCTCTAGAGCGCAGGCTCAGTAGTTGTGATGCACGGGCTTAGTTGCTCCGCGACATGTGGGATCTTCTCGGACAAGACTTGAACCCATGTCCCCTGCATTGGCAGGCGGATTCCTAACCACTGCGCCACCAGGGAAGTCCCTAATCCTTACTTTTACTTTTATGTCAAAAGAGCCTCTATGTCTATTGCTGATTTAATGCTTATTTATGTTATCTATAGTTTATTACGTGAGAATATTTCAGTATTCCAAAGTTATAGGTACTGAACACTGTGATCCCTTTTCCTTCTCTTTGAAGTGTTTGGTAGGTGCAAGTCTTCATACCCTACCCCAAGCATATTAGAATAGATGAATAAATTGAGATTAGGATATATAGAGACTCTGTTTCTTTTGTAGCAGAGTTTTATGGGGATTAATTGGAGTCTTGACTGTGT
Source organism: Lagenorhynchus albirostris (assembly GCF_949774975.1). Classification (NCBI taxonomy): domain Eukaryota; kingdom Metazoa; phylum Chordata; class Mammalia; order Artiodactyla; family Delphinidae; genus Lagenorhynchus; species Lagenorhynchus albirostris. Next base: position 133,399,504 of record NC_083096.1, on the reverse strand, counting down.
TCTGAGATTCTTAGAAAATCTGTGTTGTGAACTCTGTTTAAAAGGGAGCAGAATAGAGAATCCAGATTTTAAAAACTGTGATTCCAAGTGTGATAGATAAGGTCCTTTGACTCTTGCTGACTTCCCTTCTATAACTATAGCCCCTTCAGGTTTTCTGAACAGAAACAATTATATATTCAGTCTCTGAGGTTGGCAAGCAAAACTACATCAATTTGATAAATACTATACTTCTTCTTAAGTAATAATCTTATTGTATTCATGGTGGGAAAGCAGTACATTAAATGTACTCCAAATTATAAAATTGTTAAATGAGAAAAAAATCATCTTAGAACAAAGGAAATAAGATAATTATTGACTACATTCTGCCTTGGGTCCTGCATGTTCTTATGAAATATTGAAAGTAACCTCTTAACCTTTTGCTTCTTATGAATAGATGAGGGTATGCCAAATACTTTTTGCATCAAAGAAGGGGAAGAAGATTCTTGGTCTGAAAGTAGGGAAGATTAGCTACTTTGCAACTTGTCTTGGATCATCTTTGCATTTTACCCTTGTAATTGGTTCAAAAAATATAGATCCACAAAACACATTGAGTATAAGCATAATAACGCATGCCACAGCATAAGAAAAATGTGTTGATTCTTCTCACCCTGGGTTAATCAACCCACTGCCTCAGTGTACCAAGGACAGCCAAGAGCTGCCTTGGGCCACATGAGTCCTGCCATCTCTATTACAGATAGCATATGTCTGCATTTCTACCTTTATCAGCTTTCACATTAGGTTTCCCAGTTTTGTTGTAGTCAGGTAACACCAGGGAAAAGCAACAAGAGGAAGTACAGTCAGTTCTTATTCATGGTAATTACGTTATATAAAGTTGCAGCAAACACTGAATTAATGAATACTAAACCATTGCTTCTAGAGGAAAGACAGGGTTAGATTCCTCCTCCAAACCTCTGGTCACAACATTTTTAGCCGATGATAAATATATAACCTTGTTTTATGTGTGTTTCTGATTAAAGATACTTTATTCAGTACATATTGTTGACTCATTAACATTGAATGGCCAACAGCTCTATAACTCATAATCGAATGAAGGTTGTCTACCACATGTAATTTCTCGGTAAGGCACATAACAGCACAAAAATGCGAAACATGTGGCACTAAGAAGACCCTTTAAGGGAAGCTTGTTTCCAGTATGAGAGCTGAAACAAGAAAGCATAATGTTGCCTTGTTCTACCTCAGCTAGGAACAAGTGAATCAAGGCAACTCAAATTTTTCACCACTCTGCTCACGTCTGCAAATTACCGTGAATGCACCAAGAGCATTGATTTGGGGAAGCAGGGGAATTTGCAAATACAGAATCCACAAACAATATGTTTCAACTTGATTGAAACAGAAAAATCAAAATATCTGGGAACAGGACTCTTGTAGTCTGGTTTACATCTTGTTGGCATCTGGATGGTCTGTTGGACTTAGCCCTGAACAGTCCATGACTTGAGAAAAAATAACCTAAAATGTCCTTGTTGCATAATCTTTCTTGAAAAGAAGCAATCAGTTATATTGTAGGATCAGCATTGTAACAGGAAAATTAGAAATTAAAAAAATGGACCAAGACTGGTGTCATTCATCCTTAGAGTTGTGAATTTTGATCGCTCTGACATATATGTGTTCCTTCCTTTATGTGCCACATGTGCCTCTTAAACCTTAGATATATATGTATTGGGAGCCCTCATTAGCAGTTATTTAAAATCTCTTTGGCTGACACTTTGTTTGACATTACATATATAATCTTATTTCATCCTCAAACTCTAACAGGTAGGATTTCTGAGTTCTGTTTTACAGAGACAGAAACACTGGTTCCGACAGTGTTAACTTAATAGAAATATTAAGTTGTGATAGAAATATCACAAACCTATAAGTGGCAGAGCTAAAATCTGAACACAGGTTTATGTGGCCATAGCCAGTACCATTCCCACCATGTGTTGCTGCCTTCCATTGTTGACAGGCTGGAAGATTCCTCTGGCTGACTTGATAAAGTCTGTAGTAGATTAAAATTGACCATAGGGCTTCCCTGGTGGCACAGTGGTTGAGAGTCCGCCTGCTGATGCAGGGGACACGGGTTCGTGCCCCGGTCCGGGAGGATCCCACATGCCGCGGAGTGGCTGGGCCTGTGAGCCATGGCCACTGAGCCTGCGCATCCAGAGCCTGTGCTCCGCAACGGGAGAGGCCACAACAGTGAGAGGCCCGTGTACCGCAAAAAAAAAAAAAAAAATTGACCATAAATTTTGTGCAGTTTTTTCAGATTCCTCGAATCTGAGCTGACCCATTGACTTGCTTTGACCAATAGTAGTGAAAGTGGCATTGTGTGGCTTCGAGAGGGCTTACAGCTTAGCTCTTGTCCTCTTGAAATACTGCCACCTTGAGAACAAGCCGGGAGTGGTCTCCTGGAGGATGACATACACCATACGGAGAGAGCACTTGGAGGGAGAGGGACCCAGCCATCCCAGCTGAGGCCCCCGCCAACCTAACTGCAACCTCACAGGAGAGCCCAACTGACACAGCGTAGAGCGCAAGAACTGCCCTGCTGAGGCCAGCCCAGAGTGCCACCCTACAGAATTATGAACAAACAAATGGTTTTAAGCCACTACATTTTGCAGCAAAAGATAACTAATACAGTCCGACCCAGCCCCCATATCTTTCTGATCTCTCTTAGCCTATGAGAGTTGCTATTCTTCTGGTCTGTCATTTGGAAGGAGGTCTTGGGCTTCCCTGGTGGCATGGTGGTTAGGAACCCGCCTGCCAATACAGGGGACACGGGTTCAAGCCCTGGTCTGGGAAGATCCCACATGCTGCGGAGCAACTAAGCCCGTGTGCCACAACTACTGACCCTGTGCTCTAGTGCCTGCGAGCCACAACTACTGAGCCCATGTGCCACAACTGCTGATCCCGCGCACCTAGAGCCCGTGCTCCACAACGAGAGAAGCCACTGAAATGAGAACCTCACACACCGCAACAAAGAGTAGCCCCCGCTCACCACAACTAGAGAAAGCCCATGCAGGAACGAAGACCTAACGCAGCCAAATATAAATAAGTAAAATAAATTTAAAAAAATAATAATAGAAGGAGGTCTTATTCCTAGGCGGGGCCTAAGCATCTGTGTAAAACAGAGGCTTTCTCTGCTTTGCTGTGCACACGGTATGGGTTCATCAAGGTCTAAAGTTTTGGAGCTAGAATGTCTTTAGAAGTCACATAGTTCAGCTCTGTGCTTTACTGATGATGATAAGTATCATGAACAAAGGGGTTCATGCAGAACCCCTTGTAGAATTGGCTACTGCAGAGCTGTCAGAAAATTGAACCCCTCTCACTCCTAGTCCTGGGTCCTTCTTCCACACCCTACTGCCTTTTTTTTTTTCCAAACCACTTTTTGCATCAAAGTGCAAATCACATTCTAATTGAAATATAATGGGGAAGCTAGGTTTTTAAAGATGTGGTCACAAAGGATTTGGGATAGAAAAAAAAACATATTCTAAGACACTCCATTTATTTATATAAATACAGTTTGGAGCCCTTCAACTTTGCTAAAAGTGAGATATACTTTAGCAGTTGTAACCCACACTTTCTTTTTAAACTGTCTAATGGCAGTAGACATCACAAAGCAGTAACTTAATACATCTGCATGTGTTTTTCAGCGTAGAGTTGAATGTAGTTTTGGTTTGCACATTTTACTACCCCCACTGTATTATCACCTCTCATTGGTTTGGCTTTCCTGCTGAGAAAGTGGTCTACTGTATAGAAGACATGTCTGTATGATTTCTGAGCAGTGACAGCCATAGAGGAAACTTTATTAAATGACGTTTAAAAGTAGCATTAATCCTGTAAGGCTGCAGATCTGAACCACGGTTTCTTCCACAGGGACAAAAAATGCCCATTTTATATATGACATTTTAAATTCTTCTTTTAGTCCTCATAGGTCTTTCTTGTTAGGAGGGATTTTTTTTCCTGTAAAGCAGGAAAACAGGATGTAACACTCTTTGGATCATCAGTAAGTGTGTTTTCCACCTAAATGTGAAATTTAATGGGAAACTTTTATATGGTTAAAATGTCCCTTAGGAGTGGGTGCGGGGGCTTTTATGAGTAGGACAAAAATTGGATTTAATTCCAGAGCAAAATCCAAATTAAGTAAAATGTGCCTTCAAGCAGTAAAATTAAGCCATATATACGTAGTCCTTTATAATAATGTCTATTATACAATTCTTTATCAAAGTTTTGCCCTAAAATGCTTGTTAAAACAATCCACTGAATATCTAGAAATGAAAACTATAAAATCTCTTTCTGTGGAAATAGTTCACCCACACTGCTTATTGGTATCCTTCGGTCCACAGGAGCATCCTTAGTTAATTTTTCTAACACATGGCTTCTTAAAGTGTTATAGGCCTATTGTGACAGCAATAAAATTTCCTTTTGCTGAATGGTTGGTGTGTTTATGAGTTACTTTATCTACTTGTTGGCAGCTTGAACAGTAAAGAAAATGGTGATTGATGGGCTGAAGTGTCTGATGACTCTGACACTGTCGAAGGATACATTACCACGTGTTGTGAAATTCTTTTCCAGCAATTCAGAGTTTAAATCCCCCTGGAGGTGTTTGTGATTTTTGTGGGGCTCCATGATAATTAATCCCTCATACTTGGCCTTTTAAAATTGCTCTCCAAGCTAAAGTAAATCCTCTGGAAATTCAGATGGATTTAATATCCATGTGTGATGGGTATTTTGGTTGTATATCACTTTTACCATCAGAAACTTGTTTTGATTACGGTAAGATTATGACATACTAACCCTGCCAGCTTCCTCTTTCTGGGTCATTTTGATGCCTTTTTCTATCTCCAGCAAATTTCTTGATGATCATTTAGTAAACATTTATTGAGCAGGATACATGAGCAAACACGTATCCTGCTCAGCACCAGGATACAAGGAGGAGTTGGGAACAGTTCCTGTCTGGAAGGGTTCCACTGAGGGCAGGAGGTGGTATAGGAGCTAGATCCATGAACAAGCTATCGTGATACTGTGAGTTCAATAATGCTAAGATATAGTAGTGACCCACAGGACAGGTTGATCCACTCTACCAGGGAAGAGGGTCAAAGAAGGTTTCACAGAAGAGGTGATGCTTACCTGGCTCCAGTAGAATTTCATGAAACAAAGTAGGTAGCAGATAAAAGAAGGCACGACCTTCAAGTATTTGGTGCCCTTAGTACTTTCCAAATATAGATATATAGACTAACTCTGTAAAAATACACAAGAAACTTAATACTGTATGTTTCTGATTAGGGAAATTGAGTGAAGGACAGGTGCTGGAGAGAAAATTCTCAGTGTATACTGTTTTGAGTCTAATACCATGTGCATATTTTATCTATATCTTAAAATAAATAAATACTTATTCTTTTAGGAATGCGGACATTAAGACAGTGGTTCCTTAAACAATATGATGAATTGGCTAGCCAGCTACTTCTTCCTGGCTCTCTATTTTTTTTTACTTGTCCTTAATTGTGGAATAAAGAAATTTTTTTCAAGTTAAACATGTTTCAGATATAGACTGGTGAGGGAGAAGTTTTTAAGCAGAAGATTTTCCTACATCTCTGAAATCCTGCCTTACCCTTCTGCTTAGGGAAAACCCATTGTTTGAGAAACTCTCCAACTCACTGATCAAATTCTTCTCTGGCTCTAGAGTTGGCAAGTAAAATGAGTAATTTAGAGTTTCTAGGGGACACTATTGGTCTTACCTCAGGCGGTAAGTAAACAGACCATCTTACTCAAATTCCTATTGTCCCAGTGAAAGTCACACAACTACCAAGAGGAAATTACTTTTTTATTATATGTCAGTCTTGTTCATCTATAAATGAGTCTGAGGTCTGCCATTAGGAGAAATTAATCTGTTTTCTTGGATTGAACACTTTTTATTTTAAACATCAGTTTATCACTTGTATATAGTGTTGTTCTATTTCTGCTCCTGTAGAAAAAAAATCATTCAGTGAATCATATGGGTACACAGAAAGAGGACTGAAAAGGTGAAAGGAAGGAAAGAAGGAGATAAGAATAACAAGTGGAATTAAGGAAGACTTTATATATGGTGGGGAGAGGGCCTCCCCATCATGCTTTGTGTCGTGCAAACCCCTAATCAGGTACCAACACTAGCAGCTGAGACCCATAGATCATCACCCCACCTCTAAAGCCTAAGGCTTCAATTTTTACTTCAACACTTGTCTGTTCACTGTCTATAAAATGATCGGCTCATGCCCTCAAGGTTTTTGCTGTGGAGCTGAGGAGACAGTATTTCAACAGAATTGATGCCATATGGAAAATCCCAAGTTTTATTTTGCACTTATCTTTATACAAGTGCAAAATAAAATATTTAAAGCAGATGAGAAGCTTGCAATAGTGATAGGAACACAGGCTTTGGTGTTAAACAGCCCCGAGCTGGAATTTCATCTTTTCTACTTAGTGGCTGCAAAGACCTGGTCAAATCTGACCCTTCTGAACCACCTTTTCCCTAACTGTACACGAGACTAATAACACTGAACTTGCTTAGTTGTTATGAGGACTAAATGGCACCAATGGGCAGTATGTGGCCTCTTTGGCACAGAGATGTTAAATAAGTGAGATGTTATCGCTTCCTTACTATGTGCTGGCATTGTACATGAAGCTTTATGTGTAGATAATATTGTTAGAACCATATAAAGATGGGGCAGCTGAGAGGTTAACAGTCTTCCCATGGCCAGAAGTAGCAGGGCCAGGATTTGGATTGAGAAGTCTGATTCCAGAAGCCTAGCTCATAATCATTTCTCTCTACAGCCCCTGTTCAGCATAAGCCAGCAACCCACCCACAGGGAAATGATTAATAGATCGCTTCTAGAAGAGATGCGTTTTAAAAGAAGTCATTGGTACTGGTAGACAGAGTCACTGAGTTATCCAGGGTGGAGTGTTATTTATTTATTTATTTATATTTTTTAAATGAAAGCTTCTTTCTTTCTTTTCTTTTCTTTTCTTTTCTTTTCTTTCCTTTTCTTTTCTTTCCTTTTCTTTTCTTTCTTGCTGTGTTGGGTCTTCATTTCTGTGCGAGGGCTTTCTCCAGTTGCGGCAAGTGGGGGCCACTCTTCATCGCGGTGCGCGGGCCTCTCACTGTCGCGGCCTCTCGACACAACTACCAAGAGGAAATTATTTTCTTATTAGTCTGAGCCTCCAGACACGCAGGCTCAGTAGTTGTGGCTCACAGGCCCAGTTGCTCCGCGGCATTTGGGATCTTCCCAGACCAGGGCTCGAATCCTGGCAGGCAGATTCTCAACCACTGCGCCACCAGGGAAGCCCGAGTGTTATTTAAATACACACAGGTATGAATGTGGGAGGGAGTTGGTGGAGGAGAAGGCACTCAAAACTGTGCCAACAAGCAGCTTTTTTTTAAAAAAGATTTATTATTTATTTCTTTATGTAATTCATTTTTGGCTGCATCGGGTCTTAGTTGAAGTACATGGGATCTTCGTTGAGGCGTGCGGGATCTTGCCTTGCGGCGTGCGGGCTCTTCGTTATCGTACGCGAGCTCTTCACTGTGGTGCGGGGGTTTCTCTCTAGTTGTGGCATACAGGTTTTCTCTTCTCTAGTTGTGGTGTGCAGGCTCCAGGGTGTGTGGGCTCTGTAGTTTCTGGCACGTGGGCTCTAGTTGAGGCATGTATGCTCAGTAGTTGTGGCACACAGGCTTAGTTGCCTTGCGGTTCCCTGACCAGGGATCGAACCAGCGTCCCCTGCATTGTAAGGCGGATTCTTTATCACTGGACCACCAGGGAAGTCCCTAACAAGCAACTTTGCTTGAATAAATAGCTCAAGAGCATTAAAATTAGGAGGATACAATGAGCAGATGAGAATCATGTATATAATCAACTCCAAATTTTTATTTGAAATAGTAAAGGTCAGTCTTTCATCAATGACCCACTATTTCATCTAATCGCAATTTTTTTCAAACCAAGAAAGAAGTAAAATTTTAATATAGCCTTGTCAAATAGATGTCTAAAATATCCCAAACCAGTGTCTATTTTTACTATCCTGTTCTATGCTATGAACTATATAAGTTTTGAAAAATAAATCTTTTTTTTTCCCCAATTCACTAGCCCACATTTCTAATTTGGTCCCTACCTCGCACCTCTATCACCCCCAGTTAATGCAACTGTCCAGAACCACAGTTTCATAGAGCACTTTGGGCACATGAGGGCACATGGTAAGAAATGTGACCTTCTTCTATTGACAGGTCAGAGTGCCTCACATTTTCTTGTATTTTCACTGATGGCTTTAAGAGAAGCCACAACTGTAGTCGAGTAAAAGGAAAGAAAGAAATGGAGTTTTCCATCTAGAAAGACTCATGGACCAAAAGCAGATCATTGGCAGTGAATTCAGCATTTATTTGAGCCTATTAACAGTATATTTATTTTATGTATGATAGTTCATTGAGCACCCAGAAAGTATCTAAGAGTTTTGGATTCAGGCTACTTTTACTGATTAAAAACTCCAGTGGGTCTTTTCCTTCCCTTTGAGTATGAACGAAGAGAAATTTCCCATTTGACTTTTGTAATGTTCCAAGATCAAAGGAGTTTATGCTGAAAATTCAGCTCTGTAAAAGCCATGTGTAGCATAAGTTCAGTCTGACTCTCCCAACTTCAGTGAAAACGGGGCATTTGGCCACCAGGCTTTGAAAACCAGCATTACAGAGGGTGTAACCAGGAGCTTGCATTAATTTCTCCCTGAACTAGCTTCATGAAAATGGCCCTTAGTGTCATCTTGGCAGTGTTGTTGGGATCGCCTGAAGCCACTGACCCAGCAAATTTCCTTGAAATCATTCCCCTGAAACAGTGCAGAGAAACAAACTCTTGGCAGTATAAATGCTCCCTGGGTCTGGAAATTTCATAAGTCAGAGTTAAAGCAAAGAATGGTCTAAAATCTATTGCTGGTACAGAATCTGAAACGTAAATTGTCTGGATCAAGGAACCCTTCCCGGCTCTTTGCAGCTGCCTCTCTAATTGCTATAATAATAAAGAATGTTTTCAGAACTGTGTGGTGATCAAATGAAAGCATTTATTATTGGGAAGATATTTGGAATCCAGATGGGTCATCTGGTTAAAGACCTCTGATTTTCTTTGGTTGTTTCTCTACTAGAGCATTTGTATAGGAAACTTTTTTTTTGAAAAGTAGGTTTGGTTTGGAGGTCTTTACCTATCTTATATTTTTGCAAGAAATATTTCATTTATTTACTTCAAGTCAATTTAATTCTAATTCTGAGACTCCACGCTTCTGGACTGAGGTGGAATCAACCTCAGTCATTTTGGAGGTCCATTGGCTCTCAGGGTTCTGGTTCTGTCTCAAAGCTCCCCAACACTGGGGCCCCTGTGGTCATTGTCATCAGTCCACCCTGGTAATCACCAAGCCCATGCTTACCCAGGCCTGCATGATCTCTTCACATCCGAAGTCCTGCCGCTTCCAGGCCCCAATGCTTGGGACTCAGGACTTCTTTCAAGGTGGGATCCATTACACCTGTAGGCCGCAGCCCTTGACCATTGTCTGCAGGGTCTTGCAACCTGTGTGTGGCCTGGAGGGGCAGGGAATGGAAGGGCACTGGGCAGTGCAGGGCTCAAATCCTCACTTCTCAGGGACCCACAGATCTCTGTTTCTAGTCTCCATTCAAAAGCGCTTTTCCTCTCCAGTGGCCCGCCAAGACACCTAGCATCTCCATTACCACCGTCATTTCAGTGCCCTTCAGTGTTTTTGTTTTTTGTTTTTGCTTTTTTTGCGGTACGCGGGCCTCTCACTGTTGTGGCCTCTCCCGTTGCGGGGCACAGGCTCCGGACGCGCAGGCTCAGCGGCCACGGCTCACGGGCCCAGCCGCTCCGCGGCATGTGGGATCTTCCCGGACCGGGGCACGAACCCATGTCCCCTGCATCGGCAGGCGGACTCTCAACCACTACGCCACCAGGGAAGCCCCAGAGTCAGGATTTGAAACCACAGTGTCTTACACTTAGGTCTGTGAATGCCCTTTCCCCTACTCCATGCTCTGTCCTCCAGGGCCAGTTCATTCCCCTAAGTTCTTACCTTTCATTGCCCAAGTAATGAGGCCTGACCAACCCCCTTCATCAGGCCACACTTCTATGCCAAATCCTTGAATACCAATAAATACTTGAAACCATGTTTCAAAATATACCATCAAATGTAAATAAGAATGAGACAGCGTTCACCTCAAGTGTATACACAGCAGCAGTGTACACAGTTAACAGGAAAACACATGGGGAAGTTTAACTTGAAATATTAGGCAAAACCAGTCCTAAAAGAATGAAATAATAAACTTAGGAAAAATCGATTATACCTCTGAATATACCAAAACTGTGTATTTTGTTTAGGTCAAATAAAATATGGCTTTATTAACAAATAGCAAACTATGGGTTGCTGCCTATGGTTTGGTTGCTGGCTTAAGGAAGCATTTATGGTTGTTAAAAATTAAGAAGGATTTGTTTTTTATAGGATGCTATAGTTATACATGAAGTCTATGAAGAAGGGGCAGCAGCCCGAGATGGAAGACTTTGGGCTGGTGACCAGATATTAGAGGTATGTGATTATGAATTCTATTTTATACCAGCAAATATGGTTCCTTTAGTGACCTTGATCCACAGTTTACCTATTCACTGTCTTCTAGTCAACTATATCCTTATTATTTCTTTCCCAGTGTAACAAAACATGTACTTTATTCTTTTTTTGATGTACATCAAATAACTCATTAGAATCATGACAGATTACCAACCTAAATCTGTCTGTGAAAACTTTCTTTAATTAGAGGGGAAAGTACAACTAAAGGTTCTATAATCAAACGAAACTGTATAATATTGCAATTTGATCTTTTTGCCTCTCCACCTTACTAAATGCCCTTCTAAAAACACATATGTATAGACACACACATAAACATGCAAACCTGATATTTTAAAAGACTTTATTGCAGCTTTAAGTATTACTTTCTTATCCCTAATAAGTATATTTATGTCAAATGGAGGTCCACGCCATGGTACCTTTGTTTCCTAGCTGATGAAAACGTAGACTCTTCTTCCTTTAGGTGGTATATGGTACTTATTAAAAATTGAAATGCTTAACTTGACTCTTTTAAAAGGACTCTCATTTAAGCAAAGGTATTAAAGCCTTTTAAAAAGAGCCAAGGCAGGCAGTGTCTGAACTAGGAAACGGATGAATGGAAAGTCAATGCCAGGCATTCTGGTAGGTGGAACTAAAGAGCTTTTTCAATGGTGTGAAACCTTTAGGCAACATTTATTTCTTTCATTGGATGAATTTAATTGAATAGTTAACATTTTATGGTGGGCATGTGCATTTTTGCTTTGCAGCTTTAATGTAGCACATTATGAATGACATCATAGAATTTTATTTTTCCCTTTGGTGCTTCAAGTCTGCCTCCCAAGATGAAACCAGAGTTATAATTAAAGGTAGAAAACATAGGCAAGAAAGGGTTAAAGGAGAGGCCAGGCTGAGTGCAAATTAAATTCAGGGCAAGTTATAGGGTTTCTCTGCAGGCCTTTACTGTGCTTCATCATTGGATTAGGACATATTCCCAGCACATTCATTAAGGTGCAAGTGTATGAGGTTAGAAAAATAAATGTAACCTCTTTGGGAATGGACTTGACTGTTTTAGCATACAACATCATTTTTTAGTGGTCAGGAGTTTTGAGGGGTTTTTTTTCCTCCCTAGATTTTCTGATTAACTGGTGCTATCATAATTGGCTTTATAGAGGAATAGATTGAGTATTCAGAAGAGTACAGATGCATACATGTCTTGATAGTTAACATAATTTGTAAGCCCACAGATTTTTCTGTAATGGACACGTGGACCTAAATCTAATATGTGCATTTCTTGTTTATGGCGATGTTTGCACAGGTATAAATTCACATAAATTCACAGTATAAATCTTTAAATATGTAGTGTTTATTTTATAGCAGTTATACCTCAATAAAAGAAAAAAAATTTAATTTATCTATCTGTATTGAATAGACCCTCAGCTGTAGCTGCTGTCTTCCATAAAATATATTCATGTATAAGTGAACACTCAGGACAGATAAGCATGAAGAAAGCAAATTTGTTTTAACTGCAAGGAGAATTTGAAAGGTCAACTAAACCATTTCCTGGCATCTGGCCGAATTGTATTACCCAGTGTGAATGGATGGTCTACACTACACTTCTCATTAAAGATAGCCAGACAGGCTCTTCTCTTGCCCCAGACAGGATCTTGTCCACAAAAGCATACTGTGTGTTTAGTTAAGAAATGTAGCTCTCAGGTTGGTCAAGGAACATGTTTCCCTTCTAAGCAGCTTTAGATTCCCCATTTGAACTTGTTCCACTTGTGGCTGCTGTGTGCAGATGCATAATGAGGCATAGTCAGCCTGGGGCCTGCAGGTTGCCTCGAGAAGAAGACAGGCCAGCTTTGGTGATACATTTCGAGACTGTACTTTTTCCAAACAATGGCTTTTCTGCTCATGAGAGTCTGCCTGGTGCAGGCTGGCCTTCCATGGTTTTATACTATCCTCATGTTAAATGAGGACAAGCCAGGTTTTGCTTACAAAGATATAGTCAAATAATTTTTTAGTCTGGTAAGATTTATGATTCTATGATTAACATGGACTGTCTTCTTTCTGGTTCTTTTTTAAGGTTCAGACCCTCCTCTTACCCTACACCTATTCCCGTTATCCCCTTCTATTTTTGTGCAAGTGGGAGAAGAAAGAGTAGAGGGCTAATGCCTGGTTTTCCCTGTGGGGTAAAATAATAAGAACTGCTGCCCTAGTTTGGTTATTCTTTCCTTCCAAAGCAGCACTTTACCCATTTCCCCGAATGCCTGTCCTCGCCAAGGGACATGATATACTCCCATTGACAACTGGGGCTCCCTATGGCCCTTCTCAAATAGGGAACCCTGCTATTACCACTCCTACCCCTCTACAATCAATGTTCTAGATAATGCATCTGGTGCTTATGTAAGGCACTTAAGGTAATACATCACTGCACGATATTCTAGCCACACAGCAATATTTCTCTTACAATTATTGGTACATTTAATGGTGTCTCTTGATAAGCAGAGGAGAAAATGAAAACTGTGAACTTGGAACAGATCACTTTGATCTGAGCAGACATCTTGATGCTGGCATTTAGTGTGAATTGCTTTTGTAATATTAGAGTTCATGACAGTGCTTTTAATTAAAAGCATAATTGTTAGGGCCTTTCAAAGGGTATTTTAGAGGCTTAGAGAATTCACCTTCAATCATGGAGGTAACTTTTTTTCAGTTGAGTAGCAGAAGTGGTCTTGTGTGCCATCTGTTGGAATACAGGAAAATAATCAGCTCAGGCCACATTTTCTGGAGACATTCTTTCCCCCTTGGTCTGTGGGTTTACCTCACAAACAATGAAAGCGCATTCGTGGGCCTGAAGTGCATTCGTGCGCCTAAAGTAACAGTGAACGCTGGTACTGAGAAAATACAGCCCTGACTGGAGTTACTTCAGTTCCTTTTAAAAATATCAGTTCCTAACTTCTGTCAAGCTTAACCGTATGCCAAGCCCTGTGCCGAATGTACTCCAGGGTTTATTTCATTTAATCTTCACAACACTACATGGATATTATGATTATTGTTATTATTATTATCTCCAATTTGTGGAAGACAGAGTTGAAGCTGGCCTTGAGTAATCTATGTAAGGTTTCACATAGTAAGTTAAAATCAGCACTCAAACCGAATTCCATCTATATCCAAAACCCCTGCTTAAACACTGTTATTCTGGGTGTAGTTAATCTAACTGAGTTCACAGACCCACCAAGATATACCAGAAAAGAAAGAGCAGCTTGAAAATTAGGCTTTTAAACAATTTCTTGACTCATAGCATCAGCTTTAAATAATAGCTCAAAAGTCGCCTTCTCCAAGAAGGGCTCATTCTTCTCTTCTCCCTTCTCTGTAACCATTCTTTATGCATGAGTCCTGAGTCTTTGGAATGTTAGAACTGGAAGAGCCTTAGACCAGCCCCTCATTGTACAGATGAAGGAATGGAGGTCCAGAGGTAGGCTTGACCTGCCCAGGACACCCAGGGATGGACCAAAACACAGACTGAAACCAACATCTTGAGAGAACTCTGTCATCCACCTGGCCATGGCCTAGGCCCATCCTTCCCTTGGTTTGGCTCTTTTCCTAGCTGGGACCTTGAAGAAGTGACCCATGATTCCCTTCATTTGAGCCTAGGCTACTCTGCCTCTTAATTTCCCCCTTGTGTCATTGAGTTACCAACATCAATACTTGATTTTTGCTGTGTCAGGGAGCTCCAAAAACCCATTCTAAGAATAAGATGAGGCAGCATGGTATAGAAGCTAAGGGTGGAAAGATAATCTGGGTTCAAATTGTGGCTCCTCCATGTACTAGCTTTGTAACCTTGGTCAAGTCACTTAACCTCTCCATGCTTCAGTTTCCTCATCTGTAAAATGGTAATAGTATCAGACAGTTAGTGTAAGATTGAATGAGGAAATTCTAATAAAGGGCTAATACACAAGCATTTATTAAGTAAATAAATAAGTTGGCTATGATTTTGCCATTTAACAGACAAGGAAATGGAAGCTCACAGAGTTTACATGACCTGCCCAAATTCACATGATTTTCTAGAAGCGGGACCATGGTTTTACTCAGTGCTGCTTCCAGTATAGTCTGCTGTCTAATGCATGGTCCTGTCTATGCTCACTCAGATACAGATTCAGATGAGTGGACTTCAGGGAGTCTTTGACGCTGTCAGAAATACCAGTCCCTCATTTCCTTCTGGCCTGTTCTGAAGTAGTCACGATGTTAGCAATTAAGAGTGAGGATGTCAAATTCAATCAGCAAACTGAGTCCAAGAAATGCTGACCAAATACTAATGTTTATTTCCCCTTTGACCTCAATTAAATGAGCCAGGTAGTCCCTGCTGTCTCATGTTGAGTTCACAGTAAAGTTCACAGCCACCTAAAATTGCATTATCATGCGTACTAACCCACCCTCTATGCTTATTTGGGGTGGAGGTGTGTAAGGATTACGGCCTTTGTATCTGAAGCAGCTATGACTGCTAGTGGTCACTCCCTGTGTGCTTTGGGAATGGCTGGACATTTCTGGAGGTTTTTCACTGGTTGGGTCAAGGAGCTCCCCCAGACAGAGAGGCCTCTGCTGTCAGCAGCGCATCTTGGATGCCCGTCATTCCAGGTTAATGGGATTGACCTGCGGAGTGCCAGCCACGAAGAAGCCATCACGGCCCTGAGGCAGACCCCCCAGAAGGTGCGATTGGTGGTGTATAGGGACGAGGCGTACTACAGGGATGAGGAGAACTTGGAGGTTTTCCCCGTGGATCTGCAGAAGAAGGCTGGCCGAGGCCTGGGCCTGAGCATCGTTGGGAAGCGGTAAGGAAATGCTGTGAAGGTCAGGATTGATTGACCTCCTTCCTTCGGAGTTTTAGGGGCTAAAGCCTATAAACACTGAAAGATAAAGCTTAGTATAAACTAATGATATGATTTCTAAGATTAACATTTTTATGAATACTCGAACGAGATAGGTCATGTTTCTGAGCAAGCCCAAAAATGTGTCATATAAAGATAGAACTCTAAGCCCAGTCGACCCAGACTGTTCAGACTTTTATCCCCATGGAGAGTAAGAATAGAGTTTCTAAGGTTCTTTCAACTTGGATTCACTTAGATGTGTGGCTTGCAGGGGTTAATTAAAGCAACCGTACCCAAGAAACAGCTGATATCAAGAAAGAGATTTATATATACAATGTTGGGTTAGGAGAATTGCTTTGCCATAGAGTACCATGTTAATTTCGTACTCTCTTAAACTAGTTGGGTAGTTCCTGAGACTAGCTGAGTTGACATAGTCGACAGACATAGATTCTTCATGACTACAGTTTTCTGTTAAGACAGATGTCCCCAAAATAATAGCTTGCAGCAAAAATGTAGGTAGATCCTCGTGGCTAGGCTACTCTTTTGAGATCTTTGCTGCTTACCCGTGTGATAGGAATTGCAGTAATTACTCCAGAATAATATTAACAGGTTAGAGAAGTAAGTAAGATTTTGAAACTGCAATTCTAGCTTCCACAGTTTACTGGCTTTAGATATCTAGTGTGTATTTATTCCAACAGGGCTGCAGGATTTTCATGTGACACCCCAATATAGCCTTAAATGGCACCAAACATATTCTTAGGAAGAATTGAAGTTGGTTTTACATATGTTGTGTCATGTGCCCTCACAGACCTCTGATGACTAGCCTAGTGGTTTTTTCCAGCAGTCCAAGCTGTTACTAAGATACTAGCTACCATTTTTGAGCACTGATTTTTGCGCCACGTACTGTGCTCTCATGATCTCTTTTTTACTTCAGCACCATAAAACCGTCAATTTGGAAATGCATTATGAAACAAAGGAGCTGAGACTCATATTTCTAAGCAAACTCAGTGGACATCTGGGTACAGAGCAACTGACAGAGCCCATGTTGAAGTTTCCTTTCTTGCTGTGATGCATACACGTGCCTGGAGAGATTCCATTTAGAGTAATGGTTTTTCCTTTATTGTCTCGTAGTGGATTGATGAAATAATCTTCATACAATACCAGCATTTTAGATTGAGTTTGTAAGGAACATTTACATTCCTTAGCACAAAAGGTTTCATTATAAAAGATAAGATGTAGGGACTTCCCTGGTGGTACAGTGGTTAAGAATCTGCCTGCTAATGCAGGGAACACAGGTTCTAAGTCCTGGTCCAGGAAGATCCCACATGCTGCGGCCCGTGCGCCACAACTTCTGAGCCCGCATGCCACAACTACTGAAGCCTGTGTGCCCAGAACCCGAGCTCCACAACAAGAGAAGCCACTGCAGTGAGAAGCCCATGCACCGCAACGAAGAGTAGCCCCTGCTCACTGCAACTAGAGAAAGCCCACGCGCAGCAAGGAAGACCCAAAGCGGCCAAAAATAATAAATAAATAAAATAAAAAAACAAAAATCCGTCTGAGCTAGAATGAGTTCATTTTTAAAAAACAAAAAAAAAGATAAGATGTATAAGCTCTCAAAATTCACAATTCTTTGCCTAGCAGTTCCACGACTAGGAATTTATCCTAACCATATGCTTGTAGATATGTTATTCACTGCACATAGTTTGCAGTAGCTAAAGAATGGAAATAACCTACTGATATATGTCCACCAATAGTTTACTAATAAATGAAATTAAGGAACATTCATAGAATAGTATGTAGCCATAGAAAGAAAACATTGAGGAAGCTCCAAGTGCTAATAAAGACCAGTTGCTAAGGTATTAAGTGAAAAAAGCAAAGTTAAAGAAAACAAAACTGAAGGGAAAAAAGGAGTGTATGTGCATGTATATCCATTTACAAGCATGTGTACTATACCCACATGCATTTGCTTACGTATACACAGAATATCTCTTGGAGATACCCAAGAAATGAGTAACATTGGTTACCTCTGAGAGGGAAACTTGTGGACAGGTGAACAGAGGTGAGAGGTGAACTTCCCCCCCACCCCTTTTTAACCTCTTGACTTTTGAGACATTTATTTGTTCATCAAATAAATAAACATAATTAAAACCTTAAAGTAATGAAGGCAGGGAAAGAGAGGGAGAGTGAAAAAGAGACTAGAAATAGATCATATGATAATAATTGAGCTGATCTCTAAGGAAATAACCTGTATATTTTAATAGTACTTAATTCTACTTTTTAAAGTGTATTTCCATTTTATTTCACTAAAATTATCCTCTTGCAGAAATTATGCCCTTGGGCCAATGAAAGTGAATATTACAGGCAGTGTAAATAGGTATAAGCTATTTAAAGGGCAAGCACTCTGAGGTTTATCGTTTGGGAAGAATATCAGTAGTCTCTGATTTAATATAGAAATATTAGGTTGTGCCACTACACTGCTTTATGGTATTCACAGAAATGGAAGTGGAGTGTTTATTTCTGACATCGTGAAAGGTGGAGCTGCAGACCTTGATGGGAGATTGATTCAGGGAGACCAGATCTTATCTGTGAATGGGGAGGACATGAGAAGTGCCTCCCAGGAAACAGTGGCCACTATCCTCAAGGTGAGTCCCTAGCTGCTTTCTGTGTGGCTGGTATAACTCAAGTCCACCGGGAACGGTTCTAATCTGGCTTGTTTATAAAATGTGTTGAATTTTATGCTGATTCTAATTTTTTACTAGAGACCTAATACCTGATTATTTTAACCAATCAGGAATAGCCCTAAAAGAAAGCTATTATACTGACTAACAGGATTGAAGGGAACCCTATTTGGGGATTTAAGCTAGTTTTTCATACTTGTGAGAATTCCAAGTATCCTCAATTGTCCTCTAAATGCATTTGATGGGACAGATTCTCCTGGAGTCACAAAATGTATCCTCCTCCCTCTTGGGCTATATTAACATGAATTCATCAAATCCAGCATTTATTGCTTGAAGAAACATTAAAGATTGTTACAGACCAAGTCCTTCATCTCACAGTGAAGTCTGAGAAAGTAGAAGGGCGTGCCCAAGATCTCAGAGCTGCACTTGAGGGGTTTTCCTGCCATCCAAACTGTCTCTCACTGAAGTTGCCGGGAGGCTAAGGCTCAAGGTTCCCTTCCAAGTGTCTTTGCCACATGGACCCTACCTCCCTTGAAAGAAACTGGTTAATAAAAATCCTTGTAAATTGCCATTCAACTATAACCAGGTGTATCTTATTCTGTTTCACAAATACTATAGCTGTAGGAGCTTTTGCAAAGATAAATGAATTTTATTTTAAAATCCTGCTTTCCTAAAATAGTCAACTATCAGTTACTACTCAACAGAGGAATTGTATTAGATTACCTCTGTGTTTGATTTTTCTGTCCTCCTTTTCACCACTTTTTCTTAATCATTTCACTGCTCGCAAATACTTTCATCAGAAGGGAAAAGGAAGAGAAAGGAGGTGAATTGAAATGTAATCCTTTTAACGTGTTTAAAGAAGTCGCAAAATCATGAGATGAATAACATTGAGCTGATAAATTTTTGTGACGTTGTGTGATTTTTTTTGATAACTGAATTTCCTTTCTACCTGCAGCCTTCATCAGCCATTTACAGTTCTTGGCTGCAGAGAGATGAGTGGAGGCACTGCCATGAGAATTTAGAACACAAATCCTACTGTTTTTCACCTCTGTTCTTTTCTTGTCTTCCCAAGTGTGCACAGGGACTTGTGCAGCTAGAGATTGGAAGACTCCGAGCTGGTTCCTGGACCTCCTCGAGGAAGACATCACAGAACAGTCAGGTTGTTGATGGCTTCCCGTTAGACTGGCTCACCTGTCCCAATTGGGAGAAAGTTCTCCATTTCATAAATGATGGTTTGGAAACAATGTGTAATATACAGCATATTCACAACACCAAGTTCGGTGTACTTTAATGTGTTTGAAATAAAAAGTGAAAGGTGGGGTGGGAATTCATTAATCCCTAGATTTTTCTCTCCTTTATTGCCTGCAAATGTTTTCTTAGAACCCCTTTTCTCTCCCACTATTAGTTCTATATTACCTAGGCATTGCATGTACACAGCTGTGTTTATTTAAAAAAGAAAGACGTAACATCTGGTGGCAATTTGACCCTCATTAGCACAACATTGTTCTATTCATTCAATTAAATATTGCTATAAAGTTAACTTGTGAATAGCCACTCACACATGCTGAGAGCAATTAATGGTATATTCCTGGGAGAGCAAAGTGGGGGGTTGTTTCTCCTGTGGGAGGGAAGCCTTAGTGGGTGATATTTTGTGGGTTAGCAAACATCTCATGTTTATTTGCAAGGCTGAGGTAAATGCCACTTTTTTTCAATGAAGTATATTTCACTGTATTTTTTTTTTCATTGTAGTGGCTGACAAAATCAAGACAGTAGAGGATATGTTAAGTCCCATTTGGTACATAATGAAACTATAGAAACTTACATGTGACCCCCAATCCCTTTTGTGGGTTATTAGATGGGCCTTTGTCTGAGGTTAAAAGCATGACTTTTGGTCTCCTTCCTAATTTCCTTAAAGCCACTCCAAGGCCTTTGTTTAGATGATGTTCTGATTTTATGGTTAGCACACAGGTGCTTCTGGAATTAAGTTAGCTGCCCCTTTTGCCTCATTGGTGTTAGAAAATGAGCGAAGAAAAAACAACATTGTTCAGATAGGTTCACAGATTAGCTGGCTTCTTTTAGATAATCATCAGAACAATCAAACCCAATAAACATCATATTAGGTTTGGAACTTTTGGGGGGGGGGCATTTCTGGTTTATGTAATGGGCAGCAAATATCATGTGTACTAAGAGACAGTGGTGCGTTAGGATTCTAGAGGTCAATAGTTGGTGAGGACTCTGACCAGACTTGTATCAAAAGTGGGAACTTGAGATGCAAAATAGTTGTCTTGGCTTCTTCCTTAATGGACGATTCAACTTGAGTGATTTCATTGAAGCCCTATTGTACATAGGGTTTAGAATGCAGAATGAACAATACTGGAGATGAAATTTTTCTTCCTGGAGAGTATGGGAGGGCAACACAGAAGGGGTTCAATTGGGTCTCACTCCAAAAGGAGTTTGATAGATTGAAAAGAGAGAAAAGGTATCCCAGGGCTTCCCTGGTGGCGCAGTGGTTGAGAGTCCGCCTGCCGATGCAGGGGACACAGGTTCGTGCCCCAGTCCAGGAAGATCCCACATGCCGCGGAGCGGCTGGGACCGTGAGCCATGGCCGCTGAGCCTGAACGTCCGGAGCCTGTGCTCCACAACGGGAGAGGCCACAACAGTGAGAGGCCTGCTTACCACAAAAAAAAAAAAAAAAAAAAGGTATTCCAGACAGAGGGTGTAGCATAGGCAAAGGCACAAAGGGGTTATAAGGAATTCCAGTGTTTTAAGAAAATTTTGGACTGACAGGTGAGGTGGTAGGTAGAACTGGATTTCTGTCCTTGAGGAATGTATATGTGCATCTTAGTGATGAATAAACTTTACACTCAGGTTAAATACAAAACTAACAAATTTAGAGGCTCTATTATTAAAGGTCAAAAACCCTCCATGACCATTTATCTGTTATGTAAATGTGAGCTGTCATATTTCAGAAACCTGGAACGAAGTATCAAATACTTTTCTTTAACCTCTTTGCACAGAATTTTTATTTCAGAGGGTAGAAGTTTAATTCAATTTTAAGCAAAGCAGAAAATATATTTTATCCTTACTTTGTTCTTAAAATTATGACCTAGATGATATGAAAGTCTGTACTGATATGTAGCTAATGGGAAGAAGGCTTGTAGCAGACTGTAAAAGAAGTGTCCTCCATCTTCAAGAATTGAATATCAGCCCATGACCCAGATGGAGAAAAAGAGGAACCCATTCCCAAACATTTCCCCTCCAAACCTTTTTAAAGCAGTCAGGACTCTCTAGGGGCACGGATTTCCTTCTGAGCAATTATAAGATAGGGAGACAGATGCCTCCTTTTGAGGGTCTAGGAGAATTTTAACTCGTTGACTTGGCCTAGAGAAAGTGGGTTCATTAAGAGAGATCTTCTAGCCATGGGGCTACAAAGCCTCTTTTTAAAAAAAGTGTTTTCCTACCAACCAGGAAAGAGTATCTTTACTCTGCAGAGGAAAATGTATAATGGTAAAAACACTTGAGAAATCTTTTCCTCAGATAACTGAGGGAGTACCTCCAGGCAAAGTTCATATTTCTAAAGGCCTTGACAAACACAATGTTCTGAGATTTTGTTTAGGCAAAGGTTATAATATGCTATACTTCCTCATTTCTGAGTAGTTATCTATTATAGCACCATTGATATAAATCATATCCTTTCAGGAAAAATATAAAAACACTCCTTTATATATATATATATATATATATATATATATATCCACTGTGAAGTGCACTGATGTCTGTAACTTACTCTGAAATGAATTTTTTTTAAAGGCCAACTGAGTGATGAATAGATATGTAACAAAAAAATAGTAAAATATTAATTGTGGAATCTAGGTGGTGTGTCTACTGTATCATTCAACTTTTCTGTATATTTGAGATTTTTCATATTTAAGGAATGTTAAAATATTAAACAACTTTCAACATACTAAGGAAATGGATCAAATTATAATTTTTCAGGTAATAATTATGGTCTTAGGTTTACCTCAAAATTTTGAGGCAGTTAAAGCGTAACCGTGAGAATTCGGTAGAAAAAATTCTTTATTCATTAGTGGTGTCATTGTTTTCTGCATTGGAAAGCTCCTTCACTGTGTATACGATTTTCATTGCATATGATTTTCATTGAATAGCCACTAGCCAAACATGACTATACATTATCTAAATTTATTTAAATAAACGTTAGATTTATTTTAAAATGATAGTAATGGAGGTATAGCAGATTGAGCTGAATTATTACCAACTCTAGGAAAATCTTTGAGGAAAAAAAATTTTAATATTCCTAAACTAATATATTCCCCGATATTTACTGCTTTTTCTTACAGTTCAGGGTTCTTTCTATTTGATGAAGTTCCTATAAATCTAGATTTTATTATATTTGTTTTAGCAAAATAGATCAGTAATTTAGATAAAAAGAAAATAAATTTTGCCTGTAGTCCCAAATGACACTTAGTGGCATTAACTGATCATATGTAAACACTGTAACAGGCTAGGAAAATGTTTCTGATTTCATGTGGAGCACAAAAAGCTTAAATTACTGCATGTTTTCTACCTTGATGATTGAAACCACATATAAAAGCACATACAACGGAGAAAGCAGTGGAGCAAATGTTAAATGGGATTGTTTAGGGTGATAAGAGAGGGAGTGTGAGTAATTTTTGTTTTCTTTTCTGGCCTCCACAGAATTTTCTATTACATGGTTATGGTTACTTCAGTAAGTAAAATAGTAATAATAAATATGAATTTCTAAGACTGACCACTGAGTTTGCTTTTCAGCAGAGTCAGCACAGCAGCCTTCATCCTTCCCTTGCTCCTGTTATCACCAGCCTGCAAAACCTGGTCGGCGCAAAAAGAGCTTTGGATCCTTCCCCAAAAAACTCAGGTATTACTTGAGACACACCCTCAGCAAAACGATCCTGTTACCCAATTTAAAAAAATTTTTTTTAAATTTTTATTGGAGTATAGTTGATTTACAATGTTGTGTTAGTTTCAGGTGTACAGCAAAAATATTTTTAAATCTTTGAACGTGGCCACATAAGCCCCAAGCTTTCTGAAAGGCCTGTTCTAAAGGAAGGAAAGCCATAGAGATTCGTTTTTGGAATATGCCTTTAACTTTACACATGAAAAAGAGAAAAGCAGAAATCTAAAGTACTTCATAAAGTAAAACCATTTCCAGAGAGAAAATTTTAAAATGACAGGTCCCTCGAGGAAGGTCAGAAGTGCATATCCCATCATGGGTGGGGTGGGGAAGGCATCTTTTTAAGCCTTTCCTTGGGTAAGGTTATCATTGATTAAGGTGGAAAAATGTTCAGTGAAACAAAAATGGCTCACCCTCCAAGCCATTTAATCACCGTATTCCAGGCAGTGGCTGCTACAGGCCATCAGCTTTTGTCAGACCAAATGATTATGGCCACATCTATCTCAAACAGAGAGGACTTGTTTAAAATAGAGGACATAGCCCCTGATTGATGGTCACCAGTTTGGATTTTGAGAAAGGGTATAATGCCTGCTTGCCTCAGTATTCCCTCCTGAAAGACCTAGAAAATGATACCATTTTCATGGGACAATATTATATCCTAAATATATTGTCTCTTACTTTTAAAAAGTTAATTTATTGTTTCTTCATAGGCACAGATGTGGGACTAAGGACCATTGAGATAATCAGGGTAAGTCAGTTATTTTGCTTTTTTTCTAATTTGTGTTGCATAATATGTACATCTTTCCCTCAATATAATATATTGGATTGTTAGTGTGTTCTTTTAAGTTACTGAAGGCAATATATGGTCTATGTAACACAAGCAGTCTTAGGAAAATATAGTAAAGCACATACATGACCACTGTGAACTTTTTGGGGCACCACATTCACTTCATTTTGTGCACTGTGTTTAAGTTTTAAAAAACAAAAAATGGTATCACATTAGACATACTCTTGTAGCTTGTCTTTTTGACTTTAAAGCATGGACTTTTAGCCGTGTGAATAACTATTTTTTGACAGCAGATGGTATGATTTTTGTCAGTTACATAGTATTCCATTGTATGAATGTGCTGTAATTTTTCTTAACCAATGTCCTCTTATTAAACAATTAGCATATTTCTCAACTTTCGCCATCTTTTATAGCAGAATGTCTTTGTATTTTCTTTTTGGCTCATATCATGGGTGATTTCTTTAGGATTAATTCTTAGAAATGAATTGTTGAGTCAAAATCCACACTTGTTTAAAGGCTTTTATATATAATGCCAAATTGCCCTCCTGAGAAGATTGTGCAAAATGCATTTCATTTCATAAAGTTGTCAAATCCTGATTTTCAGACTCCTGATAATCCTGTGCAATTTTTCAGACTCCTGTGTGATATCCAGAATATTGGCAAGCAGTTTTATTTTCCTTATTCTTACCATTAAATTTGGGATTCAAGCAATAGTGAAAAAAATTATGACCTTGTTGTAATCATGGATCAACTTCAGTAAAGTGATATCCAGCTTAACTTAGTTCTCTGGACTCAATTATAGCTGTGTTTAAAGACACTGTACCATTTATTAGCTCTATGACCTTTGTCAAGTTACTTAACCTCAATTTGCTTATCTGTAGATTGGGGGTGATAACCCTTGCCTCACAAGGTAAATCTTGTTGTGTGGATTAAATGAGGTGTAATGCATACAGTATACTTAGCATAGTACCTAGTTCATCATGAATGTCCAGGAATTCATTATTATTAACTACAGCTTTGACTAAATCTGCCTTATTTGTTCCCAGTATCTTTCCACCAGCGTGGCAACTCAAATGTTCCTCGTATGGGGAAGTTAAATGTACCAACATGTGCATAATTATGGATAAACTAAGGAAACATCACAATGGATTTGAACAAAGCCAAATTATTCCCTAAATTTCTCCTCATTCCAAGATTTATAACATATCACTTTATGTTTCCTTAGTCATTTCAGCTGCTTATTTTTACAGGCTTTTATAAAAAGGCCTGCTCCTACCCACCCTGTTCTCCCCCATACAGTCCGAGCAGAAACTTCATAATGAAACGCATCTTACCATTTGCATGTAGGGTTTTACTATTGATGCATTCAGAAAATAGAAGCTAGACACAAACACTTTGGAAAACAGAATATTAAAGTTGCTGTCATTTTGTTCTTTTTCCTTTGTCCAACTTTATCGAGGTGAAATTGAAACACACTAACCTGTGTATATTTTTAAGTGGTCAAGTAAAACTGCAGAAACCTTGCAACCCTGTAGGTCCCTTTTCTGCAACCACTCCCCTAACATTTATGTCATTGTTGTCATACGTTTACATCTACATAAATTGAGAACCCCACCAGACAATGGTATCATCTTGGCTTTAAACTGTCCTGCATATTTGAAAAAACTTAACAAGAAATTGATCGCATTTTACTGGTTCTTTGCATGTTGAGTAACTTAGGGGTTTTTCCCAGCCCTGGTGAATGTTATTGCTGTGTAGACTCTGAAGAATGCTGGTGTTTATGTTTTAGCAGGCATCCACCCAGTTAGGCTCAGACTGAAAGTTATGTCACCTTTTGTAAGTGGTAGTTCAAAACTCAGTTCAGTTCCCGAGTGTGGGTCTGTCCCTCATATGCGTGGCTTAGACTGAACCTGAGAATTCTGTGGATGCATTCACAGAGGGACAGGATCCCCTCCTCTGACTCTCTCTACTCTAGTTTTCTTCCTTCATTCTCCAGCCATCAGGGCTCCTTTTCCTGGTTCCTCTGACCAGAAAGATGGGAGTTAACATCAAAGTTTTAGCAGTTTGCCCCACCTTTACAGCTCCTTGACTGGGTCTCGTCTTCAGGACAAAGCTGCCAGGAAAACAATGGGGAGATACACCCTCTGCTGTCGTTTCTCCAAGTTTTGGCTCTCCACCACAATTTCTTTGAGTTTCTTTACTTTTCAGAAGTCTTAGGTAGTTGTACTTTAAATTTTGACAAGAGGTCTTCATTTTCATCAGTAGGAGAAAGGTGCTATAGAGTGTGCATGCCACCATGCTGAAACTGGAACTTGTCACTTATTCTTTTAGTGATTTTTAAAATGTTAACCCTGGGATATAAATGTGGGGGAAACCTGCACAAAGGCCAGAATCTCTTCACCAGGGTTGGAGTGAACAAACGGCCTCATCTCAATCTCAGAGAACATTTTCGGTCGCATGTTACTTCTCTCTCCAAACTCTGTACTCACTACAGTGGGTGTCTTCAAAGATCCTTTGTTCTAGCATAGTCCTGCAGCTCTTTCAGAGCCAAGTGTGTTTGTTCACACCCAGAAGAGCATGAGATGTGCAGTAATTTAATTGTAAACACCATATGAGGACATACTTGCCAAGTTCTGCATCAAAATTGGCCACTAAACTGAGCAGTAGCATAGGGTTGTTTTTCTTTGTTTTTTTTGTTTTTACTCCTCCTGTTGCCTTTTACTGAGCCCTTTCTGTGGGCCAGGACTGCACTATATGACCTCATTTAATCCTCAGATCAACACTGTGAGGTAGGTGGTTTTCTTCCCACTTTATGCGTAGGGATGGAAGCTCTAAGACGTTAAGGAACTTCTTTAGCACCCCCAGCTAATTAAGTACTCCAGCTAATTAAGAGCTGAAACACTGGTCTTTCTGACTTCAGAGGCGCTATGGTTAACTCCTGTGGTACCGTAGCCTCCTGCATCAGGAGGGATTTTATTCAACAGCTATCTGGGGACAGTCAGGTTGTGGCTCTTTGTTAAACATATAAGCCTTGTTTTCCTTTGTTTTTTAGGAGCTCAGCGATGCCCTTGGGATCAGTATTGCTGGAGGAAAAGGAAGTCCCTTAGGAGATATCCCAATATTTATTGCCATGATTCAGGCCAGCGGTGTGGCCGCACGTACACAGAAGCTTAAAGTAAACAAAGGGGATGGTGAAGTGCTCTCAGCATGTGATGCGGTGGGTGGGAGAGGATGAGGCAGCCAGGGGCGCTGTGTTTAGAACTGGAATTCCAGCAGCTATCAGAGACCCACACTGAGGGCAAAATGCATTGGAGAAAGTTTATACCTGAAATTCATTATGTCCCTGAACATATAAAAGTAGTATCGTTTGTGTCAAAGCTTCTCAATGATAGAAGAAATTGCAGCTCATTTGCAAAGCCTCCCATATCATTTTTAGCACCTCATTCCACCCAAAATTGATTTTCACCTGAGAGATTTGACCTTAGACTCTTCCTTCCACCAAAAGAATCAACATCTATGGGCTTCCCTGGTGGCGCAATGGTTGAGAGTCCACCTGCCGATGCAGGGGAGACGGGTTCGTGCCCCAGTCCGGGAAGATCCCACATGCCGCGGAGCGGCTGGGCCCGTGAGCCATGGCCGCTGAGCCTGCACGTCCGGAGCCTGTGCTCCGCAACGGGAGAGGCCACAACAGTGAGAGACCCGCATACCGCAAAAAAAAAAAAAAAAAAAAGAATCAACATCCTTATGAATTTTTTTCCCGCATCGCTCCTTAATCTTAACTTAGGTAGAAAAAATAAAGCAGAAAACATTTGGCTTCCTCGGTAGAGCTTTATTGAACAGGTAATTTGTACACCCCACTATTATTGGCAAATGGATGTATGCAACACTACCATTACCAAGGTACAAAAGGCCTTTTAATAATCAAGTCTGACCCCTTTCTTGTTTCTCTGATTGGTCTGTATTTGGGGAAAGCCATAAAAATTCCTCATGCTTCTGTAACACGCATACACAGTAGAGACACAGAATCTTCACAATAGCCACAAATGGGAAATATGACTTACAAAGAATTTTAAGCGTTCTTCTCAAATTTAATTTTTCTTAATGATAGTGATTTTTCTCCCACTTTTGTACCTCCAGGTTGGAGATCGGATTGTCAGCATTAATGGGCAACCTTTGGATGGGCTGTCTCACGCGGACGTGGTTAATCTGCTGAAGAACGCCTACGGGCGCATTATCCTGCAGGTATGGCGATCAATGGAACTCGCAGCTGCGAGAGGCAGATAAGTGGTGTGCAAAAAAGATTGAGCGTCACTGGCAGGAGGCATCACCGCCCAGCAGGGTGCCTGCCGATGTGAATTATGAAGGTTGAAAGCAAGAAATTATTATTTGTATTCAGAAATTCTTTAATGCCACCCATACAGGCAGTGAACATGATTATATGAAAGCATAACAAGGGGAGAAAAATTACCCTTTGCTTCACATGATAAATCAACAAGGCTTTTAGCTTCTGGTGTTCTTTTGTAAATCAAAGTTTGCAAGGAATAGAAAATGATTTCTTTTCTTATGCCCCAAAACTGTGTCTGAACTGCCCAAGTGCACTCCTTTTAAAGGAAGGGAAAAGTAACAATGCTCTTTCTCCTGTAGCATAAATGATTGCCAACACTGCTAAATGCTTACCACATAGTAGTCATCAACTAAGGCAGACAATCATTTTTCAGCTGTGGTCCCCAAGAGTATTGTCCAGAGGCACAGGGAAATATACCAGGAAGTAAAAACGAGGTGTGCTGTTAATCACCCCTCCTTCGATTTCAGCACTTTGAGTATCTCTGAGATTAATATCGTGTAGTGAGTGAGAGGCAGCGTACTGGCAGCAAGTTTTGTTAGTGAGTTCCCCCCAAAATGTATGTTTATAATCACCGTACTTCTGCAGGGGTAGTATTAAATGGTTTATAGGTAAAAAAAATAAAACCCACCATTTCGTATCTCAGAGAGAGGGGAAGCCAGCCCCTCCAATCATTCTAGCCTTTAAATAATCAGTTCGAATTGGAAAACCATAACTTTAGGGAGGACCAATTTGTGGTACTTAACTCTCACATCTCAAATGTCTAAGTCCAAAGTGCCGAAACAGACATTTAAGGAAAAGTCAATGGCTTTCAGTACGTAGGAAGGGAATCGTAAAGTACTGCCAGTGGTTTCAAGGGAGTTTATGTGGTAGGCAATATGTTATTCAGTGATCTGGGTCCCCAAGTTTCTGTTGAACACAAACAGGAACGCTGTGTGGACTGGCTGTAGAGTCGACTTCCTTTGTCCTCATCCTCGGGGGTTACCTCTTTTTCCACCTTCCACTGCTCCGTCATCCTCAGAACCTGCAAATCCTTGCTTTTTCTTGTTTGCAGCCCTTGCTCTTCCTTCGAGTTATGCTGACCCCTAGAGGCCGTACAAGTGCAACTCTTCAATCGCAGAGCTGTGGCCCATTAGTTATACAGAATTTTACCAGGAAGTTATCAAATGATAACTATGTCAAGAAAAAAAAAGTGTTTCCCTTAGCAGAATCTAGTATTATTAACATTTTTATATACCAATATAATTTGTTCAGCTCCACCTTCTTCACAAAGAATTGAGAAAACACAGTGTAAAAGTGTAACATTACGTAAAGTACTTTAAGTGGAAATGAACTCATGCTCTCCCATGAAGAATTAACCCTTCATTCAGCCAAATTTGCCACTATTCACATACTTTTGAAGAGATTCCTTATTTTTCCTATTTCTGCATTTTAAGAAAATGACTTTTGGTTTCAAAATGTTCCCGTGTTAATCACGTTAGTTGGTGGTGTTATTTTGTAACAGGTGATGTTAAAAATGGAATCCTTTGGGATTTTGACAGTTGTGATCTACACAACTCTGGGTATGGAGCACATGTGCTTTCAAAGGCTTTAAACACAGAACTCAGGAAATTTCTTACGCCCTGCAACAGACGCCTTTCAGTTGCATAGTCGTATTCACTTTAATTAAAACAATGTGCATGGAATGGTACCAGCAATACAATTATCACAGCTGAGTTGTCAGTAGGTAATCATTTTTATTATCAGGTGAGCCAGCCCATTGTCAGAGTAGTAGAGAAGGTCGTCAGATAGTTGTGCCTGATGATGTGGAAAAGACTTATTGTCGGTGCACATGGGAAGCGGTCAGCAAGTGCTGATGGCACAGGGACGATTAGGTCTGGATCAGTGAACTGGAGGGTGCAGAAGGGGAAGAGAGTCGAGGAGACAACTTCTGGAAGCTTCTCCCCATAGTTTAACTTGCTATTGCTAGGTATAGTAAGGAAGTAGATATTTCTGCCCTTAAAGTCTGATGGTTTCTTACTGTCAATTATAGATTGGTCAGTGGGGATTGATTTGGGTATAGGGGTCATTTCAAATGTTCTCAACTATATTTGCTTCTGTAGTCTGATAGTTTGCCTTGTTTAGTGCTTTTGTCTATGAACTACCACAAAATCTTTTTTGGACAAAATAAGGTAACCCAGACTCTCTTCTAGAAAATTTCATTTTTACCTCTTTCTTTGACAATATAGAAGATAAAAAGAGCACATCAGGGATTTTTGTCACTAAATGAACTTGTGGGGCTTGTTCTGGATCCAAACATTTTAGAATGTAGAATGTGGATGGAGGCAGCACTAACTAAACCAGGGAATATAGGAAGGGCATGTTGGGAGAGAACATTGTATTTTGAGGCATCCAGGTGGAGATATCCAGCAGGCAGAGGAAATGGGCTGCCAATACTCGGGGAGACTTCAGTGCTGGAAACAGGATAAATAAAGCCATCTGAGGCTTCTTGGGGTCAACATCCCCACTGCCTGGCACATTATACTTCATAGATATTGGTTGAATAAGTGAATGTAAACAGTGGAGACAAAGACAGAGGATCAAGGTTTGGAGTCAGCAGCAACTAGGGAGAACAGGAGAAGAGAGTCTGAAGTCAGGGAGATTAACTAAGGGTCTGTCTACAAAGTAGTTTGGAGGTCCTTGGGGACACCCTCCAAAACACAAAAAACCTGATGTAAGAGGGCCCAACTGCTGGTTAGGAGAGAGAGATGTGTCATGTTCAGGATAATATAGAGAAAACAGTGACTTCTCTTGTGCGCCCTCTTTAGAAAATGGAAGAGAAAAAATAAGACACAGGATTAATTCAGGAGGTCCAATATCCAACAACCAGGAGTTTAAAAAGGAAAAGCAGAAAAATAAAAAAGAAATGAAATGAATTTAACTTAAGGTCCATTAGTCAGTGAGCAAAATAAATAAAAGAAGAATAATACCTGTATACTACATTCTAAAACTTTCAAAGAGAAAAGTATAAGCTACTTACAGAAGAACAAGAGATTCAAATGTCCCCTGACTCTTTTTCAGCAATATATTTCTGAGAAAATTACTTTAGGATATACTCCAACAAAAGAGGAAAGTAAGAGAGAGGGAAGCAGGTGGTTCCAACGCTAAGGAACATGGAAGTCCCAGGACAGCTGTGCAGCAGGCAGAGAGAACAACTTGTCCAAATCAGAGCAGGAGAAGAGAGCTCTAAGGGAAACGCCTCTGAATTAGAGGGAAAAAAGAGGAACAGATAGATTACCTTGTACGTTTAACTGAATTGGAGGTTTAAGATCCAATTAAATTGGAAAGTTTGGGGCTGAATTAGTGATAGTATATACAAATTAAACAAAATAAGATCATTATTGACCTTGAGGACAATAAACTTATACCAAAAAGAGAGAGAGAGAGAAATATAATCCTAGTATAGTAGTTGGCTCAGTATGAATAACATTTATATAAACATAAGTCATAATAAAACTGATAGAACGAAACATCGTAATGCATGAAATATTAGTAGCATGGGAGTTTGTGATGTGTTCGTGGAGAGGAAATTATAAGAGAGTTAAATCTTTAAAGTTGAAATAAGGTTTCAGAAATCATTAAAACTACAAAGGTTTAAGTATATCTAAAGAAACATAAGAAAGAAGTAGAACTTAAAAATATAAAAGTTAAGTGTAAGATTTTGGCAAGCTAAATTTTCATCTGTTGGAATAGGGAGTCTATTGATGTCATCAAGATGATAAATTTCAAAACAGTTTTATAAAGTGTATTATTTAGCTTACACCTCTAGAATTGAAAAGAGAAATGTTCAGTGTGTATCTAGGGAATGAGAGTGTTGAATTTTTTTTATCATGTACTGTAATACTTAATTTTTCATCATGTGAACACAAAAGGAAATATACTAGGAAAATCTAATAGAAAAGAACCAGGAGTTAAGAATACAGGTACTAGACCCTAAAGGAGAAAAGAATTTTAAGAATAGCACACTTGAGCAGAAGCAAGAAGAACTACAATCCTGCAGCCTGTGGAACAAAAACTACATTCACAGAAAGATACACAAGATGAAAAGGCAGAGGGCTATGTACCAGGTGAAGGAACAAGATAAAACCCCAGAAAAACAACTAAATGAAGTGGAGATAGGCAACCTTCCAGAAAAAGAATTCAGAATAATGATAGTGAAGATGATCCAGGACCTCGGAAAAAGAATGGAGGCAAAGATTGAGAAGATGCAAGAAATGTTTAACAAACACCTAGAAGAATTAAAGAACAAACAAACAGAGATGAACAATACAATAACTGAAATGAAAACTACCCTAGAAGGAATCAATAGCAGAATAGCTGAGGTAGAGCGGATAAGTGACCTGGAAGACAGAATGGTGGAATTCACTGCTGTGGAACAGAATAAAGAAAAAAGAATGAAAAGAAATGAAGACAGCCTAAGAGACCTCTGGGACAACATTAAATGCAACAATATTCTCATTATAGGGGTCCCAGAAGGAGAAGAAAGAGAGAAAGGACCCAAGAAAATATTTGAAGAGATTATAGTCAAAAACTTCCCTAACATGGCAAGCAAAATAGCCACCCAAGTCCAGGAAGTGCAGTGAGTCCCATACAGGATAAACCCAAAGAGAAACATGCCGAGACACATAGTAATCAAATTGGCAAAAATTAAAGACAAAGAAAAATTATTGAAAGCAGCAAGGGAAAAACAACAAATAACATACAAGGGAACTCCCATAAGGCTAACAGAAACTCTACAAGCCAGAAGGGAGTGGCATGATATACTTAAAGTAATGAAAGGGAAGAACCTACGACCAAGATTACTCTACCCAGCACGGATCTTATTCAGATTCGATGGAGAAATCAAAAGCTGTACAGACAAACGAAAGCTAAGAGAATTCAGCACCACCAAACCAGCTTTACAACAAATGCTAAAGGAACTTCTCTAAATGGGAAACACAAGAGAAGAAAAGGACCTACAAAAACAAACCCAAAACAATTAAGAAAATGGTCATAGGAACATACATATCGAAAATTACCTTAAACATGAATGGATTAAATGCTCCAACCAAAAGACATAGACTGGCTGAATGGATACAAATCAAGACCCATATATATGCTGTCTACAAGAGACCCACTTCAGACCTAGGGACACATACAGACTGAAAGTGAGGGGATGGAATAAGATATTCCATGCAAATGGAAATCAAAAGAAAGCTGGAGTAGCAATACTCATATCAGATAAAATAGACTTTAAAATAAAGAATATTACAAGGGACAAGGAAGGACAGTACATAATGATCAAGGGATCAGTCCAAGAAGAAGATGTAACAATTATAAATATAAATGCACCCAACATAGGAGCACCTCAATATATAAGGCAACTGCTAACAGCTATAAAAAAAGAAATCGACAGCAACACAATAATAGTGGGGGACTTTAAATACCTCACTTACACCAATGGACAGATCATCCAAAATAAGAATAAATAAGGAAACAGAAACTTTAAATGACACAATAGACCAGATAGATTTAATTGATATTTATAGGACATTCCATCCAAAAAGCAGATTACACTTTCTTCTCAAGTGTGCATGGAACATTCTCCAGGATAGATCACATCTTGGGTCACAAATCAAGCCTCCGTAAATTTAAGAAAATTGAAATCACATCAAGCATCTTTTCTGACCACAATGCTATGAGATTAGAAATCAATTACAGGGAATAAATCATAAAAAACACAAACACATGGAGGCTAAACAATACATTACTAAATAACCAAGAGATCACTGAAGAAATCAAAGAGGAAATCAAAAACTACCTAGAGACAAATGACAATGAAAACACAACGATCCAAAACCTATGGGATGCAGCAAAAGCAGTTCTAAGAGGGAAGTTTATAGCTATGCAAGCCTACCTCAGGAAACAAGAAAAATCTCAAATAAACAACGTAACCTTACACCTAAAGGAAATAGAGAAAGAAGAACAAACAAAACCCAAAGTTAGCAGAAGGAAAGAAATCATAAAGATCAGAGCAGAAATAAATAGAAACAAAGAAAACAATAGCAAAGATCAATAAAACTAAAAGCTGGTTCTTTGAGAAGATAAAATTGATAAACCATTAGCCAGACTCATCAAGAAAAAGAGGGAGAAGGTTTAAATCAATAAAATTAGAAATGAAAAAGGAGAAGTTACAACAGACACCACAGAAATACAAAGCATCCTAAGAGACTACTACAAGCAACTCTATGCCAATAAAATGGACAACCTGGAAGAAATGGACAAATTCTTAGAAAGGTATAACCTTCCAAGACTGAACCAGGAAAAAATAGAAACTATGAACAGACTGATCACAAGTAATGAAATTGAAACTGTGATTAAAAATCTTCCAACAAACAAAAGTCCAGGACCAGATGGGCTCATAGGTGAATTCTATCAAACATTTAGAGAAGAGCTAACACTCATCTTTCTCGAACTCTTCCAAAAAATTGCAGAGGAAGGAACACTCCCAACTCATTCTATGAGGCCACCATCACCCTGATAACAAAACCAGACAAAGATGCTACCAAAAAAAAAAAAAAAAATTACAGACTAATATCACTGATGAATATAGATGCAAAAATCCTCAACAAAATACAAGCAAACAGAATCCAACAACACATTAAAAGGATCATACACCATGATCAAGTGGGATTTATCCCAGGGATGCAAGGATTCTTCAATATACACAAATCAATCAATGATACACCATATTAACAAATTGAAGAAGAAAAACCATATGATCATCTCGATAGATGCAGAAAAAGTTTTTGACAAAATTCAACACCCACTTATGGGTAAAAACTCTCCAGAAGGTGGGCATGGAGGGAACCTACCTCAACATCATAAAGGCCTTTTACAACAAACCCACAGCAAACATCATTCTCAATGGTGAAAAACTGAAACAATTTCCTCTAAGATCAGGAACAAGACAAGGATGTCCACTCTCACCACTGTTATTCAACATAGTTTTGGAAGTCCTAGCCACAGCAATCAGAGAAGAAAAAGAAATAAAAGGAATACACATTGGAAAAAAAGAAGTAAAACTGTCACTGTTTGCAGATGACATACTATACATAGAGAATCCTAAAGATGCTACCAGAAAACTATTAGAGCTAATCAATGAATTTGGTAAAGTTGCAGAATACAAAATTAATGCACAGAAATCTCTTGCATTCCTATACACTAATGATGAAAAATCTGAAAGAGGAATTAAGGAAACACTCCCATTTACCATTGCAACAAAAAGAATAAAATATCTGGGAATAAACCTACCTAGGGAGACAAAAGAGCTGTATGCAGAAAACTATAAGACACTAATGAAAGAAATTAAAGATGATACCAACAGATGGAGAGATATACCATGTTCTTGGATTGGAAGAATCAATATTGTGAAAATGACTATACTACCCAAAGCAATTTACAGATTCAGTGCAATCCCTGTGAAATTACCAATGGCATTTTTTACAGAACTAGAACAAAAAATCTTAAAATTTGTATGGAGCCACAACAGACCCCGAATAGCCAAAGCAGTCTTGAGGGAAAAAAATGGAGCTGGAGGAGTCAGACTCCCTGACTTCAGACTATACTACAAAGCTACAGTAATCAAGACAATATGGTACTGGCACAAAAACAGAAACATAGATCAATGGAACAAGATAGAAAGCCCAGAGATAAACCCATGCACCTATGGTCAACTCATCTATGACAAAGGAGGCCAGGGTATACAGTGGAGAAAAGACAGTCTCTTCAATAAGTGGTGCTGGGAAAACTGGACAGCTACATGTAAAAGAATGAAATTAGAACACTCCCTAACACCATACACAAAAATAAACCCAAATTGGATTAAAAACCAAAATGTAAGGCCAGATGCTATTAAACTCTTAGAGGAAAACATAGGAAGAACACTCTTTGACATAAATCACAGCGAGATCTTTTTTGATCCACCTCCTAGAGTAATGGAAATAAAACCAAAATTAAACAAATGGGACCTAATGAAACTTCAAAGCTTTTGCACAGCAAAGGAAACCATAAACAAGATGAAAAGACAACCCTCAGAATGGGAGAAAATATTTG
Source organism: Lagenorhynchus albirostris (assembly GCF_949774975.1). Classification (NCBI taxonomy): domain Eukaryota; kingdom Metazoa; phylum Chordata; class Mammalia; order Artiodactyla; family Delphinidae; genus Lagenorhynchus; species Lagenorhynchus albirostris. The sequence goes on along the minus strand of NC_083096.1, from coordinate 133,363,110 downwards.
CAAATGAATCAATGCAGAAAGGATTAATCTCCCAAATATATAAACAGCTCATGCAGCTCAATATTAAAAAAACAAACAACCCAATCCAAAAATGGGCAGAAGACCTAAGTAAACATTTCTCCAAAGAAGACATACAGATGGCCAAGAGGCACATGAAAAGCTGCTCAACATGACTAATTATTAGAGAAATGCAGATCAAAGCTACAATGAGGTGTCACCTCACACCAGTTAGAATGGGCATCATCAGAAAATCTACAAACAACTAATGTTGGAGAGGGTGTGGAGAAAAGGGAACCCTCGTGCACTGTTGGTGGGAATGTAAATTGATACAGCCACTATGGAGAACAGTATGGAGGTTCCTTAAAAAACTAAAAATAGAATTACCATATGACCCAGCAATCCCACTACTGGGCATATACCCAGAGGAAACCATAATTCAAAAAGACACATGCGGGCTTCCCTGGTGGCACAGTGGTTGAGAGTCCTCCTGCCGACGCAGGGGACATGGGTTCGTTCCCCAGTCCGGGAAGATCCCACATGCCGCGGAGCGGCTAGGCCCATGAGCCATGGCCACTGAGCCTGCGCATCCGGAGCCTGTGCTGTGCAATGGGAGAGGCCACAACAGTGAGAGGCCCGCGTAACCCCACCCCCCCAAAAAAAATGACACATGCATTCCAATGTTCATTGCAGCACTATTTACAATAGCCAGGTCAGAGAAGCAACCTAAATGCCCATTGACAGATGAATGGATAAAGAAGATGTGATACATATATACAATGGAATATTACTCAGCCATAAAAAGGAACGAAATTGGGTCATTTGTTGAGACGTGGATGGATGTAGCGACTGTCATACAGAGTGAAGTAAGTCAGAGAAAAACAAATATAGTATCTTAACGCATATATGTGGAACCTAGAAAAATGGTACAGATGAACCAGTTTGCAGGGCAGAAATTGAGACTCAGATGTAGAGAACAAACGTATGGACACCAAGGGGGGAAAGCGGCAGGGGGGTGGGGACGGTGATGGGATGAATTGGGCGATTGGGATTGACATGTATACACTGATGTGTATAAAATGGATGATTAATAAGAGCCTGCTGTATGAAAAAAATAAATAAAATTAAAAATTTTTAAAAAATAAAAAACAAATTTATAGAAATTTGTAAAATAACTACCTCAAACCAAACTATATCTCGAGATTAAACAATTGGGGATATTGAAATAATTGTTTTAAAAAATAGCACATTTACGAATGAGGCAGAAGAAAATAAAACTGTGGGAAAGTCATTACAGCTGGCAGATAAATCGCTGGCAATCTTTGTTTTAGCTTTTTTTTATGTTGACCCTTTTTAAAGTCTTTATTGAATTTTTTACGATATTGCTTCTGTTCTATGTTTTTTGGTTTTTTGGCCTTGGGGCATGTGGGGTCTTAGCTCCCTGGCCAGGGATCAAACCCGCACCCCCTGCACTGCCAGGGAAGTCCCGCTAGCAATCTTTAAAAGAATTGATTTCTCTCTTTAAAGTTTGTGGCAAGTCAGTAGAGAGCAAGGGAGTAGTTGGGCGCAAAGGACGTAGATAAAAAGATGGAGATGTTGTTACCTCTGACAAAGAGGATAAGAAAGTTTTCAGGGGAGTTTGAGTCAGATGGCTTTACTTCTAGGATGGTCATTTTCTAAGCATGAATAAAGAAAATATTTTGACATTTGAGAGAAATGCTTCTGAAACCTCAGCATGTTCCAGAACTATCTGGAGGGCTCGTTAAACAGACAAACTGCTGGGTCCCACCCCCAGAGCTTCTTATTGTGTAGGACTGGGGTGGATCCAGGAATTTCCATTTATAACAAGCTGCCAGGTGGTGCTGATGCTGCTAGTTAGAGAGCAACCTGAGACCCACTGGAGTAGTGCATTCCTTAGGGATGAACAAAAATTTGCACATGCTGTTCTCTATGCCTGGAATACCTGTCTCTCCCCACCTGTATCCCCTCTCTATAAAGGTACAACATGTGAGTAGTTCTTAACCTTGGTTGCCCAGTAAAATCAGTGACTCTAGTATCAGTTCCTGGGTCTCACCCCATGGAATTAATTGGTCAGGGATGTGGCCTGAACACTGGGCTATTTTAAAGCTTTCTAGGTGATTTATTATGTAGCTAGGGATAAGACCAGATGATCTGTGAGGGTTCATGATGGGTAGAAATCCAAGTGATGCCAGAAAAAGGGTGGTAAGCTTCGGGAAAAGGATCAAGAGCTAAAGGTTTGAAAGTTGAAGTGAAGACCTGGGGTAAGTTCTGAAGGACATGAAAGGTTTAGTGTCAGAAAGTTGTGCATCTTGAATCCTTTTAACTCTTAAGTTTCCTGTAGGAAACTGGATCACGGCTTCTTTCTTTCAAGGTTGCCGTGAGGGTTAAATGCGGTGTAACACTTAATAAAAATACTGGATTGAAAATGTTAAGCATTAAATAAGTGATACTTTATTACTCTCATTATAATAACATAGTCTTGAAGTCAGAGGATGCTAAAATTCCTTTTAAAATCCTAGTAGTGTGGTGGTTTTCCAGGTGGCATTTGAGGTGTGTGCCACTAGATGATGATGTGACTAGGTCACTTTGCTTCTTCTTACTTCACTCCAAACTTAAAACATTTGACACTTCAGACCATTATATTCTGAAAACAGATAATTAAAATCAAAATATTCTGATGTCAGTAGAATCAGTGTCCCTAGATTCTAAATAAAAACTTTAATCAGATATGCTTTCTAGTTCATTAAGTTACACCAAATGCCAGGCATGGGGACAAAGCAAGGTTTTTCTGATTGTTCTGTAATGTGCCTTCATCTTAAGATGCCAACTTTCTCAGGGGTCACCTTAACGTGACAGTTCTTCCTGTCTGTTTCCAGCGTATCTGTCTATGGATTTAGGATGCAGGCTGGGTGTGAGTGCTGAGTTTGTATTTTGTATTACAAGATTTGGGTCCTAACAAATCTAAAAGCTAATCTCATTCCTTTGCAAGACCAGCAAGTCAGGAAAGTTCTAAGCAAGGAGCTCAAGCTTTTATGCACTGTAATGTCCTACTTACCTGGAAAATATTTTGACTTCTCAATTCTTCAAAACATAATTTCCCAAACCTATTTTTAAGGAAAGGTACTCTTCCTAGGGTCCATGCAATAAAGACCTGTGCTTTATTACTCAATTAGAAAATTTACCAAATATACATGGTTCTATTATAGAACATACACATCTGATTGAACTTAGTTTTGCTTTTAACGTAAATTATTAAATGCCACAAGGAGCCAAGGCACGAGAGAGCATATCAGAACAGATACCTTTCCAAGGAGAAGACAAAATTTAAGGAATTAAATATTGAAGGGGAAACACTCTGGGAGGGGGAAATTCATCTGGAGGGGGAAACAGAGTGAAGGGTAGGTGCAGTTGAAGGGGGAAGCACAGAGGGAGGGGGTAGGTGCAGTTGGAGGGGAAGCACAGAGGGAAGGGGTAGGTACAGTTGGAGGGGGAAACACAGGGAGGGGGTAGGTGCAGTTGGAGAGGAAGCACAGAGGGAGGGGATAGGTGCAGTTGGAGGGGGAAACACAGGGAGGGGTTAGGTGCAGTTGGAGAGGAAGCACAGAGGGAGGGGTAGGTGCAGTTGGAGGGGGAAACACAGAGGGAGGGGAAAACTCACTTGGAGGGGAAAACACGCTTATTGGTTTGTCTTCTTCCAGGGATTCAAAGGTCTCTTGTTCCTTAGGCTTAAAGGATAAGGCTTCTTTCCCATCCTTGTTTTCACAAGCCTCGCCCTGGCGTGGAGAACTTTACTCCTTCCCTTGTTTCATTTCACAAGTCTCCTGCTTCTCAGGGGCAGAGGTCTCCTCCTCTCCCTTTGGGTCAGCAGCCTGCATCTGCTCAGGGAGGCACTTATTAAATGTTTGATCGTAACAAGGTTGGGGAGATAGGAGAAAACAAAGTTCTTTCAGTCAGCGTCTGGTGAGTCTAAACTGATGAATCACGTGGCAGCTCAAGAAGCTCCGTTAGTTTACTGCACGCATCCCCATCACCCAGCAGTTCCATATCTAGGTCTCCACCGTGAAGAACCTCTCGGGATTTCTGTCGCAGTACTGTGTGCAACAATGAGGAGGAACATAGCCTTACACAGCTTTTGAGCCAGGTTAGTGATTTTGAAGGGTGATTGGGAGGCAAGGTGCAACATCTGCTGCCTCCAGGCCCTGGGGATGAGGCATGAGAGGAAGGGCTGCTGATCTGAGTGATGTAATAAAGCCAGACCGTAGGCTGTGGATCTCATGAGATGGAGCTGGTCCTAGCCGGGTGGAAGGACTCCAGACACCATGGCTCTTTCAAGTTGCACAGACCTTAGTACCATCACCTCAGGACGTCGAAGGCTGTCTGCCTTCCCCAGGAATCCCTGTCCGTCCCCTCCCCTCTCCGTTTAGAATGGCGTCCGTATCTGCCTCCCCTGTTAGGTGACAGCAATGGCAAGCCTGCCTGTGGGAGAGTGGGGAACACATTTGCTTTCCCTGGGTTTCCTCTGCTCCCACCCATGTCCTCAGAACCTACCACAGAAGTTTGCACCCAGTAGTTCAAAATTTACTTTAAAAAAAAGTGACCAAACTTTCCATTAGCCTTTTTGCCTTCCCCCTTCCTCAAACAAGAAATAGACCTCTCCCAGCCTCACCTCCAAGCCTAGTCCCCGGTATTGCTGGGCAAAGAGCAGGGCTGAGCCAAGACTCCTAGACCACAGCTCTGTCTCCTCAAACTTGTATCCAGCTGAACATGCCCTTCCAAGATCGGATTATCCCCTTTCTCAAGTCATGCCTAGGAAGGCCAATCAACTCTGAGACCAAGAAGGTTGATGCAAATGCCTTGGGGCTGTAGAGTTATCCTGGGGGTGATGGGTTTGTCTCCTTGCTTCCCTGCAAAAGACCAAACTATCAGTGAAAATGCTTCACATTTCCCATCCAGCCCTTTGTATTCCACTCCTACAAAATAGGCAGGAGCTCAGGGATCCTAGCTTTTAATATTGTCCATTATTGTGAGGCCCATCTTATTTCAGGGTTGGGGGAGAGCAAGAGGCCTTCAGATTTTAGAAGGATATGACTTTTTCTGTAAGGTGGTGCTATATTAGTGTTTTTACATTTTATAGCTAGATAAAGAAATTTAATTTTTACCCAAATAGAACTATAGCTTTGGTTTTACAGTTTATATGGACTCCTGAAAGTTAATTAAAATTCAAAAGCTTTCTTCCTAGAACATCCATGGGGTGTATATCTCCTACCTCCCAACCCCTCTCCTTGTAGTACTGGGGGGAGGGATGCGTTTTTCCCACCTGTTGCCAAGCACAGCCATGAAGATCACCTCTACTTGCAGCTGCTTGTTTGACTCTCTGCCCCTCTTTCTTCCCAGCTCCATGTCTAGACTGTACTTCATTATATGCAGGGTGAAGCAGATCTCTAGGTGTGAGGGTCCAAGACCAGATCTGTACCCTCTCACTAGGTGATTTGCCTCACACTGAATTCAATTAAGAGCACAGGGTTCCAAAAAAAGAAGACAGAAAAAGAGCACAGGATTCTAGAGTAAAATGGCATGGGTTTGAATCCAGCCTTCACTCCTTTGCTGAACGTGAGAAAGTTACTTAACGTCTCTGCTCCAGGTTCCTCTGTCTGTAGTACGGGAATAATTATTCTACCTGCGTCTGTAGGGACTCAGAAGAGTGCTTAGCATAGAGGAAGTGCTCAGTTTATATTCAGTATCATGGTGCTGTTATATGTTGAATAAATGAGCCAGTAAAGAAAGGAGCAGGTTGCCATCAAGTCTTGGCTTTTGAAGGTATCTTAGAAAAAGTAATATTTTACTGACTTTCTTCTTCAACCCCATAACAGATGGTCTGGTTCATGGACAGCTGAGAGTACATGTCCAGATTCCCATCAAGTATAGGAATCCCCCTCTCCATATCCCAAATCGGTAGAGTTTTGAGTCTCTGAGTCCTTGCTTTGTGGGGGGCTCATGCCCTAACAAGTTGAGCCATTCCATTCTGTAACTGCCTTAGTTATTAGATTTTTTCTTCTTAAAAAGACCCAGAACCAATCTCCTTGTAACCTCTATCAATCTCACTCTGCTCCATGGAAATTCAGAATATTGAACTCTGTACGCCCTATTCCTTAGGAAGGTTTTAGGTTCATTCATTTATTCATTCCACAAAAGCTTATTAAGCAGTTGTGTGCCAGGCACCTTCACATTGAGAAGCTGTCCTTATCCTCATGAATCCTGTGATTGGGTGGGAAAGACAGCTAACAGTCACACAAATACATATCATGACGATTTGTAAGGAATACTTAGAGCGCTACAGAAAGGAAAACGGGAAATTAATTTGAACATGGGTAGTCAAAGAAGGCTTGTATAATGGAAGTGACCAACTGGTTTGGTGGAGGGGAGGGGGCGGGAGTCCATGCAGAAAGAACTGTGGAATGTGGGGTGGAGTGGAAGACATAGATGGGATTAGAGGGGTAGGCTAGGAAGGACATTTGTGTGTATAGTTAGGGAGTCTTAATTTTATTCCAGGTACAAAGAAAGACCACTGAAAGGTTTTAAGCAGGGGAGGGCCATTATCCATTTTATATTTAAAAAGATAACTGGACCATTGTAAAGCAATTGTACCCCAATAAAGATGTTAAAAAAAAAAAAAGATAACTGGCTGTTGTGTGGAAGAGAGATTAGAAGAGGGTGAGTGGGGATTCCAGGTAAAAGACAGCTGATGATGATTGATTGAATTAGGATGGTCACCAGAGAGATGAAAAGGAAACAAACTTGAGAAGTATATTGGAGGTAGAGTCCAGAGGATTTGGTGGTAGATTATTCAGAATAAGCGTCAGTTAGGTTAGCATTCTAGTACCTTTCCAGCTGGGCAGTCACCAGCCAACAATCGGGTATTTTCAATATAATACCTAGTGGGTTTCTAATTAGGCAGCTGGAGGTGCCATCTCTAAAGAAGAGGAAACCTAGAGGGAAAATGAATAGAAGGGATTTGGTTGTTGGATCAAGAATTTGGATTCGGTTGTGTTAATTAGGCTTTGAGATATTAAAATGCAGATGTTGAGTTGGCAATTGGATATAACAGACTAAGCTGGGAATTGTTAGCACGTTGTTGGAATTTAAAGCTGTGGGAATGTGTATGCTGTGACCTAGACCCTGAGTGTGCAAGTGGGAAGTGGGCCAGGACTGAGCCACGAGGGGTGAGTAGAATAGCAGAGATGGAAGCTTCAGGAGAAAAGCCGGAGAGTGGGTCATGGGAGTCTGGATCTGGCAACAGGGATGGAAACTGGAATGGAGTGGGGTTTTGAAAATGATGTAGGCTGAGAGTAGGTAGGATTACATAGGTCACATGCAGAGACAACTCCTCCACTACATTTGCTGAGGAGGAGAGGAAAAAAAAAACAGAAACTGGTGGTAAGTGCAGAGGAGAGTCTATCGTTTTCTTTTTTGTTGTTTATCCTACATATTCCCCCAATTTGTTCATTCTTTATATTATAGTATTTCCAGAAGATCCTAAAACTTATAGATAGAAATGTTTTCCCCCAGAATAGGATGCTTCACCCAAAATGTGTTCTGATCCAGCCAGGGCTGGGGCCAGGGCCCGCCTGTGGCTTTCCTTGTCTAAATACTCTATTAATAGATGCAACTAAGCTTAACTATTTAGGTAGTCATGCCCTCTGTCGGCTTATTCTGAAACTGCAATCAAATCAAGGTCTTGCGTTGTTGTCAAGCTAAGTCCCTTCACTCTGTACTTGAGTGCTCTTATCTGGAAGAACTGTTAATCAGAAGCAGGGGAAGACCAGGAGTTCTTGAGAAAGAATCTCTGATAACTAGTTGAGGTGGAAGACAACTCCAGGATAAGCAGACAAGGCAGGCTATTTATGATTCCTCTTTAACAGATGAAGAAACTGAAACTCAAGCCACAGTATCATTTAAGTGGCAAAAACTGAACTTCAGATCTTCATTCTGACAGAGCAATACCATATTTCTTCTTAATTCTTTGGAATGTTTTTGCAGAATAGAAATATAAGTGAATGTTTAAATGTTGGTTGTTCTATACTTTTGTCTGGGACCCTCTAAAAGGCAAATCATAGGAAGTAAGAGATATTCTTTCTTTCATTCACCAAATATTAATTGAACACCTACTATATGCTAGACATGTTCTACATAAGGGGCATACAGTAGTGAATAAAACAGACAAACTTCATGCCCTCACATTCTAATATGAAGTGGTAAGACAATAAATAAGGCAAGATATATAATTAATTAGATAGTAATGGTAGTAAGAAGGAAATATAAAGCGGGGAAGGAAGATGTTGTTAAACAAAATGCAACTGAGTGAGTTTGAAGATCTATTTGGCTTTATCCAATGATTCATGAATTGGGCAGCATCCCATTTAACAAGTAGAATGGAACTCCAAGGATCTATACAATATAGAAGGCTTTTATAGGGAGACGGAGGGTGGGACAAGGAAGTTAAAAAGTGGATTATTTCAGGCAAGGTCACCTTCCCTTCCTGGGAAGGCAGGGGGTCTTATCAAGCAGATCCCCTCACTGGTGTTGATGAGGAAATTCCAGACTGATTGTTTTAAAATTCCACTCCAAGGAGGGGCTGAAACTGCAGTTAGGTTAGGTATTAATTCCTAGTAGGGCTTAGCATACATGACTATTTTGGGCCTGTTTCTTTTCTTTTTTTTCTTAATTAATCTTTTAATTAAAGTATAGTTGATTTACAATGTTATATTAGTTTCAGGTGTACAAAATAGTACTTCAATATTTTATGGATTATACTCCATTTAAAGTTATTATATAATATAACTATATTCCCTGTGCTGTACATTACATCCTTGTATTTTATTTATTTTGTACCCAGTAGAGTGTGTTTCTTAATCCCCTTCCCCTATCTTGCCCCTTCCCACTTCCCTCTCCCCACTGATAACCACTAGTTTGTTCTCTGTATCTATGAGTCTGTTTCTGTTTTGTTATATCCACTCATTTACTTTATTTTTTAGATTCCACATGTAAGTGAAAACATACAGTATTTGTTTTTTTCTCTGTCTGCTTACTCCACTCAGCATAATTCCCTCCAGTTCCATCCATGTTGTTGCAAATGGCAAAATTTTTATGGCTGAGTAATATTCCACTGTATATAGCCACCACACCTTCTTTATCCATTCATCTGTTGATGGACACTTGTGTTGTTCTGTACTGTTTTCCATTACGGCTGCACCAATTTACATTCCAACCAGCAGTGTCCTAGGGTTCCCTTTTCTCCACATCCTTACCAATTTATTATTTGTGGTCTTTTTAACAATAGCCAGCCTGACAGGTGTGAGGTGATATCTCATTCAGTAGGTTGTTTTTTTTTATTTTGTTGATGGTTTCCTTCACTGTGCAAAAACTTTTTAATTACTTCCCATTTGTTTATTTTTGCTTTTTGTTTCCCTTGCCTGAGGAGACAGATTCAAAAAAATATTGCTAAGACTTATGTCAATGAGTTTACTGCTTATGTTTTTCTCTAGGAGTTTTATGGTTTCCAGTCTTGCATTTAGGTCTTTAATTCATTCTGAGTTTATTTTTGTATGTGGGGTGTGAAAAAAAATGTTCTACTTTCATTCTTTTACATGTTCTTGTCCAGTTTTCACAGCATCACTTATTGAAGACACTGCCTCTTCCCCATTGCATATTTTTGCCTCCTTTGTCATAGATTAATTGACCATAAGTGTGTGGGTTTATTTCTGGTTTCTCTATTCTGTTCCATTGATCTATGCATCTGTTTTTGTGCTAGGGGCCTGTTGTTTCTTTGTAAACAATATAAAATGTTGGGCTGGGGTGTTGGTGTGGGACTTTTAGTTAGGGTGGCCAAGGAGGGTGACTTCAGAGTAAAGACCTGAGGGAAGTGAAGGAGCTGCGGGCAGAGCATTCCAGGCAGAATGCACAGCACTCACAAAGCGCCAAGGTGCAGATGTCTCTGGCATGTTAGAGGAACAGCCAGGGGCCAGCATGGCTGGAGCAGGGTGAACACAGGGGAGAATGTTTGGAGACGAAAGTGGAGACATAACTGGGCAGATCACCTACAAATGACCTTATAGACCATCTAAGAACTTCAGCATGTGATCCAGGGGGCTCCAGATTTCCCTTGGATGGTTTTAAGCAGAGGACTGAAATAATCTTCTGTATTTTAACAGGAACATTCTAGCTGCTATAGACTGAGTGGGGGAGGGGCTGAAGCAGGGAGATGAGTAAGGAGGCTTTTGTAAAACTCCAAGCAAGAGATGATTTTATAGAGACTTCCCTGGAGGTCCAGTGGTTAAGACACCTCGCTTCCACTGCAGGGGGCATGGTTTTGATCCCTGGTCGGGGAACTAAGATCCTACATGCCACGTGGCACGGCCAAAGAATAGAAAAAAAAGAGAGAGAGAGAGAGAGAAAAAGAGATGATTTTATAGAAAGACCAGTTGAATTTTTTGAGGATTGAAAGTGGGTCGTGAAAGGAAGAGTCATCAAGGATGACACCAAGGTGTTTGCTGAGACTGGAAGAATGAAGTTGCATTACCTGAGATGAGGAAGGCCAGGGAGCAGAGGAGGGGTGGGGGAGTGGCTCAGTGCTGGACAGGTTAGATTTGAGATACCTGCTGAGCATCCCATTAGGGATGTCAAATTGGTGATTGGGTGTGTAGGTCTGGAGTTAAGTAAGAGGTGGTGCTGGAGAGACAGATTCAGGAATTATCATTACATAGATGATATTTAAATTCATAAAGAGGTATGAAGTGAGATAACTAAGAGGATGTTGAGATGGAAAGATAAGAAGCTCCAGGAGTGAGCCCTGTGGCACTCTGATAGAGTTTGGGGAGCTATGAAAAAAATGGCCAGAAGGTGGAAAGGAAACTAGTAAAGTGTAGTGTCATAGAAGCCAAATGAAGAAAATAGTTTGAGAAAGAATAATCCATTGTGTCAAATTCTGTAGATAGATTAAATAGAACTGAGAACTGACCATTGGATAGAGTATGGTTTCTCTAATTCTTCCCTGACTTATAATGGATTGTCTTGTTCTGACTCCCCCCGCTCCCCCGCCCAGGTTGTGGCAGATACCAATATAAGTGGCATAGCAACTCAGCTTGAGAACATGTCTACGGGCTACCCCCTTGGTTCACCCACTGCCAAGCACCATCTGGAGGACACAGAGTGAGTATTCTAGATGCAGAGTGCCTCTTATGTGTGTGCGCAAAGCTCAGTGAGACCTTTTCCAGATTGTAGAGTGTGCTCCCTAAAGGACAGGAATGGGACAGTACACGTTACCCTTTCTGACTCCTAGGGAATCTCCAAGAAAGCAACAGGGTTGCCCTACTTCTCACAAGGCTTTGCTCCACCACGTGAGTTCTTCACAGACTGTTACCACAGGGCCTGCACACACCGCACCTGGCCGCTGGAACTGGTGCCTGTGCCCTCTCCCCTCAGATTTATAGCCCAGATGCGCCCTTCTTCATTACGCAAGGAACCAGGTTTCCTCGGTTTTCTAAGCTAAGATCTTGTTCTGAGGTTAAATCCTCTCGTCCTACTTGCTGGCATTTTTTACTAAAACCTGTCACTGCAGTTAAAGTTGCTCATTAAAGCAGTGTTTCTCAAACTAGGATGTCCATGAGAATAACCCAAACAGCATATTTAAATATGCTAATTCCTCTGGCCCATTCTCAGAGATTCTGAGTAGGTGGTCTAGGGTGGGTTCTCCAGGACAGTGTTGCTGCAGATAGGCCGAGGACCCACACTTTGAGAAATGCTGCCCAGAGTTATTCGTCTCAACTCTACCAGTGCCTGGTCCCTAGCTGGTGCTCAATAAATGTTTGTTGGCTGACCCGAACCCTTTATTGGAAGGATCTGATGGTCACAGCCATTCCCAACTTTTTCCTGATTGCTCATTAACTTAAATGACAGCTTTGAGTTTGTCTTTCTTGAGGAAAGAATATTAAAGTAGGCTCATTTTACTTTTTTCTCATTATGAAAGTAATGAACACTTGCTATTAAAATGTGACAAATACATGAAAGTATAACATTTTCAGGCTAGAATGGCCATATATTAAAAAAAAAAAAGAAATCAGGACCCTTATATGAAGAATAGTATACACTTAGCATCCTTTAACGTGTCCATGGAACTACCGAGATGCCCTGTGATCTTGGGTCCTTTGCTGTGATTCCACAGCTCCTGGCAGGTTGGGAACTACTAGGATAAAAGAATTCAAAAATGACTTATAATCTGACCACTGTTAACGTTTGGAGTTTTTTTTGTTTTTTTTGTTTTTTTTACTAGTCTTCTAAGCAAAAGTAAATTAAAACTAACTGGAAGTGTGAGATAAATGCCAGTTGAAGAGTGAAGCTGCATTCCTCCCTCTCCCGGAGAAAACAGACTCTAATTGTGATAGGTACAATTATGACGGTCTCTACTGATTTGGTGGCCCCCAGGGGCTAGCTCTAAAACAATGGCCTTGGACATCTAGGTTCCCATTTCAATATCCTTGGCAATAGGGCTGACTGTGTTTGAAAGAGGAGACATGAATCAAGTTCATGTCTAGCCGGTGGCCTATTACTGAGAGTGCTTATAAGGCCACAAAGTGATGAAACGTAGAGCCTTATTCATGACGTCATTACCATTCAGCCACAGGGGATAATACTTCATTATTTCAGCAGATATTTATTGAGTGCCTTCCTAAGGCTAGACACTACAGGTGCTGGGTCCTGAGGACTCAAACTTAGAAATGTAGGTGAAGGCATTGCCCCAGTCCTCATAGAACTGCCAGAGGATTGGAAAAACAGACCCATAAATCCATGGTTATAAAAGAGTTAGTAAGTGTTGGAGAGCTTAGTTCAGTGAGAGAGAGAAGTAAGCACAGAGTCCTGTGAAGCCATGGAAGAGAGGCATAACTCAGCTAGGGCGGGTACTTGGAGGCACTAATGCTTAACCTGAGTTTTTAAATAATTGGAAAAACCAGGAGTGGCATTTAAAAGAGGTAATAATATATACGGTATAGACGTTCAGCAATTACTGTGGATGCCTGCTGTAAACCACCAGCAAGTGCCTAGCAAACAACTGGTATCAGTGGGAAGCAGCTGAAAATCAAGCTTAAAATAAGCCAGGCAAAATCGAGGAGGAGGAGAGGGAAGAATATTCTAGTCAGACAGAACAGCATATTCAAAGGTTGCTCATATCCCAGTTTTGCAAATTTCTCTGAGTACATGAATGGCTGCATTTATATCAGGCGGCTCTGCCTCTCGGACGTGCATGCTGCCGCAGAACAAGTGGCCCTACCGGGATACTCATGTAAACCTCCTGCCGATGAGACGACAGGGCCCAGGTACCAGAGTTCCTTTAGGTCTTTACCCTTTGGACAACCACGTATGGGAAGAAGAAATTGGCGTTAGTTAAGCTTAGCTTTAACTCCTTGAGCCCACACGTGTAATTTAATTTTTACCCATGTTGTTTCTGAGAGAGATGACTTCCACACTGGACAAAGCTTTGAAAATCTAAATTATACATTTGAAACAAATTGTCTTTATCCATTTTGCTTCACCTTGGTTTCTCTCTTCTCTTCTGGATTTCAGTTCTCATTTACGTAGTCGTGATTCTGAGGGTGTGATAGGCACAGCGCTTGGTGCTGGGAATGCCCAGAGGGCGGAGGCTTAAGGAGTTGATAATCTGGTAGAGGAGAAAGATGGTTAAGAAATCATGATACAGTATGACAAGTGCTGTATGGAAATCTGGACCAAGAACAAAGGGAGCACAGAGAAGGTGGGGGTGAATGCTTCCAAGGGAGTCAGGAAAGTGTCGCATTGGAGATTGGAGGTGGGTTTTGAAGAATGAGTTCCCATGCTCAGTGGAAGTGGGGATCAGGTGCAGCGAGGATATTCAGGCAGAATAACAGCAGCCGTTACTGAGCTCTAGGGCTGCCGTCACCTGTTCTGTTCAGAGGTCCACCTGTGGGCTGCGGTGGACACCAAGCTCAGGTGATACCCCGCCTCTCCATCTCCATGCATGTTCTTCAAAGATAAAGACAGTTCCGTTCAGCTTTAGACAGTAAGTTAAAAAGTTAAAAACTAAGCAAAAAAAAAGAGTGCTTTGACAACTTCAGCATCATGACTTTATTTTCAGTTAAAAAACAGTGGGTTTTATGAAAGAGAAACCTCTAAAACATCAAAAATATTGGCATGATATAGGAAATTCAAAAATAAGTTTCTAGATTGCTTTCTGACAGTTTGATTTGATAAACTGACCATCATCATTTCGCAGTATGAAAGTCTCTCTCAAATCTGTGTTCTTCCATTAAAATGAAATTCCCTCTCAATATCTATTCTTGAATTAAACAGCGTGCATTGTGTTTTCAGAACACCTCCACCTAAGATTATTACTTTGGAGAAAGGCTCTGAAGGATTGGGGTTTAGTATTGTAGGGGGTTATGGAAGTCCCCATGGAGACCTGCCAATTTATGTCAAGACTATATTTGCAAAGGTATTTTTTTCCTTTTTACTGTACTTTTTTTTTTTAAATAAAACTTAGGTGAGATTTTTTTGTGTTTTGCTTTGCTTTACTTTGGGTGATACCTGAATGTGTGCATGTATGCTTGTTTCATTTTCATCTTACAGGAAATTCCCACACCACACTAGTGCAAGAAGTGTTCTTTTATAAAAGTGGAGTCACAAGAAGTGTAATATTCTTTAGACCCTTTTACAAAAGTAGATGCTAACAGATTTTAAAGAGTGTCTTCTTTCAACAACCAGTGTAAGGAATATGGCATGCTCTTTGCAAGAGCTCTTTGGCCTTGGAGGTATTGTTCTTGCGAGAACAAAGATTTAACTTTCTACTTTAAGATATTGCAGAGGGCCATGGCATAAAGCTTTGTACAAGCCTGCGATCAGTGCAGCATTAATGGCTGCCCAACCTCAGGATGCTTTAGCTGAAGGTGGTTTCTCTCTTCCAATAGTCTGCCATGTACTTGCAGGATTAACCCAGTGAGTTAGACTAAGACTGGATAACAGGGGACTTCCCTGGCAGCGCAGTGGTTAAGAATCCGCCTGCCAATGCAGGGGACATGGGTTTGAGCCCTGGTATGGGAAGATCCCACATGCTGCAGAGCAACTAAGCCCGCATGCCACAACCACTGAAG
This sequence comes from Lagenorhynchus albirostris, assembly GCF_949774975.1. Taxonomy (NCBI): domain Eukaryota; kingdom Metazoa; phylum Chordata; class Mammalia; order Artiodactyla; family Delphinidae; genus Lagenorhynchus; species Lagenorhynchus albirostris. The sequence goes on along the minus strand of NC_083096.1, from coordinate 133,347,919 downwards.
CCCGTGCGCCTAGAGCCTATGCTCCACAGCAAGAGAAGCCACCGCAATGAGAAGCCTGCGCACCGCAACGAAGAGTATCCCCTGCTTGCCGCAACTAGAGGAAAGCCCACGCACAGCAACGAAGACCCAACGCAGCCAAAAATTAAATAAATAAATTTATAAAAAGAAAAAAAAAAGGGGTGGATAACGGTATCTTTCAAGAATTGAGTAGTCCAATTCATCCTACTTAATACACAGGTCATAGTGTAGGTTTCTACTGCTGCCACTAGATAGCTCTTAGATAAGTTTTTAATTTCATTATTAAAGTTGGAATTTAAATTTGTTATAAACTTTTAAGATCTCTGAAAGTATTTAGTTTTGATACTACAACTTCATTCTTCATTGCTTTTATCACAATCATTTGTTTATTAATTGATCCAATTGCCTCCTAGTGCTTTATTTTCCTAAAGAAATAAAGGCCTTCCACAGAAGAAATAAGACAGATTCTTTCTCTTTCCAGAAGGCTGTACTATACACTATATACAAGTTTGCTTTTACCTATGCAGAACTTATCACCTGTTAATTGGGTGTAACCATGACCTGACATAAGCCTCAAGTCGTTTGGCGTTTGCTTTTGGAACACATTAGGCAGCTACAGATTTTTTTTTTTTTTTGCGGTACTCGGGCTTCCCACTGTTGTGGCCTCTCCCGTTGCGGAGCACAGGCTCCAGACGCGCAGGCTCCGTGGCCATGGCATGTGGGATCTTCCCGGTCCGGGGCACGAACCCGTGTCCCCTGCATCAGCAGGCGGACCCTCAACCACCGCGCCACCAGGGAAGCCCAAGCAGCTACAGATTTACACACCTGTTTCCATCTTGCTAGGATGCCTGTCAAGGGGGCATGTTATTCCCATACACACATCTGTTGACCTGATGGTGGATGAACAGGGAAAGGAAAGGCAGATCAGAAACATTCTGGATGACAGTGCTGCCCCAGTCTGATAATTCCCAAGGTGGACAAACCACCTACAGACCCTCCTTTTCCTAGGATAACACCATAAGTAGCTGTGATCATGATTCTTTGGGAGGATTGTTATACTTTGCATGTAAAAGAGCCAGCTATGGAGATAATGACAGTGGAATGGCTGCAAAGTGAGCCCCCACTAAGCTAAAGATTCCCCCCATAGGAGTTTTGATCTAGGAACTACAGCTATATGTTTTTTGTTTTTTTTTTAAACACTGAACATACATTCTTTAAAATGTTTATCTCTGATTCAGGTTTCTGGACCTCAGATGTCCACAGGCTGGACACAGGGTGTGGATTATTACGTGACCTTTTTGGTGTCCTAAGCATCTTTTAACAGTTCTCTTGCTCAACTAAGAAATGATTGTGGCCCATCCAGGTCTTTTCTTCCCCTCCAGAAGTAGGAAGGATCACAGACACTTAGGGTGTGTAGGATTTGCGAGGCTTAATCCGTCTGATTAACTGGCCGGCAGGGCCTTCCATTTTCTTTCAGGTGTTTGGTTGGAAACTTCAGAATCAAAGCCAACTTTAGATCTTAGTCCCTTCAGCAGCCGAATTTTACCATAAGCCAACAAGAGATTGGCCTAAAGACTTCAACAGCCCTGAAAATTGAGGGAGCAATTTTTTGGAGCCTGTGAAATCTGAAAACATGAGTTTGATCATCATTCGTTTCATCTTATTATACTACCGCCATGATTGAGTAAATACGGTGTGCCGTACCCTTAATCCTTGGAACAGGGCGAAAGATAGATAATAGAGCCTATATAACAGCGTAGGGAAGGCGAAGTGACCAAACTAGGACACAGCAAGTGGATAAGGCCACGTTTCCAAGCTAGATGGAGGCCTCTCTGTGAGCCATTTATTTCTTCCTTCCCTTGTTTAGTCTACAGATGCCACATTAATAACGTAGGAGAGGAGATTCAGGTCAGTGTAATTATCAGGCAAGCACGGCAATACCTGAAATAGTGTACACATCCTAGAAAGCCGAAAAATCGACCTTTTTTGCATTAGTGAAAATGAAAACTTGAAGAGCTTAATGTGCTCTTTAAAGAACTAATTACACAGGTATCTGAGGTTAACTGAAACGCTTAAATCTCAGCATGTAAAATTTATTAAAATCAAGTTAGATTTATCCATTAGCACTACGTGTTTAATCCTGTCTTCGGTGCAGTTAACACACTTTCTTAAAAGAAAAAAATTTTTGAACAAAGCTGCAAATTATTTAATCTTGGTATTTTCCCCCCAGTATAGTCCTGGTTTTGAATATTCTTTATTACATCTTTTTACAGGAATTCCATCCTTTTCACGGCTTTGAAATTCTAGATAATTCACCCACCACCTCAGGACCTCCATGCTGTAGGACACAGGTCTCTGGAGTGTTAGTGCCTCTTAGCTCGGCTTCTGCAGGAGGCCATCAGCGACCAGGTGCCCACGGGCCTTGGTTAATTTCCCCAGTAGTTCCACATCATTTAGAGGACTTTTTTGGCACTAACTTTTCAAGGAGTTCTCACAATTACTCCAACAGATGGAGAAAGCTTCCTGTGAATCATTTTCTAGGTCTCTTATTTCCTTACTCGTCCAAAGTATTTCTAGTAATATCATGGCGTTTTTGATACTCAGCTTTAGAAGGAAGAAAAGCCCAAGTTTCACTTGCTTTGTGCCATTCTGAAGAGCCATGCATGAATGAATATGTAATGAAAGTAGTCATTTAGAAACCTATTTAGGTGGATCAAAGGTAAAGTTGAAGCTATTGAATATATTACAAAATTTTAGAAATGCTCCACTTCTGTGTATTTTTATATTTATATATATATGTATTTAGAACAGCTTTATTGAGATATGTTCACATACCATAAAATTCACCCATTTAGAGGATAAAACTAATACCAGATTCAGTTCTGCCTTTGTATGCTACATATTCATGAATGTGACATGATATGACATTCAAATTCCATTCAGTACTGAATATTGAAATAAGGTCCTACTGGTATTAAAAGAAATGTGAATGTCAGGACATTTGTACTAGTATGTTATGTAAACTATGCATAATTATGATTACTATTCAACCATTATTCAAATAACATATCCTACATTTTTCTTAGTTTTCTTAATTTAAAAATATTACCTAGAAATAACTTTAATTGGTAGTTTAAAAAGTTTTTCTTTTAATATGCACACCATAATATTAATATGATTTGAATATTAATTGCGTCATCCTAGATTAAACTGGAATGTTTCTTGTTTGCAGGGAGCAGCTGCAGATGACGGCCGATTGAAGCGAGGTGATCAGATTTTATCTGTTAATGGTGAGACTCTGGAAGGTGTTACACATGAGGAAGCTGTGGCCATTCTAAAACACCAGAGAGGAACTGTAGCCTTAACTGTGCTGTCCTGAGCCTTGGGTCCTGATCACAAGATAGATGTGGTTGTAGAATATCCATAGGAAGACAAAGTTCTGAGGATGAAAAGCAGCCTCAACTAAAACCCACCTTCATTCTTACCATCTCAACCTCTCTGCTTGGGAGAGATAGCCTAGGTTTCACGTGAATTTCCCAAGTTGACAATCTAATGTTTCCCAGATTCTCTCACCTCTTGGTGAGGTTAATTTCTAACAGCTGAGTCTTATGCATTTTGCATTTAACATCAATGTTTATCAACTAGTAGTAAGTGGTTCGGATTATATTTGCTGAAACGGAAGTTAACAACCTCTCATTCCTTATGTCCTTCTCTCCCCGTCCCGACTCATGGAGGCTAAGCAGCAACCAGAGCACATCCACTGAACAGAAACAAATGTTAAGCAACTTGTCATCTCACTCATGATTTACATATGCTAATTGTCTCTTCAGATACACCAGAAAACATTAGCAGTGTAATTAACTTAGCAGTGATGCCCATGATGAAATACCAGATTCTCCTGTGGGAAATTACTGTGCTCTTTTCTGTACGATTTATCATCAGATAAGCCTCAAATTCATTTCTCTGGGTGGATCTTTATAAGTTAGTCATTGGTGATTATGATGAGTCAATTTGCAGACTGTAATCTAAAAATTCTGAATGGCTTTCTAATTGTTTTCTTAGCTACATAAGTGCATACCACTGAGAAAATGCACCTTCTTCTCAGCAAGAACAATTAGCATCCATGTTCTGAATTCTAACAATGCTAAGTTATGCTCAAGTCTGGGAAGTTCATCTGGAGTTAACAGCATTTCAGTAGGCAGGCATCATTCCCACACCTCAGGCTTCAGACGAGGAGGTGGAAGCCCCAGAACCACGCTGCAGAGGTCAGCAAGTTTTTACTAAAGACAGCCAAGGTCTGGATGGCCTTGGCATTGTGCAAAGTGGAGTGACCAATTTGAGTATCCCTCCGCTTGGCTCCGTGCCTGTCCATCGAGCAGCACGCAGTGTAGGAACGTAGATGGAGCAGCGCACTTAGCCACAGAGTGACTGAACAAGTGGACTGAGCCTAGGAATCAGTGATGGCTCCCTGGAGACTGTTTCCTGGTCTCCAGGCAGCCTCCCGTTCGCTGAAGCATTCATACTAAGAAAGCAACTACAGCAGAAAATAAAAGAATACCTTTAAAGTTGGTTAGGGGCCTTCTTATTCAGGTATTAGCAGGAAAAGGGTGGGGGGAGATGCTTATCAATGAATGTTATAGGTTCTTCTGTGAAAAAATGCACCACAAAAGATGAGTACCAGAATGGGTAATAGAAGTAGTGTGGCATTATTTAACTAAAACACAATGCTGCAAATGGTTCACAATAATTATCAAAATGTAATGGGCTCCAATTTAAAATGTTATTTAATAAGTATAGATTTTAATTGAGAACTATCTTTCAGTAGATGTAATCACAAAGTGCATTAACTCTTGTTGGAATATTTTATGGCTATTCCAAAGTGTAGAGTGCCTAAATTTCATGTTGAAAATGTCTTTCATTACTGGTATTAAGTTTTCTGAATTTACACATGGCTTTTGAAATGTCTGATGTATCCTGAGATACGCAGTGTTGTTAGAAATTACTTTTCAATGCATGAGAGCCTATCAGCCTCAGAACGTTCTCTGTTAATTGTATCTGCAAGAACACCTCAAGCAGCCAAGAAGAAATAAAGCCCAAATAAAACTTGAAAATGCACCTTAAAAAAAAATACATACATACGTTATATATATATATATACTTTTGAAATGTGATTCTGCTTGATTTTGATGGAATGGGCATTAAATACACATTTTGAAGTAACATATCATTGTTTTGTCTCTTTACACATTATCCTTTTAGGACATGCTACAACAAGTCTCTTGATAAAGGAATTGTGGTGCTTTATACTCCTTGCTGCAGTAAATTGATATAACTATTGCTTCTCATAACTGGTTCTGTCTCTGCTTGCATGACTAGTAAATAAGTGCCTTCCCTAAAACATTTTTTTTTTTGCATCAGAACTTACCAAGCTAAGAGGATATGAAGATGGGAATTTGTGAAAGGAGTAGTTCTCTCGTAGCCACATATATTGTTTTAGCCTCATCATTTGGGCCATTTAAGTATAGTAATGATACCATTTATTAGAGTTAGCATGAGAGGGAAGTAAACCAGGAAAGATAAAACTGCTGAAAGTTTGTATGTATAAGATATTTCCAAAAATTCTAAATAAATGTAGTTACCAAGGAGCAAATGGAGTTTTATTATATATGAAAAAGTTTAATTTCTGCATCTTGTTTTGTGTTTTCATCAGCTATTTTGTTCCCTAATAGAAAAAGAATCAACTTTTCACAAAGTCTAGTATCCTATTAATATCTAGGATCCATTAATAGCTGTCTCGTATTAATTGCTGCTGTGTTGTCAGGCACTAGAAGAGATGCTTTTCAAAGGAGGCGGTATAGCAGTCCAGAAGGTGAGTCTTGGCATCACACTGCCTGAGTTTGAATCTTGATGTAGTAGCCATGTGACCTTGTCCAAGTTATTTAGTTTCTTCAATCAGAAAGGGGGGAGAGGAGAGTTCAAAGCACTATAATGAATAAAATCCAAGTAGAACTCTTAGTCTAGTGCCTGGATCATAGTAAGTACTACATAAATAAATATTAACAATAAACCTCTTATCCCGTTTATGGAGATGGTCTGAAATTAGACACATGCTGGAGATTAGTGGTTTCAATCAGTAATGACCTTTAAAAAGAAAATATTTCCGAGAGTGGCTTAGCTCTGAATTGTTGCCCCAAGTCAGATAACAAAGTGTGTAACTGATTAAAATGCTGTGAGCTTGTGTAACTAGAGCTTGTGTTATCAAAAAGCTGAAACCAAGGCTTCCATTGTCAGCCATGCCACTGGGATATAGCTGGATGGGGAGTAATACCAACTCCATACGCCTACTGCCCACCTCCAGAACCAGGCAAGGCACTTCAATTACCATCAACCCTCGGCAAGCAATTTTAACCTGGTACGTTCCAGGAATTTGGAATTGTAAACTGTTGTTTTATTCACCCAACCACACTCCCTTTCTTCCCTTCTTCACACCCATCCACTGTCAAAGAAGTCAGACCCCCCCGCCCCCACCAGATGAGACACTTCTTTGAAAACAGGGACTAGGTCACATTCACCTTCATGTTAATTTCATCCAGTGTACTTTTCAAATTCTGTATGTCCCATCTTTAGATGTTTTATTTGGGTCTTTTTAAAATATCTTCCATTTCCCTCCTCATGGCCATGTTTTCCTTTACATCAGAGGTTAACAAACTTTTGATGTGAAGAACCAGATAATACATATTTTAGGCTTTTCAGGCCTTTGTAATCTTCGTCATAAGTACTCAACTTTGCCATTGTAGCGTGCAAGCAGCGGTAGACAAAACATAAATGAACAAGCTGGCTGTGTTCTAATAAAGCTTTATTTACACACACAGGCAGTGAGCCAACTTTGGCCCACAGGCTATACTTTGCCCCTGCTTTATATACGTGAATATATTTTAAGACTATAGTAGTTAAGACCCTTTTCTACTATAGTATTCCATCTTTGCTATTCCTAGAGTGTTCTGTTGATTGAATTTTCTTTCCTGATTATGGATGGGTCTTATCTTTTGGCTTCGCATGTCTGATAATTTTTTATTGGATGCAAGCATTGTAAAATTTACGTTGTTGGGTGATGGATTCCATTGTATTCCTTTAAATGGTAGTGGACTGTTCTGGCATGCAGTTATGTTAACTCATGATCAGTTTGATCCTTTCAACTCTTGTTCTCAGGCTTTCCTAGGGCAGATCTAATGCAGCCTTTAGAGCTAATTTTGTCCCACTGTTAAGGCATTCTGAAATTTCTATCCAATGCCTGTATATCATGAGGTCTTTCCACTCTGACAGGTGGAAACCATCCACAGCCCTGTCTGAACTCCAGGTGATTCTTTCCTTGAAGAGTTCCCTCTCGTGCATGTGCAGATTCATATTCCAACCAAGACTTAAGGGCCTCTATAGCTGCAGGGCTCTAAGCTCGTACTCCATGCAGCTCCCTCCTGGCCAGCACTCTGCCTTACAGCTCACCCACCATGGCCTCCCTGAACTTTGATCTCTCTCTGCAACTCATGGAGTCTATTTGGTTCCCCTTCCCTGGGTTGTAGCCTGGGTACTGCCTCCAGGCAGTAAACTGGGGCACTTGTAGACCTTCCCTTGTTTCCCGTCTTTTGGGCTTTAAAATCCTGTGCTACCTGTTGTCCAATGTCTGAAAACTGTTCTTTCATATATTATATCCACTCTTCCATTGTTTACTACAGCAGGTGCTAAGGGCAATTCCCATAGCACTTAATTCATGGACAGAAGCAAAAGTCCTTTATTCTTGATCTAATCAAAAGGATTTGAGATGGTAATAAGAATCAATTTCTCACAATATGATGATTCAATTTTCTGTAAGCATTTTGCACTTAAAGAAACACTATCCCAGTAAGCCCCCTTGGTTTCTCCCAGTTTCTGGAACTGACAGCCCATTTGACTCAGTCCTTGGGCTCCTTCTCCCACCCCTGCCCACAGCCACCCCTTCGCAGGTGACCTAGGGAGGATATCCCTCTTCAGGAACACACTTTTTCAGGATGAGGACTCCCACCATCTTATCTTGGGAGATGGAGCCACATTGCCTTTCCTTAGTGTTGGTTTTCAAACTTTATAAGAAACTGAAACTTTTTGTCCCCAATTCCTCTTCCCAATTTTATACTTTATTTATACTTCTGTTTTCCTATTAAAGTCAATCGGAATAGTGAGACTTTTTTGAACACACAATTTTAAATTTAGGTAATAGTTCCAGTTTTATGTCAGCCTCCTGCAAATGTAAAATTTTTGACAGCTTGACTCTCAAACTTCAAATTCTCTATATTTAAGTAAAGATGAAAAAAGAAACATTTCACTCTCTGCATAACACCAAGATAAACTGAAATTTGGAAGAGTTCTCTGTGTGTGTGTGTGTGTGTGTGTGTGTGTGTGTGTGTGTGTGTGTGTAAGAGTCTGTAACCTGCACCCATTCTGAGCAGTGCTTCCATTTCCAGTCACTTTAAGGAGGAAGAAGCTGCTTTGGTCTTGAGTCCCTGAGATGATGCTGTCAAGTATCAGGACCTGTGCTGGGCAAAGCTATATAGGAGCAAATATTTTTTCTGATCCTCCTTCTAGAATCAGATTTTAGAAATTGTGACAGCCTCAGAATTGGAGTCTGTCCTGCTTGCCACAATGCCACTCTCATTTCACAGGTGGGAAAAACATGGCAGAGGGAGTAAGCGGCTTGCCCAGTCCATTCAGCTAATTTGCAGGCAGAAGAGTCTTCAGTAAATCTCGGTGGAAATTCATCAATTTAGCAAACTGTCGTAGAGCGCCCACACATGGCTTCTAAATTAGCCCCAAATTTTTAAAGCTTATTTCAGTTCTCCCTAACTTAGCTCCACAACACAAGGCACTTGCAAGACAAAAATAAAGGCTAGGAGACCAAGAAAAATAGACGTATCTTTTGGATGTTGACAAAGAAGATGCAGTCTGTCAACTCCCCATACAGCTCTACATTCTGGGAGGAATTCCCATAGCAGTTTAGGCATTCTTCTCAAGGCAGCCATAGCTGATGACAGGTGCAGTGTCACCTGCCCCTCCTGCCTAATGTCTTGACTGGGCACGTGCCCTGCTTTCCTCTCCTGGGAGAGCAGAAGAAATGTGATGGAGTAAGGGGTACCAGCCACTCCAGAAACATTTTATTTCCTGGGAAATAGCTGTTTGAAATAGCTTCAGGATAGCTGTTTGAAAACAGATTCCAAGGACCCCCACACCCTGAGGGATGGGATTCATCTGTTTGTAAAGGTTAGGAGCAGAAATTTCCTGTCTGACATTTTATTGGTCAGGGTTCTCCAGAGAAATAGAACCAATAGGATGTGTGTGGAAAGAGATTTATTGTAAGGAAATGGCTTATGCAATTATGGAAGCTGGCAAGTCCAAAATCTTCAGTGTGGGCTGGCAGGCTCACAACCCAGGAGAGCTGATGGTGCTGATGAGGTCTGAAGGCTGCAGGAGAATTTCCTCCTGCTCAGAGAGGCCAGTCTTTTTGTTCTAGTCAGGCCTTCAACTGATTGGATGAAGCCCACCCACGTTACAGAAGACAATCTGCTGACTCAAAGTCTACTGATTTAAATGTTAGTCTCCACACTATGGCGCCTGCCAGCACCACCTTCCTCACGGTAGAATCAGCTCCTAGGAATGGACGCTGCCAGTGTCTATGCCCCCAGGGTGAGCTGCAGCAGCCCCCCCACCACCACCTTCCCTAAAAGACTCTCCAAGACCAGCAGCCGTGTGGCTGGCAGAGTCTTGGTGCTCTGGCCTGGTGTCAGGCCTGACCTCTGAGGTAGAAGAGCCAAGTTCATGACACTGGACCACAAGAGACCTCCCAGCCCCATGTAATATCAATTGGCAAGAGCTCTCCCAGAGCTCTCCATCTCAACGCTAAGACCCGGCACCACCCAACGGCCAGCAAGCTCCAGTGCTGGACACCCCATGCCAAGCAAATAGCAAGACAGGAGCACAACCTCACCCATTAGTGGAGAGGCTGCCTAAAATCATACTAAGTTCACAGACACCCCAAAACATACCACCGGATGCAGCCCTGCCCACCAAAAAGACAAGATCCAGCTCCACCCACCAGAACACAGGCACCAGCCCCCTCCACCAGAAAGCCTACACAAGCCACTGAACCATCCTACCCACTGGGGGCAGACACCAAAGCCAACGGGAACTACAAACCTACAGCCTGCAAAAAGGAGACCCCAAACAGAGTGAGTTAAGCAAAATGAGAAGACAGAGAAATATGCAGCAGATGAAGGAGCAAGGTAAAAACCCACCAGACCAAACAAATGAGGAGGAAATAGGCAGTCTGCCTGAAAAAGAATTCAGAGTAATGATAGTAAAGATAATCCAAAACCTTGGAAATAGAATGGAGAAAATACAAGAAACGTTTAACAAGGACCTAGAAGAACTAAAGAGCAAGCAAACAATGAAAAACACAATAAATGAAATTAAAAATTCTCTAGAAGGAATCAGTAGCAGAATGGCTGAGGCAGAAAAACAGATAAGTGACCTGGAAGATAAAATAGTGGAAATAACTATCACAGAGCAGAATAAGGAAAAAAGAATTAAAAGAATTGAGGGCAGTCTCAGAGACCTCTGGGACAACATTAAACACACCAACATTCGAATTATAGGGGTGCCAGAAGAACAAGAGAAAAAGGGGTCTGAGAAAATATTTGAAGGGATTATAGTTGAAATTTTCCCTAATATGGGAAAGGAAATAGTCAATCAAGACCAGGAAGCACAGAGTCCCATACAGGGTAAATCAAAGGAGAAACACACCAAGACACATATTAATCAAACTATCAAAAATTAAATTCAAAGAAACAATATTAAAAGCAGCAAGGGAAAAGCAACAAATAACATACAAGGGAATCCCCATAAGGTTAACAGCTGATCTTTCAGCAAAAACTCTGCAAGCCAGAAGAGAGTGGCAGGACATATTTAAAGTGATGAAAGGGAACAACCTACAACCAAGATTACTCTACCCAGCAAGGGTCTCATTCAGATTTGATGGAGAAATTAAAACCTTTACAGACAAGCAAAAATTAAGAGAATTCACCACCACCAAACCAGCTTTACAACAAAAGCTAAAGGAACTTCTCTAGGCAAGAAACACAAGAGAAGGAAAAGACCTACAATAACAAACCCAAAGCAATTAGGAAAACGGTAACAGGAACATAAATGTCGATAACTGTCTTAGATGTAAATCGATGAAATGCTCCAACCAAAAGACGTAGACTGGCTGAATGGATACAAAAACAAGACCCAGGGCTTCCCTGGTGGCGCAGTGGTTGAGAGTCCGCCTGCCGATGCAGGGGACACGGGTTCGTGCCCCGGTCCGGGAAGATCCCACATGCCGCGGAGCGGCTGGGCCGGTGAGCCATGGCCACTGAGCCTGCACATCTGGAGCCTGTGCTCCGCAATGGGGGAGGCCACAGCAGTGAGGCCCGCGTACCGCCAAAAAAAACAAGACCCATATATATGCTGTCTACAAGAGACCCACTTCAGACCTAGGGACACATACAGACTGAAAGTGAGGGGATGGAAAAAGACATTCCATGCAAATGGAAATCAAAAGAAAGCCGGAGTAGCAATTCTCATATCAGACAAAATAGACTTTAAAATAAAGACTATTACAAGAGATAAGAAAGACACTACATAATGATCAAGGGATCAATCCAAGAAGAAGATATCACAATGGTAAATATTTATGTAAACACCATAGGAGCACCTCAATACATAAGGCAAATGCTAACAGCCATAAAAGGGGAAATTGACAGTAACAAAATAATAGTAGGGAACTTTAACACCCCACTTTCACCAATGGACAGATCATCCAAAATGAAAATAAATAAGGAAACACAAGCTTTAAATGACACATTAGACAAGACGGACTTAATATTTATAGGACATTCCATCCAAAAACAACAGAATGCACTTTCTTCTCAAGTGCTCATGGAACATTCTCCAGGATAGATCATATCTTGGGTCACAAATCAAGCCTTGGTAACTTTAAGAAAATTGAAATCGTATCAAGTATCTTTTCTGACCACAACACTATGAGACTAGATATCAATTACAGGAAAAAAACTGTAAAAAATACAAACACAAGGAGGCTAAACAATACACTACTAAATAACCAAGAGATCACTGAAGAAATCAAAGAGGAAATCAAAAAATAGTTAGAACAAATGATAATGAAAACACGATGACACAAAACCTATGGGATGCAGCAAAAGCAGTTTTAAAAGGGAAGTTCATAGTAATACAATCCTACCTCAAGAAACAAGAAATATCTCAAATTAACAACCTAACCCTACACCTAAAGCAATTAGAGAAAAAAGAACAACAACAACCAAAAAAAACCCAAAGTTAGCAGAAGGAAAGAAATCATAAATATCGCATCAGAAATAAATGAAAAAGAAATGAAGGAAGCAATAGCAAAGATCAATAAAACTAAAAGCTGGCTCTTTGAGAAGATAAACAAAATTGATAAACCACCTGCCAGAATCATCAAGCAAAAAAGGGAGAAGACTCAAATCAATAAAATTAGAAATGAAGAAGTAACAACTGGCACTGCAAAAATACAAAAAAATCATGAGAGATTACTACAAGCAACTCTATGCCAATAAAATGGACAACCTGGAAGAAATGGACAAATTCTTAGAAAAGCACAGCCTTCCAAGACTGAACAAGAAGAAATAGAAAATATAAACAGACCAATCACAAGCCCTGAAATTGAAACTATGATTAAAAATGTTCCAACAAACAAAAGCCCAGGACCAGATGGCTTCACAGGTGAATTCTATCAAACATTTAGAAAAAAGCTAACACCTATCCTTCTCAAACTCTTTCAAAATATAGCAGTGGGAGGAACACTCCCAAACTCATTCTACGAGGCCACCATCACTCTGATACCAAAACCAGACAGAGATGTCACAAAGAAAGAAAACTACAGGCCAATATCACTAATGAACATAGATGCAAAAATCCTCAACAAAATACTAGCAAACAGAATCCAACAGCACATTAAAAGGATCATACGGCATGATCAAGTGGGGTTTATCCCAGAAATGCAAGGATTCTTCAATATATGCAAATCAATCAATGTGATACACCATATTAACAAACTGAAGGATAGAAACCATATAATAATCTCAATAGATGCAGAAAAAGCTTTTGACAAAATTTAACACCCATTTATGATAAAAATTCTTCAGAAAGTAGGCACACAGGGAATTTACATCAACATAATAAAGGCCATATATGACAAACCCACAGCCAACATCATTCTCAATGGTGAAAAACTGAAACCATTTCCTCTAAGATCAGGAACAAGACAAAGATACCCACTCTCACCACTATTATTCAACATAGTTTCAGAAGTTTTAGCCATAGCACATCAGAGATGGAAAAGAAATAAAAGGAATCCAAATTGGAAAAGAAGTCAAACTGTCACTGTTTGCAGATGACATGATATTATACATAGAGAATCCTAAAGATGCTACCAGAAAACTACTAGAGCTAATCAATGAATTTGGTAGAGTAGCAGGATACAAAATTAATGCACAGAAATCTCTTGCATTCCTATACACTAATGATGAAAAATCTGAAAGAGAAATTAAGGAAACACTCCTGTTTACCACTGCAACAAAAAGAATAAAATACCTAGGAATAAACCTACCTAAGGAGACAAAAGACCTGTATGCAGAAAACTGTAAGACACTGATGAAAGAAATCAAAGATGATAGTTACAGTTGGAGAGATATACCATGTTCTTGTATTGGAAGAATCAACATTGTGAAAATGACTCTACTACCCAAAGAAATCTACAGATTCAGTGCAATCCCTGACAAACTGCCAATGGCTTTTTTCACAGAACTAGAACAAAAAATTTCACAATTTGTATGGAAACACAAAAGACCCCAAATAGCCAAAGCCATCTTGAGAAAGAAAAATGGAGCTGGAGGAATCAGGCTTCCTGACTTCAGACTATACTACAAAACTACAGTAATCAAGACAGTATGGTACTGGCACAAAAACAGAAATATAGATCAATGGATCAGGATAGAAAGCCCAGAGATAAACCCATGCACATATAGTCACCTTATCTTTGATAAAGGAGGCAAGAATATACAATGGAGAAAAGACAGCCTCTTCAATAAGTGGTTCTGGGAAAACTGGACAGCTACATGTAAAAGAATGAAATTAGAACACTCCCTAACACCATACACAAAAATAAACTCAAAATGGATTAAAAACCAAAATGTAAGGCCAGACACTATTAAACTCTTAGAGGAAAACATAGGCAAAACACTATGACATAAACCACAGCAAGATCCTTTTTGACCCACCTCCTAGAGAAATGGAAATAAAAACAAAAATAAACAAATGGGACCTAATGAAACAAAAACTTTTGCACAGCAAAGGAAACCATAAGCAAGACAAAAAGACAACCCTCAGAACTGGAGAAAATATTTGCAAATGAAGCAACTGACAAAGGATTAATCTACAAAATATACAAGCAGCTCATGCAGCTCAATACCAAGGAAACAAACAACCCAATCCAAAAATTGGCAGAAGAACTAAATAGACATTTCTCCAAAGAAGATATACAGATTACCAATAAACACAGGAAAGGATGCTCAACATCACTCATCATTAGAGAAATGCAAATCAAAACTACAATGAGGTATCATCTTATACCAGTCAGAATGGCCATCGCCAAAAAATCTACAAACAATAAATACTGGAGAGGGTTTGGAGAAAAGGGAACCCTCTTGCATTGTTTGTGGGCATGTAAATTGATACAGCCACTATGGAGAACAGTATGGAAATTCCTTAAAATACTACAAATAGAACTACCATATGACCCAGCAATCCCACTACTGGGCATATACCCTGAGTAAACCATAATTCAAAAAGAGTCATGTACCACAACGTTCACTGCAGCACTCTTTACAATAGCCAGGATATGGAAGCAACCTAAGTGTCCATCAACAGGTGAGTGGATAAAGATGTGGCACATATATACAATGGAATATTACTCAGCCATAAAAAGAAACGAAATTGAGTTATTTGTAGTGAGGTGGATGGACCTAGAGTCTGTCATACAGAGTGAAGTAAGCCAGAAAGAGAAAAACAAATACCATATGCTAACAGATATATATGGAATCTAAAAAAAACAAAAAAAGGTTCTGAAGAACCTAGGGGCAGGACAGGAATAAAGACGCAGACATAGAGAATGGACTTGAGGACACGGGAAAGGGGAAGGGGAAGCTGGGACGAAGTGAGAGAGTAGCATTGACATATACACACTACCAAATGTAAAATAGATAGCTAGTGGGAAGCAGCTGCATCACACGGGGAGATCAGCTTCATGCTTTGTGACCACCTAGAGGGGTGGGATGAGGAGGGTGGGAGGGAGACGCAAGAGGGAGGGGATATGGGGATATATGTATGTATAGCTGATTCACTTTGTTATACAGCAGAAGCTAACACACCATTGTAAAGCAATTATACTCCAATAAAGATGTTTTATATATATATATATATATATATATTTGTTGAACAACAACAACAAAAAGTGTTAGTCATCCAAAAACACCCTCAAAGTTGGTACATAACAATAACTATCACAGACATTATGGGACACTGAACTGCAACTCCTCCAGGGACTGCCTTGCCTTTCAGTAAGCACAGTAGTGTTCTCCGTCCTTGTTCTCAACCCTTTTCTGCCTCCTGCCCCTCTGGTGTCCACAGCTGTGGTGCCATTGCCATCACCACTATCACCTTCCCAGAAGCCCAGGAGCAGACAGCTGAGGCCTTGCTCCTGCCATCCTGCCACCAGGGACCCCCTAGGTATTCATACCTAATTAGGTAGCTTCTTATTGCAGTGAGGGTAAAGTCCAAACTCAGCATGTTTTTGAGGCACTTCATGATTTAGTGTCTATCTAAACGTCCAGCAATAGTATTAACACTAGTGACACCAAATACCTCCCAGAATAAGCCAAGCTCTCTCGCCCTTAGGCCTTTGCACACAGTGTTCATTAGCACAGCGAGCAATGCTGCTCAAGGTTTAACCACTGACAGGCATCAATAGCATTGCCTGGGAGAGACGCAAATGTGTGCTCTGCCCTGGACCAACTGAATCAGGATCTCTGGGGTGAGGCCCAGCACCCTGTGTTTTAATGGACTCTCCATTTGACTCTGATACACACTAAAGTTAGAGAACCGGCTAGGCTGGAGCACTCACCTCCCTTTTCCTTCTGATCTGTGGTCAGTTACAATTGCGAAGTTCTTTTTGGTAAATATCAGCGTCCTCCAACTGTTACCAGCAGACAGGAAGACAGGCCTCCTCCCTCACCGCCTTGCTATCTGAGGTATGTTACACTGAGACAAGTCTGTGAGCTGGCCACCTGTATAAACATTCATCGGGCGGGCAACACAACACACAGCCCCACCTGTCCAGAAAGCTCGGTGAGCTGCCTTCTCTTTTTAAGCCAATGGTTCCGAACTTTGGCTGTACATTAAAATCACCTGGGGATATTTTAAATGCCCAATGCCTGGGCTACACCCCAGACCAATTAAATGGGGACTGGGTGGAGAAAGGGTGAGATCCAAGAAAATTTTTTTAAAGCTTCCCAGAGGATTCTAATGTGCAGACAGGGTTAAGAACAAATGTTTTAGGTCCTCCCACAAACACCTGGTTTGAAAAGTTTCAGTCCCAGGCAATTGCAACAACATTCAGACTTTCTGTCCCACCAGATAAACCCTTCCTGAGGAGGGGGTGGAGGTGTGAAGGGACATGCAGAACTGAGGGTTCCAGACCTAGAAGGCTTCCCTGAAGGTGTTGGGCTTTAGATCACTAGGTCCTGTTTAAGCAAGGGGAGAGGGGGTGCCTCTTCCATCCTCCTACCAACCACAGACTTGTACACATTCATTTCATTAACTTAAAAATTAACCCTAGGTAATGAATGCACTCTTTAGTGTAGTTTTTAGATGATGATATTTGAAGCCATTCTGGAAGTATGTCATCTTTCCATTGCTGTTGAAGCCATTCCAGAAATATATGGTGTTTCAAATACTAATTCTCCATCTTTGGACATAAGATTTCCACTATGGGTACAACTTCAGTGTTAATTAACCACCCTGAGGTGTAGAGTAAAGCTAGTTTATGTGTGCATTACACTGTATTACAGTAGTTGTAGAGGCTATCATAAAGTCTCCTTTGAAATGTCACTTCCTCCAGAAAGACTTCCCCGACCTCACAGACCAGGATAAGTCTCTCTCCTCTGCTTGGGGTTCACACTGAGCTTCCCCTATCATGTCAACTATGGGAGAGTTGGTATCTGTTAACCTGTCTCTGTTCATGCCAAATTCTGAACACCTTGAGGACAGAAACAGTGTCTTTCAGACTTGTATCCCCAGCACCTAGCACAGTACTGGCACGACGTAAGTGTTCAAATACTTGTTGAATGGAAATAGCCAGGCACTGCCAGATACAATGTTTTTTAATCTCTCTGCAATTTCCTTTGAAATGCATTTTTGAAAAGATGGATTCATGGGTGAATAGATGGACGGATACACGGACAGCTGTGTGATAAAACATTTTAGTAAAATGTTAACGCCAGTCTTGGTGGTGGATGTTCTCTGTGAAATTTTTCAACTCTACTGCATGTTTGAAGTTTTGCATAATGAAATATTCCGGGGTGGGGGGGAACCCAGTGAACCGTCATAGTCCTTCAAGATAGGTATTGTTGTCCCCACTGTTTACAGAAGGTGGAAACTAACCAAGTAAATTAGAAATCTGCTCAAGGTCACACAACGGGTGCGGGGATTGGGGGGGCACAAGCAAAAATCGCATTGTCTCTTCCAAGCCACCTCCCCATCTGCTCCGGGAGAGACTCCCTTTCTGGCTGCCAAATAGAATGCGGATCCCAGGGCCAGATAGACCAGTACCAACCCATGAATTAAACAGAAGTGTTTGGTTTCCAGGACTGGGAAAGCCACAACATGCTTGTTTCCGACCAAGGCAGAGAGTGCGGCCGGGGCTCCCTGTTTCCTTAGGGGCTAGAAGACTCCCTTCCCCGATCCCCTTCCCGGAAGTGTCCTGACTGCTCAGTGGACAATACCTTACCTGAAAGTTCTGCAGCCACAGCGCAGGCTTCACAAAGCCATTATGTGTGATCGCTTGACACGACAAAGATGAATTAATTAAATGTGGCTTAGAGAGCACAGCAGGGGATCAAGGGCTTTGAAACACTACTGTGACTTCTCTCCCACAGCTTCGAAAATTTATGTCCATAGTTGAAATACCAGTATAATTATAATCCTTTCAAACCCTTCCTTGATCACTCGTTTTCTAGTGACATGTGAAGATTCTAACCAGGTAGCTTTGCCAGGCGTTTGGTTTGTCGCACGCTGGTGAGGACAGGAGGCTCGCTTCCCTGGCACATTGATTCTCTTTCACCTGCAGAGGCTGGAAATGAAATCCTGGCTCCGGGCCAAGTGCACCCAAACTTGCTCTTGTCCAACTCCGTGCACACCTCAGCCGGCGGCAGCCTGCGAAAGCGCAGATGGGCACGCGGGGGCGCACAAGAGACACTGCGAATCCCAGGAGTCTATGCAATCCCAGGAGTCTATGCAATCTCAGGAGTCTATGCAATCCACTCATTTTCCAGTTTGGAAAAATGTACATGTAGGGCTTGGCTGAAAGATACTGGGGTTTGCTCAGTTGCAGGAGACTGAGTGGTCTGCGCTGAGTGGTTAGGTAAGAGGAAGGTCTGATGCTTTTCCTCATTTCAGCTGCCTTAATAGAATTTGTCGGGATAAAAGTGAAGATATTACATGAGAGCTTTTGCTCCGAAGAACAGGGAAAAGACTCCTCCCGCAGTTTACGGCTTTCTCAGGCAACTGAGAAATATACGGGAGTGGTGAAGGCAGAGTCCTCATACCGTGCAGTGAGTGGTCCCATAGGGAAATCCACGCGTTAATTAAAACACTTGCTCGACTGGGGGTCGTGGATAAGAATTGGCCATTCAGCAATCCGAGCACCCACGGTGGTCTTAGACCCCCCAAGGGAGAAACCGAGACACGTAAGAGGGCTGAAATGACCCCAGGGTGATGCCTAGAGGAGTTAAGCTCACTAGCAGCACACGGGCCCACCACACAATTTCACTAGTAAATTTTATCCCTGAAAAATTCAACTTTAAAATGGGGAATAGAGCCTCTCAAACACAGAAACTGGGGACGTCAGAAAACCAGCCCCTGACCAACACCTCAGTCAGGTTTATACTTGCAAATACCTACTTAATTGGGGAAATTATACTAAAGGAGATCTCAACCTAAAATGGCCAAATTGGGGTCTTCTGATATTCCAAAATTGCTATTTTTGTGCACACAGTTAGAAAAAGCCGACTGGAATGCTTACTTTGATTGGTACTAGGAGCTTCTAAACGAAAAAAAGGCTGCTAGCGCTCTCTGACTCTGTCTTTCCCTTCTATCTGAACCGCCTGGCCCAGATGCTATCTCTTCTCTCCCAACTCTTCTGCTTCCAGCTGCTCCCCTTTCCCCAGCAAAGGAGGATAAAAAATCAGAAGTGATTATAGTTCCCTTTAAGGAGAAACCTATTACAGGGAGAGATGAACCATCCTTGGTGTTTATGTACACACCTTGGACCCAAGCAGAACTTAGAGCTGTGGCTAAGGAATTTCCCAATCCAAGTCAGGATCCATTGGGATTTACATCTCTGATGGAGTTAACCATGGGAGATATAAGCTCAGTTTTCAGGTCTATGTCAATTAATACAGCTATTAGTTTCTGAAAACAAAGCAAGGGAATGGATAAAGAAAGCAGAATAGAAACAAACACCCCTTAGTGGATTTTTGAATCATAGGCTCACACTGAATGCAAGGAATTAGCTCAGAAATAACTCGAAGTTATCCCAGAGCTTTTCCCAAACAAACCGTATACTGGACAGAGATTCAACAGTGCAAGCAAAGATCGGATGAATAAATTCTGGACTGTTATGAAAGGTTAGAAAAAATCTTTCAAGCAATATTCTGGCTTGACACCTGAGTCATTCTCTAATGACCAAAATGATCCTTTGCTTAACTCTGCCTTTTTAGAAGGCTTAGATGAGGATTTAGCTACTCTAGTCAAAAGACACAATCTAGGTTGGTCCACATTACATACAAACACCCTTGTTACACTGGCTGACCAACTTTTCAAGACCATAAAAAAAATTTAAAAAAAAAAGAAGAAGAAAGAAAAGGGGCTATCTACGAAAATTATGAACCTTCAATTGTGCCAATTAACTACCCAATGCCAGTTGAAGTTTAACCGACCCCTGTTTAATTCCCAACCAGTAGAGAAAGCTAGCTTGAAGGAGAAGATAAATAAATAAAATTAAATTTAAAAAAATTTCTTCAGAATTCTAACCCTGAGGGAATAAGTCCTACTAGGAGAACCTGATTTTCTCTCCCTGTGCCTTGAGACCAGAGCTCTAAGGATTACTTATCTTTTCTAGATCATCTCTAATTCCTGAGACTGGAGGGGGAAAAAAAAGGATAGAAAAAATTCTTTAACTTATTCCAACTGTTATTTACAACTAGTGAGTTTTATATTGTGATATCTGGTTCATGACAGTTTAGAAAATGAAGTTATGAGATCTTTCATTGTGCCTGTCTATATGTTTACGTGTGCATTATTTTTGTTTTTACCTTTGGATGGTATTATCAGAATTAAATTGTGAGTTCTACTTAATTGGACTAAAGGAAATTGTTTATATAAATTCTCAAAAAAAAAATGCAGGAGGTAAATGGCCAGAATTAGTTTCAGTTTCACGTGAACTGGGAAATACTCAGTATTAAATTAATACCCGGTATTAATGTTTAAGTTTGTTGATCTAATTAACATAGACATGTCTTTAGAGTCATCAACATTAAATGTAATACTTTTATTGCACTTAGGTCTAATATAAGTTAAATAAAATCTTGTTATATCTGTAGCAAATTTGTCAGCAAGGAAAGTAACTTGATGTGAAGAAACTTTTAAGGAAAGAAAATGTAAATGAGATAAGAGATTTTTAGATAAACTCTGTTAAGAATAATTTTGTCTTAGGAATGTCTGTCTAAAATAGTCTCTCCAGATTTTGGTAACTTGAAATTCTAGAGCTGTGCTAAGTTAAGTGATGGAAGTTTGTTGAACAGTTAGGTCATTCCCAGATAAAATAAGATACTGAAACATTAATTACTGAACATTGGCTTCCTTTTACAGAGAAACAAAAGGTTTAGAACTATTAATAAATATGTTTGGAGCCACACTGAGGTATTTTCTATAAGAAAGCACATTTTTCAAGAAATTATTATTTGGATTTATGTTTACCAATCTACAGAGTGCTGATATAGAGGACAGTTCATGGTTGCTTAAGGAAAGTAGGATGTGTGTTTTCAGTAAAGAACACATGAGGAATGGAATTGCAGTTTATCAAGGGAAAAGGAAATAGGTCTGATTCACAGCTATCTGTTTCTGGATGGAAAAAAAATAAAGTGATGGTACAGAACGTCTTGAAAGGTTTATGGAAAGTGGACCCCAAGAAAAGAGTTTTGTGCATGGTCAGGATTGACTAAGTTTAAAATTGAGTAAATGAATTTTAAAAGTAAGCTGGTGCAAAACTTGAATTTGGCTTTTTCTCTCTAGAGGACAAGATTTCTTAAAATGTTGAAATGCCTTTGATAACAGATTTCAAGTTTCTTTACCTTTTAAGTGACCTGTTCTGTATTTGCCTTTGAAATCTTTTACTGTTACTTTGGCTAAGTGAATAACTATTGTTTCACAGTGACCTGTGATCCTATCTGACTGAATGTTCTAAACCCTTTTGATATATATTTTTTTTGACAAAACTTCCTAAATCAAATTCTAATGAAGTCCTCTTGACCTCTAGCTAACTTTGGGATGCTTCAAGGGGCCTCTGAAACATCCCAAAGAGAGATATTAAACTAACTAGGTTCATTTGTTGTGTTAAATTACATAGGAACTATTGTCAAATGAGTCATAAATCTTCTTAGGTTATATTGTATGGTAAATGTTACTAATATAGATATCCTAGAAATTATATAGAGTTCCTAAAGTTCTGATATGTCCTGGTAAAATGTTATCAGTCATAATTCTAGTTATTATCTTAAAGTGTTGTATGTCATAACAGCAACCAAGTTTCTCAGTTAATTGCATTTAATCAGATTTTAAATGTGCCTTCTTAAGTCTTTTGTTATTATAGACAGTTGTGGTTTTATTCTGAGGCCTTTGCAAAAATGCTTCCTCTTCAAGAAGATTTATAGAAAGGACCTTTGGATAAATACAAATTTCTGACTTTCAGACCATAATGCTGAACTGGGTAAGAAATCAAAGAATTCTAATGGGAAACCTGATGGCTTCATAAAACTGTTAACAAAAAGTATTAGTTACATAGGACTGAATGAATTGCTGAATATGGTTATAATTCTTATGGTCTATCTGGAAAATTACTGGCTTAAATCTGTGTTTTCCAGGTATAAGGAAATCTTCCACTCAAGCTAATTATAACTTACAGTAATTTGGTAAATTATACCTTTGTAAGCAGAATTGAAACATTTATCTTTTCTCTCTATCTGCTCCCTCCAGAGACTGGAAACTCTTTGGTTCCCAGCAGCTTTATCAGATAAATTAGGAAGGCTACCTCACTAACAGGTACAGAAATCTCAAGGTATTTCGGGAACCTTGAAAAGGGAAGAATTCACCTAAATATGGGAGGAATTCACCTAGATAAATCTGTGATAAGCCCTTGTCGTGACTTTCCAAGCCCTAAGAGGTCTTTCAAAAGTTCAGTCTGGGACTCCTTATAAAAATTTCAGCAAAGCAAAAAAGTCTATGTGATCAATTATAGTCACATAAATCATCAGGCCAAGTTTTTTTGTTTTGGTTTGGTTTTTTTTACATCTTTATTGGAGTATAATTGCTTTACAATGGTGTGCCAAGGCCAAGTTTTTGAGACCAGATTTATTTTGCAAACAAATTAGTCTTAATTTGGTTATATTTGGTAGAAATGAGGATAATTTTAGAGAGAAAGAGATGTTTCAATGAATGTTAAATCCCAGTTTTGTTAATGGAGGTCTGTATTTACTAAGGCTCACTTCCTGGATAGTTCCTTACTGTTACATTATATTCATGTAAAGTTTAATTGAATTATTAAAAGGTCACTGTAAGTTTGTTCCTGAAGCTTATCTCAGTAATCTGTCTTTGGATGAAGATCAGATGCTCCATGATCTGCAACCAGGGGATTATGCATACTGGAAAAGACATAATTTAAAGGACTATCTCCAACCTAGATGGAAGGACCCTTATCAGGTACTCTTAACTTGCTCAGGGACAGTGAAACCGAAGGGAATTGACCCTTGGATTAATTTCCACTCACAAAGGGCCCCTGCACTGGATTGGCCTATAAAGAGGACGGCTGACCTCAAAATCACTTTAAAACAACACTCAAACAGAGGAAAAACTACACTCACACCAGGACGAGAAGAAGACGACATCAGAAGTAGACAGCTAGCCCAAGATCCTGGACCTGAGTCGTATGATCATTTATAATGTTTTCTGGACTTCCTGGATGTTTGCATATAAATCAAATATTTTTCTATCATGGGCATAATCCTATGCTAGTTTTAAAAATCAATCCAGGGCTTCCCTGGTGGCGCAGTGGTTGAGAGTCCGCCTGCCGATGCAGGGGACACGGGTTCGTGCCCCGGTCCGGGAAGATCCCACATGCCGCAGAGCGGCTGGGCCCGTGAGCCATGGCTGCTGAGCCTGCGCGTCCGGAGCCTGTGCTCCGCAACAGGAGAGGCCACAGTGGTGAGAGGCCCGCGTACCGCAAGAAAAAAATAAAATAAAATAAAAAAATAAATAAATAAAAATCAATCCAATTCTTGGGTTTGTAGGTAAGTACCTGTGTCTAGTACTTCTGGGTTACCTTGGTGAATTTCTTCCCTCCAAGGTTCTGATCGGTTGGCCCTTGGGAAATTTATTTTAAAAGAAAAAGTTTATAGTCCTGTTCAGGCCACTACTGATGTTACTAGATGGGATAATTTCACCTGGCCAATTAATAATACCTGCTCTGACCCTGGCCATAAATATGAATTCTCCTTGAAAGTTACTCAAGCTCAATCAGAGCAACAAGCAAATTTCAGCCAAGGAATAAAACCTCCCACAGTTATGGGATGGATTTATGTGGTTAACACCAGGCTATGGTCATTTAAGTTTAAAAACTCCTCTATGTTGGGAACAAATGAATCATACTAAGGATGATCAGCCTAGTAACATTAGGAAATTAGGCTGGGTGCCTTATGAACAAGGCCTACATATTCTTACCCTTAGAGACAGTGATTAGTATGGAACTGACTGGGTTAGAGGATCAGAGATTCACTGGGTTGCACCTAATGGAACTCAGTGGATTTGTGGTGCTAATTTATGGCCTTGGCTTACCCCAGGATGGATAGGAAAATGTACCCTGGGATTCCCTTGGAGTCAAGGTCATATACGTAACAATTTAGAGATGACCCCAGCCAATCTACCATTGGTACGAGCCCAATGGGTCAAGAGATCTGTATTATGATGGCATGACCATTTAACAGCAATTTTTGTGCCTTCAAGAGGATTGGAGAATGTAATTGGCCATATTGAAGCCTTAACAAAATTCACTCAACAGCCTTTAAATGATAGTTACCAGGCTATTAGCTTACTGAATTCTGAGGTCTCCATGATGAGAAGAGCGGTGCTACAAGACTGCATGGCCCTTGACATCCTTACAGCATCTCAGGGAGGCACCTGTGCCATAATTCAAACTGAATGCTGTGTTTTCATACCTGATGGATCCTCTAATGTAACACGTTTAATGAAGCATATGAAAAATCAGATTTCTGCCTTAAGGGACCCACTCCCTAGTCTTGATGAACTCTTCAAAAACTGGTTAGGCGTAGGAAGCTCTTGGCTTAAATATTTACTTATAACTCTATTAATGTTATTAGCTATGTTATTTGTATTTTGCCCTTTTTACAAGATTGTTGTTTCTTGCATTACCAAATGTGTGACTGAGCCACTGACAAAAATATATGGTTCTGTGTGAGATCAATGATTGCAGTAGTGTAGCTCTAGATATGGGAAGATGCAACAAGAGGGAATTGTTTCCTGGATCATAACAGACTAGTAAATAAGAGAGGTGGTCCAGAGACCTTTGACTATTGTTTACAAGGTCTAGTCTAGTAATAGCACATTGAGTGGGCTATCAGAAAAATCTTCATTAGACCTAGGAATGAGCCTTCCTACCACCAAGGGATGAAATGGTCATGAAATGGCTCCCAAAGCATGGTCGAAATTATGCCTATGAGGGGGCCCTATCAACTACAAATTGACACTTGCCATCTACCTCTACAACGATTAAATCATATGCTGCTACTGAGCTGCTGATTTTCAACACCTCCCTGAAAGGAGTTCAATGTGGAGAGCTAACACGAGGCACTCTGTGCTCTGAGAAAGAACTGGCAGAACAGGTCTTCAGATAGATATTTTCAGGAGCTGATTTTTTTTTTAATAAATTTATTTATTTATTTATTTTTGGCTGTGTTGGGTCCTTGTTGCTGTGTGGGCTTTCTCTAGTTGCGGTGAGCGGGGGCTACTCTTCGTTGCGGTGTGCGGGCTTCTCATTGCGGTGGCTTCTCTTGTTGCGGAGCACGGGCTCTAGGCGCGCGGGCTCAGTAGTTGTGGCTCCCGGGCTTAGTTGCTCCGTGGCATGTGGGATCTTCTCAGACCAGGGCTTGAACCCAAGTCCCCTGCATTGGCAGGTGGATTCTTAATCACTGCGCCACCAGGGAAGCCCTCAGGAGCTGATTATATGAGCCCAATTCTTGCATCTCCTCATATTTGGAAAAGAACTAAAATCCTTCATGGTGACATCTGCTCCTCATGACTAGCAGAAACCTTCTGCAAAAATATGTGCTTGATTGCATGAACTCCCCCTTCACCAAAATCACATATACTGACCTTCCTCCCTACCTCTTTGAGCAATGTCTCAGAGCTATCTGAGATGCTGTCTTCTGGGCTGCAGCCCTCATTTTGCCCCAAATAAAACTTAACTCGCAATTCTCACATTATGCATTTTTTTTAAGTTGACCACTTCTTCCATTTGATGTGGGTTTTAGCATCTGTAAAACAGTTCAGGAAATGTGCATCAAATACTGTTATCTAGGTACTTCAGAGAGGAACAAAAGCAGAGGACAAATTGGGAGGGTTCTCTTCTGGAAGGCCGCACAGAGTCCAGCATGGTTACAGAGCCATGGAGAGAGAAAGAAGTGGACAAATCCAAGGGTTTGGGAATGATTAAATGTGGGGATTGAAGGAAGGAGAGAAATCAAGGTTGACACCTGGGGTTATGTCTGAATAACAGGGTAATTAGTGGTGCCTTTATTGCCTCAAGAGCCTGGAGTCGTGGCGGTGGGGTGAGCGTCAGACATGCTCAGCCGGAGGTGCCTGAGAATCGGAGCTGGAGGTGGAGCTCAGGAGGTTACTGGATCGGAAGTCAGCAGTGGCTTCAGGCCTGCATGAGATGTTCGGAGAGGCAGCGAAGGGGTGCAGATTGAAAAGGGATTGGGCCTAGGAATTTGCAAACTCTGCAAGGGGAGGGAGGAGCCAGCAAAAGATTGGGTCAGTCCTCCAGCCTCCTTCCTCACTTTGCTCAGGGCTGCATCTCAGGCTGGAGGCCCTCTCCAGGTAAGGCTGGCAGAAGCGTGGGGCACGGGGTGGGCGCTGTCCTGGGGCCCCCTAGCTTTACAACCTGCTCTGTCCCTCACTGGCCCGTGAGAAAGGCACCTTCCTAGGCATCCCTTACCTTGAAACTGGGGACATTAAAATAGTAGTGCCATGAGAAGAAAATGAAGACCAGGAGGAAATGAGGAAGGTCTTAGGTACTAACTTTCAAAACGGAGTCGGGAGGTGAAATTGACAGTGTCTTTTGGAAGCAATGGTATAAGTGAGAGCTTTAGGTCTTCGGGGACCTTCTCCTCCATTCCCTAGATGTGAGGTCTTGAACTTTATCTCCAAAGTATTTCTTAAGAGTATTTCTGACTGGGGATAGATTTGGAAGTAGTAACTTTTTCTGCATTTCCTTCATTGTTAGAAAAATTGATTGGACTTCTTTTTTAAACAACAAAAGGAATAACATGTTTACTGTTATAATCATATAAATTTAAGCAAACACATAGCTAGAGAAGTATCTTTGTGTGTGTGTGTGTGAGTGCAAAATGGGGTACTTTTCTACATACTAAACCTTAAATTTCGAATTCTGTATCATGGACTTTGCTTGAATTCTAGACTCTGAACGCAGCTGCACGGGAGACCAAGTCCTGCTCTGCAGAGAACTCATCCTCCTTCCAGGACAAGGACCCTCAGTGGGTGAGCTGTGGTAAAAAAGAAAATTCAACCAATTTGAAGGTTGAATTGGACAGCATCCCATCTAGCAACTAGAAGGGTGCTCCCAGCAATTACACAAAATGGAAGGTTTTTAAATAAGAAGAAGGGTGGGACAAGGCAGCCATTAGGGAAAGAAAAGATTATTTTTAGGCCAGATCATCTTTTGAGGAGAAGGGAATGTCAGTTTTATCATGCAGACTGCTTCTTCCTCTGGGGGTCAGGCTATAGAGAGGACCCACATGACAGACGACCTCCTTGGTGCCAGTCAGAAAATTCCAAACTGGTTGGCTAAGATTGCATTTCTGGGGAAGGTGGAAACTGCAAGTAAGTCAAGTATTGAGTCTAGGTTTGGTGTTCTGGGCTTTAGCATAAGTGATGCCATTCGGGGCCTGTGGTTTTTCTTTAGCAGCAGCTAAGACTTGGTAGTTGAGTGGCTTGGTAACTGGAGGAGTGGAGAGGGGTGTGGGAACACACATATTTTACAGTGAAATCAGGGGAATTGACCTTCTGAACACATGAGGAATGATTCTAGGGTGGGAACCCTTAAACTGGAACTTTGGTAGTCTGATATTATTAGCAGAATCCATGACTTTGTCAACACTAGAAATCACAGGTATTTTCATATTACAGTTTTGCAGGTATCATGAAACAAAGTTTTATACTCTAAGTCAAAATTCAAATATAGTTTAGATCTGCCACTCAATCTTGTTAAATAATAGATTAAGCAGCTCACATATTCTATATCTCAAATTATTGTTTTGATAACTGTGTCATGCTAAATTCCATTCAGATATGTATGAAAACAAATGTGGTCTCTTTCCTACCCAAGATCCTAGACACCCTGAAATTCTATCCACTCCGGGTTCAGAATCCCTAAATTAAGCTGGACCAAACTTGGCCAGTTTCAGGCCAGGCTTCAGGATCATCAAAAGGGGGTTCGCATTTAGGAAGACTCCGGAGTGTCGACCTAAAATAAAGGCACAACGTGAGAGTTGCGAGTTAAGTTTTATTTGTGGCAACATGAGGACTGCAGCCCAGAAGACAGCATTCCAGAGAGCTCTGAGACACTGCTCCAAAGAGGTAGCGGGGGAGGGTCAGTATATATGTGATTTTGGCGAAGGGGGAGTACATGCAATCAAGCACATATTTTTTTTGCAGAAAGTTTCTGCTAGTCATGAGGAGCAGACGTCACCATGAAGGATTTTTGTGCTTTTCTAGATATGAGGAGATGAAAGAATTGGGCTTATAAAATGAGCTCCTGAAAATACACAAGTGTCTGAAGATCTGTTCTGCTAGTTTTTCCCAGAGCACAGAGTGCCTCATGTTAGCTCTCCACCTTGAACTCCTTTCAGGGGGTGTTGAAAGTCAGCAGCTCCAGCAGCACATGATTTGATCCTTGTAGAGGTAGATGGCAAGTGCCAATTTGTACTTGATAAGAGGCTTTTAATCAGTGCGGTGATGAGTGCGGCTTTATGCTCTAACAAAATACAGCAGGAGGGCGAAATTTGGAGGCAGGAATCAGGAAGGGTGAGAAACGCTGAGCAATTCACGCACCCAAGGCATTGCGGGCGGGGAGGGCTGGTGGGTGGTTAATGTTTTGATGTGCCTTTTAATCGTGTGATTCTTACTCATCTTGTACGACTTTAGGCTGTGTTAAGTAGTTCGAAATGGAGTCACAGTGGCCAATGGGCACCTCCATGATGATTATTGTTAAACAGTCGATGTTAGACTGTGAGTGTTTAAGTGTGGCATTTTAGGAATGTTAATGTGGGTACGGAATTTGTTTGGTAAGGTCCAAGGAGAGACATCACTGGAACAGGAGCTACTGATGTAGTTACGACCCCCTCAGCCCCACCCAGGGCTAAACTGGTACTCCCTACTGGCTGCTCCTTACAAATGAGACCACTGGGCTGAGCAGCTGGAAGGCTCCTGTCTGGGGACTGAGTCTGTGAGGCTGGAGGCTCTGTGACTTCCTGCTCACCCTAGTCTTAAGACCCGTTGTTTGGGGGCGCCACTCATGAGTGCTGCCTCCTTCCGGAGGCAGTAGACCAGTGGTCAGTGACAAGGCCCTGGCCCTTTTGGCTTTGCAGAAAAAGAATTTCCACAAAGACGGAAAGTAGTGAAACAAGTGAAGTATTTATTAGGAGGAAAAAGAGTACAGTACCTGTGGATAGACACACGGGCGGACTCAGAGACAGAGAGAGAGAGAGTCGCCCCCTTGTGGCCGTTTAAATCACTTATATGGGAGATTTCTTCCGGGTTTCCTTTGGCTAATCATTTTGATTTGCCTTGTTCAAAGTCCCTATTTGGTATATCTCAGGATCCTCCCATGTATGTGTGCACATCTCTTAGCCAAGACGGATTTCACCAAAGAGGCCTA
This sequence comes from Lagenorhynchus albirostris, assembly GCF_949774975.1. Lineage (NCBI taxonomy): Eukaryota > Metazoa > Chordata > Mammalia > Artiodactyla > Delphinidae > Lagenorhynchus > Lagenorhynchus albirostris. The sequence continues at coordinate 133,317,981 of NC_083096.1, read as the reverse complement.
TGGGGAGACTTGGCATCACTTACTATGGGGTGGAGCCCCCTCCCTTTTGACCTCCAGGGAGCCTTTCTGCACATGTGTAGCCAGGAAGGTCTCCTGACTTCAAGAATGAGAAATATGTGGTCTCTTATCTTCTCTCTGGGCAGGGCCCGGCCTCCTCTCTCAATTGTCCTGTTATTCTCCTCTTGGAGTATCGGTCCACAGGGAAAGAATCTCCAACCGTTTGCCCTGGGGGACCATCTGTCTCCTGCCTCAAATGGAGCAAATCATAAATTGAATTTGGCTGTGTTTCGTAGTCTCCAATTCCGGGACTCACCTGGCCTTCCTGCAAGGCCGGGCCACCATAAACCAATTTCCCCTTAATCAGGGGTGGAAAACAGCTTGCTCTGATTTTCTTGGCTTGTGACTGCCATCACTTCATATGTTTATTATCTACTTGCATTTCCTCTATGCTGAATTAACTTTTCAGAATAGGCAGGCTGTTCTTAGTGTGATGTGTTTTTTTTCTGAATTTGCTGGCGGTTTTGTGGACTCCCTTTTCTCGAGAGAAAGAACAGTTCATCTTCCCGCCCCGCTCTCTGTGACCACCCAGCGTTTGACATTACTGTATACTTTTCACATTTTAATTACCCAAAAGGTCTAACAGTTCCTGCTGCCCCTCTCAAGGTGGACAGGGGGGATATTTGGCCCAGAACTGGCCATCATCAGCTTTCTCCAACACTGGAACCAGTTTTGTTAGCATTCCCTTGACTGCTAAAACTGAGCATGTTTTTATCTGTTTACTGCCCATTCTCATTTCTGTGGTTTTGTGTCTACTTACAAAAACGGGACTGTCCTATCTGCATTCTCTGCAGCTTGTTTTTCCTCTGCTATATTCAGGACATCCCTAACCAGTGCATTGTGTCTCTGATATAGTCACTAATAGTCACCTACCTCTGACTCCTCAGTGGGCATAGGGCTTCTTTGGCTCAATCCTTCTCTTATTAAAGGGCATTGATTTCTGAGTTTTTGTCACAAAAAGCTCAGTGCTAAACTTTTTTTGTGTACTGTTAAGTCTAGGTGGTTTTACTCCTGGTGTAGATTCTCGAGGGGAGAGTATATGTATTGTTTCTGATTTTAATAGGTGTTCCAAGTTCCTGAAACGTTATAACCATTCCCACTCCAGATGGGTAAAATGATCCTATTTATTTCAATTATAGCCACAGTTTCTGGGTTTGGGCAACTCTTCAGGTTTAGTATTCGTTGCTTTCCAATTCCCTCTTTTTTAAATTTTAGTTTATCAATTTACATAAACTTTTACTATAAGAAACGTTAATGATTTTTGTGGTGATTTAGAATTTGTTATTCTCTCTTCTGTGAAATACTTCCCTGTTTTAGCTTTTTTGCAGTTCACAACTCTTTAATGAAAACTGTCTGTTCTATATGATTAAATGGAAAGTTCTGGACATGGAACCTTTTATTAAATGTTGAGCATTTAATTGACTTTTCTATATACTCATCTGATGAGGACTTTGTGTTTGTTTTTACTTTTTGGATCAATATTTGATTATTTTACAGTTTTGCTAGGATATTTATTTCATCTAGATTTTTTTCTATATTACTATACATTTGCAAATTTATCTTTTAAAATCCTCACACTGGGTCCTTCTCCATGCTTAACTTTGCACATTGTAATTTTCTTCTCTTTAAGGAAAATTCTTACTGGTTTTTGATTTTATTCTTTACAGCTTTCTTTTAAATTTCTACCTTTATCGCAACCTTTTGTCTTTTCTTTGTCTTAGCCATGTTGTTTGGAGCACAAAGATATTTATATTTGGAGATTACTGTAACTGAAAATTTTTTCTTTGCTTCATTTCATACTCTTGACCTGAATTATGCTTTATTGGTCAGTACTACCTTCTTTGTGCTTTATTTTTGTCAGCATTTATCTGTACAACTTTGCCCTTATTTTCAGTTTTCCTTGGTATTTTGCTTTAATAGTATTTGTAGGACATATAAAGCAGTCTTGTTACTGAACGGAACTTGGGTTCATTCACCTAACACACAGCAGTCAATCTACTGACACTGGGTTGTGGTGAAGGAAAGAACAGCATTTATTTGCAGGGCACCAAGCAAGGAGTATTCTAGGTAGCTAGTGCTCAAAGGACCTGAATTCCTTGCTTGGCACCCTGCAAATAAACACTGTACTTTTCCTTCACCACAGCCTGGTGTCAATAGATTGACTTTGTTGTAAGCGAACCTGAGTTCAATTATGTAACAATTTTGGTGACCATGAAAGGACCACAATCCCAGCTCGGTGTCTTGACTGTGGCACGTTGGTCCCTGACACAAGTGGCTCTAAGATTCTGTCCAACAGCTTTCTGAGCACCTTTGTCTCAGGGACAGCCCTTAGCATCTGCCACCACCTGGGTGTCGATGGTCCTCAGTGCTTTCATGGTGAAGGAAACAAGGCACTTGCTTGAGATGTCTCTGCTAAATAGCAGAGCTCATGTGTGATGGAATCAGGGTAAATTTTCTTTAGGCGCTTGGCTCTGTCTGTGGCAGGGCATTGATTTTGGGGATTTTCTGTATTGGACTAAGGAATCTGTAACCTTGAGAGCTGCCTTGTGTGTGTTTGCTTGCTGGCCTCCTTGATATTTGACAGCAAGAGCTGTGAACAACTAAAGATGGGTAATCAGAGCTCTGTTCCATCTTGTAGCCTGTTAGGGTATATTCAGCAGAACTGGGAAATTTTTAGTTATGCACCTCTGAAAAGAAAAAAATAATGGTGTTCTATAGTAACATTTGTTGGCCTCAGTACTCTTTAGGATCTGGAGAACACTGGCCCCCAAAATCTCTCTAAATTATGACACTACCTTTCAACTAGAACTATGCTGTGAAGGGGGAGTATAGTATATAATGTGAAAATGGGATGATATTTCTTAGGAAGAGTCTTTTATACCATTGTATCAAAGTGAACCTATTCAGAGAAAAATGTATCATGCATAGAATTATGATACACAAAGGAATTTCTTCCAGTAAGATGATATTAGAAGCTTTACCAGGTTCTCAGAAATCAAGAGACAAGGAATTAATTCATCAAATAAATGCTCCTAGAGTTCTGCCACCACTACCCCTGTATGGTAGGCAGAATGGGGAAACAACCACCAGGCTCCTATATTCCACAGTAGCCCACTCACCCCCACCTGCTCTGGCAGGAGCTGAGGAAAACAGACTGGTGTCCTTCTTGTACCTGACAAGGCACCAATTTTGGCCAAGGAACTACTATTGTTCAGGCAAAGCATTTCCCACTGAGGCAGATTCCTATTGGAGGAATAAATGCCCAAGATCAGCCAGCAGGATTCATGTGGATACACTCTCCCTTTTCAACCTCAGATTTGTTTAATTGGAAAAATAATATACCAACCTATTGGGAAGACACTACCAGGATGGAAAATCTATTCTCCATCTTGGCAACCCACAGCCCAAATTGGGCTGACGTTCAGAGTTTGCTAGCTACCCTGTGGGCTGAGGAAGAGAGGAGGATGGTGATAGAAAAGGCTAGAGAAGAGGCAGATAGAATGCATGCTTCTGCCCCTAACAAACCCATCCAAGCACCAGCAGCAAATGCAATTCCCACCACAGGTCCAGGAAGGGATGAGAATGACATAGATGAGATAAAGCTCAGAATGAGCATTACACGGAGTGCATCTTAGCAGGGCTCCGAAAGAGAGAGCCAACACAGGAGGTTTCATAAGGTGCAAGGAGTGTGCCAACTGCCACAGGAGAACCCCTGAGTCTTTGGAGAGACTGTATAGGGCGTATTGCCAAAATATAGATGTGGATGCCAATAATCCAGAGAATTTCACGTTGGTTAATCAGACCTTACGGCTCAGACTGCCCCAGCTGCAGAACGTAGAAGGGCTTTTTGGCCGGCCCATATCTCATTTGGTAGAAATTGCTTTCAGTTTTTCACAGTCGGGAGGAAATACAGACCAAAAAGAGACCCATTAAATGAAGCAGCAGATGGCCTTTTTGGAGGTGACACTCATGGGAGAAAGGGAGAACAAGACATCTGAGCAGAGGGTAAGATCCCAGGAGAGTGAAGGGTGACCCCCAGAAAGGAGACCCCAAAAGGAGACATGTTAAAGTGGGTCCCCAGCAGTGCCTATTGTAAGCCAAGAAGGAAATTTTCTGCAGCTCAAAAAAGAAACTGGAGGAGGAGGAAAAAGCATTGTTCATGCTGTGGATAAACGAAAGTGACAGAGTGAGGAAGGCCTGGCAGGGAGTCTGCTTGGGGAAACAGGCTCCATCTCACTTCCCAAGAGGAGCCTCCGGTAACCCATTCGTGGGAAACTAACAAACTGACTTTCTGATTGATACCGGAGCCACTTGCTCTGCTTTGGACACTCGATTAACTAGTTAACCCAAAAGAGCGCAATGGCGAGAGGAGTGTCCAGGAAGCCTCTCCAAAAACTGCTTGTGCAACCTCTCGACTGTCAGATTGAGGTACTAACTTAAAACACAGCTTTTTGTACATGCCAGAGTGCCCAGTCCCATTGCTGGGGTGAGACTTATTAAATAAATTCAATACTAAATTGACTTTCACACCTGGACAACTGGATATAGAGGTACCACCGGAACAAGCCTGTGCCTTGCAGGCGGCGCTCTTCTGTCAAGGTATGGAGGAGTCACCACCAGCATTCATTCCTGAAGACATCTTGCAGCAGGGAAGCCTGGGACCATGGGCTACTGTAGGCCAGGGAGAGCCATTAGGGCTGTAGAGTAAAGGTGAAACTGAAGCCAGACACTCAGGCTCTGAGCTTAAGGCAATACCCCTTAAAGGAGCAAGCAAAAGAGTGATCCAGGCTTTTATAATTGCCTGTTTGAAATGCAAGCTTATTTGCCCCCCTGTCACCATATAATGCTCCCATCCTGCCTTTAAGGACCTACAAGCCATAAATCAGATAGTGGAAGATATTCACCCTGTTGTCCCAAATCCCTATATTCTGCTCATTGTCTTACTCGGAGACATTTGTTGGTTCACTGTGCTAGGCTCAACAGAGTCTCTTTCTGTGTCCCTGGGAGTCCTAAATCCCAAGAGTCATTTGCACTTGAATGGGAAAATCTAGAAAACAAAAGCAAGCAACAATACTGCTGGACAGTATTGCAAGGACTTTAAACCCCACCCCACCCCATGTTGTTCATGAAAGTGCTAGCTAAAAACGTAATGGAGCTCCAGCTACAGGAGGGAACTCTGCTCACATATGTGGATACCTTCACAACTAGCAAGGTGAAGAACTCTGGTAAAAACACTGGGACTACTTTAAACTCTCTGGCCAAATGACGCTATAAAGTCTCAGGGAAACAAGCCCAAATTTCCCAACCATCTGTGAAATATCTAGGATTCAAACTGACAAAAGGCCAGAGGAATTTGCTCCAGGACTGCTGGCAGACAGTTGCCTGGGTGACGGTGCCCACCACCCAAAGACAGTTGCGTGGGTTCCTGGAATGGCAGGATTCTGCTGCATTTGGATCCCCAACTTAAGTTAATAGGTAAGCCACTGTATGAGGCCCTAAAAGGGGCTGACAATAAGCCCTTAGTGGGGACAGGAGAATGTCAAAGACCTTCCAAACAATGAAGAAAAAACTACTGACTGCCCCTGTTCTGGGTTTGCCAGATTTGAAAAAGCCATTTGATCTTTTTAAACATGAAAAACAAGTAGTGAGACTGGAGGCATTGACGCAGAATCTGAGAAGCACAAAATGCCCAGTATCCTATTTCTCAAAGACTTTGGACATTATAATCCAGAGATGGTCAACATATTTGAGTGTCATAGCTGCTACTTGAGATTTGTTGCAAGACGCAGAGGATTTCACTCTAGAACAGCCAAGCAGGGTGCCTATGTCCCACTATGTGCTGCCACCGTTGGAACAAAAGGATGGATATTGGCTCACATCAGGCCACCTGGGAGGATATCAGGCCATTTTACTTGATAATCCTAATGTGATTCAAAAGGCTGTGTCTTCCTTGAACCCAGCCACACTGCTCCCCACCCCTGTGGGTGGCCCATGCTTGCAGGCCCATGTACGATTTATGCAGGTCATTGAGCAGCTGCTCAGACTTGATTAATGTTGGCGAGATCCAGACTTGGAGGTGTTCACAGATGGAAGTAGCTTCATGGACCACCAACACTAAAAAACCAGATACTCATAGGTAACCCTTCAGGAGATCCTAGCAGCAGAAGAAGCTTTGTCATCAGGTACCTTGGCCCAATAGGCTAAAATTATTGCCCTTACTTGACCTTTACATCTCAGTGAAGATAAGAAAGTTAACATCTATACTGACTCACAATATGCCTTTTTAGTTGTGAATGAACATGGGGCAATTTGGAAAGAGAGATTGCTCACTTCTGAAATAAAAGAAATCAAACATGCCCTCAAGAAGTTTTGAAACTGCTAGACACAGTGCTCAAGCCAAAGGAGGTGGCAGTGGTGCATTGCCCAGGATAGCCAGGACCAAAACACCTTTGGTTATAGTTCTGTTCCTAAGTATACACCTGACCCAATTTAGCCTGACATACTCACCTGAGAACTTCGAAAGTTCACAGAATTGGGATTTGATTTTACCCTTCTAGGATCAAATGGTAAATGATCAAAGAGTGTTTTCAATTCCTGAATATCTAATGGAGGAAATAATTGGATCAATATACCTGAGCACCGATTATGGGTAGCCAGTGGATTCAGGACTACATTTAAAGACCAAATACGCAAAGGACAATTCAAAGAATATTACGAAAATGTAAGATTTGTGCTAAAAATAAGTCCAGCACTGGCACTCCCCCACCCTGCATGGAGTCCAAGTTAGAGGGGAGAGCCTGAGAGAAGTTTGGCAAGTAGACTTTACAGTCATGCCCAAAGTTAAAGGAAACTTTCACTATGTACTAGTGATGACGGACACCTTTATAGGCTGGCTAAAAGCATTCCTTTGCTAGAGTGAAAAAAATTCAGAGGTAGTAAAGGCCTTGCTCCAGGAGATAATTCCTAGATTGGGCTACCCAGCTCAATTCAGAGTGAGAATGGAGGTGCCTTTGTTGATAATGTGATTCAGGAGGTATCTAAAATATGTGGAATATAATGGAATTTGCATGCATCTTGGAGGCCTTGATCGACAAGAACCACACCTTAAAAATGATGATAGCTAAAATCTGCCAAGAAACTAATTTAACCTGGGATAGAGTGTTGCTGGTTGAACTGCTTAGAATTAGAATGGGTCCTAGAAGTAGACTCCAAGTGAGTCTTTATGAAATATTGTATGGGAGACCCATCCTCTATTCTGAGCAGTTTGGTGGCCAGACGTCTGACCAAAAGGTAAAAGAAGTAGACACTGTAAGATACGTGCAAACACTGGGGTTAGTTTTAAATGCTGTTCTTAAATTTGCTACTAAAAAAAATGATGATTCCCACAGATGTCCCCCTCCAGTGTTTTATTTATTTATTTTTATTAATTAATTAATTGATTGATTGATTGATTTTTCTGGCCAGGAATATCATCCATTTATTCATTCTACAAATGGGATATGTAAGCAAAACAAGTACATATAAATCCTTGCATTCTTGGAATTTGTACTGGTGGAATGGATGGAAGACAGGCAATAAATAATAAACAGAGCAAATAAGTAAAATATATGACATACTACATGGTGATAAGTGCTAGAGAAAAAAAACAGCAGAGTCAGCAATATTGGGAAGCAGGAAGTGGTTTGTGGTTTTAAATAGGGTAGTTGGGTGAGCTTTTTTCAGACAGCAATATTTAAGGAAACGTTTAAAGCAGGTGCACATACAACCAGGTGGGTGTCTGAAGGAAGAGCACAGATAATGGCATCTGCCTCTAGTGGATCAGGTGGCCAATGCCAAGGTCCTCAAGCAGGAGGTGCCTGTTAAACAGGAGAAAGATCAAGGAATCCAGAGTGAACAAGGGAAGACTAATAGGGAACAATGCCAGAAAGACAGAAGTGCCTCAAGTGTTTTAGACCTGGAGACTGGGTGCTCTTCATAATGTGGAAGGATGTATCCCCAAAGAACCAACGCCAGCCACGGTGGGTGGGGCCTTACCAGGTTCTGCTAGTAACTTGCTCATCTGTTAAATCAACAGGAGTCAAGCCGTGGATCTGCTGCATACAGTTGAAGCTGGCTTCTGACCCAACTACAAGTCCACAGTCCTCGGCAGTTACAGAAAAGACAACCACAATGCTGACTGAAAGCCAGTGCTCCTTCCTACAAGTCTAGACTGGGGCTTCAGTTAAAATTAAAGAAAGTATCTTAGATAAGTAGTGAATGACTTGTGGCCATTCATAATAACATTTGTAATTGGCTGGAGCATTTTTCTGATTTATTATTTGCTTAGGTCCCTTTGCTTGCTTCTTGATTCATGTAACCATTGTACCTGTGATTATATTGCAGTCAATCAAACCTGTAATTTGTTGTGATATTACATAACGCTTGCTCTATTTTAATTTAACCCTTGTGATAATAGGGTTAATACCAAAGTTTAGGGTTACTGCTATTTTCCCAGACAAGCTGTTGGCCCGAACTCTAATGATGCCTCTTGCTTTTCTTTACTGTCTCATCCCACTGGTGTCTGCTGCTTCCTGGGAGGAAAATACTCTCATTAGGTTGTCTCAGAGTTTAGCCAGAAGTAGTAATTTAAGTAATTGTTGGATATGTCATTTGAAATCTGAAACCATCCAGGAAAACTATGTCCCATTTGTGATCCCTGTAACTGAGTTTTATACTGTGCCAGAACCCATAACCTACTATAATCTTCCTCCTTCAGGCCTCACATTCCAAGTTAATCTAATTCAGGCAATTCAGAATATGCCAACACCTTGCTTCAACCTGTCTGAAGTAATTTCCATTGGAGGGCAAGTTACTACAGGCCCCCCACGTTCCCTCGATTTTCTCCTGAAAAAATGTGATGACCAAAATCCCGTGAATTGTACACTTGACAAATGTGTAAGGGCTAAAAATGACACGAATTTATGCCAGAAAGCCAGACAAGTTGGATATCATGTAAACGGAATATGGAAGGCTTGCAGTGGCACTGACCCCTGGCTTGATAACGTAATCTCTGAACTCCCCAAAAATGAAAGAATTGATGACACTACCATGGGAGGTATAACTTGCTCCCCTCCAGGATATATCTTTGTCTGTGGCACAGGGAGTGACTCACCAACTCAAGGATGGGCATTTCGCTGCTTAGACAGCTGGGAAATTGAAGGGTCATGCCTACTGGGATATTTTAGGATCCCTTTCTCCTTGCACAGCGTGGAGAGCATCACTTCCCTCTCTAAATCAAACACACATCTTAAAAGAGAGATATTGGAAGGGTATGAGGACAATATAGGACAAAGTATTTTTGGCAGCCCCATACCATCTTCCAGACTTTATGTCAATAGAGATATGATTCATAACCTATCTGACACAATTGGGCAAATTGCTGAGGACATAGCTAAAAGTATTGCAGCCCAACAAACATCTTTGAACTCATTGGCTCGAGTGGTCCTGGATAACAGAATAGCCCTTGACTTCCTGTTGGCAAAACAAGGAGGAGTATGTGCAGTGGCTCATACCACATGCTGTACATACGTCAATACCTCTGGAGAAGTTGAAACCCGAGCCAACAGAATAATTCAAAAGGCTACCTGGTTACAGGATGTACGTAAAGAGGACATGCACCAGGACTTATTTTCCTGGGTACTATCTGGAATAGGGGGACTCTTTTGAGTACTGTTCCAAGGCTCCATTTGATCATCATCCTCTTTTCAATGTGTTTATTAATTTTCAAATATTTGTCCAGATGCTATGGCAAAGTGGTCAAAGAGAGAGATAATGTGTTCATAATGCAAAATACTTATGTTAGGCCTGGGACTTGAGAATTCTTTGAAAACAAGGTCCAAGTCTTTCTCTCCTCTAATCCTGAAGAATTGACATCGCCCCTGTTCAGCAGGAAGTAGCCAGAGCGGTCGTCGCCCCATTCCCCTCAGGATTGAGGATTATCGAAGAGAAGAGGGAACTGAAACGGAGTAGGAACCTGCAGGGCCTTCCTGGGTATAATCCCCTCTTGTCCCCACAAAAAGCTTGAGTTTTTGAGGCCTTCCCAGAGTTCTAAAGAGCAGACTCAAGCAGTTAATGATTACAGAAGTGAGGAAATGCAGAAACAAAGGAAAAGCAATCAAGCAAGAAAAGCTCAGCCATAAAACAGAATCATGGGACTCCTAGTTCCTCCTCAAGGGATATAGATAACAATCTGATGCAACGTATCTCTGAGTTGTTTTACAGAAACCAAGACCCCATGATGAAACCTGATGACCACAGCTAAGGAGACCTAGACAAGTTGGAGCCAGAAGAGTGATGATCAAGATGCCAGATATCACTTTGTTGCTTAACACCCAACCAATCAGAAGAATCCATGAGCTAATTACATGCTTAAGACCCTTATCCTTAATTTTAGTCTTTAAAAACACTTGCCTGAAAGCCATCAGGGAGTTCAGGTCCTTTAAGCATTAGCTGCCCATTCTTCTTGCTTGGCACCCTGCAAATAAATGCTGTACTTTCCTTCATCACAACCCTGTGTCAGGAGATTGACTTTGCTGTGCCTCAGGTGAGCAAACCAAAGTTTGGTTCAGTAAAACCTGTGTTTCCATTGGGAGAGCTCAGTGGTTTTTCTTAATGATTTTTCAGTTTTTATGAATGTTAGGAGCACTTTCAAGCATACAAAAGAGTAAACTCTCATACCCATCACACAGATTCAAGAACAAGCATCTTCTTCATTTACCTCATGTATTTTTTTTTTTTTTTTGCTGAATTTTTTTTTTTTTTTTTTTTTGCCGTACGTGGGACTCTCCCTGTTGTGGCCTCTCCCGTTGCAGAGCACAGGCTCCAGACGCGCAGGCTCAGCGGCCATGGCTCACGGGCCCAGCCACTCCGCGGCATGTGGGATCCTCCCGGACCGGGGCACGAACCCGTGTCCCCTGCATCGGCAGGCGGACTCTCAACCACTGCGCCACCAGGGAAGCCCTTGCTGAAATATTTTAAAGTAAATCCCAGACATCATGCCATTTCACCCTTAAAAACTTCAGTACCTATCTCTTAAAACATAAGGATGTTTTCTCAAATAATCTCAATATTATTATCCCAGTTAATAATATTAGGGAATATCATATTCCCTAATATTTAATACTCAGTCCATATTCAAAATTTCTTGCTCTTCAACAACTGATTTATTCAATCCAGGATCTAAATAAGGGGCACACAATTCTCTCCATCTGCTAAAGTAGAACAACACCTTATTCCCCAAGGCATTAAAGTATTGGAGCCCTGTTGAAAGTGCTATCCAGTGGACTTTTCCTGTCGCTTCCTCATAGTCACCTGGACAGCTTCAGGTACAACTCCTGTTTTTAAATAGTTTGTTCCATTTAGAGGGATAAAACTAATACTGATCACTTTTTTATTAGTAGTCATTTTTATGCTTTCTCTTTTGACTTTTTCTCTGACTTAAGATCTTTAGTGTACATTTTTTCTTCACTTCCTGTCACTCATAAATTGAGTTATTTTATCATAAATGAATGCTAAATTTAAGGCTTTTTAATAACCACTATAGGTTTTTAATGTAGTTAATGTAGTGAATTATGTTTATAAATTATTTGCTTTTAAACTTCTTGCATTTTTTTAATGTGGTAAAGTATACATAACACAAAATTTACCACAACTATTTTTAAGTATACAGTTCAGTGGCAATAAATATATTCCCATTCATGAAACCATCACCACCACCCATCTCACAAGTTTTCCATCTTTCCAAACTGAAACTCTACCCATTAAACACTATCTCCCTATTCCCCTCCTCCCCCCAGCCCCTGGTAATACCATTCTATTTTCTTTCTCTCTGAAGTTGACTATTTTAGGTACCTCGTATAAGTGGACTCACACAATACTTGTCCTTTTGTGACTGGCTTATTTCACTAGCATAATGTCTTCAAGGTTCATCAATGTGGCAGCATGTGTCATATTTTCCTTCCTTTTTAAGGCTGAATAATACATTGTACGTATATAACACATTTTGCTTATCCATTCGTCCTGTGAAGGACACTTGGGTTGCTTCCACCTTTTGGCTAATGTGAATAATGCTGCTGTGAACATGGGTGTACAAATAAATAACTTAGTCCCTGTTTTAAATTCTTTGGAGTATATACCCAGAAGTGGAATTGCTGGAACATGACAATTTTATAGTTAATTTTTTTAGGAACTCCCTTATTTTCCATAGTGACTCTCTTTGCACTCTTGAATAAACCAACTCAATCTTGGTGTATCTTTTTAAATAACTGTTGAGTTTGATTTGCTATTATTTTTTAAAGATTTTTGCATCTCTACATATTTCTGAGTTGTCTTCCATGGTCCTCTGGTTTGTTATTGAAGTTAGCTAGCCTTCTGGAGCATATTGAAATATTCCCTTTTTTGCTGTTCTCTAGAGGAGTCTGGGTACTACTAAGATAAAAGTTGTGTCTCAGTTTTCAAGTTTAATTATGAAAGTTTGATAATATTCATGTTTTGTTTATCTGTGCCTCCCCTTTTTGTTCATAGTGTTATTTATTTGTACATTTTTTTCTAGCTAGGTCAATGCCACCCAGAGGTTCAATGTTTTCAACTTTCTGGGTCCATTTTGTTTGTTTGTTTCTCTCGCTATTTAACTCAATTTTCACCTATTCTACTTTTCTAATATTTTAAGTCTATAAATTTCCCTTATTTTACCACTTTTACCACAAGTAATTATTATGATTGATATCCAGTATTTTCAAATTTCCCTTATTTTTGGCTGATGAGTTATTGTAGAATTTAAATAACTGTATCTTTTAATATTTAATTACCAAACATAGAAACCTTTATCTTTTAATTTTGTGCTCTCTTAATTTTTCCTGGTTCAGTTTTTATACAATGAGAAATTTTGAACTTCTTGATTGTAAGTATACATCTTTCCTTTGCCCTCACATTAATGTTGTGTTAGCTGTTCCTATGAGTCTTACATCACAATCTTTTTTTTTTAACATCTTTATTGGGGTATAATTGCTTTAATCACAATCTTTTTATAATAGAGTAAGTTCCCTACATACAAACGAGTTCCATTCCGAGAGCACATTGTTAAGTCCAATTTGTTCATAAGTCCAACCAAGTTAGCCTAGGTACCCAACTAACACAATCAGCTATATAGTACTGTACTGTAATGGGTTTATAATACTTTTCACACAAATAATACATAAAAAACAAACACAAAAAATAAAGAAAACATTTTTAATCTTACAGTACAGTACCTGGAATTGTACAGTAGTACAGTACAACAGCTGGCATACAGGGACTGGCATCGAGTAAACAGGCAAGAAGAGTTACTGACTGGAGGAAGGAGAGGAGGTTGGAGATAGTAGAGCTGAAGGATCATCAGCAGTAAGTGGTGGAGGGCAAGCTGCAATTTCACTCATACCTGACATTGATGGCACAGGTTCTGTTTCCTTGCAGGATTTGATTCTATCTGCTTGCTTGAAAAAACAATCCCATGATGTCTGAGTAGTAGCTCTTTTTTTCTCTCGTCATGTATGACACAGTAGCACTGGATTGCATTCTGAATGGCTGCTTCAACCTTCATGTACCATTCTATGTTCGGGTCCTGTGCCTCCTCAAATAAAGAAAATCCCCTTGCCTTTTCTTGTGTCATGAATCTCTTTGGTTCTTCAGTTACTTCTTCTTCCTCTTGTCTCTCTTCGTCCTTTCTCTGGGCCTCCAGTTCCATCAGGTCTTCATTAGTAAGGTCCTTGTGTTGCATGGCAAGGAGTTCAATGAAGTCGTCCTCTTGCAGATCTAGCTTGAAATAAAGATACTGTGCTACTGTACTCTATACAGTACTGTACAGTAAAGTACACAAAAGCACAACCACTTGTAGAGGGTGCATGCACGTGACAATGTACACAACACATGTGAACTAACTTACGTGATTGGACATGCGAATACACGTTCATATCTTTGAAAGTTAGCAACTTGAAGGTTCGTATGTAGGGGGCTCACTGTAGTCTCTAAAGTTCCATTTTCCAGGCTTCAGCATTGCAGGTAAGATATACTGATTCTTAAAATATTAATAAAGTTAATTTTTTAGAGCAGCTTAGGTTTACAGCAAATTGAGTGAAAAGTATAGAGAATTCCCATATACTCCAAGCCCCTACACAAGCACAGCCCATCCTACACAAGAATCACGTTCGTTACAAGCAGTGAACTTACATGATACATCTTATCACCCAAAGTCTCTAGTTTACACTAGTGCTCACTCTTCATGTTATACATTCTGAGTTTTGGCAAATGTGTGACATGTATCCACCATTGTACCATACAGAATGGTTTCACGGTCCTAAAAATCTTCTGTGCTCTGCCTATTCATTCCTCTCCCCACAGTCCCTGTGAAGGACTGATCTTTTTACTGTCTCCACAGATTTGTCTTTTCCAGAATATCATATAGTTGGAATCATACAGTATGTAGCCATTTCAGATTGGCTTCTTTCACTTACTAACGAGCATTTCACTTCCACGATGTAATGTAGTCTGTCTTTGATGAAATGGCCTCTAATGAATGACTGGTGTCTTTATAAGAAAACAGAGGACATAGGCACACACACAGTGGGAAGGCTATATGAAGACAAGGCAGAGGTTGGAGTGATGCATCTACATGCCAAGAAAGACCATGTATTTCTGGCAACCATCAGAAGCTAGAGGAGACAAGGAAGGATTCTTCCCTAGATCCTTTGGAGGGAGCATGATCCTGCCTATACCTTGATGTCAGACTTCTACCCTGCAGAGTTGTGAGAGAATGTGTTTTTGTTTTAAGCCACCTAGTTTGTGGTACTTTGTTATGGCAGCTCTAGGAAACTTAATATAGTAGTCATGAACCCATGTCAGCTCCCAAGTTAGTGCTGTCCCCTAGACTAATAACCCATTCCTGTGTAGATATGAGAGGTGAAGGATTGGAGGAGGTCAAGCCACAGGAGTCTGCTGACACATTTATTTACAGTGACTAGATTGAGAGACAAGCCTGCACTTCTGCAGCGTCCTCCAACAGGGATGCTTACATTGATATAGCCACACAAACTCAAGCCTCCCTGTCTTGTGGGATTTACTTGGGGATAGTAATTAAGGTGGTTTTTTTCCAAGGCTGGGGGAGAGGTAAGAATCTCTACTGTAAAAAGTAAACAGTTGATAGTATCCTTTAGTCTCTGCTCCTCTATCATCAAGTCTACACAAGGTCCCTCTCCATTTCCACTTTTATCCACTGTCCTCACTTGTACTCCCCATCCTCAGAATTCACCCACTCTAATGTGTGTCACGTAAGTCCTTGGATATATGATTTTCTTCTAAAATATATTATTTTGTGGATGATTATGTCCTTAGTTTATATAAATAGAATTATGCTTTAGACCTCATTTATTTTCTACAATTTATACTCGACATCCTTTATTAAAAGATCTGTGCAGGTTGTCATGCACGTAGAATTCATTGTTTCCAACGTGAATTTCACCGTATGCACCCACCATATTTTATTTATCAGTTTCTCTAGTGATGAACACCAAGCTGCCTCCAACTTCCCACCACTACAAACAATGCTGCCGATGACCATTCTCACCCCTGTCCCTTTAGGGACCTGGGTGAGAGTCCCTCTGTTGGCTCCTAAAGTAAGCTTATGTTTAATTCTGCTGAGTATTGCCAGTTTGTTCAGAGTGGTTCTAGTATTGTGAAAATAAAGAACCACCCAAATAACTTCTAGCTGTGCCATCTTGGGGAGAGGTTTGCCTCTGCCAGGTCCAAGTCACCCACCACCAAGCTCCTCTCCATTTCCAAAGGCTTAAGCCATTCAGGAAAACTGCAGGTCCGTCAATTTCTCTGTTTTTGTGTGCAGTGAAGTATGTGTAGACTCTTAGTAATGGTTACATTTATGACCTAGAAGGTTGTTAGCTTAAATACAACAATGTTATTCTTAAATATATATATGTGTGTATCTATTGTACATATATATATACACACACACACACTATATGTATATATATATATATATATACACACACACACACACACAAATGCCTCCATTGTTGTAGATTTGATAAAAGGAAAATATTCATTTCCCATCCATAAATTTTGTTTACTGTGCTTGTAAAATAAAAAACATGTCATATGAGTGACATCATCAGTATTTATCCTTTTGTAACTGGCTTAATTCACTTAGTAAAGTATCCTTGAAGTTCATCCATATTGTAGCATATGACAGGATCTCCCTTTTCAAGACTGCATGATATTCCACTGAATGAATAGGTAATATACCACATATTCTTTATCCATCTGTCAATGGACATTTGGGTTATTTATATCTCTTAGCTATGAATAATGTGCAATGAACATTACTGTGTAAATATCTCTTTGAGATACTGTTTTGAATTTTTTTGGATATCTACCTAGAGGTGGGATTGCTGGTTAATATAGTAATTGTATTAAAAAATTTTTCCGGAAGCTCGGTACTGTTTTATATAGCAGGTGTACCATTTTACATTCCCAACTACCTCCAGAGTTTTAAAGAAATATGAACACCTTAGGGGCTAAATCCCCCCACACAAGGTGTCCTTGTCTTTATAAGGACTTTACAAGCTTATGAAGAGAGTTAGAAGGTACCTGTGGGTCTGAGCATCATTGAATGGTTTGCATCCATTCTCAGAAATTAATTGTTCCCCGCAAATTTGCACAGTCTCGGGAGTCAAAGAAGACTTAAAGGACGTGATACCCACACTAAGCCATGAAGGGTCCTAAGAGTTAGCTGGGGCAAGACAAGAAGAAGGGCTTTCAGGTAGATAGCGCAGCCTGGAAAAACCCAGGAAAGAGAGGAATGGACTCATGCAGAGAATTCCTGTCCCTTCGGTATAGCTGGGGCTTAGAGATCTTATAAAAATCTGCATTTTTGACTTGCTGTTTAATTGTTAGTTTTTCTTTGGGAGTGTGCAGACGTTTAAACTTTTTATGTGGTAATCGCCCCAGGCAGGCAGCAAAGGCCAGCCTGTTAGAGACCATCATGTCCATCTTTCTTTTCATTGCAGCAACAGAAGATGCTAACTGAATACCAAGGGTCTGAACATCTTCTTTACTCTAAGAGGCACTCCTTGACCTCATAGAGTTTATGGTCGTAGTGGGAAAGCCAGGCATTAAAAAAGGAATTGCGGGTTATATAAAGGGAAATACTGTGTGCTCTGGGAACCTGTAGAAAGGGGATAGAGGAGGCTCAGAAGGTTTATCTGAAGAAATGGAGGCAGATAGGGTAGGGGATCCTCAGAGGAAAAGAACCTGGTAAATCTTTCTGACATATGAGAAGCCATTTTAGGGCATAAGCCATTTTGTGATCGAAGGCTGACCACAGTGCTTGCCCTTAAACAGGTCTCAGTAACAATGATTTTAGGGGAACAAAACAAACTACTATTACCAGGCAAGAGAAGTAAAAATAGCAAAGACAACAGATTAGTTTTAAAGACTCCCAGTTGTGTTTCAATGGTAAAGATTAGCCTGAAGCACTTTCCTGAGCTTTGTTGTGGAATTTTAACCCCCCTCCAGCGGTCAACCACTAGATCCATAGGAACCTAAGAGATGGTGATGTTGACCTTTCCTGACCTTTGTGACTTCAATCAACTAAAGCCTGGGACTCTGTCAACCTTTGCCCCAATTCTATGCCGAATTCTCCTCTGTCCAATCCCCTTCATGAATATGCATGTAACCTTACTTAAACCTTCCCGAATTTTGCTTTTCCTGGAGACGCTGCTTTGGGAAAGATCCATGGTGTTCTCCTTATTTGCTGGAAGTAACATATCCTTCCTTCTCCTGATCTCTGTTTCGTTGTGTCTTTTTGCTCGAAATCCACCAAGAGGCAAACCCAGTTTTGGAGGTAACAAAGGGAAGGGGGAACAACCCCTTATTTACCACCGAAACATCACAGCTGTTATTAGAACATTAAGTTTTTAAAAAATGATTTGCCTTATATACCTTGTATAATTTTAGAGCATAGTGAATTTTATTTTTTCATATGTCCCTTAATAAATGGTATCTTGGGACTTCCCTGGTGGTACAGTGGTTAAGAATCCGCCTGCCAATGCAGGGGACACAGGTTTGAGCCCTGGTTCGGGAAGATCCCACATGCCACAGAGCAATTAATCCCGTGCGCCACAACTACTGAGCCTGTGCTCTGGAGCCCACGAGCCACAACTACTGAGCCCATGTGCCACAACTACTGAAGGCTGTATGCCTAGAGCCCGTGCTCCGCAATAAGAGAAGCCACCGCAGTGAGAAGCCTGTGCACCACAACGAAGAGTAGGCCCTACTTGCTGCAACTGGAGAAAGCCTGCATGCAGCAGTGAAGACCCAACACAGCCAAAAACAAATAAATAAAAATAAATTAAATAAATAATAAATAAAATGGTATCTTTTCATTAAAAGACTTTATAACCATAATTTTAATTGCTGCATAATTCCTCAAATAAATGCACCATGATGTGTTAAATCTTTCTCCTACCTGTGGACATTTGATTGTTTTAAGTTTCTAACCAACATAAATACAAAGACAGAAAATTTTATGGATAGTGTAGGGGAGCAAATTGTGCCACCACAAAATGTCTTTTGGGCATGAGGATTAATTTAGGCTGATTACTTTTAAGGCCCAAAAGACCAGGAAGAACCTTTTGTTACAGGAAAAAGTGGGGCAAGAGAGGATGGTCACATCCCAGATCTCTGGTGAGTCCCTGAACAGGCTGCCAAGGATGGGTCCTTGGCTTTGCTCAGGAAAGAATTCAAGAGCAAGACATAGTAAAGTGAAAGCAGGTTGTTTAGAGAGATACACCTTACATAGATAGAATGCGGTCAGTCTCAGAATGAGAGCAGCCTTGTGAGAAACCTGTTCCACAGGAAGAGTGTGGACCATCTCAGAAAGCGAGAGGCCCCGAAAGGTGGGGTGGTTAGTTTTTATGGGCTGGGTACCTTCGTAGGCTAATGAGTGGGACGATTATTCCAACTATTTTGGAGAAGGGCCGGAGATTTCCAGGAATTGGGTCACCACCCACTTTTTGACCTTTTTTGGTCAGCCTTGGAATTGTCATGGTGCCTGTGGGTGTGTCATTTAGCAGCTGATGTATTACAATGAGTGTATACTGAGGCTCAAGGTCTAGTGGAAGTTGACTTTTCCACCATCTTGGGCCTAGTTGGTTCTAACCAGTTTATGTTGTGTCTTCAAGGTCTATGTCGTTCTTTTCTGTTTTTTTTTTTTTTTTTTTTTTTTTTGCGGTACGCAGGCCTCTCACTGTTGTGGCCTCTCCCGTTGCAGAGCACAGACTCCAGACGCACAGGATCAGCAGCCATGGCTCACGGGCCCAGCCGCTCCGCGGCATGTGGGATCTTCCCAGACCGAGGCACGAACCCGTGTCCCCTGCATCGGCAGGCAGACTCTCAACCACTGCACCACAAGGGAAGCCCTCTATGTCATTCTTTTAAAGGTTTTGCCCTGCCCCCTTCCTGTCTCACTTTGACTTTTCCCCTGACTGCCTTAAAGAATGTAGATAGAGGGTAATTCCCTGGAGGTCCAGTGGTTTGGACTCTGCCCTTCCATTTCAGGGGGCACAGGTTCAATCTCTGGTCAGGGAACTAAGATCCCACAAGTTACGTGGATTAAAAAAAAAAAAAAATTGTGGATAGGGGAACTATTCCAGGAAGGGAGCTGTCACCATACATAAAACTATAGTGTGAACTAAGTGTGAAGACAGGGAGGAACCTAGTAAATTCTGTTAAAATTTTGCTCTGTGTCCCACTGTCTCCAAAGGGCCCAGCAAACATTTGTTTACCAAATATTTGCTTTCCTTCTCCATGTAAATTGCCTTCCTCGCCTTTGAAATCCCAATCCAATACCCCTAACATCCTCTTTTGTCTTCAGCTGAAGATGATATTTAATGTGATGGTTTTGGCCATTTTGGTGAGTTACTCAGTTTTTCTGGGTTTCTCTCATGTATACATATCACTAAATTTTTTTTTAATTGGGGTATAGTTGCTTTACAATGTTGCTGTACAGTGTACAGCGTTAGTTTCTGCTGTACAATGAAGCGAATCAGCTATATGTATTCATATATCCCTTCTCTTTTGGACCTCCCTCCCACCCCACCTCCATCCCACCCTTCTAGGTCACCATAGAGCACAGAGCTGAGCTCTCTGTGCTATACAGCAGGTTCCCACTAGCTATCTATTTTATACACGGTAGTGTATATATGCCAAACCTAATCTCCCAATTCATCCTACGCTCCCTTCCCCGCACTGTGTCCACATGTCCATTGTCTATGTCTGCGTCTCTATTCCTGCCCTGCTAATAGGTTTGTTAAACTTCTGTTTCATTTTCTCCTGTTAATCTGTCTCATGTCAATTTAATTCTTAGAAGAGCCAGAAAAACCTAGAAGGGTAGAGGAAATTTCTTCCTCCCCATCAATCAGCATGTGTCCTTTGTTCAACCCTACCCCCTTCATCACAGAACTCCTACCATAGGACAGTCTAGCGGGAACGGAATGAATGGATCAAAAATCATGGTCATGTTATGGCTTTTGCTAAATATTACCCACATGATCTTCAAAAACTGTTAATGATTTAGATTGCCTTGACTGAGAGGGCCAGTTTCTGGCCTCTGCCTGCCAACAAAGGTGTACAGTAGTCCCCCTCATCCATGTGCAATACGTTCCAAGACCCACAGTGGGTGCCTGAAACTGCAGATAGTGAAACTATGCCCCGTAGAGTTAACAGAAGCTGATAACTAATAGGAATTCTTGAACTTGTCTTCCAGAACAATATATAAGGGAACAGCTTGTTAAAACTCCTTTGCTTGTAAATTGCCTTCCCAGATTCATGCAGCTCAATTGTTTTACAGGAACCTGGAGTCAATTCCTGCCCAGTTTGAGCCAGCTGGGGCTTGTTCGGACCACCAAACCTAAAACTGGGCCTGCGCCGGTGTCCAAAGACTAGAAAACTCCACCCTCAGGTCAGCTGAGAGCCTCCATTTTGAATATTCAGAAGTTGTAACCCAGAGGCACCTGCACAGAACACTGATTCCCTCGCCTTTTTCCTGCCTCCAATCACCTTTCCTCTCACCTAACACCATCATGAGTATCCCATAAACACCCCAACTCCTTTGCCTTCAGGAGCGGGTTTGAGAATTATTTCTACCTTCTCCTTGCTTGGCTGCCTTGTGAATAACTCTCTGGGCTGTAAACCTCAGCATCTCAGCTTTTGGCTTGCTGCAAGGTGGGTAAATTGACCTGGTTTGGTAACAACAGTACTAAACCCTATATATACACTTAACCCTTAAACAACACAGGTTTGAGCTGCACGGATCCACCTATACACCTATACATTTTTTTCAGTAATAAATACTACAGTACTGCACAATCGTCGTTGGTTTGAATCTGTGGATGTGGAGCTGCGGATACGGAGGAACTGCAGATAGAGAGGGCTTGACTACAAGTTATACTTTGATTTTCGACTATGTGGAGGTGCCCCTAACCCCCACGTTATTCAAGGATCAACTGCATTGTTTTTTTTGATATGATAAAGTTTAATTTATAATTTAGGCACAGTAAATAATAATAAAAGAGAACAATAACAATATACTGTAATAAAAGTTATATGATCGTGGCTTTTTTCTCTCTCCAAATATTTTATTGTACAAATTTAATGCCTTTACCATCTTAACTATGCACTTACCATGCACTGTGGCTATAACTTTTGTAATTTGAGATGCAAAAGCCAAACTAGCACAAATTTCTCTTTCCTTCTTTACAATTACATGGATAAAAGATTCGTTCTTACTGTAGATCTTAGGAACTTCAGCGTATGGATTTTTTTCCTTTCCTTATTAAGTCAAGAACTTTCACCTTTTCACTTAAAGGAAGCACTTTATGACTTCTCTTTGGCGTATCCAAAGGGCCAGCAGCACCACTCTAATTTGGGGGACATTATTACAGAAAATAGGGTCCCTTGAACACAAGCATTGCAATACTGCAGCCAGCTGTCTGATAACCTAGACGGCTTCTAAGTGGCTAACAGACAGGATACACTGGACAAAGGGATGATTCATGTCCCGAGTATGACAGAGCAGGACGCACAAGATTTCATCACGTTACTCAGAACAGTGTGCGATTTAAAACTTATGAATTGTTTATTTCTGGAAACTTCCATTTAATCTTTTTGGATTGAGGTTGACCATGGGTAACTAAAACCGTGGAAAGAGAAACCATGGATTAAGGGGTGGGGGGGAGGACTATTGTAATTAAAAACACATTTTAATAAGAAAAAAGTTGTGCCTTGTAACATAACTTTCAATGTTGACATCTACTGAGATAACAACAGTTCTGTTTGCCTTATTTCACTGGGTATTATGTTCAGGCACTACACCCATTTATCTACTTGTAGACTGTGCTTTTACTTTTATAAATTTAAGTGCTCTTTATCTCATTTCTCCTTGTAGGACTAAAGAGCTGGGGCAGTCGTCTTATCTTTCTACCCACTAAATCTTTTATCCCCTCTAGTTTTGTGTTTTTCACTTCTTGTATTGGTTTTAGCCTTTGAATCACTTATGTTAAATATCCTTTATCATATCTCCTTGGGGTTTCCAGTGCTAATTTTTGAATTTTGTTTCTTTTACCAATATTTACCTTTTTCTTATTCTTAATGTAGTTAATTTTAGTCACTTCTTTCCTTTTACCCTCATTCTCTACTTCACTTTAGAGTTGTATTTGATTATGTGTTTTTTCCCTTGCTCTCCTGTGTTTCATTTTAGTTTGTGTTTAGAGCAAGGGCTAGGGAAACAGTTCCCCAAGGAAGAAGTATAGAGAGGACCCAGTGTGTTCACAAGCAAACTTGGAGGCCAGCACTGTCCTAAAACTCCCCCTAATCTAAATCCCTGTCCCACTGGGTTCTCCAAAGCTCCTCACCCCTTGGACCCTCCTCCCACCCACAGGACGAGTCCAAGGAGCTGAGTGAGGGGCCCACATAGAGAGTCTTCTCCTCCCCCCACTGTCTAGCCAAGTTCCAAGAATTTCCAGGCCAAGCAGCATGGATCCCCCTGTTAGGGCTTTCCAGAATCACTCACCCACCTAACCTCCGGAGCATAGACAGCCAGTGTGAGCATCCCTGGGCCCTAAAGTTGGCTGAGGGCTGACTTTTTGAGTGGAGCTGCTTGGGGAGACGTGTGGATGAGTCTGGATGTCCACCAGTGTATTATGAGAATCCTCCAAATTGAAGAATGTGCAGGGGGTAGGAAGAGAAAGAGGTGGGCTGTGGGCCAGAGATGACCCTCTCCCTGTCTCCAGATTCTAATATGGAACTGTGAGGCGTCTGAGAACTCTGAATTTGAACTTGGCATTCTATGTCCTCATGAAGGCACATTTGTAGTAGTTTGTTAGCTTTATAATTTTTAGGTGTTTAGGTAGGATAGTGGGCCTCCATTTTTACTCTTGCTTCAGAGTTAGGGATGAGCCATTCTGATTTACTGGAACCTGGGAGCTTTTGAGGGTTTATTTCAGGGGAATGTCATGATGAAAGCTATGCTCAAAGATTTAGGTGGTAAATTTTTTAAAATAGGGGATCAAACGAGAATTTATCAGGCAGGATGAAGAAGGAGGTGGTTAAAACTTAGGGGAAGCAGACTCCATAAAAAAGATACAAAGTCCTTTTACCTTTAATTAAATTAAAATACAAACCAATTATTTTTACCTTTAGTCAGAGGTAAAAAGAGAGTAAGAAAACAAGGGTAGACGTTTAGAGATTAAGAGGACAAAAAGATGTACACAAACTTATACACAATATATACATAGAATGACATTGTATATGTCATATATTGTATACACATTATACAAATATAATGACACATATGTCATTATATCACAATAAATTTTTTTGTCCTGAAAATGGTAAGAAAGAAATAACTTTTTAAAAAGGACAAAGTTCAACTGAAATAGAGTTAGAAATAGTGGAATGCATAAAGGTAATGCGCTGTGATGCACCGTCATTTCCTGGAGTTCAATCCACCAACTACCAAGCTTTTCCCTGAGCCACTGTGTGACCTGACCTAACAGGGTTTAGGCTGCTGTAAAAATCGAGGGCCTAGTATGTAACACTGGGGAGGATAGGTATTGCTAGTAAGTTTTATATGCTAGTGAGATTTTGAGTTCATCTTATCAATGATGCTGTCACCAACAAAGCCTATGAACAATTCCCGGGAAATAAAAATAGAATCTGGTAATAAAATAAGGTCTAAGCTTTTTCTCTATGCTTCATCTGGTGTCACTTGCTCATGGGGGGCTGCGTGCAGAGGCCTTGCACCCAGCACTTCAGACCAGAGTTCCGGGTGCAAAACACCTGCACAGAGACCTCAGCTCTGCAGGCCATGTGCGTGTGTGGAAGTGACGCCCATGACACCTCAGATCAAGAGGGTGATGATGGGCCGTGTGCAGGGATGCCGCGCCCGCCCCTCGAGAGCTCTTGCCCCTGCCCCAACCAGATCTCTATAAAGCAGCCCCGCCCACAGCCTCAGGGAGAGGGTGTTCTCTAGAGCTTGAGCTCCCACCTCTCTGTGCTTTGATGGAAGATTAAAACTTTCCTTTGCTTCTGAACTGAACCATTCTATTGGCGGGAGGGACACCAGGCAGAAGGACCTTTATTGAGGGCCTACTCAGGAGGGTTGGTAACAATGTAAGTACAGATACTCTGCTTTTGAAAAGAGAAAGGCCTTGGATATCACAGGAAAAACAAAAAGAACAAAAACGAGATTATTATTGGTGTATCCTTGTGGGGAGATAAAGAGCTAGCTTATTACTTCTAACAGTGCGTTGGGTGCGAGCTGCTCCTGGAAGACCCGGCATGCTTCCTTGCCAGCCGGCCCGGCCCCCCACGCTCCACCCCCAGCCCCATAACTGTGCCCGGAGGCCCGCATTCAATTGATGGTTGGATGGAGCTAAGTTTGAACCTATGGAGCTTTTATACTAAAATATTGCTGAGGGGCAGTTGGGGGATGAGGAAGAACATTTAAAACAGAGGGGAAAATGTGGACATCTTTGGAGAGGAACTGGTCCATTTCTCAGTGGAAATGGCTTTCCTGAGAAAATACTTTTCTTCTCACAGCCAGATCCTGCAAGATTGGGCCCAGCCTTTGTGATCCATCACTGCTCAAAATCAGGCTGCTTGTAACTAAGCCATTATCAGCTATTTCACCAAAAAAACCACAATGGAATTTGAAAGGTGCAATGTGTGGGCAGCCCAGAGTTTGGGGCCAGATTCTGCTTCTCCAGGGTTCTGGCTACAAGGAGACCATGAGTCTCGGGCCATCCACCCCAGGACCCCCACCGAGACCTCTCTTGGAGGGGACCTGCATGGGCACACAATTCCCTATCACCCTCTAGAGATGGTTGTCGTATTTGGGCCTTGGAAAAGGTGAGGTTGAGGTAACGTGGGCATGCAAGGTAGGGCCAGGTGGCCACCTAGACTCAGGCCCCCAAACCAACAGCGTGTCATGAGGTCTGATCAGCAGCCCCCACCTCCTCAAAGCCAAAGGCCTCACACGCCTGACTTCTTTTCAAGAAAAAGATGTTTATAAAATTTCCTGTTATAAAGTTACCTATGCCGAGCTTTGTGCATATTTAAACTCCTTGGGCTTACAGCTCCTATACAAGTATAAAATGGAAACAGACTTACATCTGAATTACAAATAGAGCTGCAAAGCCAATGAAATTCAAAACATTAATATAACCCTATCCACGGTGTTGTTTTTCCGGAATAGAGTACTTGCTCACAGCACGATGATGGTCCCGCCCTCTGCACAACAGGCTCTCTTGAATCTACCCGTTCTGTGGAGACAATCCTCACAGGACATTTCTCTCTTCAGACCAGCTGGAGTCCCTTCTTTCTCGCAGGTGCCAAGGCAGAAGCAGCTCTGACACTGTGAGGCAAAGACCCAGAAGATGCTTAGAGCAAGCTTTGTTCTTATCCTCTCCAAATTAAAACAGAAAATCAAATTGTTCCTGAGACCACATGGATTTCTCCCAACACACTGTTTGAAAAATTCTGAACTCTGCTGCCAAATTTTCAAAAAATTAACACAGCAACTTCTGACACAGGAAGTGATCCTCTCAAAAGCAATATCCTTGCTGTGTCACCCAGAGTGAGGGGTTTGGGGCTCTCCCCCCTCCAGCCCCAGAGCTCCTCTCACCTCTACCAGAGGCTTAGAAGCAGAAGCCCCTGTGTTCCAAACCAAGCCCATGTACACCAGGGACAGAAAGCTTACAGGTCTTTAGGACATTTATTATTATGTGTTCATCCTTCTGATGATTCCAAATTTGGGCATGGCTGCCTGGCAATAGGTCTCTCCAGACTAGGATAGGGCTCTTCTGGGAAGAAAGGTATATGTCAAACGCTCTGCCATCCAAGAATTTATGTTCTGATTAGGGAAATTTTAATTTAAAAAATTATATGTGCTCAAGAGACAGCCAAAGGAAGTTTAAAAATTAAGACAGCATAGATTGTAAAGAGATTACCCGGTCTCTCCATTCCCTCCCTGCACTTCTCCATCCAACTGTTACAGGAAAGAAAGTAGGACGTGAGAGGATGGTCACATCCCAGGTCTCAGGCAAGTCCCTGGGATTCCCGCCAATTGTGGGTTCTTGGCTTCACGCAGGAAGAAATTCAAGAATGAGCCATAGTAAAGCGAAAGAAGTTTTATTCAGGGAGATCCACGCTCCATAGGCAGAGTGTGGGCCACCTCAGAAGGGAAGGGGTGCCAGGGTTCGGGGTTGTCAGTTTTTATAGGGGTGAGTAATTTCATAGGCTAATGAGTGGGAGGAGCATTCCAGTTATTTGGGGGAAAGGGCAGGGATTTCCAGGATTTGGGCCATCGCCCACTTTTTGACCTTTTATGGTGGGTCTTGGAACTGTCATGGTGCCTGTGGGTGTGTCACTTAGCATGCTGATGTGTTACAGTGAGCATATACTGAGGCTCAAGGTGTAGTGGAAGCTGACTTGTCTGCCATCTTGGACCTAGTTGGTTCTAACCAGTTTACGTTGTGTCTTCAACAGCTATGTCGTTCTTTTAAAGGTTGTGCCCTGCCCCCTTTCTGTCTCACAACCTCTCAGGACCAGCAGTTCTCTGTATGTGCTGTGTTCTCTTTTCCTCTGCCTGTCCATCTGCTGTCCCCACTCCCGCAAAAGTATTCTCCTTGTTGTCATGTCCCACTTAGCAGTCAGCTTTGCCCCCTCCAGGAAGCTGTACCTGTAGCCGAAGGCCTGAGACCATACGGCCCTTTCATTCTCTTTAAGCCCCAGGTTGGAAGCAAATACTTAGTGTTGGGGCTCAGCGTGGGCCACCCCAAAATCTGCCACAATGGCATATTGATTATTCTGATTTGGAGTTGCTTGAGAAGCAGCCGATGCAAGAAGGAATCTCTGACCCTTCTCTGTCTCCCTGAAAAGCAAGAGATAAACCTCCCATGGGAAAGGTGCACTCTCTGCATCTGGAGGTAAGAGGACACCCTTATCATCAGAGATAGGGAATACGTAGCTGAGAAGCTTGTATAAACACACCTTGTTACCTCTTTTAATTTACTATCCCAAGCCCAAACTCTGTTCAGATTCTTCACTAATTAAGCACCCAAAGCCTGTTTCTTTGTTCTGTCAATTCCTCACAAATTTATTGTTTCTCTGTCTGAAAAGTCTGAAAGCTGCCTACTTTGGCCACTTCTTAGGTCCCTTTTCTGTGAGACTTCCATGTGCATGAAATAAAATTTGTTTCTTTTTCTCCTGTGAATCTGTCTTGTGTCAATTTTATTAATCGCCCAGCTGTAAGAACCCAGGAAGAGTGGAAGGGAAAATTTCCCCTTCCCTGGCATCAGTAATGGAAGGGCCATGTTGCCAAGCCATGAAAGATTGACGGTCCCTTTTAGACAGCAGAATACTTGGTTGGAGCTTCTTAATGCTGCCTGAGGTCAGGATTGGCCTCAACCTGGCAAGTGGCTGAGATGGCAGGTGAGAGTCAGTTGGCCCAACCAAAAGCTTGCCAGCCAAGTGTGGTTTGGTAGTGACAAGCTATCAATTTCCTAGAGAAGCACTTAAAAATGTAGATTCTGAAAATGGAAAGCCCGTACTCTCACCCACACTTCCAACCTGATTTCTCCAAATTCCATAAGAAAAAAAAATCAAAATTCTGAGGTGTTTTAGGGAGTGCTCAATTTAAAACAAAAATTTTTTTTGATGTGGACTATTTTTAAAGGTTTGTTTTGAATTTGTTACAATATTGCTTCTGTTTTATGTGTTTGGGGCTGTGAGGCATGTGGGATTTTAGCTCCCTGCCCAGGGATCGAACCCATGCCTCCTGCACTGGAATACAGAGTCTTAACCCCTGGACCACCAGGGAAGTCCTGGGGAGTGCTCAGTTTTCTTGAGCAATGACTTTGTCCCTGACTCGTGAGACTGTATAGTCCCCTCACAGCTTCTGTGTCTTTGCCCCTTTCCCCACCTCCCGGCTTAGCCTTAATTCCATCTCACGGAGCCAGAGCAAGAAACTAAAATCAGTTTCACTCAGAGTAAAGTGTCACAGCAGAATCTGTGTACTCTGTGTGCCCGATGAGGCAGTTGTAGGCGGGGACACTGGTGACCTTTTCCAAACCTGCTGCTTGTCAGGGAAACCAGCAGGCCTGGCTGGGGTGAACGCTAATGAATGCTGGAAAGGTCAAGCTGACCCAGCAGCACACACATGACATCGGGGGCGCTGGACATCCTGGGCTTGAATGAAAGCAACGAGACAATTTTCCAGCAGAAAGCCCCCAATTCAGTAAAGTTGGAGTGAGGCAGGCTTTGCCTGGCTGTGGGTTCCCAGGAATTGGAAAGTGCTTGGGCACAGTGGGTCTGAGCCCAGCCTGCGTAGCTGGATCCTTGCGCCAGTGCTGGGAGCGGAACTGTGGCTCCCCAGGTCAGTGGATAATCCCACGCCACTGTTCTTGATTTTGCAAGGCAGACGCTTAGGTTTTAGGCACTAGGTTTACTATTGTATATTTTTCTAGAAAATTAAAATAAGTTTGTCTTCCCAGTTCCTGGTATGCAGAAATGTGTACCCAAATTAAATAAGCTCATATATGCAAATTATTCTGCATACTGAATTGGGTTTGAATTTATAAACAAAATGTAAAGGATGGCTGTTGAGTTGGAATTTTAAAACAACAGACAAATCCGGAAGCAATTCACCATGGAAAAGGCCCTGGGCAGCCTTGAGGGAAGGGCGTAATAGAACTTTTTCTGTGCTTCCATGAGGGCCACGACCCCTTCCAGCTATCCCTTCATCTGCTGAGCTCTGGATGGAGGGACCAGCATGGCCTAAGGAAACAACCGTCTTCTAGGTAGAAATGGATTGAGGTCCCTCCACAAACCCTTCTATTAGAAACTCATATTTAGGAAGTGCTGTTGGAGTGCATGATGGCACCTTGACATCCAGGCATCCCAAGGGGGAAATCGCATCAAATGGGCAGGGGGAGGTGGGGCCGTGGAGGTGGGTCCACGGGGATCTCGTCTAGGACATTGTCGGAGAGAACAGATGCTGGCAGAGCAAGTGACTAAGGCTGGAAGCCTTACTGGCTTGAGTCATGCTGGTAGAGCGTCACCTCCTATTTATGCGTAACGGTGCTGTTCTTTCTTTATCCACACATCTCAAGTGTATTTTAATTTCTCTTTTAGATTGTTCTAGTAGCTTTACTTCTTCAGGAATGTGTAGATTGTCCTTAAATGGCCTTGGGCTTCCTCCCATGTATAATTCTTGCCCAAGAGATTTCTACTCATGTGACTTGTCTTGTGGGGGGTCTCCATTTGGGGCAACTCCATTTGGTTGCCTCTGCTTGGGTCCTATTCTGGGTTCCCTGACTCTAGATAATTTTTTATGTTAGTGGATTGGCTTGGATTTTGCTATTTTGAGGATGCAAGTCCCACATGTATGTGGTGCAGACCGACTATTCCAATTTCATGGTTCCAGTCTGGTAGGACTAACTCTATCTTCTTGCTGAGAACTTGGGTGAGTGGAAGGACATTTAGATTCCCGTTTGTGGATGGGCAGCTTGGTCCTGGCTCCAGCTCCAGGTCCTTATTAAATGCCAGGCCTGTGGGCATTTTAACCCCAACTCCTACAGCCTGTCTCTGTCCCTGGTCCTTTTGAGGGCTATACACCCTCAGCTACTGCTCTATATACCCAGCACCTAGGAAATCCCCTTTTCTTGCCTTTGAGACATGTATTCTTAAACTATTTTAATATTCAAATATTTTAAATAATATTTTGTAAAGCATTTCTATGTTTTAGGCAAGGAAGTGAGTGTTTTAGAATGTGCCCAATCTACCATCTTGACCTAAAATTTTAATAGAAGTTATTTTTAGTAAAATATTTGTTTTTAATTTTAATTTTGTAAATAATCTCTTTACTCACCTCTTTTAATTTTGTAGCAGATTTAAGCTGTTTCTGGGGTTTGCTTTTTTTTTTAGATGTACAGTCATATGATCTGTAAATAATGACAGTTTTTCAACCTCCTTTCTATTAATTACATACTTTACATCAGTCCTTTGCAATTACATTTTAATTCAGTCCAGTTGCATTAGCAGGAACTTCTAGAATAATATCCAATAATGGTGGTACTATCAGGTCCCCTCTTGTGTCTGACTTTATTAGAAATACTTATAGTGTTTTAGCATTAAACACATCCTGGTGGCGCAGTGGTTGATAGTCCGCCTGCCGATGCAGGCGACACGGGTTCGTGCCCCGGTCCGGGAAGATCCCACATGCCGCGGAGCGGCTGGGCCTGTGAGACATGGCTGCTGAGCCTGCGCATTCGGAGCCTGTGCTCCGCAACGGGAGAGTCCACAGCAGTGAGAGGCCTGCGTAACGCAAAAAAAAAAAAAAAAAAAAAAAAAAAAAACACACATCCTGGCTTTGAGAAATGTTTTCCTTAAGATAAGGAAATACCTCTACATTTTCATTTTATTAAGAGGTTTATAAGAAATAGGTGTAGGAATTTTACTAAATGCACTTTCAATATTCATAAAGGTTCATTCATAATGGTTTTGCTTTTTACTTATTTAAAATTAATTTATATAATTAAATTTCCTAATATGTAACCATCGTTAATTTCTTGATTCCTGAAATGAACCTCACTTGGTCTTCGTGTGTTATTCTTTTTTTTTTTTTTTTTTTTTTTTGCGGTACACGGGCCTGTCACTGCTGTGGCCTCTCCCGTTGCGGAGCACAGGCTCCGGACGCGCAGGCTCAGCGGCCATGGCTCACAGGCTCAGCCGCTCCACGGCATATGGGATCTTCCCGGACCGGGGCACGAACCCACGTCCCCTGCATTGGCAGGCGGACTCTCAACCACTGCGCCACCAGGGAAGCCCCGTGTGTTATTCTTTTAATGTATTTCAGGTTTGATTTGATACATATAATTTATATGTGGAGATATATATTTTTTAACACTTTTTAAAAAAGTTTTAATTTCTAATCACAAGTAAAATTAGTTTGTAGCTTTGTCTTTATTAGGCTACTAGATTAATCCACTTTTCTACTATTAATCTACTTTTAAAAAATGAATTAAGATTGTTTCCTATGTGTCTCTGCTCTTGAATAGTTTAAACAGCAACAGAAATATCTGTTTGTTCAATATTTGAAAGATTCACATGTGAAATGATCTGGGACTAGAGTTTTTGAGAAGAATTTTCTTAATGTCTTCCATGTTATTAACTTCTTTAGGTTTTCCATCTCTTTCCAATCTGATTTTGGTAATATATATTGTTATAAAAGAGCATCAATTGTATTTGGGTTTTCAAATATATTAATTATAATAGTATACAATAGTCTCAAACCTATCTATATTTCCTCTGTATATAGGGCAAGTTTCCCTTTATCCTAATTTTGTGTTTTTTGTGCTTTCTCCTCCTTCTGTTTCTTCTTTAAAGCTAGCTACGGACACCCTTATTGTTCAGTAATCCAGCTTTTAGACTTACAAATCCGTTTCTTTGTTTTCTTAATCATTATTTTCTGATTTTAACTTTATTGCTTCCTTATTCTACTTTCTTTGGGTTTATTTTACTGTTTTTCTAACTTCTTGAGATATTGAGGTGACTCCTCAGGTATTTTTTCTGTAATGGCGGTTAATGTACCTGGATTTTCCTCTGAGGTAGCTGACATGCGCCATCTATCGACCTTCCAGGATATTACACCCACTAGAGATGGCCTTTTGGGATGTATATACTTTCCAAGATATTTTGGAACCTTAAACCCAAAGGACTAGATAAGGCCCCTAGGTGAGATCTGAATATGTAGAAATTGGGCATGAAAAGATTGTAATAGCTGAGGAAAAATTGTAAGTAGTTCTCAGATGTAGGGAAAGAATAGGGGTATTTTCTAGCTGGAGGGTATGACAAATAGGATGGTGGTAGACGTTTGGAAGCCAGAAAACACTGGTTCTTGAATCCAAGGCTAAAGTTTAGAGAACTTCTATAGGCTCTGGGGAGCCCTTGATGGGCTCTTTTAGGGTAGAATGCCATGAGCTCAGAAGGGGTTCTGGCAGATGCCAGGACCAGGGTGTCAGACACAGTGAACAGGGCAGGACACCAGACACACCTGCACGATCTGAACTCAAGTCAGGTGGGATGAATGAAGCTCGAGGGGGTCAGGGCAGACATGCAGGATGGAAGTGGTTTGCATGGAAGTAATCATAGAAGTCCTGAGTGTTCTAAGGGAGAGGGGGAAAGAGAGGAAAAGTCGCGGATGAATCTTTATATAAAGGAATTTAAAGAGCAGAGCCCGGCATGGGGATCTGGAGAGGAGAACCAGGGAGAGCAGTCATAGGAGCCAAGGGGCAGAGCCACGCTGAGCTACAGGGAATCACGAGGGCGAAAAGCTGCCAGCAGGGGGAGGAGGGGCGAACCTCGGTGAAGACTCCTCGATCTAGAGGGCGCCCTCATTGCTAATACTAAACTAGTGAGTGTTACAGAGCAGAATGGAAGCGCTGATGGGACGTAGGTTCTGGAGAGAATGGGCTCTTCACCCTTCAGATCTTTTCATGTTATTCACAATTAACAAACGAAATATTAGACAATTGTGGTTTCTGTTGTTGGGACCGGGAGGTCAAATTTAACCTTATCTATCTGGGTAGCATATATTCAGCGGAAAATATTAACTGGTGCCTTTTTTCAGATAACAGCTTTTGTCAAAGAGAAGTCCACTAGAGGACAAAACAAAAACAGAGGATGTAGCCTTCATTTTAGAGAAGATTTGCTACAAATTTCTTTTAAAGAGAGGTCTGTCTTAGAGTACTGAAAATATTATTCAATTTACTAAGATTGAGGATATACTGAGCTTTCCCATGAAATGATGTGTAAAAAATGCCTTGCAGGCCCTCAATAAATGTTAGTTATCATTCCCCACCTCCCACTCCCAATACATTTCTAGGCAAATCAGACCTGGTGTTCCGTCACAGGGAGCTATGTTCTTCCTGCTTAGAAATTAGATCTTCTTGTCTGGGGCCAGCCGTGCCTGTCTTTCCCAGCCAGAGACTGTGTGCCCGCCAGCATTGCTTGACCTTTCCGACATGCATCAGCATTCACTCGCACTAGGCCTGCTCATTTTTCCGGCTGTCTGCAACAGGATAATCACTTTGGAAGCTGCTGGGCAGGTCTCCTGCTTCCAGAGGGGTGTGGAAAAGGTCACCCATGCAGTCATATGTGACTGGCCTACCAGCAAGTGCTCACACTGGCCATGGTGGGCTCTGGGAGGAAAGGGGAGCCTAACCAGATTTTCGGCACCTAGTCTAGCCCCATGATTGAGTCAAGGCTATGCCAGGGCCAGAAGGAGAGGGAAGGTGGAGGAGAAAGACCAAAGGGCTTCCCCTGGGGTCAATGACGAAAAGTCAATGCCAAGAGAACAGTGAGCGTGCATACAAATGACGTTTTTTTGCTATGTGGTTATGAGGGACAGGAGTTTCTCCTTGCAAGATTATTTTTTAGCATCCTGATAAGCAATTGATATGTGTCTGTGCCCACCAGGTCTGAGCATCCCCTGAGCTCTCCTCCGTCAGTTGGGCCACCTGACTCAAGAGAAGTGAAACCATCTACACCCACAAAGTAACTATTTATATTAACCTGACTTTCCTATTCCACTCTCTGCTTCAATATAAGTTGACTATTTCAGGAAACTCTTGCCCAGAGGATGAAAGTTGAAGTAACTATTGTTTATTCCTGGAAGTTTCCAAGAAACTATTGAAATGATCATTCAGTTGTTTAACTCTTCAACAGAAAACATCAACTGACAATTTACTCCCCAAGATTCTTTGAACCCTTGCTGCTTCCCTTAGTGGCCATCAATCTCAAACTCTTATTTCATGATCCTTAATCCTAATCAAGCCCCTCATTGAAAGAGCTTCTGAAACCAGACTCCAAAACCTTGTAGATCTCCCAACTTTGCCTTCCCCTCTCCAAGACACTACTAAGACTCCATCTTACTGAGAGAAGAATGAACACAGTCTTGTCTTAACAACAGGTTGTCCTGGTGCTATTTGGGGGGAAGGCAGCATTCAACGACAATTTCATCTGTCATCTCAGCCTTCCCCGAGTTCTGGAACCCATTCGGACTTCAGACAAAGAGGTTATGGGTTAGAGGGACTCTGGTCCAGTAGGACAAAGGCCCTAGTCTTATGTTCAACACACATGGCCCTAGGTGATCTGCCTGGGCCTACGTGTACATTCAATGTATTATTGTCTACTATTTGTGAGTTCAGAAGCTAGGCGATGGGAATTAAAAGCTGAAGAAATATGGAATCACCCTGTCTGCCTTCAGTCTACAGCTTAGTCGGGAGAGAGACATTTAAACAGATAAAGTACATTGTGTCGTGTGCAATGATATTATGCAGAATAGTGCTTCTTAACCAATATGTGGTTAAGAATCGATTTTTCCTACCAAATCTACTGTGGATCAATGCATTTGTAAAATGCCATTGTATTCAGGTTCTTTGGCTGCTGCAACAAATTAGCGCAAATTGAGTAGCTTAAATCAACAGAAATGTATTCTCTTGCAGTTCTGGAGACCAGAAGTCTGAAACCAAGATGTTGGCAGGGATATACTCCTTTGGGAGCTTTAGGGGAGGATAGTTCTTGCTCCTTCCAGCTTCTTGTGGCTCCAGGTGCTCCTTGGCTTGTGGTTGCATCATTTTAACCTCTGCCTCCATCTCTGTGTGACTCTTTTAAGGATTCTCAACATTGGATTTAAGGTTCACCTGGATAATCCAGGATGGTCTCATCTTGCCATCCTAATTTAATTACATCTGCAAAGACTCTTTTTCCAAATAAGGTCACATTCATAGGTTTCAAGGGAATAGGACAAGGACATCTCTTTGAGGACCACCATTCAACCCACAACATCCATAAAAATGAATAAGTAGGAAAATGAAATTAAACACAATAGAAGCCCACTGATTGCAAAATGTCAAACTACTGTAAAGTTCCTAGCCACACTTTGAGTGGCACTGACGTGGAGTGTACCAGGGCTGCACACCATCCCTCCAGCTGTGTGGGTATCTGTAGTGGTGCTGGGGGCAGAGGTCACAGAAGGCTTCCCAGAGAAGTTTACACTGGGTTGCAACTTTAAGAAAAGCTAGGCATTAGCTGTGAGGAAGGGTGAGAGCTAGAGGGAAGAGCATCTTAAGAAGAGAGGAACAAAAGCACGTGATATGTGTTGAATTGTGTCCCCCTTTCCCCCAGTAAAGATATATTGAAGTCCTAACCCCTAGTACTTCAGAATGTGACCTTATTTGGAAATAGTCTTTACAGAGGTAATCCAGTTAAAATAAGGTACTTAGGGGGGCCCCTAATCCAACATGACTGACATCCTTGTGAAAGAAAAAATGTGTTGTGTTTTGTTTATAAATTTATTTGTTTACTTTTGGCTGCATTGGGTCTTTGTTGCTGGTCTGGGCTTTCCCTATTTGCAGCGAGCGGGGGCTACTCTTCGTTGCTCTGCGCAGGCTTCTCATTGCGGTGGCTTCTCTTGTTCCATAGCATAGGCTCTAGGCACGTGAGCTTCAGTAGTTGTGGCACACGTGCTCAGTAGTTGTGGCTCACGGGCCCTAGAGCACAGGCTCAGTAGTTGTGGCGCATGGGCTTAGTAGCTCTGTGGCATGTTCCTGGACCAGGGCTTGAACCCGTGTCCCCTGCATTGGCAGGCGGATTCTTAACCACTGTGCCACCAGGGAAGTCCTAAAAGAAGATATCTGGATGCAGAGATAGACATGCACAGAAGGAAGATGATGTGAAGACACACACAGGGAGAAGGCGGCCACACGAAGGTGGAGGCAGCGACTGCAGTTATGCTGCCACAGGCCAAGAAGTGCCTGGGGCCACCAGGAGATGCAGAGAGGCCCCGGCTGAGCTGATCCCTCAGGCCCCATGTCTGCTCCCTGCTGGGTTGTGAGTGCTTTTAAGCCTAGATTGTGTCGATTGGGGGTGGCACTTGGGTGGCTTTATAATTGTGCCATCCTGAATTGTCACGCTCCATCCTCCCTGGCTGGGCCCCTCCTTGGACCACTGACTCCCTCCTCCTGATTCCTGGATGGGCTCCTGGTGTGCACACCTTGCCCCTTGGTATGGTCTTATTTACTTGCATGTCTGTCCACCTGCCTGCCTGACCAGACCTCTGAACCATGAGACCTGGATGCCCCAGATTTCCCCCCAGTGAGGTCCTGTCCTACCTCACCCTGACCCAGGGCACCCTGTTCCAGCCCTATCAGGGGCACCATTGTGCCATCTGTGAATGGCAGCTCCTGGACACAACAGCAGAAGGTGATATTCACGAGAATGCAGTGAGATGGCGCCCCCTGGAGTTGTACAAGTGAAGCGACTAGTATCACTGCAGGCTCAGACAGACTTTGGGTCTGGCAGTGCCCCCTTCAGGCAAGATCCCTTCATCTGCCTATGTCTGCCCCCCCCCCCTTTCCACCCCACTTCACCAATAAGATCAGGCTGGGCCTCATCCACAGGATCAATGTGCTGACCAGGGAGTGTGGGGGGACCTGGGGGAGGAGTGCGGGGACAATAAATACCATTACTTTTCTCATTTCCAAAGCTGGGAAACCACTGCGAGATGAGACACCAGAGATGTCAACTTTATTGCTGATCACAGCTGGAAAGAAGGACGTGGCTTAAATGTACACAGCGAGTATCTCACACCTGAGCCCAGAATCACAGGTTCACGCTGGTCACAGGCAGAGCCACAGTGCCCCCTGCAGTGTCCCTGTGATATTGTGATTAATAATAAGAAATATATATTTGAATTTTGTCCTGTTTCTGGCACAGAGCTCCTAAAACCCTTGGAATCTCCTAAGCGATGAGAACCATAAAGGTGTCTTTTGTTTTGTTGATGACTGACCTGGGACAGCACCTAAGTTTGGGGACAGATTGCCAGAAGAACCAACCATGGGATTAAAGGGTTGGAACTTTCAGTCTCACTCCTCTGACATCCAAGGAGGCGAGAGGGGCTGGAGATTGAGATCAATCACCAGTGGCCAGTGATTTAATCAGCCATGGCTGTGTAGTGAAGCCTCCATAAAAACCCAAGGACCAGGGCTCAGAGAGCTTTCCTGTTGGTGAACACGTGGAAATGCAGAGAGTTGCATGCTCTGAGAGGGTGAGGAGGCTCTGCTCCCTTTTCCCACACCTTACCCTATGCATCTCTTCCATCTGGTTGTTCCTGAGTTATATCCTTTTATGATAAACCCATGACCTAGTAAGTAAGTGTTTCCCTGAGTTCTGTGAGCTGCTCTAGAAAATTAATCAAACCCAAGGAGGAGGTCATGGGAAACTCTAATCTATAGCCTGTCTATCAAAAGCACAGGTGCCAACTTGGGCTTGTGATTGGCAACTGAAGTGCAGGGCAGTATTGTGGGACTGAGCCCTTAACTTGTGGAATCTGATGCTGTTTCCAGGTACACAACGTTGGAATTAAGTGGAAAGGTAGGACGCCCAGCTGGTATGCAAGAATGGCTTAGATGAGGGGAAAACCGCCCACACTGGAATTGGTGATCAGAATCTCAGTCCCCTAATGAGGCATGGCCAGGCCTGTCCTGCTGAGCCAACAGGGGGGTGGAAAGCAGACCTGCGTGCATTCTCTCTGTGGGCAGGCAGAGCACAGACAGGGCCTGGGCTTTGCTCCCATCCTGCTCCGGATCTGACTGCAATGACACTGGAGGAGGGTATCTAGTTTCTTCGCATAGCTTTCCCTTCTGGGGAGAAGAGTGGAAATTTCCTCACTTCTAAGGCAAATGAGGATTGAAGAATATTTCCCCGCTCCCTACTCAGCAGTAGGGTGGCTGTTTGCTTCACTGCGTCTGGATGTGGAGTTGAGGTAGAGAGGAAGGCAGGTGGGACCCCCTCCATCACCGGCTGGGCTCCTCTGTTCCAGGACCATCCCTCTCTGGGATGGGACAGGGGGTGAAGGAACTGATTTGGAATCATAGGGAGTTCCCTACTGAGGGGGCAGTTGAGGCAACGTGAGTTCAGACTATCTGTACCCTGCACAGAAGGCTGCTTTCTTCCCCAGGAATGCTGAGTGCCTGGGGGTCCTGACCCCTCGGCTGTTCCAGTCCCAAACACTCTGCCTGTTTGTCTCCTCTGTCTTGGGACCACCCAGCAGGACCTGCAGGTCAGCCACCGACTGCTGCTGGGCACTCGTCCCCAGCCTGGGTCACTGGTAAGGGAGCAAGGAGAGCTCCAGATATATGGCAGGTGGTGGAGTGGAGTCACAGAGCCAAGTCCACTGCTTAAAATCCCAGATCTGCCATTTAGTAGCTGTGTGGCCTTGGATGAGTTACTTAACCTCTCTGTCCTTCAGTTTCTTCATATATTCAGCAAGGATAATATTAATGCCAACCTCAAAGGGTTATTGTGAGAGTAAATGATTTCATACAACATCCTTAAGACTCATGCCTGGGTATTTCTAAGTAGTCAGTGAAGGCAAGCTTCTATGTTTTTGGGGCCAGGTCTAGAGGAAAAGATCAAATGGCCAGTGGAAAGGGGAAGTACTCTTCTGTATATTGAGTTCTGTCACTGGGGCCAAGCGTTAAGAGGATGCCTAATCTAATTAACCTCTTACGAGAACAGAGGGGGAACTATCATCCCCCAGTTCACAGATCAGGAGCCTGAGTGGCCAAGTGGTCTAGCTGGGCTTCAGCACCAGAGACAGCCAATTCCAGACACCATGGTCTGGCTAGCCTCCCACCACGCTCCACAGCCCCGAGGGGAGACTGGGAAAGAAAGCAAGTAGGGTAGTTATCTACTGGGGTCT
Organism: Lagenorhynchus albirostris; assembly: GCF_949774975.1. Taxonomy (NCBI): domain Eukaryota; kingdom Metazoa; phylum Chordata; class Mammalia; order Artiodactyla; family Delphinidae; genus Lagenorhynchus; species Lagenorhynchus albirostris. Next base: position 133,278,518 of record NC_083096.1, on the reverse strand, counting down.
TCGGAAGGAACAAGCGCTGCTCTGGTGAAGCCAGGAAGTCTGTTTCAGTCTTTCTGGCTGAAGAGTCACTTTTTCTCCTCAGTGCACAAGGTTGACCCTGGCCACCAGCAGCTTCTGAGATCAACATGTTATAACCCAGACACCCAGAAGGAGACTGAATCTCTCTCCTAAATCCCAGCTCCAAAATTCCTTGGAGGAGGCCTGATTGGCCCAGTCAGTTCCACTGTCCATCCTTCAGTGGCCAGGGGCCAAGACTTCATGTAGGAACATGGCTGCTCCTGCTACAGTCATGTGGATGCTGGATGGGGCTGGGAAGGGGAGGTTCCTAGGACAGGAGGACCTGGCAGACAATGCAGAGGTGTCTACTTGATAGACTTTGCTCTCCAACTCTTCTCTACGCGTAGCTCCCTGTTGCTCATACTTGTTGCCTGGCTTGACCTCTGTGCGTGCAAATTCTGCCTGTCCTCACACCTCACTCCACTTCATAGCTTCTCTCTCTTCTCACTCCCCAACATGACCTTCTACTCGTAGATAAAACTCTACATGTTTCTTCATTCAAATTTCTCAGATAATTCAGTGGTCTTGCCTATATTTCCACACCAGGCCAGTCTTGCTTGAGGCACTGTCTTGCTTAAGGACTGGCTGCCCTGTGGCCCAGAGCCTGTGTTTAGGAATCTGCTATAGTGATACGAGGCCTCACCTGCAAGACTGTGAGTGGGGTGTTTTTACTGTGGGCATGGAACAGGGGCCTGTATCTTGAGGACATATCCATTATACTTAGCCATTGAGAGGATGCTCGTTCTGAAGGCCTTCCTGAGCTTTTCCTCCTGAAATCCACTAACCTCAGCTTTATTTATTCGTATTTTTTAACTTTATTGAAGCATAGTTGCTTTACAATGTTGTGTTAATTTCTGCTGTACAGCCAAGTGATTCAGTTTTACATATATGTATTCTTTTTCATATTCTTTTCCATTATGGTTTATCACAAGATATTGAATGTAGTTCCTTGGGCTATACAGTAGGATCTTGTTGTTTATGCATCCTATATGTAATAGTTTGCACCTGCTAATCCCAAACTCTCAATCCTTCCCTCCCCCACCCCCTCCCCCTTGGCAACCACAAATCTGTTCTCTATGTGTGTGAGTCTGTTTCTGTTTCTTAGATAGTTTCATTTGCGTCATATTTTAGATTCCACATATAAGGGATATCATATGGTATTTTTCTTTCTCTTTCTGACTCACTTCACTTAGTATGATAATCTCTAGGTCCATCCATGTTGCTGCAGATGGCATTATTTCATTCTTTTCTATGCCTGAGTAGTATTCCATTGTGTGTGTGTGTGTGTGTGTGTGTGTGTGTGTGTGTATATATATATATATATACACACACACACACACATATACATATATACCACATCTTCTTTATCCATTCACCTGTCAATGTACATTTAGGTTGTTTCCATGTCTTGCCTGTTGTAAATAATGCTGCTATGAACATAAGGGTGCATGCAGCTTTTTGAATTATAGTTTTGTCTGGATATATGCCCAGGATTGGGATTGCTGGATCATATGGCAACTCTATTTTTAGATGTTTGAGGAACCTGCATACTATTTTCCACAGTGGCTGCACCAATTTATATTCCCACCCACAGTGTAGGAGGGTTCCCTTTTCTCCACACCCTCTCCAGCATTCGTTATTTGTAGACTTTTTAATGATGGCAATTCTGACCGGTGTGAGGTGGTACCTCACTGTAGTTTTGATTTGCATTTCTCTAATAATTAGCAATGATGAGCATCTTAACATGTCCGTATTGGCCATCTGTATGTCTTCTTTGGAGAAAAGTCTATTTAGGTCTTCTGCCCATTTTTCAATTGGTTTTTCTGTTTTTTGTTATTGAGTTGTATGAGCTATTTGTATATTTTGGAAATTAAGCCCTTGTGGGTCATATCATTTGCAAATATTTTCTCCCAGCCCATATAACCTCAGCTTTCGACCCTTAAGACTGCCATGGGATGCTGAGTGCATTTGTCCAGCTCCTCCTGCAACAGAGATCCCAAATGTACAATGGTGTAAACAAGCTAAAGAATTGTTTCTTGCTCACATATCAAATGAGGAATAAACAACCAGGGGCAGATTCGATGGCTTTACAGTGTTGGGGGCCTAAGCTCTTTCTGACTTCTTATTCTATGATCCCTAGAGAGCTGGCCTCATCTTCATTGATCAAGATGTATCGCTACCACATTCCAGCCAGTGGGAAGGGAGAAATGCACTTTTTCCTTCTTTAAATGCAGGAGCCAGAGTTTGCACACATCGCTTCACTCACGTCTCAGTAGCCAGAACTTAGTTACGTGGCCACATCAAGCTGTAAGGGAGGCTGGGAGATGGAGTCTCTACTCTGGGTAGTGATGTGTCCAGCTAAAAGTTGGAGATTCTATTACTAAGGATGATGGAAAGAACAGATATTAGGGACAGCGACACCATCATTTTCCTGTCACTCATTTTAGACCCTTCTCCACCCTCCAGTTTGTCATCACATCCTGGCCCACGCCCACTCCTGATGCCTTTCCCATAGGGCCCTATTCTTTATCCCTACTGACACCAGGGCGAACGGCCCTTACAGATTTATACCTGGTGTATTATTAGAACTTCTAGCACACCTTTTGCCTCCAGTCTCTTTCTACCCTCCCCCGTGATCATTCTAAAGTGCACATCTGATCACGTGGCTCCACGGTTTAGAAATTCCTCAGTGGCTCCCCACTGCCCAGAGCAGTGAGATCTTAACTGCAGATTTCTGAATCCCTGAAATTACATGCATATTTGGCACATATGTGCATTTTTCCAAAGAGAGCTTCAGAGTGTCCAAGGACTCTGTGATTTCCCCTCAAGTTACAGGCTCAAGTTCAAATCCCTAATGTCAACATACATGTCAACAAGTGAGATGTGTCTCCCGACCTTCTTCTCAAATCTCCTCTCCAGTCATTCCCCTGTGCATCCTAAACCCAAGTCATCGTGAAATGACTCTGAAAGAGCAGGCCGTGCTCTTTCACACTCCACATCTTTACACCTGCTGTTCTATCTGGAATGCCTGGGCAAACTCCTATGCATCCCGCTGGCTTAGCTCAAAAGCCACCTCCTCTGGAGGCTTCCCTGACTCCCTCTGGCCGAGTCAGTCTCTGCAGCATGACTCAGACTTCCATTATTCATCCTATCGCATAGCTGCTGTCAGCCTATGCCTGTCTCCTCCACCAAACCATGAACTCTGGAACCTAGGACCCAGAATAGATAGTCCACAGACGTTTGTTGAATAAATGTCACTCATGCCCCCCAGAACTCTAGTGTTATTTCTGAAATGTAAATCTGAGCATCGCTTACTATATTCCTATTCCCTTCAAGTCTTGTTACAGTGGCTTTCTCTCTGGTCTCATCTTGCCATCCTTCCTTTTTTCTATTCCAGGAACACTGGAGTTCTTCTAATGCTCCAAGTCAGTGTTCCCACTTGTCTTGAGGATTTATGCATGCTTCCTCAGCTCCTCTTTGCCTGGCTACTGCCTAGTCATCCTTCAGAGAGCTTAAACATTCCGTGGGAAGCCTTCTTCAACTCCCTCCCCACCTTCCAACTACGCTGAGGGTCCCACATATGTGTCCCCATCACACCTTGTACTTTCCCAGTTGCAACATGCATCATTCTGGACCAAGAGGACTTGTTTGTCTTTCTTCCCTGCTAAACTGTGAGTTCCTTGCCTAACTTGTCTACCAGCATGTCCCCAGCCCAAAACACAGGACTTGGAAGGGAGTAAGTACCTGACAAGTCTGTGTTAAATGAAGGTTAGGTGAATGAATTTCTCAGTCATAAATCAGTAGGCTTTCATTGCCTTTAGAACAAAGAGTTATCACAGATTTCAGGCCCTTTTTGATCTGGTCCTCAGGTATTTTCAGTCTCATCTCTTCCAAATCCACCCTTTGATCTCAGCGTCCCTCTCAAACTCTACATGGCAGGTCTATCCAACTGAATGAAGGTCCCCAAATGCCAGCCCTCAAATCTTTCATCCTTGGCAACACTGGTCTCTCTGCCTGACACACTCTGTCCTCTCCTCACCTCTCAGTACTCTTCCTTTTCTGGCTAACATCCACTAATCTTTACATTTTCAATTAGACCCCTCTTTCACTAGAAGCCTCCCTTGACTTCCTAAGGCCGCTCTAGTGCCCTTTATTGGTACCCCTGTAGTGTTCTAGGCTTCCTTCTCACGTTCTGTTTCCCCAAGTAGATGAAGTGGCCGTCTGAACTGTGTCACTATGATGTCTCTAATTCAAGCCCAGCACTTGCACACAGTGGGCACTCCAGAAATATTTGTGGAATAAACTATGTTGTCTGGTTTTATTCTTTACTATTAGCACATGTGTCCTGTCTTCCAAAGCAGATTGCAAGCTCCCTTGCAGGCAGTGAGGGAAGCTAAAATACCTGTGGGTCTCCCCCCAGGCCTGAGCTTAATTCCTGTCTCCAGTGAGCCTGACTTATGTTGCTTGGAGGCTGTGCTGTCAGACACTTGATAAATGTATTAATCAGTGGAACCTTGGCTTAAAGTCCTGGAAAGCCTGGGATTGGGATCATGGTAACCTTAGACAGTGGTTTTCTAGAGGGGACCACAGCTGCTTTCCAAAAGCCAGCGCTGGGAACAGTGTCAGGCACAGGGCCGGTTTCAGCAGATTTTTGTGGAAAGAATTCTAGAGCAGTGACAATGACAGGGAGGCAGGCTGTGCTTGTTCATCTCACCATGCTCTGGGCTCAGACATTCCAATGGAATGGAATGGTTAAGTGATGAGATCATGTATTCACGTTCCAAACTCAACATGAAAAGAAACTTATTTAAAATCTCAGAAAGGGTGGAAAAGTCTTTCTCATAATGACTCAATGGCCTCAAACTCTAGGAAAACAAGTTTGCCTTCTCTGGTCAATAAGCAATTTTTTAATAGCTGGATTCGAATGAGATAATTATAAGAAATACGACCAAATAAAAGTTGCCACCCCAATATGAGATGCAGAAACAGACCCTAAATTGGCAACACAGGACACGGACCCCCTTACTGCTCTCTGCAGAAACACAATAGAAAATAAGACCCACATTGCAAATTCCCAAGATCTGAGAGCAGAGAAATGCAAAGAAACTTTGAGACAGAATATCAAGAGGCAGCATTTTAATATATAAATGGTCAGGATGGGCCAGAGTCTTGCTACTGCACGTGTGGTGTGGCCCGGCAGCGTCAGCATCCCCTGGGAACTGGTTAGAAATGTAGACTCTCCAGCCCCTTCCCTCGCAGACTGACTGCGTTCCCACAAGCTCTCCAGGTGGTTTGTATGCACGTCAACGTTTGAGAAGCACCCGGCTAGAACATTTATTAATGTGGGGTTCTGCTCTTAAAATGTGCTGTGAGGTCAAAATAAACCCACTTAAAGCATTTTAGATCATTATTTGCTGCATTCTCTCTGAGCAACACCTTCACACATCACTGTCCTGCTCTGGGACTTAGAGCCTCTCTCATGCATCACAAAGTTGTACTGAAGTTTGCTGTGCCATTTCAGCAGACGTCTTTATGGATTACAAATTGGATTCCAAAACTTGCATCAGCTGTTCCTTGCCCAGCACCCCCAAGACAAACGTTGTATGATGATCTCCATTTTTAGAGATGATGAAAGGGGGCCCAGAGAGGTTCCATGACTCACCCAAGGGGCACCAAGCAAATTGATATCTGAGTCAAATGAGAACTCGAGCTTTTGAGTTACCAGGGTGAGGCTCACCCAGCTTTGATGTCTTTCCTTTTTATACATGAGAGATTTTTTTTGCATAAGAGATTTTTAAGAAAGAACAAATTCATAGACAAAGCCATGCACATGTGGGCCCCTGGGATTGTGGAAGTTTAAGAACTAACTTTCCAGTAGACAGATATGTCAGTGCAGAGCGGGCCCTGCCCAGCCCAGCTTCCACATTCCTGCTGCAGGCTGACAAGCTCTGCTGCTAGGAGCCTCAGAAACCTCAGAGCCACATGAAGGCTCATAGTCTGCTCGTAAGGGTGGAGGGGAAAGGAGCCAGGATTACCGTGAGTCCACGGGTACTGCTACAAAGGAACAGTGGTGGCTTCTGGATGATAAAAACCCATCCCAAGAAGTATGCTCACTCTGATTCATTTGTTTCTTTCACAGATTCAGAAGAGCTGACGTAACTGAACTCTGCCTACATACATGTGGTGTGCTTCACTGGATTGGATAACTTCCTGATTAATTCCAATTTCCTAGAGCAAAGCAGAGCCACTTGGTGACTCGGAAATGGTCAAGACCGTATATCTGGCATTGATGCCAATGTGCTTCTTCCTACCTCGTCTGAGTTTCAGATTTCTTTGTCAACGCCAACTAAACAAAGGCCCCAGAGGGGTTTGTCCAGTTTCACCTGCCTGCGTGGTGATTCTCCTAGGGTCCTACAGAGAATGACTGCCAGGGAAGCTGCTTAAATCCCACCCCTTCCCCACCCCCTCCTCTCTAGACATGCATATTCAATGGGATATATTCATATATAATTGATTATAAAACAGAAAGATGGCGCACTTTAAAATTCCACGTGAAAAGTATTGCTTTGCTACTGTGCTCCTGCCTGCCTGGTCTCTGCACGGTGCTACAAAGGGTAGAGTCGCAAGGAACTCGAGGCTGAAGATAGCCGGGATTTTTTAGCCAACACCAATGCACTTTGTACCTTGCACCCCTCTGCAGCCCGCAGTTTTGGGGCTTGGCCTAAGGCAAAAACTACAAAGCATCTTAACGAGCAGAATTATACAAGAGGAATGTATGTGCGTATTTGACATAGTTTCTTCTCTTGCGGGGCGGCCCCCTGGCTATGACCCGTGCCCTCTCCGAGGGCGAGGGAGGAGTCCAGAGAAGGCCCCTTCTGTTCCCTGCTGCCAGCTCTTCTGCAGCCCCTACGGTCCCAGGGACCTGCCCTGCTTCGCGTGGGCCCGTAGCAGCCCTGCAATTTCCACATGGGCGGGCGATTTCAGAACGATGGACAAAGCCGTTCGGCCAGCCTACAGGGGAGAAAGAAAAGGAAAAACAAATTTTTATCCCATTTGCCTCCCACCGCAGAAAGGAAGGGTGAGTTGGGAGAAAGGGGTACGCATGGGACATAGAAGTCTATTCCAAGCATTCACAGAGGAGAGGAGGAAACTCAAATGGCATGAGGATCAGAGAAATGGGCCCCCTTCCACGGAAACATCATTCACTCCTGGGAAATCTGTGCCAATGAAAATAAAGAAGTGTTGCTTGGTTTTTAATACATTTTTTAAAAAATTGGAAAACAGAGGAATGAAAACAACTCTTCCATTATTCCATTACACAGACCTAAATGAGAGTTAGGATTTCGGTAAGTTTCCCTCCAGTCTTTTCTCCTGTGCAAATGTGGTTTTTTTGTTTGTTTTTTTTTTTGTTGTTTTTTTGTGGTACGCAGGCCTCTCACTGCTGCGGCCTCTCCCGTTGCGGAGCACAGGCTCCAGAAGCACAGGCTCAGCGGCCATGGCTCACGGGTCCAGCCACTCCGCGGCATGTGGGATCTTCCCGGACCGGGGCATGAACCCGTGTCCCCTGCATCGGCAGGCGGACTCTCAACCACTGTGCCACCAGGGAAGCCCTGTTGTTGGTTTTTAAATAGAGGAATGATAATGTATATCAATTCTGCATGTACTTTTATTTTTAACTCACCATGATATGCTCTAAGACTTTCCCTGCTCTTACATAGTCATCAGGACATAAAGGTTTTTCTTACTGGCTGTATAATATTCCATTATTTACTGAACTATTTTCCTTTTATTGGAGATTTAGGTTGTTTCCAAGTCTTCACCATGATAAACTTAGTGCAGAAAGCATCCTCCCATTCCTATTTCCTAAGGACAAACTCTTTGAAGTGGGCTTGCAGCCCAGAAGGACACACTCATTTTTACTTCCCGATGCGTGATACCACGCTGCTTTTCTCACCATGGCTGCTGTGCAAGAAGCTTCCCATTCCGCTGTCTAAAGAAGCTGCAAACAGAGCGGCTCTCAGCAGGAAGCACCAACCATTCTCTACCCAGAGATGAGGGGAAGGACCGCCATGATGCAGTGGATGCTGAGCTCCGAGGGCTCAATCCCGAACCCAGAATTCTGACATCTAAACAGCTCTGAAAACCACTTTTTTGGCAACTCATTTTGAGGCAAAACGTGAGGTTATCTCTGGTCCTTACTTAGCTCATTTAAGTATCAATACTTTTACATTTTGCTGTATAAATATGAATGGGTTTGACACATGGGGCCACCCAAGACCCCGCTAGAGTGTTCTCCACTCTACTGCAGATGGGGGAAATTACTTTCTAAAATGTGGAAACTCCAAAGAAGCAGGTGGGAAGTGTTCACGCTCAGCTAAAAACCCTTCAGTCTCTTCTCTGTGCTCCAGGATGGAGTCCAGCTGCCATCGGGGCTCCACACACATGTAAATAACTATAATGTACGGCCGAAGGCCAAACAAGCCAGCAAAGGAACAGAGTGAGCTCAAGGGACGGGATGACCACCCTGTGTATATGGGGGGAGGGCAAGGGGTGGGGAGAGGAAGGAAGTGGCATTTCAGCAGACAGGCTTCACAAAACAGATGAAGTTCTTGCCCTGAAAAGGCCCCATGATTCCTTGTACCCGCCTTTTACCCGTCTTTGTAAGTTGGTATTTGTGGGGTTATTTGATAAATCTCAGTGTCCACAAGGTCAGACACTGGATCTGGCCTGTTCTGCTGGCCTAGCCCCTGGCTCCGTGCCTGTAGTCTGGTCAGCCCTCAATAAGCACTGTTGAAAGAGGGAATGCTGGATGATAACAGAGTATTCATTTCAAGTTGATGATGAACCTGAGCCCCTAAATCTTAATGAGTATGTTCTCAGATTGGCCAAGTCTGGAAGAAAGCAAAGATTTTCCACAGAAGATTCTTGCGAAAGCCCCACCGGAGGGGCCTGGGTTTATTTAGGCCTGTCCCCTGCTGCACTTTGTCAACCCTGACGCTCCACGTAAACAAGGAGACAGTGTGATTAACGTTATTATGGGAAAGAGCCACAGGGCCAGTCCCAGGGGACATTGCACCCTTGAACAGGGCCCACCTGGAGATGACAGCCTGCATCTGTGGGCTCTTCAACTACACACGTGGAAGGCGGGGGGCCCCATTCATTTCAGAAAGTGTGGCCAGCGAGACCACCTAGGGAGGGTGTGCCCCCGAGATGCCTCTGCCCGAGCCCTGGGAACAAGCCCTCGGCCCGCGGCTCCGGTGGAAGCCAAGCACGGCAAGTCCCTGCTCGGCAGCACTGCAGGCCCAGAGAGCCCGAAGGGGTCAGGCAGCCAGCACACCTTGTGTGCGAGGGTGTGTGTGTGTGTGTGTGTGTGTGTGTGTGTGTGTGTGTGTGTGTGTGTGTGTGTGTGTGTGTGTGTGGTAGGGGGTTATCTCTCAATATGACAAACACTCACCAAGAAGCCACTACGTATCAGGGAAAGATGAGCAAGGCATAGTCTGTGCCTTCAAGAAGCTTTCGCTTTGACGCATGCTTTGGAGTCACTGCCCAAACAAGTCCTTCAAAGGGTAAGCCTTGGGGGCCAGGAATCAGGTCTCACCACCACCTCCTCGTTCCCGTCACTCTGGGGGTCCCAATAGGCTGGGTGACCAATTTCCCGAATTACCTTCTAAACGTGGGGAAGGTGCCTTGCGGGCTGCTCTGGGGGTTCTGCATTTATAGCAACCTTTACATGTTGGTAGGATGAGAGAAACCAATTTCAGGACATGACTTCTCCTTCGGTTTTCCAAGGGAGCACCTAAGTCTCCATAGGAAAGTGAACGCTGAAACGAGACGGTGGTCACGATAAGGGCTGGACTCCACCCTTCAAAGCAAAGCTGGAGGCACAGGGCTGGGTGCTTGCCAAGACCCAGTCATCGGTCCCCATCTCCCACTGAAACTTTTCGCCCAAGTCACCTTTGGGAAGTTTGGGTGTGACTCCTGAGTCAACCCTGTCCCCAGCAGGCAGCAGGTGATTGGGCCGTGAGCAAGGTCTAGAAACTTCTGTGGGCCTGCCACCTGTATCGCTTGGGCACCCCTGTGCTCACTGGGCATCCCCTAACGCTCTCCACCTTCCCCTAAGACAGGCTTCCGCTACCATCTCCGGTTTAGCTGCCTAGTACCTTCTTCTCAGGCTGCCCCAAACGGCAACCAGCCTGTCCTCAACCTCCAGCACTTCACTGGGACAGCATTTCATCCCACCTGGATTTCAGCACTCACCTATACCAGGGTTTCTCAGTGGAGGCACTACTGCCATGTTGGGCCAGATAATCTGTAATTCTTCACTGTTCCTGTACTCTGTAGGATGTTTAGCAGCTACCCCGGCCTCTACCCACTAGATGCCAGGACTGCCCCCCACACATACTTATGACAGATAAAGATGTCTCCAGACACTGCTGAATCTCCCCTAGAGGGCGCAATCACTCCCAGATGGGAGTACTTCTCCCTTTGGGCTCCAGCCTCCTCTGAATGGCTCCTCTAACTCCAGACCTTCATCCTCCCTACTCCCTCCAGACACTGCCTGCAAATGCCCAGGTCCCTACTCATTCGCATGGTGGCTGCCTCGTATTTGCTGTCGTGGTTCACCTATTCCCAGCGATAACAGTTGCCATCAACTGAGTATCTCCTAAATGTCAAACAGGGGCTTTACAAATGTACCGTATTTAGGTCTGGTCTATTACTATCCTCATTTACAGACGAGCATGCAGAGGCTCAGAATGGTTAAGTGACCCGCCCAAAGGCACACAGTCACAGAACGCTGTTTCAAACTCATGCGTGTTTCATTCTAAAGTCCATGCTTCTAGACACAAGAGAGAAGAGATATGGGCACATATGTATATGTATAACTGATTCACTTTGTTATAAAGCAGAAACTAACACACCATTGTAAAGCAATTACACCCCAATAAAGATGATTAAAAAAATAAAATAAAATAAAAAATTAAAAAAAAAAAGTCCATGCTTCTAACAATCACTTGATCTATCCAAAGTTCAACAGAGCCCTACCTCCACCTACTGAAAGCAGCTACTGAGCTCTCTAATCTGTGGCGGGAGACTCAGTCTCACTCCTGATGACCCCCGCTAACCAGGGACTTCCAAAGCTCCCGCCCCCGTCCCACAGGCCTGCCCTCTCAGGCCTCCCCTGGCCAATTGCACTGGTCACTCCTCAGAGGGCCCTGGGTCTGTTCCAGATTAAGGGGCCACCTCCTTCTGCCCCAGGGTGACCCTGCAGGGAGCTCATTAACATAGAGCCTTTATCTGACTGTATCACATTTGCAAAAGGAGGCTCTTACTTCCAGAGCCCACCACTGTTCCCACAAGCATTTCAAGAGGGTCTGTGCTCTCTAATGATCACAGAAATGGCTTTGGGCAGAGCTGGAGTTCATGGGACCTGAAGATACTGGGCCTGGGTGCCTGCTGCCTGGGTGCGGTACAAGGGACCCAGCAGCTTGAATCAGTGATGGGACAGTGGCAGGGCGTTTTCAGATGTGGCTTGGTAAGAGGGGCTGTCCCTGGGCGGGGAGGGGGCCCCTCTTTCCCCCCTCAGGCCTTTGTTCCTTTTGAAATGTGGATGTTAAGAAAGTACAGAGAAGTCTGTTTGAAGCATTAAATTACAGTGTCAGCATTAAGTCAGACCTGGGCTCGAATTCTTGCTTCAAGAATCAGCAGCTTGTGACCTTATGACGGCTATATAAACGCTCTAGGCCTCTGCTTCCGTATCAATACAAAACGGGGACGGCAGTATCTACCTCCCTGGATTACTGAGAGGATTCGTGAGGTAATGCATGGAAAGAGTTAGTTCCTGTGAGTGTCCTTCGGAGTTTGATGGAGCTGGTTCCACTTGCTGTGTGATCTTGGGTATGTTACTTAACCACTCAGGGCCTCCGTTCCCCCATGAGCAACAGAGTCAATCTAATAGGATTGTTGCGGGATTTAAACTAGAGAGTCTGTGGTAACTGCTTGGTACAGTACCTGGCACCAAGCCAGCATATGATACAGGTTAGCTTTTATTACTATTGTTATCTCATCACTGTCACCACCACGACCACCACCATCATCACCATCATCATCATCAACGCCATCGCCTTACGAGAAGCATGTATCTGGCAATGCAACTTCAAGCAGGGTGGCTTGATGCAATGGGCCACTCTGTAAGGTAGGTCACTGTCCAAGAGTGGACACAATTTGTACTTGGTTCCTTCATCCAGCCTCTGGGAGCCCCATGGACAGCATAGCCTCCCTACTCAAGCTGCCGCCTCAAAAGCCCACATGCTGCCATGACCAGATGCGGTTCAGGGTCAAGACCAGGCCTGAGCGCAATCCCTCAGCATGGTGTGAAAGGCTAGGGTTTGGGGTTTCTCAGCTCCAAGTCTCCCAGCATTTACATGGGTCATCTCATGTAAATCCAACAACGGCCTTATGAAGTCAATTCTGTTCCTAGTGCCACATGGTCCCTTGAATTTTGCTGGCTGGCAAGGTACTTTTCAGGAAGGGAAGTGGAACACCCACTTGTTCATTGCCTATAAGTCTCACCTTGTCAGTCAGGCTGCTGTCACAGGCCGGGTGTGCCAGGAGCAGCCGGACCATGTCGACGTTGCCATGGCGACAGGCCAGCATAAGGGCTGACGATCCATCATGGTCCTGCAGGTTGACATCTGCCTGGCAGCTCAGTAGCGCTTGGACCATGTCCTCCCGGTCGTGGCTGACTCCCAGCATCAGCGCAGTCTGGCCTCCCTGCACACAGAGAGCAGGGGTGTGGTGAGGCTGGGGCTGATGGGAAGGACCCCCTCCGCAGCCTGGGTGTAATCAGGAGAGACTTCTCTGGAAAATGACAGTTGACCTGAATCTCTGTGGTAAGGGACACATCGTCCTTGGCCTGGTAAACTTCTACTCCTCTTCCAAGACACGAGTCAAATGCTGCATCCTCTCTAAAGCCCTCTACTAACACCCCAGGCACAGGGTTCATAACACAGCATTCACCACTTGGCATTTCAACCTGTCAGCCTGTCTCTTTCTCATAGACTGTGACATCTTTGATGGCAGGAACTAAGTCTTTTTCATCTCTGTCTCTCCAGTGCCTAGCACCAAGTACATGCTGATAAGTGCTGAATGATGGAATAAACGAAGGGTTGAATACTTCAGGACCATGGCTTCTGAGTCCCCGCCCCAGCCTAACTTCCTACAGGAAGTCTTGGGCTGCTCTGAACACCTCTGGTATTTTCAGTTGAATGATACCCAGAAGCCTCTTTTCTCAAGAAGCTCTCTGTTTACATGGTCCTGTGGTCATTTCTAATACATAGGCATTGACAACAATCTTTCACAACCCTGTAATCATCAATGCACATGGCAATGGATTAGAGTCAGAAAGTAAGACCAAGCTCTGGTTCTGCTGTTTCCTACGGCGGGACCCTGGCCACGTCCCTTCGTGTCCCTGAACCTTGGTCTTTCTTTCTTAAAAATTAATATAATTATGATCCATCCTGTATACCTCACAGGGCTTTTGTGAAAATCAAATGAGATAAAGGGTATAAATATAAAAATGTGTGGCAGTAACTTTTCTGATTACAAATTGATCATCATTTTTCCTGGATTTTCCTGTATATACATAGTCCTCTTATGCGACTTGATTATATATTTTGCCCTCGTGGTTCTCTCCTGGGTTCCAGGCAGCTCAGGCATGTCTCTCTGACTGTCAGGCTTTGTAGGGATGTGAGAAGAGGTAAGGACTGGTTTCTTTCCTCTCAGATCCCCTGTGGCTCTGAACACAGTGTCTTACACGTAAAATATGTTGGCTGATGAGTTCACTGATTAAAGCTCCGATCTGCAGTCACTGATGGATTATGCTTCCCTGCCCGGAAGGCTGGGGCTTAGAGAAAAGAAAGGGGGTTGCAATCAGAAAACTCCTGGCTTTGCCGCATTCTGTACTTATGTGAATCTGGACGAGTTCACCTCTCGGTGACTCTTCCTGATCTGGTAAAGCAGGAATGCTTAACGACATTACCTCCCTTCTGGGGCTGGTGTGAGGCCTGAGCGCGGCACAGATGCTGTGTACACGTCAGCTATTATTGCATTTATGAGCATTAGAGATGAGGTCTGACCATCGCCTGGGACGTGTGAATGCATCGTTAGGTGTCCTGGTTCCCCATTTCTCTGGAACCCAGACAGATCTTTCCAGAGAAGCTTGTTTGCTCTTTGGTTTGCTTATGCTCAGCCCTGAGGTAATGCTTGTTTACTGCACTAACCAGACCATAGGTTTCCCTCCAGACCCCTCTCTTTGAGTGGTATTAAAGCCAGATGACATATGCAGATGTCTTCCTGTCTGCCTCCTGCCTGACTTGGGGCCCCCTCCCTCCTGGTCTGGCTCCATACAATTTAATTCAACAACCATTTACAGATCACTGCTATGGCCCGGTGCAGCGCTGATCCTGGAGATACAGAGAGAAATAAGTAGTTTAGCCCAGGAGACTCCTGGCCTCCCAGCTCACTCCTATTTAACCTGGTACCTGCAGCTCCCCTCATACGTAAAGCCCCAGAGGGTGCTGAAGGCTGCAGCTGTACTACGAATTCCCATCCCTCCCTTGGTGACCTGGGATGGGTCCCTTACTCTCCTAGAGCATTGGTTTCTCCTGTATAAGAAGGGCATTGATTTTGATCATTAGTGAGCACTCCCCCTTCAAGAGGACCAATTTAGAAAAAAAAGATTTGATATGTTTCTGGAAAACATATTATTTAAAATGAAAACAGCTTTACTGAGTCCTATGGAGTAGGTGGGTGAAGATACTTTGAAAACTAGAGAGTAAGCTACAAATGTCTGTTTCTTGCCACCAATAGAATTGCTAGTATGTGACATGTGCAAAGAGACTTTGCCATCAGGTTAGGCTACTGTCTGCAATCACTTTGGGGTCGGGGTGGTGAGCAGAGTTAAATAGGTGGTTGGGAGACAATTTTCTATTTTCTATGGGTCTCTTGGCTTTCTGCATATTTAGTGAGTCAGGCAATATGTGACCTTTTGTTCTAGACTATCTTTTTAAGAATGAATGTACAATGAACAGCGTTGGAACTTAGAGACAGTGTCCCCTCCAGAACAGAGGGCAGACACGCTTACTATCCAGTGTGAAAGATTCAGGTTCCCTAAGCTCAGGGTTCTTCCCCAGTAACACAATCTACTCTGTGTGCAGGGATCCGGCCCTCCTCACACCGCCCTGTGCAAAGTGGGAATTGGGACTTGGGGAACTGGTATAAATACCAATGCTCTGACTACTGTCACCGCTGTGAGTAACACACTGTCCTTTGTCTCTTGCACAAGAGTCCTGGGTCATCTGCCAGCATCCACGACACATGTTAGCTTTAAGGTAGAGTAAAATCTCAGACCCTTTACACTTCTTTTTTTTTTTTTTTTTTTTTTTTTGCCGTACGCAGGCCTCACTGTTATGGCCTCTCCCGTTGCAGATCACAGACCCCAGACGTGCCGCTTAGCGGCGGCCATGGCTCACGGGCCCAGCCGCTCCACGGCATGTGGGATCCTCCCGGACCGGGGCACGAACCCGTGTCCCCTGCATTGGCAGGCGAACTCTCAACCACTGCGCCACCAGGGAAGCCCCCTTTACACTTCTTGAGAGTTAGGCTACACTGATGATCACTCTGGGGGGAAATGGAGAGTGGAATGCACTCTGCTTGTTCTTCTATTGGTCAAAGATGGATAAGTGGCCTTTCGAGGAATGCCCACTGTTCCATATGGAGCTTTGTCTACTGGCTACGGGCCACACCCCTACTCTGTGTTCTCAAGTGGAAGGGCCCAGAAGCTGAACAGAGACATCCCAACCCTCTGGACTGCTTTGTAATTTATGAGCGAGGTGGATCTCCTGCAGGGGCTTTCTAGAGCACAACTAGCAAACGCCTTCTCAAGGTGCTAACATTCGGTTTGAGGAGTCAGACCCAGATAGATTACAAGCTCATGACCTCTGTCCCAGCCTGTCTGGGTCTCAGGAGGCTCTGAGGAAACGGAATGTCCAGTCTTCGGACAGATGCCATTTGGAGGGCCCAGACTTCTCGGGTTAAAAACTCTACATGGATCTGCATGGAATTTCTCACCCCAGTGGCAGAATAAAACTGGGAGGTGCCCGTGTTCATTAAAGAGGAGACCATGTTCACACCTCCTACCTGAGTAGCTTGGATGTTCACATCTCCTTCTCGTAAGAGTTTCCAGACAACAGCCATGTCTTCATCGGTCTCTGCAGAAGCCAGGGGAGTGATCATCACGGCGGTGTAGCCAGCTTTGTTCTGATGGTCCACGTTGCAGACGCCTGCAAGAGAAACACCGAAGCTGGAACAGCTCCCGAGAGGCTGGAAGCCAGGCTTTAGCCTGTTCAACAGGATGCTGCCAGCTGGTTAAAGGGCCACAGGATAGAGCAATCCTTTCCCAGTGGTGGAATCTATGTTCTACATTTTTAAACAGCCTTTAACAGTGGCCACTTTTCTTTACAAGTTTTCTGAGGATACCCAGCAAGAAAGGTCCACAGGAGAGTCAGAGGTGGCCAAGGGGGCCAATGACCTTGACTTTATTTCCTAAAGTGGAGGACAAACATTATTCCTATTTTACAGATGAGGACCCTGAAAGTCAGTGAAGCTTATCAACTGCCCAAGTGAAGGAGAAGTGAGACCAGGACTCAGGTCTATCCGGCGCTAGAGCCCATCACTCACATGGCCTCACGTCACCCACAGGTGTGTATTTCAGGTCTGGTTCTATGTCTATGTGTAACTCTTAAGCAGCTGTCTATGGTTGTAGGTCTTTTCAAAGGCTAGTGATATCTTGTGCAATGGACCAGGGGACATGAAAAACACCCCAGGATAAACATGGGAAATCTTCCGGGAATAACCATTTTCATTTGAAAAGCAGAGTGGAAAATAAAACACTCCACAAAGTTTTATATTAAAGCAATTAAGAATATACATTTCATAATAGAATGAAAAACTGGCATATTTTTAAGATGAAGTATTAAATGAGAACTCAAAAGAAATTTCTGCTTTGTAACCCTGGGGATATGCATTCATATCCTTTCCCACCAAAGGAGACATAGGAGATCTTCAGCCTGTTATCTGTTGTCTGAAGGCTCCCACTTCATAAGGGCGGTACAGTGTGGAAAACCAAATCTTCCCTGTACTGTTGCTCATGCAAAAAATCTATGTGTCTCTTTGGGACAATAATAAAACTATCTCAGTAAGGCAAGTCTGAGATTTTCTTAGCATTTCTTCTGTAAAATGGGGATAATAACAGGACCTATAAGGTTACTGTGAAAGTTAATGAGTTAATGTATTAAAAGCACTTAGAACAGTGCCTAGCACATAATAAACACTCAATAAGTGTTAGCTGTTATTACTATTATTGTCCAGAAGGTTATTCTTGTCTTTACATCCTTGCTACTTGCTCTTGAAGACTTAGAGCTTCATTGTAACAAATCTGGTTTACGACAAAATGTCAGGGTTACTTATAAGTTCTGTGCAAGGCCTTATCTTTGATAAAGGAGGCAGGAATGTACAGTGGAGAAAGGACAGCCTCTTCAATAAGTGGTGCTGGGAAAACTGGACAGGTACATGTAAAAGTATGAGATTAGATCACTCCCTAACACCATACACAAAAATAAGCTCAAAATGGATTAAAGACCTAAATAAGGCCAGAAACTATCAAACTCTTAGAGGAAAACATAGGCAGAGCATTCTATGATATAAATCACAGCAAGATCCTTTCTCATCCACCTCCTAGAGTAATGGAAATAAAAACAAAAATAAACAAATGGGACCTAATGAAACTGCAAAGCTTTTGCACAGCAAAGGAAACCATAAACAAGACCAAAAGACAACCCTCAGAATGGGAGAAAATATTTGCAAATGAAGCAACTGACAAAGGATTAATCTTCAAAATTTATAAGCAGCTCATGCAGCTCAACAACAAAAAAACAAACAACCCAATCCAAATATGGGCAGAAGACCTAAACAGACATTTCTCCAAAGAAGATATACAGATTGCCAACAAACACATGAAAGGATACTCAACATCACTAATCATTAGAGAAATGCAAATCAAAACTACAATGAGATATCATCTCACACCAGTCAGAATGGCCATCATCAAAAAATCTAGAAACAATAAATGCTGGAGAGGGTGTGGAGAAAAGGGAACACTCTTGCACTGCTGGTGGGAATGTGAATTGGTTCAGCCACTATGGAGAATAGTATGGAGGTTCCTTTAAAAACTACAAATAGAACTACCATATGACCCAGCAATCCCACTACTGGGCATATACCCTGAGAAAACCATAATTCAAAAAGAGTCATGTACCAAAATGTTCATTGCAGCTCTATTTACAATAGCCAGGAGATGCAAACAACCTAAGTGTCCATCATTGGTTGAATGGATAAAGAAGATGTGGCACATATATACAATGGAATATTACTCAGCCATAAAAAGAAATGGAATTGAGCTATTTGTAATGAGGTGGATGGACATAGAGTCTGTCATACGGAGTGAAGTAAGTCAGAAAGAGAAAGACAAATACCGTATGCTAACACATATATATATGGAATTTAAGAAAAAAGAAAAATGTCATGAAGAACCTAGGGGTAAGACAGGAATAAAGACACAGACCTACTAGAGAATGGACTTGAGGATATGGGGAGGGAGAAGGGTAAGCTGTGACAAAGTGAGAGAGTGGCATGGACATATAAACACTATCAAATGTAAAATAGATAGCTAGTGGGAAGCAGCTGCATAGCACAGGGAGATCAGCTCGGTGCTTTGTGACCACCTAGAGGGGTGGGATACGGAGGGTAGGAGGGAGGGAAACGCAAGAGGGAAGAGATATGGGAACATATGTATATGTTTAACTGATTCACTTTGTTATAAAGCAGAAACTAACACACCATTGTAAAGCAATTATACTCCAATAAAGGTGTAAAAAAAAAAAAAGTTCTGTGCAAGGGAAAAAAAACCCAACAATATTTGTTTGACATTCCCTCCACTCCACCCCAAACAATTTTTCAGAAATGTGTCATAGTGAACCAGAATGCCAATGGATACAGTTGGGCTCATGTATCAGCAATTTCCTCGCCTGAAGCCTCTCTGACCACTGTCATGACAAGCTGGGCTATGAAAGCCGAATAATAACTCCATGCATCGCCTCACAACTCTGTTCTGATAAAGACGGGAATATCTGCGTTGCCACGTTAATGACTTTAAAATTTTTACCCCGTGACTATTTTATGTTTGCTTTTAAGATGCATAAATGAGCCTCAGGTTACGATTCTCTATACTCTCTTCAGAAACGTGACCTATAACTCAGTAGAGTGAGAACTAACTCCTACCCTGGGGCTCTGAAAAGGGGCTGAGGACCCCTGGCTTTCACAGCAGATGTTTCCGAGCAGCTCCAGGGAGCAAACCAACCTCCCCGGAGGCGAGGAGAAGGCTCTTGACTGAACATCCTCCAGCTCGGCCAGCTTCCTCTTCTGCAGAGGCGTCCTGGCGAAATAGAGGACAGATCACAACGGACTAAAGGGGTGGAGGTGCACCCATGGCTCTCTTCTCAATAATGATGTGCTTTCCAGATGCTTCACAAATGGCTGGGAAGGGAGCCCAGTTTGGAGTGGGACAGATCTGCCCTCCTCAACACCCCTACTACAGTGAGGGAAAGGAATGGCGCTTTCAGACCGTCTCCCCAGCCCCCTTCATTCTTTATGCTTGCGGCCGTTGTGCTATTTCAACATGTTAAAGGGGAAAGCTTCCAAACCACTTTAGGGTTGATGAGTATTGACTGGACCTCAGACAACATCAGCAGAAATTTATAACAAACAAATCAAAGGTTGTCTGTTCTCCAGCCTGGCCTGGCCCAACCAGAGGACTTCTAACAGGCTGCAAGCCTGTGCGCTACTTAGAGATGAAGGTGCTACATTACCGATCTTTAGAGTTTTTGTGCACATAATAGGTGCGCCTAAGGTCTCACAGTGTCCCTGGAACCTAGCTTCGGGTAGTAGAAAAATGCCCAGGTTGGGAGGGTGACAGATCATGGTTAGAATTCTGGCTTAGTTACCTACTGGCTCTGTGACCTTGACCACAGAACTTGACCTCTCTGAGCCTCAGCTGTCTCACTTGGAAAATGCATTAAATATCTGCTTCACAATCCCCGCAAGGACTGCATATGGCAGTATTGCACTGTGTGTGGGCTGGGGAAGGCACTCAACAAACAGTAGGTGGTGTTGTTATTCACCTTCTATAATGAAAGGCCCTAACATTGAACACAGTAAATGCAACCCAGAGGCATGCTCCTTTAATGATGTGCCTTTCTCAACAGAGCTACCATTTTTAGGGTATCCATGAATCCCTGAAGAATGTTAGAATTGTAACTTCGTCTTCCTCTGAGATGCAGAAAGAACTTCGGGCTGTCATTATGTACATCACCTTTCCATGCAGGTAAGGAGCCTCAAGGCTGCTTAATGGAATTTTGGAGAATGAAAGTTTACTGGAATTTAACCTAGCTCCCAGGAATCATCCGTCCACTCGTTCATCTGACAGATATTTTCACTCGACACCCACCATGAGCCAGGAACTGGTCTAGGTGCTGGGGATACTGAAAGGAAGGGGACAGACAAGAGCCTCCCTCGGGTTAACTGCGTTCTGTTAGACTCAGAGAGAAGTGACAAGCAAAGGTCACCTGAAGAAGAACTTGGTGTACTGCTAGAGGGAGATGCGACAGCCACTTTAGACGGATCACCAAGAAGCCTTCTGTGGTGCCGTTTGAGCTGTGACTTGAATGATGAGAAGAAGCCAGTTATGAGAATAGTTTCAGGGAAAAGGATCCAGATGGAAAGAAAATGCAAACATCCTAAGGAGGGAATGAGCGTGGTGAGTTTGAGGCCCACACGTGGCTGGAGTGGAGGGAAGGAGGGTGCATGGTGGTGGCAGAGAGAGCAAAGGCAGGCAGGCCCAGGCCATCTGGGATTCCTGAAGGCCAAGAGCAAGGGGAAGCCGTGGGAGGGATTTAAGGGGGGGTGGGGAGGACAAGATACAAGTTGGGGGGAAGCTGTTGGATCCAAACTTCAGACTTCCTGATGCCTGTTTAAACTCCCCCTCCAGCTTCCTAAGTAAGGGTGTACTGTTCTAGCATGTGCTCTAATTCCTGGTTGCCACGGTATCGACTTCAAATCCCAGCAACACATTTAGTCGTTGCATGATCTAGAGCAAGTATGTTGACTTTTCGGAGTGTCACTTTCATCACCTATAAAACAGGAATAATCGTCCTAATAACAGGATCGTTATGACGATTAAATGACATCTCAGGTGCCAGGTGCTTAGCAGAGGGCCTAATCCGTGTAGATCATTTGCGGTTTTATACCTCTTGTAGGTACCCTCCTAGATATCCCTCATACAGCCCTCCTAAGCTCACTGATGACATTCGACTGGGACCCACACACCTTCAGTCGGTCCCATCCCCCGCCTGTCCACACTGGCACTCCTAGGCTGCTTGGTGTTGTCACACGCTCTGCAGAAAGTCCACTCTAAGCCCTGTGAGGTGGTCTCAGCAGACATAGAGTTCTTTGTTTGACTATTAACCACCCTTTCCAGCCCCTAAGACGAGCAAGACCATTTGCAATGATTCTCCACCAGAGGGAAGAGTCTTCCCTTCCTCCAGACTTCCAACAACTAAGAACCTAATGCTCACTTCCCTTCTCTCCTCCTCAAATCCCTCTGGACCTTCACCCACTCTCCCTTCCTTTTGCTTCCATCTCGGAGGAATAAATATCCCAGCAGCTTGCCTATGCTGACCTCGTCTGCCTCTGCTGTGGATTCCAGGTTTTTCCAGCTCCTCGAAAACCTTGCTCCATCAAGCATCTTCTCTCCTTTGTATCTTTAATCTCTCTCTCTCTCTCTGTGTCTCTCTCTGTCTGCCCCTTTCTCTGTCTCTGTCTCTGTCTCTCTCTGTCTCTCTCTCTCTCTCTCTCGGATTCTTCTTCTCAGCCAACAGACATATTCAGGTCTCCTCCATCCCCATTCACTCAAAAATAACTCTCCCCATCCTCTCCTGCTTCCTCCAGCTATCGTGCTACATCACTGCCTTCCCTAGCCCATGAACGTCACTCCTTTCACTTCTGAAATCTGGTTTCCTCCCAACAGGCCCCTGAAACAATTGTTTCCAAAGTCATCAGTGACCCCTTCCCAAATCTGCCAACCAACCCCAGGCATCCTCCTTCAGGGACACTACAGTACAGTATTTGACCCAGTGGACAATCTTCTTTCTTCCTGACATTTTCTTCTTCAATGGCCTGGGACTTTTCTCTGTCTGCCAGAACCTACACGCCGCAGTGCACATTTCCTGCTCTCTAAACAGGGTACTATCTCACTTCTTTTGAGCCCTGAAATCCCATTCTGCGCCTCTCTCTGGTGAGCCATCATGCCGTCCATCCTGACTGTCAGGCTGTAAGCTCCTGGGGAGGAGGACTCACGCCTAGCTCACCTTTGCATCTCTGGTGGTAGTCAGTATGGACCTCATACGTAGTTCACAAATATCTGATGAAGGGTGAATGAATCAAATAGAGTCAAACTGATCAAATGGAGCCGTGACTCTTGTTACAAAGTACTTATGAAGACGGAAAATGGGACCTTTCCTAGAGGCAGTGTGGTATAGACCTGGAGCTGGACAAACTGAACATGAAGTGCGACTCTACCACTTCCCAGCATTGTGACCTGAGCAAGTTTTATAACTCTCTCAGCCTCAGTTTCCTCAACTGTAACATGAGAACAATAATACCTACATCACAAGAGTGTTGTGAAGAATAAATGACATAATAAAGGAAAAAATGGTCTAGCCCAGCTCCTAGAACACAGGACGAACTCAGAACAGTGAAGAATCCCCTCGCTGGACAGAAGTGGGAACAAGAAGTGCCTGTCACAGAGGGACCCAGGCGGCACAGATGCAGCCATTTCTGACCTGTTTCCAGCAGCAGCCTCACGATGGAGAAGCTGGAGTGGGATACGCTGTAGTGAAGAGCTGTGTTGCCATTGCCATCAGCCAGGTTGACAAGCAGCTTTAGCAAGTGTGGGGAGTGAGGCTGGACCCCGCGGAGGTAGGTGGCCACCACAGCAGGGCTGGATGACTTCCGGCTGGAGACCCGGAACCACTCTTGACTGATGGTATTTAAGCTCTGCTTCTGAAAGATCAACAGATTCCAGTTCCAGGAGGTTACCTACCTGGGTGCTCCGGCTGGGGTGTTAATTTCCACTAGGAAAGGTCAGCTTAGGATGCTTCCACTTCTATCCCTTCAGCTCCCTCCAAATCTCCATGTGATTCACTCCTAGAGGGCTCAGAGCTAGTGGGGTCCCCATGCAGCAGCACACTTTGAACCCGTGGGATCGGTCCCACATATGAGGTAGACAGGAGGATTGGGAGAGCAACACAGTAGCCAGTAACACAGCACATTACTCGGGGACAGTTTGAGTCTACTGTACGTTTCGATCACATCCCCCATATGCACAGGATAACCATGACCCGCTCTTTCACGCATCTACACCAGCCTATGTGACCCTAGCCCAGACTCTACCAGGGCATGTGCATGTTTTTAACAGGCATAGCTGGAAAGTCACAACATTTTACTACTGGGAAAAATGCACACTGAAAGCTAAGACAAACAACATGCCCAATTTATGCTTGAAGTAAAACCCAAACAGATGTGCTTGAATTATTTTTGGCTTTTAAGTTTTGCGAGGACCTTCAGACAAGATGGTGTAACAACATGGCAGGACCGCACCATCTGCAGTATTCAGCTCCTTTATAACCATGAACGCAAATGACACCAACTCTGCATGTGACATGACCTAAGTGTTAAAATGGAACCTGACTAGATTATTTTTCTAAAGGGGAGCAGAAACGATGAGGCTGTGACTATTAGAGATGATTTCATATTCATTCTGGAAAGGGCACTGAATTAGGAGTCACTACACCCTAAGGGCCAGGCATAAGTCCTGGCTCAGCTGTGCGACCTTGGAAGTCCTATAACCTTTCTGAATCTTTCCTGTCTGGTCTATAAAATGGCAGTGAAAAAACGGCTGGGTCCCTAACTTCCCATGCTCTACAGAGTGAGGTCCTTGCACAACCAGCTTTGTCTCTAAGGTGGAGAGGGGGTGTCCTGTGCTTTGATCCTAAAGTGGGTGTGATGTCAGGTTTGTATGCCCTCTGATCGATCTTCTAGGCAGAAACAGCGGAACCTTTTGTGGCTGAAACACTTCTTATATATCAGAATATCTCCTTTACCCATGGAGTCTTCAGGAGAATCTGGAGAAAGTTCCTAATATTAAGGAACATAGTGGTAGATTTTAAATGAAGAGCTAAGAAACAACTTAGCTCTGTAATTCATTTAAGAATAAGAAGCAGGAGCTTTAATCAACATCCACCTCACGTCTTGGTTCTTTAACAATCTGGGAACAAGTTATTCGCCAAATCAGGGAAGATAAAATACTCATGAAAATGGGCTAATCAATCGTTTTTACTCCTAAGGCTCTTCCGCAAAGGAGAACAAAATGGGCTTTAAAAATGCTTACAAGCTGTTACACGTTGGGTCTTATCAGTTGCTCTCACGACTTGGGAAAATGTGTCTGTGCCAGTGCCTCTTGCTTCCAGCAGAAACTAATCCTTACATGTTTAAATCTCCATGGTCCATGATGGTGTTAAGGAACAAACAGGTGTATTTTCTTGCTTTTGGTCTCTTGACCCATAGATGCACTTTCAAGAAAAACAGTAAAGACTACAGAATGAAATGCCAGGGCTTGAGGGTAGTGGAGACATGCGGTCCACCACCTTCCTTTTATTAATGAGGAAAACACGGCCCTGAGCGTTGAACTGACTCACCCAAGACCTCACCGCTATCTAGCGGTCCTGGGAATAGAACCACGGTTCCCATTCCACCCGCTCTTTTCCGCTTTACTCACGGTTCTCTCAAACTGCAAGGCAATTTTGAGCCTAAGCCACAAAAGTTCTATGACACATTCAGGTTGGGACGCCTAATAACACTTGGTAAGTGCCTCTGAGCCGCAGGCCTGGTTCCCGTGCACATGCATGGGTTCCGCTTTCTCAGCACAATCCATCACCTTGGGTAGCAGAGTTGGGGCAAATGAGAGAACAGCCAGCGGACAGGGACCCGTGCACACCCACACCGCTGCCTCAGGCACGGCACCCAAGTCACCCAGGTGAAACTTAAACAGTATAGAAATCTTTATATGATGATGAAAAATCAGAGTACCAAGAGCTGGTCAGTGGTCGTCCCGGTTTCTGGCAGATGTTGGCTCAATGCCCGGCATGCATTAAGGAATTCCTCTGAGGGTTTATATCTAAAGAAAAAAAAATATATGTATGTATGTGTATATATATATATATATATATTATATCAGTCTCCATGTGGATAAAAAAAAAGTCCCCTACCTTGACTTTCACTCTCATCTTTTACCTCTCAGTGACTCAAACACCCAAACTGGGCAACTTCCCAGGGTCAGGGGCATTCCTCAGAAATACTGGGTGAACACAGCCTCCTGACAAGGAGGCTTGGCTTCTGAGCTCTTCTGAAGAGTGAGTTAAGGGCATTGCCCCTTGGATCTTGCTGTTTTCGGGGGGCAGGAGCAGACCACCAAAGCATTTTGGGGGCCACGGGCCCAAATGCCATTCCTGACATGCTGGGAAAGGGAGAGTTATCTTTCCGACTTTGGAGCCAACATTTTCTGCCTGAGTGATTTGACAAATCCAAAGGACTCAATGCACAGCAGCAAATTTCTTCCGGTTACTCTTCCATGAAGGATACAGTAAGTGCTAATTGAGTCAATAAAATGAAAATCGATTAAGCTGGGGGCGCTCTCAATGATATGCACTCCTCCTGTGCTAGTATAAGGGCAGACTCAGCACTGAGAGGCCTAGGTTGGGAGTCAATGGCATGGGTCACCGAGAAGCTCCGCTCTCATCACGTCCTTACAGCGCCGCTATTTCGGAGCAGCCCTGCGGCACTGCTGGACGATGAGATGCCATTCACTGCTCATCATTCCTTCAGCAACCAGGCTGGGGATGATGGTAACGATAATGAATGGTACTTGTTATTCTCATTTCTCCCATTTATCAAGAGCCTACCATGTGGCAGGCACTGCAGGAGGCATTTTGCATACTTTTTTACCTACTTTTTCTCATCCAGTCCTCAGATCAAATCTATCGGGTTGCTACTATCCGCATTTTACAGATGAGGAAACTGAGACGAATGCAGCTAAAACACACCGTGGCAGACGTAGGATTTGAATCCAAGTGTGTCCAACCCCAAAGTCAGTACTCTCTTCATCGTGCCATGTGACCTCCCATCACTTTCAAAAACAGGGTTATGTCAGTATGGCCAAAGGGAAAGGCAGAAAAACAGGTGGGAGAATCACAAAAGACGTGCGTTGAAACACCATCTCTGCTGGCTGCGTCACTAACTTCTCAAAGCCTCTGTTTCCACATCTGTAAAGTGGGGCTTATAATAATTTCTACCTTACAGATTGTTTAGAAGGATTACATCAAGAGAATACCTGTAGAGTCCTTCACACTTTCAGTGCTAAGGCCATGTTAGCTTCATATGCAGAGCTCTGTCTATGACAGTATACCCCATGAAGGCAGAAGTTAGATCTGTTTAGTTTAACCAATGCACTGTACCTGGCATAGATTGGAAACTCAATAAATATTGGTGAATGGATAGATAAATGAATTAACAAACAACCAGATGAAAGGGTGAATAAATGCCCTTGCTCTTTCTCAGAGGATCAAGTGCCCCATCTGTCCCCATCTGACTCACCTCTCAGCCTTGGGATGGGGAAGCTCTTCCCCAGGCCCGCTTTGCTGGTCTGTGTCACGAGTGCCCTCGGGAATGCCCTGCCCCGCCTTGTAGCTGAGGTGGGCATCCTTGCCCCGCCTAGATTCTGGGCCATCACATTTCTTCTCGGCCTCGCTGTCAGACAAATCTTCTGGGGAGGTGTCCTCACTGCTGGTCTCCTCACTCGAGGTGGTCTCATAGCTGGGAAAGGAGACAAGGTCACTCGTTCCGTGCTTCCTGCCTGATGCTCGTGTCAACACTAATGAGAACTCGGTGGGCTTTAAACGACACTTCCGTGCTTGCTAACCTCGTCCTCCATTCTCTACACTTGCAGTGCTGGGCAAGGGGACTCCCAGGAAACCTACTGTCAGAGGAACATGCTTTTAAGAGCTCTGTACCTTTAACGCTGGAGGCCATTTGGGGAAAAGGGTAATTAACTAAGCTCTTTGCAACAAACACACAAACAGCCCATGGCCTAAGTGGTCGAGGCATTGAGATGATCCAGGTATCCAAGGCTCTCATGGAAGAGTTTGATTCTGGAACCCTAATGTCCTGTCCTGAGAGAGACCCAGATCTAGGCAAACGTCCCCCACCCTGAGTTCTCTGAATTGCCTAACAAATCTTCACATCTCTGGGTGACTGTGAAGCCTCCCTTTGGCCGCCCTGTTCTATCCCAGCTTACAGCTGACAAGGGGGGAGCCATCTGTGTTCACTCCTGGCAGGGTTCCATGGGACACGTGAACAGTTGGGATACTTGAACCTAGCACCTGCCTTTCTCAGTTGCTGTTTCAACCACGGCTTAAAACAGCAAAAGTGAGGGCGTGGGCCACTTGAATGGCCTTCCCTCCCCAGCAATGATCCTTATGTTCAGTCATATGCAACTCTATTGAGGTGGCAGGCCAGAGACCAGAGAGGAAAGTTCTGGAAGATGTATTGACCCCTCTGCTGATGGTCAACAGGAGACCTCCGATGGAGGATGCTCCAGTTAAGGTGAAGATTTCGGGTTCTTGGCCTACTGGCACTGCCACAGAGACCAGGGGAGACCAGTGGCCACAGCTTCTACTGAACCCCCTCCTGCCCTTTATCTGAATGGTGGTCCCTATGTAAAGGCCCTGTGCTCACTGGATTTGCAAACCCAGACTGCTCCCTGGTACGCTCACATTCTGTCTTGTTCAAACCCCAGATATTTCTTCCTCTACTGTGCTTGGCACAACATTTTGCTTTTGTGATTAAGAAAACGGGACATGTTAAGTTTATCAAACAGTTCTTATCTTAGAATTGCTTCATAAAAGCTCCACCTGGAAGTTCATTCATTCATTCAACAGACATTTATTGAATACCTACTATGTGCCAGGCGCTGTTCTAAATGTTATAAGCAAAGTCCCTATCGTAACTGAGCTTAAACTCTAAGTAGGGAAAGGCAGAAAATAAACACGTAAACAATATATTCAGATAATGATAAGAGCAATGAGTAAACTAATAACGGGCCATGGGATAGCGTGATGCGAGGAGGGGCTACTTTCATTAGAGCAGAAGTTTTTAACGTTGGCTGCATGTTAGCATCACCTGAGGGTGTTTAAAGTTCCCGATACCTGTACTGCACCCGAGACTAATTAAACCGGAGTCCTCCAGGAGGGGGAGCCAGGCGTCAGTATTTTTAAGGCTCCCCCAGGGTTTCCAAGGTGCAGTCGAGGTTGAGAATCACTGCACCAGACTGACAGATACTGAGGGATATCTGGGAGAGAACTTTAAGTGGAGGAAACAGCAAATGCAAAGGCCCCAAGAAAGCCTGACTGAGCATGTTTCAGGGACGAAAGCCCGGAGCCAGTGATGGGGGATGAGGCCGGCTGGAGTCACGAGATGGACCTCCAGGTTTTGGTACAAAGTTGGCACTTTGGGGGACTTCCCTGGTGGTCCAGTGGTTAAGAATCCATCTTGCAATCCAGGGGACGCCAGTTCGATCCCTCATTGGGGAACTAAGAATCCACGTGCCATGGGGCAGCTGAGCCCGTGTGCCGCAACTACACAGCCCAGGCGCCCTGGAGCCTGCATAGTGCAAGGAAGAGCCCGTGCCGCAACTAAGACCCGACGCAGCCAATAAATAAATAAATAAATATTAAAAAAACAAAAAACAAACCTGGCACTTTTGCAAGTATTTAAGCAGGGGAGAGACGGGACCTGCTTTAGACTTTGAGGTTAGTCTGATTCTGCTTTCTGTCCACAAACTGGGGAAAGCTCAGAAAAAAATGGTTTCTCCTCTGGCCACAGTGTCTGGCGTCAGCAGGCGTAGGAACAGCAACCCTCCTATAACATCGCATTTCAATCTTTCTGACGTTTCCCTCACAGAACCTGGCACAGTAGTGACGTCACCCTTGTCTGAATTGGGTGTCTTCCTTCTGGTCTCACCCAAATTAGCAGGGGTTCCGACCTGTTCCGGGCAGCCTCCTGGGCCCACCCCTGGCTGGGTCTGGTGCCCCTGCTTTGGGCTTTCCCACCATCCTCCACTTCTTTCTCTACTAGAGTTCATCTCATCCTGTCAGAATTCTCCCTTTACTTCTGTCTTATCTCTGCCCATGTCCAAACTATGAGTTAAAGGCAGGGACAATGATTTATTTGACTTTTTTATCCCTACCACCAAACACATCATCGGTACTTAATAAATGTTTGTTGAATGACTGATTTAGAAAATATTCTAAATCCAGTGATTTACTCTCTACACTATATAAGGTCTGGTTCACGTTCTGAGTCAATAGACATTGATCGTTTTCCTTCATCCTAAAAAAGTTGGTCTGGTTTGCCGAAAGTTAGTTAAAGGAAGGAAAAAATTAAAAGGATGAAATCTGAAGTTCTACAAATTAAGAATTTGTCCTAGGTTCAGTGTTATGGTTCAGATTAAACGCCTTCCTTAAAGGGCTCATGTGTCCCCAAACTAGCAGAAGGCACCAGAATCCTGGCCCCAGGGAACACCAAAGCCAAGACATATTAAAAGCACAGGATCCAACAGACTACCACAGCTGGCAAGGAGCCAAACACATGCAAACCCGAGAGGGAGTTTTAAAGGGCCGTTGAGATTAATTCCCTTGAAGAAGAATGAAAACCAGATGCTTCCCCTAGGAAAAGAGAGTGCTCGGGACAACAGCAGGAGAGGTAGTGTGGAGGTTAGGCTGGGCTTCATGAGCGATGCTTACCCACCGTTAACCCCAACAAACTGAAGGTTCTTTTTGGTCCCATTACCTCCTGCACGGAAGCCATAGTCTTTCTTTTTCATTATGGATTTAAGGCTGGTCGACGGGGAGATCTCTAGGCAGACACAACATCACAGGTTAGCATGATCTTGGGGATGCCCCAGAATGCAGCAGCACTGGGACTCTTGCTTTGAGGGCACATGGGCTGAAGGTGTGTGAAGGGGCAGAAAGGGAACTAGATAATTTAACTCAAATATACTGAGGGTCTTTGAGGTGCCCCAACCTTCTGGTCAATGCCAGCCAAATTGTTCCGGTTCACAAACCCTCTACGTGTGGATTACAGAGTAGAGTTATTGGAGCATTCTTGAACCATGTGGTGTGAGTGCCACTGTTGTCCCTATCTCAGTCTGGGGAAATCTGAGGCTCAGGTGTGCTCAGGGAATGGCAGAGCAGGAGTAGAATTTGGGCCTCCCGACCCCTGGTCCGGCACCCACTTCTGCTCGAGGGCACCCCAGCGGTCCTTCCTGACTCACAAGCCAGATGACACTTGTGATGTGGGGTAGCCACGGAAAACACACGAGCGACAGCACGAGTCTTCTTTTGCTGGGCTTTGCTGGGCTCAAAATTACAGGAGGCAATTCACAATGAGTACGACTAAAACTAGCACCGAAATAACGAGAAAACAGCCAATTTGTGAGCTGCGGCAGGAAGCAGACTCACACGCTGCTGCCCGTTGAGCAAAGCAAAATATGGTTCCACTTAACTCCAGAGTGTGTGATCTGTTATAGGAGGAAGAGCCGCTCCGCCAAAGGGTCGACTTCCACATGTATCGCCCAATTTCTCTCTCTCTCTCTCTCACACACACACACAGACACAGAGGGAGAGAGAGAGAGAGAGAAAATAATTCAGTAAAATATCTCAGCTCTCAATATAATGATCCTCCAAAACAAGGCTACAAAAAAACCTCTTAATGTGCAAGAACTGGGCAGGACCACAGGAATGCAAGAGCCCAAGAAACAGTTAAGGGAGGCAGAGGTTTAAAGCACTCACAGCCAGGGCCTTTCTTCACCCTAGACATTGCCTTTGCACAATGCAAATGAGAAAGAGGCACCTCTCTGGGCAGACACACAGTGCTGCAGGCTTGGCAAGTGTGGGCTGGGTTTCAGCTCCGTTCACCCTCTGGCATCTTTGTGCCCTGTGCTATGTGAACGGCTGTATGTGGTGGCCCTGCAGTCGGTCCCAGCGTTAGAGCAAGGACAAGAGCAGAGGTTCCAAGCCTCCACTGTCGCAGAGATCAGTTTTTATTCCACCGGGTTCCTGGATGTGCTTAAACCTTTTTAAAAAACATATGCATGCAATTAAAACCCTTTTCCCCTTTGACTCGTCAAGGAGCAATGGTTTCCCGTCGCAGGCACCAGGATTTACCCGTCGGCGGGGAGGAAGAGGGGCCCGGGGGCTCCCTCTGGGGTGCAGCGTGGGCCGAGTAGGCGGACAGCAGCAGGTTGAGGGAGCTCTGCAGCTGGCTCTGGATGCTGCTGAGCTTGGAGGCGGGCTGCTTGATGGCATGGGCCAGCTCCGGGTACCCATGCTCCAGGCAGCTCCACTGCTCCTGCAGGAGCTCCTGGATCTTCTTAACGTACTGCCCGATAGTGGCATCGGTGGTGGGCGAGCTCGGTGGCCTTCCTGGGCGCTCCTTCCCCGGGAGCTCTGAACCGGCCTCCTTCCTCCCTGCTGGGGGAGCTTTTCTCTCGCTGCTCCTTGGAGAGCCTCTTGCTCCCCTGACTGGACCCTCGGCTCCCACCTGATGGCCTCCCTCCTGGTCAGAGCGTCCTTCTTCGATCCTGAGCTCAGTGGAGAGGCAGCTATGTAGAGAGGGGGTGAGGACCATCTTGGATCCCTGTGGCAGTGACACCTGGGATGGTGACACAAATTCTGCTGGGCTCCGATCCCCCCATTTGTGACTCTCCTGCCTCCACAGGACGCCATTCCCCTTTCCCCAGGCCCCCCAGCTTTCAGATCTTGTGCTGCCCGTAAGGTTGACCCCAATGCTCTTGTCACACGACTCCCTGGTCAAGAGTCCGTGCAGAGGGTCAGTGTTGACCATGGCATCAGTCTGGCCCTGAGCATCTTTGGTGTTCTCGTGGCTAAGCTTTTCTGTCAGTTGAGCTACAGTGCACTCTAGCTCTCGAATCCTCTGCCCCCTAGCCTTGATTTCCTCCTCCTGCCGCTGGAGGGCAGCTCTGACTTCGGCTAGTTCCTCAGTTCTTCCAGACAACTCGCCCTCAAGGCCCGAGAGCTGCTGCTTCAGGCTGGAGATGCTGCCAGGATCCACGGAGGTAAGGCCCAGGCTTTCCTCCGTGACCCGGATACCGATGCTTCTCACGTCTACTTCTACAGGTGGCGGCGGTGGGATCTCGATGATGTTGAGCTCGATTTCTTCTAGGGGGAGCTCATTCTCAGGGACGGGTGATGGCAGAGGTGGGGGGCTTGGTGTTGGGGAACCGGGGGTCGTGACCGCCACCTCGGCTTGTCTGCTTTCCTGTTGGTCTTCTGCATCCTCTAGAACTACAAGTGATGAGAAAGGAGGACTTGAGAAAGGGAGGTGATTTGCAGCTGCTTCTTCACCCTCTGGAGGCTCAGGCCCCTTCAGGATCAGCTCCGGTATTCCTGGCACCAGGTCTCCAGACTCTCTGACTTCTAGTTGGGCCGCTGCTCCCTGGGTGGAGTTGGAGAAACCTGCAAATCCTTCCGCAGGACCAAAGGCGCCATCACAGACACCGCCTTCGCCCTGAAGTGGGGGGAGGGCGGGCGGGGTAGGGGGCCCTGAGTTTAGGCTTGGGTCCTCTGAGGCCCTGTTCTGCAGCAGCGTGGCCGGCATGCTGGATGCTCTCAAGAGCTGGGGCCGTCCACTCCCGGGGGCGACCTCAGCCTCCAGCTGTCTGGCGGTCTCCGTCAGCAGGGCCTTCCGGTGGTAGCTCGCCTCGCTCCCGCCAGCGGCTTGGGGGTGATCACCGAGCGGCAGTGGCTGGCCTCGCGCCTCTGTCCCGAGCGACACCTTACTTGGCACCACTGGGGGCCAGTTCGGGTGGGAAAGAGCAGCGTGGGGGCGAGCGCCGCTGTCGGGAAGGCTGAAGTTTCGGGGCAAAGTGCTAAACTTGGCCTGCTTGGCCCGTCTGTGGATAGGAATCCTTTTGATGGTGTTTCCCTTCTCGATGTCATCCACATACTTGAGGAAGTCCAGGTCTAAATGGAAGCCATATGGGGTCTCCACGGAGTAGGGGTGGCTTTTTGGAGGGTCTTTCTCTTCATCCCCCTGAGAGGACTGGTCTTTGGCTGGGAGACATAAGACATGTGAAAAAGAAGCACAACGTTAATGAGAAAGACAGGCGGTGAGACCTAATATCTCTCGCATAAGCGTTCTCCTAAATGTTCCAGCCTCTGAATTATGCTGAGATGCTCACCGTCTTTTGGCTGGGCTGAGAAATCCTGTTATTAAATCAATGTGGACTTAGCCAATGTCTCCAAGGAAATAGGTAGAGGGAATAGTTTCCAATTTGCAGTATGGCATTTCAGTTACCACTGTGGCCAAGAATTTGCCAAATCAGGGTACTAATTGGTAATTATGAATATGGACGTTTCCAAAGGATGAGATACACGATTGTCTCAATATTAAAAAAGGACCCTGCATTATTGCAATAGGTCCTAGTAAATCTTGCTAAATCCAGAGATATCAAGGAGCCGTGCTTCCTGCATCATTTAAGCTTCCTCTGATGGCTGAGCCTCTAGGTACGTGAAGCTCAGAACGGGCAGCCATAATCACGCACAGCCTACGCTCTTTTCCACTGGAAAACGGCGTAGTGCTTAACAAACAAGTTTCCCTCTCAAAAACTCATGCCAGGTAAGGAAATACCACTTCTTTCACAAACTAGAAAAAAAGGTGGTGGAGGAAAATGGGACAATCCATGTCAAAAGGGACATTGGCAAACATTCCTCCAAGAGGTGTGGGACTCATGATTTTTCAGAGCAGCCCAAAGTATCAGGAGAATATCACGATGAGAACATTCTCCATCACACTGAGGCACCACTGATCTTGACCCCAGCAGAGGATGCTGAGAACAAGTCAGTCCTTTGATTATTTGAATCCAATTAGCTCCTTCCTCAGGTTAAATCATCTTTGTTGTTTTCATGTTCCTAATGTGACACCCTTTATGATCTCTGTGACATTCTGCCAAACGTGCTCTGAAAATGTTGAGTTCAGGAGAGGACATTAGTGGAGAGCACAGAGGCCAAGGATACAGAGCCTGGAGCCCAGTCTATATTTCAGCTCTGTGACCTTGGGAAAATTACTTAGCCTCCCTGTGTCTCATCATCCATAAGATAGCAATAATAACAGGTAAGATGAGATGGTGAGGACTGATTAATACATATGAAGTGCTTAGAACAGTGCCTAGCACATGATGAACATTTAATACACACTCAATATTATAGTTATTAGCTTTGTGGAAGTCCAAATTGCAGAGAACTGAAGCCCCCTGATGGAAGCTGACTTGCTGGGTACATAGGAGGGGATCCTCAAATTCTTTGTGTCTGACTGATTGCTTGACTCCAAGAGTAATAGGCCCTGGGGGAAAAATGACAATATAGCAGTAATTGAGTTCACTTACCTCAACCACTATTTATTGAGCACCTCTGTTGGTTGCTAAGATAGATCTTAAGGACACAGAGATGAATCAGGTATAGCTCTGCCCTCAAAAAAAAAGTATGGTCAAGTAGGAGAAACACCAACAGGTACAATGCAGTGTGACAAGGATGGTAACAGATACATGCTCAAGGACCAGTGTTCCTTCTTGACTTATTTTCCTAGTTTCTCAGAAAAACTTTCTTGGACTTAGAGGCTAATTCTGCCTTGGTTGGAGAGGGATGACTTCATAAGAGCGACATATAACTGGGTGTTAAATGAATAAGTAGCAGTTTGCCAGGAGAACACAAGAGGGTGAAAGACATTGTAGCTGTTCATCTCCAAGATGGCCATTATCAATTCCCACCTTCTCTAGACAGGCAAGGGAATCTTATATTGAGAGGTGGGGTCCATTTCTCTATGCTTTTGAATCTCAGCTGGCCTGTGACTGCTTTGACCAAAAGAAAATGGCAGAAATGACACTGAGAGAATGCCAAGACTAGGTCATAAGAAGCCTCTAAGTTCTACCTGCGTCTCTTAGAGTGCACACTCAGGGGGAAGCCAGATGCCATATGAGGAGTCCAACTTCCCCGAGACTGCCATACTGTGAGGAAGCCCAAGTAGCTCCAGAGAGAGGTCATGTGAAGAGACGGTGAGAGATGCCTCGCCAGCCTGAGCTGTTCCAGACATCCTAGCCCAGGTGCCAGGCATAAATAAAAGAACTTCAGATGACTCCAGCCTCAGCCATCATCTGATTTCAATGAGAGGAGGGACTCCAAATGAGAACCACTCAGCTGAACTTGTGTTAATAATGCATGATTGTTTTAAGTCACTAAGTTTTGGGGCAGTTTGTTATGCAGCAATAGATAGCCAGGACAGATCAATTATGTCAGAGGATGGGCAGATGCATTAAGGTGTGACCATCCACAGTAATTCAGGGTTCTATAAACACAGTTGATATTGTTGGAACTTAAAGTGTGGAAGAGAAGGGTGAGGGGTAGAAAAAGACAAAATTGGAAAGGTCAGCAAGAGCCAGATCAGGGAGCCACTTGTATGCATGCCAACAAGCTTTGACTTTACTCTCTAGGCAGTGGGAGTCATCAAAGGGTTTTACACAAGGGAGTGACTTGGTCAAATGTGATTTCACAGTGAGCATTCTTACAGAGGATTAGAAGAAGAACAGACCAGAGGCCTGAAGACCAGTTGGGAGATTGCTGACATGGTGAAGGTGAAAGAAGCTAAGGGAATGGAAGGAAGGGGCAGGTTCAAGAAGAGGTGCAAATGATGGCGTTACCTGGGGCACATATAGGGCTGCTTTTTCCCTAAGAGTGATGACATATTTGGACTGAGCTCTTCCCACTTGCCTGTCTGATCTATCCTTCTGGCCAGTGCTACATGCTTGGGGCACAGGAGCTGTGCTTAGGGAAGTACAGTTATCTCCAAAGAACTAAAGAAGCCAAGTAGACACATAAAGGCTGAACCCTTGAACACTGACACAATCGACCCTACCAGCCTCAGTGCTAAGTAAAGTTGCAGGGCCTGTGGGTGAGTTAAGTCACAGCCTCAGCAGGGAACACAGCAAGACATTGGTGCAGATCCACAGGGTTGGTCCAAGTTGGGTTCCAGAGCTTCTGTGCAGATACCTGGACTCCAGGCAGATAAGGCGTAAACACTCCTCCAGCACCCAAAAAACTCCAATAAGTTCCCATTCACCCACATGATTTTCTACAAACCTGCTTTCTCCCAAAGAGGCACACTGGTAGTCTCAATGACAGCAATTGTTCTCTGTTAGTTTCCCAGCTGCACTTGGCTATACTCTTAGGCTTACTGGCCGGTTCAGCAGCCTCCTGGATTATAGGAACAAGCCAAATCAGAGAGGAGGTATTTGTCTAAAGTTAAATAGGGAGCAGATTTATGACCCAGAAGGCAAAGAACACTCCAAAGGAGAGACTGCATTATTTATCTGCCTATTGCCTCAATTCGGTAGAAATGAACTGATTTGCCCATCAGCCTCTGAGAGCAGGTCCAGAGCACAAATACAATAATAGCATCAAATGAGGAACAGCAGGTTCCAAGGGAAAATATTCCACAAGGGAGACTGAGGTGAATCAAAGAAGTCTGTGAAACTGAGCAGTTATCCAGGATGATGGGTTTAATAGGTGCTTTCCTAAGCTACACTATGGGGTCTCTCTCTCTCTCACACTCTCTCTCTCTCTCTCTCTCTCTCTCTCTCTCTCACACACACACACACACACACACACACACACACACACACACACATTGTGCTGCTGTGCCTGCCACCCACCGTTCTGCATTCCTTCTCTTTCTCCCAGTGCAAGAGGAATGCTGGACCTTGAATGAGGGAGCTTGATCTGATATGCTGGGAGATCTATGCTCACATTAAGTTCTGCTCCTTTTAATTCTACCTGGTGATAGGTATGCAGGAGCTCAGAATTCCAGGCATTGGGCCAGGGTAAGAATTAATTAGGAGGACTGTCTCTGCTCAAAATGAAGTTCAGATCTGACAAACCAACACATAACTGGCTGGAGTTGAATCCTGCTTCTGTTACCTCCTGCCTCTGTGATTCTGGGCAAATTATTTAAATTCCCTATGCCGCAGTCTCTTCATTTGTAACGTGGTGATAAGAATACCTAACTCACAGAGTTGTGATTATTAGCACCGATGCAGTAGAGAACATGGCATAGGTACTGAACAAAGGGGCCAAAAGATGAGGATGGGCTACCTCTGAAAGGGGCAAGGGGAGATTCACGGAGAATGTGCTCTTTCTTGAATATTTAACTCTGTGTTAGGACTACAGCATCAAGGGGGAGTGAGAGTCCAAGAAAATAATTCTGGAGAAACTGGGAAAAACGAGTCAGGGGAGAAGAAAAACGTAGGATATATGAGGCTCAGAGCTACCTAGAATTCCCTACAGAGTCTCGGTCTGAAAGCACCCCAGATCACTAGACCCTTGGAAAGGACCTGCAAACACAGTCATGAGCCTAAGACTTACAGGTAGGCATGAGAAAAGGGATTAGAAGGAGACAAGGGAAGGAGGAAGGGGCCACAGTCATTACCCTGAGGGAAAAAGTGAAGTGGGGGGCAGGTAAGGGAACCCATCAGAGGCATTTAAAATGAGGGAAAAAGTCCAAAAGCCTATACTCAGTTTCTGAAGGAAATGGGAAAAACAGAAACTAGAGAGAAAGTGGCCAAAAATACAACCAGAAAGAAGGGGAATTAAATGAATGTCTTCAAAAGGCCAAGACAGTGGAAGCTGTCTTTTCCCTCCTCTGCCTTTATCTTGTGAGATGTGTGTGCTTGAAGGGAGGGGTGCCTTTCTTAGCTAGTTGTGGGTGATCACGTGGAAAGCAGCCGTGCCAGGGATGCTGAGCGGGGACAAATGAGACAAGCAGGAATGACAGGCCCCCGGGGCATTAAGGGAATTAGCTGGTGTTCTGCGGGACCACTTTCAGGGAAGCACTGAAAAGGCAGCTCCCTGGGGAGAGAGGCAGACTTTTGAAATATATGGTAACTGCATTTGGAAAGAAGGATAAGGCAGGGCTGGAGCTGCTGTCCAGTCCTTGAGTCCTGTCCCAGTGAAGGGCCATATAGGCTCTCCTGTTTCCTGACATTTGGTAAATCTGGAAAAAGCATTTCATTAGAAGTCAGGGGATCGGGGTCTAGTCTATGATGCTTGGCAAGTTTCCTGGGGAGGGAAAGGGGAACATTCATCAAGACATTCGTTGGGCTAGATAGTTATTACTCGACAACCTTACATGCATTATCTCATTTAATCCTTTACCAATCCTGCGAAGTAGGTATTAATACCTGCTTATAGACGAGGTGTGGCAGACTGTTTGCAAAAATAGCCACAATTATAACCCACCCTTATGTACTTCCCTCCCACACTGACCCTAGGCTTGGCCTTGTGACTTGGTCAACAGCAAATATGACATATGCAGATTTGAAAGTTGCTTGCATATTGGAGTTTGTCTGTTCCTGCTGTGCTTGGAACCCTTCTGTCATCATGTGAACAAACCCCAACTAGCCTGCTGGGCAACAAAAGACACATGGCCAAATCATCACCGATGCCCTAGGTGACATGGAGTCAACCACCAGACATGTGAGTGTAACCATTCTAAACCATCAGGACAAGTCACCCAGAAGACCACAGACATGTGAACAAGTCCAGCAGAGATCACTCAAGCTGGCCCAGCCCAGAATAATGGCTTAGCCAACCCACAGAATCTTTTAAGAAATAATAAATATCTTTAAGTCAATACATTTTTGAGTGATTTGTTACACAGCAAAGCTAACTGATATAGGAGGGAAGTGAAGCTCAAAGAAGTGAAATGCCTGGAAAATCACACAGGTATGAATGTAGGCTCTTTTACCAAATTGTGCCTCTTTTTTTTTTTTTTTTTTTTTTTGCGGTACGCGGGCCTCTCACTGCTGTGGCCTCTCCCGTTGTGGAGCACAGGCTCCGGACGCGCAGGCTCAGCGGCCATGGCTCACGGGCCCAGCTGCTCCGCGGCATGTGGGATCTTCCCGGACTGGGGCATGAACCCGCGTCCCCTGCATCAGCAGGCGGACTCTCAACCACTGCGCCACCAGGGAAGCCCCGTGTGCCTCTTTTTTAGACCTCTAGCTCCTCATCTCTAAAGAGCTTAATGAGTGAGATCATCCTGCTCCCTTCTTGGTGCTTGGAAGGGATGAGAAACACTACAAAATTACACAACTCCAACATAAACATAAGCCTTCATTTTCATTCCCTACTACCGTCTCTTGTTCATGTCTGAAACACACAGTTTGGGTTTCCCAGCACCGCCTATTTGGGGACAGTCTCCCGTAGGCCTCCCCTGAGCTATTTCCAGGATTTATGGTAATAATTTCTTTCCAACCCAAGTGCTCACTGTAGAACAGGGAATACAAGGGATCCTGCCTACCGTCTGTCTTCTCCATCTTAGAGAATGCTGACCGCCAGTCTCTTGGGCACTCTTCTTCCGATAAGCCTGTAAAATTTGTTGGAGTGTTCTGAAAGAAAGAGGATGGAAAAGTGGAGAGTCTCATTACAATTAGAATAAGTATGGAGGGAACATAGCACCAAGAAAAAAAAGTAACACCCCTCCTTGCCTTTCTCCCAGGGTGCCCGTGTGCTCGTAGCTCTCCAAGGAGGGAAATTAAAAGCCTATACACACTCCTAGAGTATAATCTTGGGTGTGTCTTCATGGAATGTTAGCAGTGGTTGACACCAAAGGAAGCCTCTGGTCCAACTAGACAGATGAGAAAACTAAGGCTTAGAAGTTAATTATTCTGTGCAAGGCCTCTCAGCACGTTCGTGAAGGAACTGGACCCAGGGCTCCGACAAGAAGCATGGTGCTCTTTCCAAAATATCAAGAGCTGAAATCAACTCACTTCCCGTCATGGTAAAAGAATTATAATTCATGTTTTTGGAAAAGCTGGAATCAGAGTACCTATAAGTGATCTGTGACATCCCAATCAGATTCAAGAAAAAGATGAGCTAATTGGAAGGACTGACTAGGAGCTAATAGTTTGGGGTGATTTCTAACCAGGGGCGGAACAAGGGGGAGCTCAAACCTGGGAGCCAGAAGACGTCAGTAACTATGCAAGCAGCGTACTCTCCTGACTCTGAATTAGGGTGCCTTGAGGTTTGATCATAAATTCTCCCCAAAGTTTCAATCCTTTTCCAGCACTATTTCTTCAAATGGTAAACACCCTGGATCCTGCCCCCAGTCCAGTAAATCACCCAGGAAATTGGTTTTTATGATTTAACTCCACACACATCAGAATAATAAATCATCTGTGACACCGCAGCAGTGGAAGCGGAGTCGTTTTAGGAATTCCAATGTGCTCGACCACGCACTCCAGATCAGAGAAGCGTACCAGGGATGAGGGAAAGGTTGGGAGGACATGGGAGTGAGAGAAGGACAAGGGGTGGCCCCCAGCAACCTGGGATGGAAAATGGGGGAAAAACAAGCAAACTAGGGAAGAGGTCTGGGAAATATCAGGCCTGCCAAATAAGAGGAAGTCTGAAGTCTGCCCGACAGAAAGTTTGGTGTACCCTCTTTCTGGGAGCGTTGCTGCCGCCTCCAAAGCTAGCACCCTGCTCCTGTCTCGGTTCCCCCATAACCACGTTCCACGCAGCGGCCTTTGCCTATGCAGGAGTGGCAGAGCCTGGAAGGACAGGCAGGGTTTCTATAGGCAGAGACACTCCTTGCAGAAAGATCACAGACGCTAAATACCTCACTTACCTTTGTGGCAACAAGTACTTGAGTTTGGAGCCGGAGTAGAGAAGAAGTTAGGGAGAAGGAGGGTGAATGTGGATGGTCCTGGAGGCTAAAAGCGGCCACTGAGGAGGCCGACAGCGGAGGGGCATGGAAGCTTCTAATCAGGGGTGAGGGTGGGTCGCCCTTGTTAGAAAGAGGAGGTTCTGAAACAACCTAAGTGTCCATTGACGGAAGAACGGATAAAGAAGATGTGGTACATAGTATATATACATAATGGAATATTACTCAGTCATAAAAAAGAAGGAAATCTTGCCATTCGTGATAACACGCACGGACCCTAAGGGCATTATGCTAAGTGAAATAAGTCAAAGACAAACACTGTATGTGAAATCTTTATTAAACAAAAGAGAACTCATAGATATAGAGAACAGATTAGTGGCTGTCAGAGGCAGGGGTTGGGGGGTGACGGCTGGGCAAAATGGGTGAAGG
Source organism: Lagenorhynchus albirostris (assembly GCF_949774975.1). NCBI lineage: Eukaryota > Metazoa > Chordata > Mammalia > Artiodactyla > Delphinidae > Lagenorhynchus > Lagenorhynchus albirostris. Next base: position 133,236,962 of record NC_083096.1, on the reverse strand, counting down.
GCATCAAAAGGTACAAACTGCCCATTTTAAGATAAAAAGTCCTGGGGATGTAATGTACAGCCTGGTGACTATAGTTAACAATACTGTATTATATTTTTGAAAGTTGCTAAGAGAGTAGATCTTAAAAGTTCTCGTCACAAGAAAGAAACCTGTAACTATGGGACACAGTGGATGTTGTGCAGTCATTTCACAACATATACCAATATCAAATCATTACGTTGGACACCTGAAACTAACACGATGTTATATGTCAATTATAACTCAATTGGAAAAAAAAAAGAAAAGAAAGAGAAGGTTCCTGGGCAGAGGACACAGCTGCCGATCTCAGTGCCCCAGGTCTGCAGTCTGCAGCCAGGTGTGGGGCCTCCCAGGTGCTGGCAGGCAGGAGAGGCCCGGCAGCTTCGAGGTGAACACTGGGGAAGAAAAAGGTGAGGGTGCAAATCCTACACATGGCCCCTCCATCATCACGGCCTCTCCTCTCCCTCTGCTCCCTTCCTCCGCCCCCCTCAAAACATTACCGAATAACAGGCAGAGCTCGGAGCACTTGACACACTCGCATTACCACGCGCAAGCCTCACCATAACCCCAAGAGGATTATTATTGTCCCCATTTTCCAGGTAGGGAGACTGAGGCTGAGAGAGTTTGAAGGCCTGCCCCACATCATATAACAAGCAAGTATTAGAGCAGGATTTGCTCTCAAGTCTAGTTGACTCCAAGACTGTGCTGGGAACAGAACTGATCTGTAAACATTTTTCCACCCCTGTAAACAAGACTGGTGCTGTGAGTGATCCCCAGCTCTCTTTGTGAGGGGAAACGTTTCTGATTCCGATGCTTCTCTGCTTTCCCCCCCAGTACATGTGATGCATCTTCTGGGCGTGCAGAAGGAGAACCGCTCCTTTTGTAAGTCAGTCCTCCTGACCAAAGTGCGATCTGCTTCTCCGAGGCTGGACACTAAGCAAGAAAGCTCCTCCTAAGGAGGAGGCGGCCCCCTGGGTGCAGATGGACCCCTGGCTGCACGAACTCACCATCACCTCAGGGAGTTCAATCACACCCACTGCCCTTGGCTAGAGTTACAGTTCAGCCCTTCATATATCAGATCATAGAGCTTCAAATAATTCTGCAGCACCCTTGGGGTCAAAGTTCATTAAAAAGAACTCTATAGAGAACTCTAATCGTTCTCTTAGACTTGAATTTTTCTAAAATGAATTTTTCCAAGGCTACAGAAATTAATGAGTTGATACGCCAACTCTCTGAAGAGGGCCAAGCAAGATTTCACTGTAAATGGCTCTGCAGGAAAGGGGGGACTATCATGCCCAAGTTATGCCACTTCCAGCTCCACGCACCCCAGCCTTCTCCACCTTGGCCCGGGGTCCTTCGTGCGAGTGGGTGGACGTTTGATGTGTTTAGGGGAGTGGAATCAAAGACGAAATGCTACATTGACACATGCTACTTTGTTTGCAATACAACAGAATATGAACAATAGCTTTGTTGGACACAATTTCCCTTTAAAATGGAATTTTGCAACCTCCTGGAGCATTTAAAATTTTGACTTAGAAGCAATTTATGACTCGTTCTGTTAAGCTGTATCCCCAGTGTTCAGAATTGTAATACCTGGTGGTGTTCTGTAACTTTTCATTTGTTTATGGCCTATCCCAGGATCAAGAATGCCCCATTGGGTCCCAACCTCTCTCGTGAGCTCATCATATTCTAGATGTTTTGAGTACACATAGCTGGAGCTTTCTCTAGTTCTTCTCCCCTATTAAGCTTGTGAAGGTCAGAACTCCTACAGGACTCATTTCTGTGGCCACGTGTCACCCTCACCCACTGCCCAGCTACATCCTAACATGTGGCAGATCATCTTCAAGTTCCAAATGAGGAACAAAGACACAAAGAGGCTATGTGGCCAATCTAAAGTTACCCAGTTAATTAGGGGCAGGACAGTTTGTGTGACTCCATCACTCCACACTGCTTCTCAAAGCCAATGGGCAGTGAAGAGGTGAGGACTGAGGCTGCCAGCACAAATCCACCAAAGAGGCAGTTGCTGGGAAGACAGCAGTGTTAGCCCATATGTAACTACCAGGCCACGTTAGGAACGGTTCCAGCAGGGTGCATGCCCAGGAGCGTGGATTTCCCTGGGCCAGACCAACTCCGGCAATATATACCCCCACCCTCTCCCTCTCCCCAGTTATTCTTTTTATGATGCCATTTTCAATCTCACTTTTAACCTCAAGTCCAAATACAAAGAAACCTTCCTCTACTTAGCCCTGAAACTGAAACCTAGTTCTGTACGTTTGTCCTCTTCAAACCTCTCTTTATTCTGCAATAATAAAAATGCCATATTTCATCCCAGAACAGGCTGCATGCCAAAATAAATAGCACCTTGGATTTCCTTAAAAAGAAAGCTTGGCTCAAAGCACAGCCTTATTGCCATGAGAATTCTTGGAGAATTCAACCTTACAAAGTCAAATATTTAGCCAGGTAGCACACCAAACAGCCAACTGTCAATCCCTGCAAGACCTCTTGCAAAGACAAAACGCTCTTTCGGAAAGAGAGGAAAAACATTACTTATACCTCATACTGATCTCCCCAGATGATGAGAGCTTCCCGTTTCCCCACTCCAGGGCCCCATGCCTCCAAGTGGGAACGTCCCCTGTGCTAAACAGCAAGAGGCATCTGACGGCACTGCTTAACGTTAAGAGGGCTGAAGTCCAGGCACTGGGGAAGTGAGATGCACTCCCGGAAAGGATTCCATCAACCGAGTTCTCCAGCCAGCTCACTTCCCACCAACCCAGGAAACAAAGAGATAACTCATGCTCGATAAATGACACATTAACACAATCTCATTAACTCCGTTCCCACATTTTTCTGCAAGTGTCTGTCATTTTTGCCTGCACTGCAGCAGCTGAATCTGGAGCTTCGTGAAGAAGAGAAAACCGTCGGGAGGAAAGCTGGGACCACATTACCTTCCCTTGGCATCCTCCCCCTGCCATAGCCTGGAGCTGGGGGAGTCACCTCCTCCCGGAAAGCGGGGTTCTGCTGCTGGACCCGAGCTGATGGCTCGTGAGTCCAGCACAGCAGCACTGGCTCCCCAGCTGTTAAAGATTTGGTCAGGTGATCCGTGACCTTGCTGGAAAAGCAAATACTGACTTCCCTTTCGCTCCCGGGAAGAGGGGACTGGGGTCAGGAAGGAATTCAGTGCTCAATAACCTGATACTGGATCTTGCAGAAAGAGGAAGAAAGCTCAAATCATTCAGTCGGAAAGTTAGTTCCCAGAGCTGCTCCCAGTTCAGAGGGACGCATCTAAAGGTGCTGAAACGGTGCACGCCTTCCTCTGCACACTCCCCCAAAGCTAGGCGCTTATCTGGGGTGTGGGGGTGCTCATAATTAATTATGCTTTTCCCCCTCCTTCCCTGCAGCTGAGTGGCTCATTAATAAATTTGCTCCTAAAGAGAACTCAGCGTCCTAAGGAGCTGAAACCCTCCAGTGGTGCATCTCCTTCTTCCAGGCTCTGCCTTAGAAACGTCCTCCCCCGCCTGCCTCCTGGGTCCCACGGCCAAGCAAAGCTTCTGTGAGCGATCCCCAGACTGCGCGCTGCCCTGATCAATCAGTGACTGCAAGTCTGTCGGGGCAGAGCTAGAAGAAACAATGACCAGTGAGTTCCCGGGGCCAGACTGGCAGCTCCCGCTTCCTGCCGCTATGTGAATCCGATGCCCCAGCACCAAAACACACCCAATTCTGGGAGAAAGAGAAAAAGCAAGGAAGTACCTACTGTAAGGATCCAGCTCCAGGCAGGGCTTCTAACTGCAGAGCAGACCAGTGACTTCCGAAGGGCGGGTGCAGGAGCCGGGGAGAAGGCAGCTGTGGAGGAGGACAGTCCCAGAGTATCCCAGGCAGGCGCCGTGAAGTGTCTCAGCCAGCCCACTGCAGCCGCAGCTCTTTGGAACAGAGGCAGGTGTGAGGTGCAGGCACAGAGGCTCCGGGCTCTGCAAATCCAGCAGCACTACTAGACCTGAAGGAGATACAGGGGGGGTGCAATCAAAACGGGGCCAGGAGAGCATCTGGGCTCCTGTATGCAGGCTCAGCAAAAGGATGAGAGGACCTTATCCCCTTGACCTCCTGTGGCTCTAGCCAAACGAGGGCTGTCCTAGGAAATGAAGCCCCATCAGCAAGACATGTCGAAGCAGCTCTGACCTTTACAGACACTGCCTGTCGAGATGTGCTCTCAGAGGCGAGGGCAGATTCCTGTCTAACCCACACTGAAATTGATGCCAGAGCTGAGTGTCACCCTGAAGTGCTGACTGCATCCAGCCCGGGACACTTGGAAACACTTCACATCCAGGGCCTCACACCAGCTTAAGGCAGCCAGGCAGGGCTGAGCATCCCCATTGTCCAGGTGAAGAAAATGAGACAGACTCAGCGAATTCCCTTGGCTCACCCAGGAGTGAATCTGGATTCAAATGAAGATGTCAGGGGGTAGAATTCTGTGTTCTTCCCACTACACTGGATCAAATTTCTTATTTTCCTTGGAAGACTCCGGAGCATCTTGCTCAAGACGGAGGTTAACAAATTTACCGAAAGGCATGGGGTGATGTGATGGACGAGATTATGGACACCAACATTCACTTTTCTCAACTGCTAAAAGTATTTAACTAGTACACAGACCAAACCACCAGAATTTTTAAAAAAAATCAGAAATGTACCTTGAACTCTGAGGTTATATTTTAAAATATACTGAGGAGCAAACTGTCTTTCTGTTAGATTCTAAATGATCATCGACCATCCCCTCTGAATTGGCTAGAGAACGGCTAGAAGCATAAGACATTTCACCAGGAAGCTGAGTGAAAAAGAACTCTGCATTTCACCAGGTCCCGTGACCTTCTAGCCACCCACTTTTCCTCTCTGCTTTATCTATATGATAGAGGTAAGCCTTCTCATTTCCTCTCCCAGGATAAGTTCTTCCTTATCCAAGACAAAATGGTGAGAGGCTTCCTTGCAGAGCTGAGCCTCTCTTGAAACACCCAACATTCTTCCAGGAACACTGGCCAGCTCCCGCCTGTCCCCCAAGCTCCACTCAGCATCCCCTCCAAGTGCAGTGGCCAGCCTTCCTGCTTACACTGCTCCTGTCAGCCCTCAACTGCCACAGGTGTCACCTAAATTCTAATTGCTGCCACTGTGTCTCCCTGACCAGGATCACAGGCTAGATGTTCAGTAAAGTTTGTGAAACTGAACTTATCCACGATACCGACGACTCCAAACACAAGTGACCTCTCCAGATACTCCCGTAGGTACCAAGAAAGCACCTCTCCTTTCCAACAGGTGCCAGGCCTCTCATCAGATTGAAAAAGACAGCAAGCAGAATGAGGGAAGGAAATACTAGCCCCTAGCAGTGCCATAGATCAGCTTGGCTCAGATGCCAGGACAGAAGATACACACACACACACACACACACACACACACACACACACACACACACACACACACACACACACACCTCTAACCCTCCTTCTTCAGCTCTCTTTCTGAAGATGGGTAGCATTTTCAGTTCTCTGAGCTCCACGTGAGATGAAGGTTCAGGCACTGTGCTGACTGCCTATGTCTCTAATAGAAGGAGAGATTCTTCTGTCTTTTCTGTCTTTGCACTTACCAGTACTCTCAATTAACTCCATGGTCAAGCAGGGAGGTGAGCAGAACCGAGAATGTTACCCACCATCTTCCAGATGAAAAAACAAAGTTGGTTCCCAAGGGTATAAAGCTAAGAAAAGGCAAAGGTTCAACTCAAACCCAGACGTTCTGTCTCCCAGTCTAATATCCTTTCCTCTAAACCACGCAGCCTGAACTGGGCATGCAGGTGAATGCAGGAGACACGCAAACTCCAGGACGTAAGCTTCAATGCTGGTGCTGTCCAGGCAGAAGGTGACCTCACATTTAGGGAAGGTCTCCATGAGAAACACCAACAACTTTCTCTAGGGGAGTCTGAGCTTCTTTGGGGGCGATCCCCTCCATAGCCTCTGGCCCTTGCCATGCGGGGATACTGGCATGTCTCTACCCTTCCAACTCACTCATGCATATGTCTTAATATTAGTAGCCAATTTCATGTTACCACCTACATACCCAGAAAATTCTCCTGGACCAAACACACTTATCCACCAGAACTTTTTTGGCAGGAATCATTTAGCCGAGGGGAGGTTTGACTCCTTTCGCAATTTAGAAACCTCCAACTTTTATGGCCCAGGTCCCTTCTGCCCCATGATGGGAAAAAGGTGGACCACCTAATTCAGGCAAGATGGCGCCAAGCAAGAGGGAGAAGAGGTGGAACTATCTGAAGAATGTGCCCTTTATCTAAGCGGTCCCTGAGGCTTTTGCACTTTGCTCAGGGAGGTCAGCTATTACGCAGGGCCGGGGAGCAGTGCGCTGCTTAGGTACACGTGCTGCTGAAACAGCCTCTCAGAGCAGACTGGTTACAGCCACTCTGACCAAATGCAACTTCACTGGACAGAGAAAGAAACCACACATGGGAGATCTGTGGGTGTAGGTGTCCAGTGGGAATGAGCTATTCAAATGATTGACCCTTTAAGGCAGATGAAAATTTCTCAGGCACGAAACAGGGCCAGTTGCAGGGAGAGAGGAGCCTGCGCTAACCAGTGAAAAATGCTCCTTGGAGAAAAAGAAAGGCATCAGGCCCACGGGGGAAAAGACCTCTAATCCTCATCCCTCCCCTCACTTAGACCCTTCCAGAATGCTCTTAGTCTTTGACTCAAACACTCTGTTAAATAAAGATGCCAGTAGACAAATGATGAAGGGGCACAAGCAGGCAATTCAGGAAAGAAGAAATACCAATGGTTAATATTAAAAAAAAAGTTTAATTGCATGAATTAATAATACAAAAGATGCTAGAAAACATCGAAATGCCATGCTAGTTATTTACCCTACACTGCACCAGGCACTATAGGTCCATTCCAAAACCAGCCAATTTAATTCCCACAATGACCCTATAAAGGAGTATTGTTATGTCCATTATCTGAGGACAAAGCCGAGGCTCAGAGCAGTTGCCCCATTACTGAGACCATCAGTGCCAAGATTCGAATCCAGGTAACGTGCTGCTCTTAACCATGGTATGACACAGACTCTCTTACAAGTTAGAAAACACAGATTTTTTTAAAGAAAGGGCCTCAGTGTTGATAAGAATGTGATAAGGGGACACACCCTCCGCAGAAAGTCGCAGCAGAGTCATGTCCATCTATTTTGCCCATTTTAACATAATTGAAGAGCAAGATCTAGAGTGGCTAAGAGTCTGGACTCCAAGTCAAGAAGCCAGGGCTAGAATCCCAGCTCTGCTAGTGACTCTGTAACCTTGGACAAATTATTTAACCTCTCTGTGGCTTAGCTGCCTCACTGGTAAAATAGGAATAGTAATACACCTTACACATCATGGATCTGTCAGGAGAATTACATAAGATGACAATACATGTCAACAACTTAGAACAGAGGCTGGTATACAGTCTGTGTTCAATAAATAATAGATACATTAGTTAGTAACATAATGATACAAATTCAACTTTGAATTCAATTTTGTATTTAAAATTCCAATCACATAACATTTAGAAAATATACCTGCTTTATAATGATTACTATAAATGGCTGTGCAAGATTCCATGGACTTAGGCCTTATTTTCCAAACCCAATCCCTCCTAGAGGTCATTTCATCTCAAGTTGGACTCTCCCTGTAATGCTACTAGATCAGCCAGCCTGACAGACAGGTCTCTGGGCAGGTCTCCAGGGAATACCCCAATTCCAGGTGCTGGAACCCAGCTACCACATATAACGATGAATGATTAAGAGCAAAGATTTCAAGGTAAGATAGACCAGGTTCAAATCCTGGCTGTGTGACCTTGAGCAAATTTCCTTATTCAAGAAGAGCCCAGCTCAGGACACGGTTGTGAGAACCGCACGAGATAAGGTACAGTAAGTGCTTGTGCCAATGCTCAGTATGTAATGAACACTCAGTAAATGCTAGCTATGATTACTTCTTAAAACCCACAGTTTTTTAAGCAAGGAAAGGCTAGGGATTGCATTTATTTTATTTATCACCTTATTCCTAACTGTTGGCGTGGTAGAAATGCAACAAAAATATGTTGAATTAATGAATAAATAAACGGATTAATAGATAGATCATAGAGACTGCTAGAGCTGGAAAGGATTTTTTAACAGGCTTATTTAGATATAATCTATATACCATACAATTTACCCATACAAATTGTACCATTCAATAGCTGTAATATACTCAGAGTTGTGCAAACATTGCCACAACCTAATTTTTTAAATTGTGGTAAAATATACATAACATAAAATTTACCATTTTAACCATTGGTAGGTGTAGAATTCAGTGGTATTCACAATGCTGCGTAACCGTCACTACCATCTATACGCCAAACGTTTTCATCACCTCCAACATAACTCTGTAACCTATAAAACAATAGCCCCCCATTCCCCTTTGCTCCCAGCCCTGGTAACATCTATTCTACTTTCTGTCTCTATAAACTTACCTATTCTAGGTACCTTCTATAAGTGGAATTATGCAATATTGGTCCTCCTATGTCTGGCTTATTTCACTTAGCATGTTTTCAAGGTCCATCCAAGTTGTAGCATACATCAAAATTTTCATTTCTTTTTATGGTTGAGTGATATTCCGTCATATGTAAGTATCACATCTGGTTTATTCATTCATCTATCAATTGACACTTGGGTTGCTTCCATCTTTTGGCCATTGCAAATAATGCTGCTGTGAACATTGCTGTGCAAGTACCTGTCTGAGTTCCTGCTTTCATTTATTTTGGATGTATATCTAGGAGTGAAATTGCTGGGTTATATGGTAATTTTATGTTCAACTTTTTTTTATATATAAATTTATTTACTTATTTATTTGTTTATTTGACTGCATTGGGTCTTCGTTGCTACGCATGGGCTTTCTCTACTTGCGGCAAGCGGGAGCTACTCTTCGTTGCGGTGCGTGAGCTTCTCATTGCAGTGGCTTCTCTCATTGTGGAGCACGGGCTCTAGGCACATGGGCTTCAGTAGTTGTGGCATGCAGGCTCAGTAGTTGTGGCTCACGGGCTCTAGAGCACAGGCTCAGTAGTTGTGGCGCACAGGCTTAGTTGCTCAGCAGGATGTGGGATCTTCCCGGACCAGGGCTCGAACCCATGTCCCATGCATTGGCAGGCGGATTCTTAACCACTGCACCACCAGGGAAGTCCCCTACGTTTAACTTTCTGAGGAACTGCCAAACTATTTCCAAAACAGCCGCACCATTCTACATTCCCACCAGTAATACATGAAGATCCCAGTTTCTCCATAGCTTCACCAACATTTGTTATTCTCTCATTAAAAAAAATCATTATAGACATCCTAGTAAGTATAGTAGGTGTGTAGTATTATCTCATTGTGGTTTTGTTTTTTATTTCCCTAGTGACTAATGGTTATTGAGCATCTTTTCACGTGCTTATTGACCATCTGTATATCTTCTTTGGAGAAATGTCTAAGTTCTTTGTCCATTTTTTAAAAAATTTTGTTTGGTTATTATTTATTAGGATGAAAAAGTATCATATATTTGTCCGTAAACATCATCCATCTAATGAGATCATCTAAATGATCCTAGTTTTAATTTCATACATGAGAAAATGGAGACAAAATAATTTCCCTAAAATCACCATCACATTTTTTTTATACAGCAGGTTCTTATTAGTTATCTATTTTATACATATTAGTGTATATATGTCAGTCCCAATCTCCCAATCCATCCCACCACCACCACCAGCAACACCCGCCCCCGCTTCCCCCCTTGGTGTCTACACATTTGTTCTCAACATCTGTGTCTCCATTTCTGCCTTGCAAATTGGTTCTTTGTCCATTTTTGAATTGGGTTGTTTGTTTTTGTTGTTGTTGAGTTGTCAGAGTTCTTTATATATCGTGGATATTAACCCATTATTAGATATGTGATTTGCAAATATTTTCTCCCATTCTGTAGTATGTCTTTTTGCTTTCTTGACAGTGTCCTTTGATGCACAAAGGTTATTTGATGAAGTCCAATTTATCTATTTTTCTTGTTGTTGCCTGTGCTTTGGTATCATATCCATGAAATTGTTGCCACATTCAATGTCATAAAAATTTTCTTCAATGTTTTCTTCTAAGAACTTTACAGTTTTAGCTTTTAAGTCTAGGACTTTGAACCATTTTGAGGTCATTTGGTTTAAGATAAAGGCCAGCTCCATTCTTTTGCATGTGACTATTCCCAGAACCAGTTATTGAAAAGTTCACAATCAGATTTTAGAACATTTTCATCACCCTCAAAGGAAACTTCATACATGGGATTTCATTTTTATAAGGAATTAGGAATGTAATGAGTTATTGAGAATTAATAAACCTTGGCATTCATAAACAAAAATTAGTTTATTAGAGTTTACTGAGAATATTAAGTCTCTGTTCTATAAAAATGTGTGGCCTCCATCCACTGGTAAACAACACTGCAGAACTAGGGCAGGAATTCCCACAATTCTCAGGAAGGGTGCTTTGTTATTACTGCAAAAGACATTTGTCCTGCTATTTTGGGCTACCCAGAGCCATGTGAACACCCTTCCTATGTCTGGGTTATTTCCTTCCTTAGGAGTTCCACCTCCTCAAGGTTGAAAACAGAATTTACAGTGCCAGACTCCTTTACAGCTAGGACCCAGTCGTGGGACCTGCACTCAGCAGGCAGAGGCACCCAAGCCAGACCTCAGATTGGAAGAAAGTGCCCTGGAAAAGGAAGGGCTGCAGGCAAGTGATTCTGAGGAGGGTGTTGGAGTGACCTGACATCCTCTGACAAATTCCTCTTTTACGTAAGCTTGCTAGAATCGGTTCTATTGTTTGCAACTGTGACCCTGGACTGCTACGCTGCAGCATCAGCGTCGGCTTGGTTTTTAATTGCTCTATTCCATGAATTTACATTACTTGCAGAATTACTCTTTGGAGTTTCTGTTGATTGCTGTGTCCTGAGGATTTGCTGCATGACCATTTCGATTATTTTTCTCTTCCCCTTTATCCTTTGTTATTACCAAATTCTTTCTCACCGGAAAGTGGGAATCCGTGGGCTCGGTGGGCCACAAGGTCTTTTGCTTAGCTGAACTGGGCCACAGTCCAACATGCTTGGGAACCACAACTTGGAGTAAACCAAGGAATTCAGCCTCCCCTCCTCCCTCCTGGGTCAGTTCAGTGAAAGCATCTTAAGGGTAAGCACATACACACCCTCTGCCGTGGGGCACCCCTGCACCCACCCTCTTTGGGCAGCCCCCGGTCCCAGCATCATGGTCCTGGTCAGAGTCCAGCGGAAGCCTTCACAGGCATCAGGCTGGCTTCGGAACACGGCTGCAGGTGCAGACACTTTAGGGCTTGCGTGGGCTGTGGCATCTGCCTTCTGGGTTGGGAGGAAGATTTTTCTTGGCGCAGGGAAGTCAGTTAAACCAAATCGAACCTGATAAGTCATCTCCAGACACCTGGGTGAAGGCAGTGATGTTTCTAGATTTTTCAGGCAAGTTGGAAAGCTTTTTATTATTATTTCACAAGGCCCCGCCTGGCCCTCTAGCAAGCACAGTCCAGAGAGGAGCGGGCATAGGTGATATGGGTCAGACAAGATGGTGAACACTCAGCCTCAGCAGGATGCGACTGAGGGAAAGTCGGGCATCTTTAGAGATGAACCAGAGAGAGGCAGTGAGAGAAGAAGGTCTCTAGAAACTTCTATCAACCTCAAATTCCCTTAGAGATAGGGTTCGCTGTCAGTGTACCACATGGCAATACAAAGGAAGGTCATACACTATTGTGGTTTAGGTTTTGTCTTGTTTTGTTTTAATGTGAGTAAAGTCACTAAGAAAAGATGTTTCCAAAACTGACATCCCATGTTTGTATCACCCCATAGTGGTTGCGAATTGGTAGCAGAGGACAGGCAGACTTTCATTAGGTAACTCCAATAAAAAAAATAAAGATGCTCACATCTTTTCTTTCTTTTTTTATATTTTATTTTATTTTTTTATTTAAGCATAGCTGATTAACAATGTTGTGTTAGTTTCACGTGTACAGCAAAATGATTCAGTTATGTGTGTGTGTGTGTGTATTCTTTCTCAGATTCTTTTCCCTGCTCACATCTTTTCTTCCAGCCAGATTTTAGGGCTTTTTTTTTCAAGTTGAGGCCCCTGTTTCATGCTTTGGGGTATCCTTTAGGTCACCAGCCCATGGCCTTGCAAGTGGCGAATGTTCAATCAGTCCTGCTGATTATCTACAGTTGGGAGCAGGGAAACATAACACAGGACTTTGGACCTTATCTTCACTTACTAATGGGGAAACTGCAGCTCAATCAGTTGCCCGTACCATACAGCAGGGCCAAGGTCAGATTCTGCTTTCTAGACTCCTGCTTTCCTTTATAAATTTCATGCTGATGGCCCTGGTCTGCAGTAGGCATTGGAGGGCACTAAACTGATGGCTTCTTTGAAAACAATGTGGCTGGTGTCCCTAGTTTAAATGTGGGATAATAGCCTGATGTTGGTAAAGAGAGCCAGAGAACTGCTCATTCTCCTAATGGTGACCTTTGCTTGCAGCTTCTGGAAACAGACAAAGTATGATGCACATCAATGGAAATAGTTGCCAATGGCAATTAAGCACGTCTTCTGTACTGAGTCCTTTACCCATCCTCAGCCCTGGGATGGTCCTATCATGATTTCCCTGTAAATGAGGTAAAGATGGCCATCTTATGGCCCAGCCACAGCTCAGGGTTGTGTTCAAAGAAACAGCATTTAAGTAGAAAAAAATGAATTGGAGGCAATCCAAAGCTTCACTGCAGTCTCTAGAGAAAACACAAAAGAGGAAGTGCATTCTTAGCACAAAGCAAAAGTCTTAAATTTTTCCTTTCCTATCTCTGCTACTCTCAGTATCTATTTCCAGCAAAGTAACTGCTCCAGAAGCAGCGTGCTCTGATCCCCAACATCCCTTATGCAATCCCTTCTGCCTGGATCTTCACTCCCTCAGCTCTGGCATCTACGCACCCATCCTCTGCCATCTCTCTCTATCCTCGTCACAATCCCAATATTGGCTCCATTTGTCCAGAGCTTTCCCATCACTGGATGACCCCAGTCGGCATAACAGTGGAGGGGTAACAGCCAAGCAAGCTATGCCAGAAATTTTCCTAGAAGGGAATTACTCGAAGGCTCTACGGGCAGAGAAGTTTTGAATACTCATGTGTTTATGCTTTCATTCCCCGTCACACCCATTTTACAGATTAGAAAACTGAGGTGGCATCATCATAACAGTGACTACTCGTATTGTTATAATAATGATATCATTGTTAGCCAGACACTCTCCAGTATTGTACAATGATGACGTTTAATTTCACAATGATCATACTGGATAGGGACTGTTATACCCTCTTCACAGATGATAGGCTCAGGGCACAGGCTAGTCAGCTGCAGGACTGGAATTCAAATTGAGGTGTGTCTCACTCCAGAGACCAACCTCTTAACTACGGTGTTCTCTGTCTCTCAGGTTCTAGTTCTGCAACTGTCTATGAAGTAAGTTGCCAGTGGAGTCAGAACAGAAAGAGAAGGAACGAGACAGGATTTAGCAAAGGAACTAATTTACCGTTAAATTCCATCACCAGCCATGCTCGTTAAATATCAGATGATTATCAACATATAAACAACATTTGGGAGGCATGCAATAGGACTACAAATAAGATAAATTTATTTGCAAAGGAATAGACTAAGGAATGCAGTGCCTTTCTGATTAACTTAAAATTATTTAATCAATACAACACAATTACTTTTCAAATAATCTTTGAAAGTTCCAAGGCGGCTTGAGCTGTTTAATTGCTATTTAACCAGATAGCAGCAGTCAAGTCACAGAGATGTGAATTTTAGAGAAAATGCTCTTTGCAGATCTATCGCTCTGTCAAATTTTCCATTAGAAAGATGTATTTTTCAGGCTTTTAGGTTACAAGTTAATTTCCTTTCTTTGTTGTTCAAAGGGGCAGGGAGGGTGGTGTGGCTGCCGCAGGGACCCATGGCTCCTTCCTCCTACAACTCAGGAGAGAGATGTACTTCCCTGCCAGTGGGGCGGTTTCCCCCAAAGCAGAGGGATGCCGCCGCCAGTGACTCAGTGCAGGCCCCAAGTCCAGCCCAGATTTCCCTTAATGGCTCTGCATACATAACCCATGAGCAGCCTTGTGCCAAGACTTGAGGCAGAAGTTTGCCTGGATCCTACTCACATCCGCTACACCTACACCGAGGAACCCACGAAGTGAAGGCAATAGATAAGAATGGAAGGAGCAATGGATACAAAAATCAGAATCTCCGGGGCAGGAATCAGTGTTTTAACGAGCCCTCCCGGAGATTTTTATGCACTCTATAGTTTGAGAAGTCCTTTTCTGACTTACTTTTAAAAACACTTTAGAAACTCAGTTCAGTGCTTCTCAAATTGTATTATGCACGCACAGCGCCCAAATAGCTTGATAAAATGTAGATGCTGATTCAGTGGGTGTGGGGCGGGGCCTGAGAATCTGCATTTCCAATGAGCTATCAGGAGATGCTGATGCTTCAGGTCCCAGAACCAAGAAGCCAGGCCTGTGATGGGCATCTGTCTGGTTGGGAAGGGATGGGAAGGGGTCCAACAGACCTAGGCACAATTCCTCATTCCGGTGCTTGCAAGCTGTGTGACCTTGGCCACGTCACTCTATCTCGGAGCCCGTTTCCCCAGCTATGAAAGGGTATAAGAAAGAACCAAGCACTTTAGAGGCTGTTCTGATGGCGCTATGCCTGGACTTAACACAAAACTTGGCATGTAGAAAACACTCAAACAGAAGCCGTGGTTGCTGTTGTTTCTGAGGGAAGGATGAGACTAGTAAGTGCTCAATAGTTGTTCATTGTTTGGTTATTATTAATTGGGAGCTGCCGTGTGGCAGGAGAGGCGTGGTGCCAGGCAGTACAGTGCCATTTCCTCCTCCCAGTGGCTCTGTGTGTGAGGCCAGGTATCATTTGTTCTGGTTTGCAGATTAGGAAGCCGAAGCCCAGAGAGCTTGAGTAACTTGGTGCAAGTCACAAAGATAGTGAAAGGCAGAGCTAGGGTTGAATCAGGTCTTCCTGCTTAAGTTTCTAACCATCCAGACTGGGCCATGGTTCTGACCACACCTGCCTGCAAGGCCTGGGTGAGGGTAGGGTGGCGGCCTGATAACACGGTGCCTCTGGGAGGTGATACAATGCAGGGCCAGGTCGTGGAGGTGGAGGACAGGCAGGGGCAGAGGCCTCAAGGCAGAGTCTTGAGTTGCAGAGGGACATCGAGCCCCAGAGAAGGAGCAGGGCCAGGGTCCACAAGGATCTGGACACCCAGCAATCCCGAACTGAGCCTCAAAGGGACAAGGGCTGTCTCCCCCGTGCCCAGTACAGTGCTGACCCCTAGCAGTGCTCCTTGAAGACACAGCAGTCACACGAATGAGTTGATGGATTCGCAGATTGATTAATATTTCGAAGGCAGCAAATGATTTGGAATTGGTGGACAGGATGTGTTGGAGTGGGAGAGAGATTTGCACTTCTGGGCTTTTCCCCTTTAAAAAGGGAGCAGTTCAAAACAGAAGAACAACAGGAATGTTTCCCTTGGAGCGCAGCCAGCGCACACAATGCCTCCTTTTCTTCCCAGGGCAGGAGCCGTTAGGGGCCCAGGCCCTCGGCGGGTGTGTGCAGCCCGGAGCCTGCCCGACATACTTACACACTTGTGCTCTGGAACACAGAGCCCCCTGCCTGCCAAGCCCAACACAAAGGCCTCCTTCAGCACAGCCCCTGCTAGGTATGGTGTCAGTGGCCGCTGATTTTGAAAGTCCCCCCTCCAGGGCTACAGTGAGGCTCTTGTGGCGGTGTGTCCCCACTACTGTGTGGAAAGAGGAAACAGTGATGCTTTCTCAACCATCCAGTCTCCTTCTCAGGCCATGAGGCAAGGAGTTAAACAGCCCAGCAGCTTGAGAGAAAGCAAGGGAGCTTCCTGTTCAAAGATCAGCCATTCATCAGAAACTATTGTTCATGCTCAGGGCTAGGTTCTGTGGATTCGTGGATGATGAAGACAGGGGATAAAGCCCCTTTAAGGAACTCATGGTTCAAAACAGGAGGTAGAGACCTAAACAAGGACACATGGTGTCATAGGGGTGGGCAAAGGCATGATAGAAGACCACGAAAGCATCACAGTGTGGTATCTGAGCTGGGCTTTGAAGGATGCACAGAAGTTCACTAGGCAGGCTGGGTAAAGCAGTCCTCTAGCCAAGAGATGAAAACAGGTACAGTGGGCTTGAGGAATGACCAGTGCACCAGGCCTAGCATGCAGGGTGGGGGGCCCAGGAGGGAGAAGGCAGGAGCTGGAAGTCAGCTCATTTTATTCTATAGAGTAGGAAACCCACAAAGGTTCTTCAGCAGGAGAGGAACCAGATGAAGGCTGGGTTTGGGATACAGCTCTGGCTGCAATGAGGGAGTGTGTGTGTCCCAAGGGCCTGGCTCATCAGTAGACAGTAAGTATTTATGGACTGATTTCGAGAGGGAAGAGAGAGTCGCAAATCTGACGAGAAGTCTGGCCAGACAATGCTTTTCACTAACGGCTCCTTTTATGTATTTTTTTTTTCTTTTAAAAGAACAGCAGTTTTTCTTCTCCTTTATTGAACCATCACCAATGGTTCAATAATCTGAGATTGCAGGCATAATTACATAATGTCTTATACTGCTGGTAGTTTCCTGAATGTTGGCTTGTTTTCCGGAGTAATTTTGTCAGCTCCTTGACAGCTGGGGCAATGCCTCCTGTGCTCTCTCTGCATTGCCCACAGCATCTATCACGTGCTGAGCATACAGTAGGCCCCAGGTAAGCAGAAACATGAAACAGATTCATGGAGCCTAAGAGCAGGACAGGCTCTTGCAATTAACTTGTGCAACTCTCTCATTTTACAGATGGGGAGCCTGAGACCCAAGAAAGGGAAACATATGTCCTGTTGGAAGATGTGTTCACATTCCTACTTCTAGGCTCTGGCATTTCATGGTGGGGACCTGGGCTCAGTGAAGGCTTTCAAGTGCTGACACTGAGGGTCAAGGCACAGACTCTGAAATAAACCGGCGATGAGCCTGGGTAACAGCAGGGTATATAGAACACCAACACGCAAACAATACAGGCACAGAAGGTTGTGTTCATGTACATACACAATACATATTCAATTCTGAAAAGAGCATAGCCTGGTACAGGAACTGCTAGAGGCAAGAGAGCATAATAGGAAGGTGGGCTTTGGAGAAAGGCAGGCTTGAGTCCGAATCCCAGCTCTGCCGCTTACCAGCATATGTTTAGCAAATTCCCTAAACTCTGCCAGCCCCAGTGTCCACGTACATAAAACAGAAAAAAACACAACTTCTTCCTTACAGGGTTGAACAGATGAATTTGTTCATCATATACTTCAGTATAGCAAATGCTTACCATAGGGCCTATAATGGGAATTGAAAAGTGATGAACTAGAGAGAAAGTAAGAAAAGGGCAGGACTTGGCCACCAATGGGATTCACTGATTATAACCTTTGGTTACTAAACACTTATGGTAAGTCCCCTACATACGAACAAGTTCCATTCCAAGAGCACGTTTGGAAGTCCAATTTGTTCGTTAAGTCCAACAAAGTTAGCCTAGGTACCCAACTAACACAATTGGCTGTATAGTACTGTACTGTAATAGGTTTATAATACTTTTCACAAAAATAATACATAAAAAACAAACAAACAAACAAAAAAGAAAACACTTTTAATTTTACAGTACAGTACCTTGAAAAGTACAGTAGTACAGTACAACGGCTGGCATCCAGGGGCATGTTTGCACCTTTGAAAGTTCACCACTTGAAGGTTCGTGTGTAGGGGACTTTCTGTACTTTAGTTCAGGCACTGGATTTGGGAGAAGGAAGTGTCAAAAACTGCAGGGTTTCAGACCTGGGTATCTAGAGAGTGGCGGGAACCACAGCCGAGTTAGGGAGGTCAGGAGGGAGAAGAGATCTGAGAGTAGGAGACTGGACTGTTAGTGTCCTCGGGCACGAGTGTGCCTGCCTAGGGGTTCACCCACAGAGAGGGGTTTATCCTGTGAGGGTGGCCCAGCAGACAGTAGAAAAGGTGGGCCTGGGGCAGAGGAGAAGCCTGAAGACGAGAGTGTAGATTCTAGAGTCATCTAGAGTCATGCAGAGGTGAGGGGGGTTGTGAGAAGCTAGAGCGACATTAGAGGAGTGTGGGGAAAGTCACAGCGGGGAGCGGGGGGCGGGGAAGAAGAACCAGTGTGGCTCGCAGCCCAGAAATCCAAAGGAGGGTGAGTGGAGAAAACCAGTGAGCACAGTGTCAGTAGCGCAGGGGGAAGATGCCTGGGGTTGACAAGAGGGTAGAGGCAACAGGTGGGGCTACTCTTCGATACTTCAGTGGAATTCAGGAGAGAGATGGGCAGCCGCTCAAGGGAGGGATAAGGTGAACTGCTAGGACAGGGAGTGTGTTTGCAGGCCAAGGGGAGAAGCCAGGGGAGAGGGATGGACTGAGACACCAGAAAGAGAAGGGGACATAAGAGTCAACATTTACGCCAGGCTCTGTGTTAAAACATGCCACGAAACTGAATTTCACCTTCGCCACCACCATAGGCACTAGGCGATCTTCTGAGTCATATTAGTCGTATTTTGCGATGAAGAAACCAGGCACAGAGCACTTAAACAACTTACCCAGGTTAGCAGTAGGCAGACCTGAGATTTGAAGGATCTGAAGCCAGAGCTTCATGGCCAGTTTGAAGCAGAGTGTTTCTGGAGGTGGGAAGGGAAGGTTTTTAAGGCTCTGGCCAGGGAGAGAAGAGCACAGATGAAGAGAAACGGCGAGGTGGAGATGAAAGCATTCAAGCCACATGACCTCCACCTTTTCAGTAAGGGAGGAACTGCCCCCGTGCTGAGAACGAGGACGTGTGGATGGATTTGAGAGCTCAAGGGAGCAGGTGAGGTTTGCAACAGTCAGCGAGGGGGATGAGAGACAACTGAGACAAACGTGAGGGTGACAAGTAGCAGCTGAGGTCAAAGGGCATGGATTTAAAATGAATCCAGCAGTCCCAAGGCAGGATCAGAGAAAGGGCACAGTAGAGTTAAATATAGGATTGGGGTTTACAAAAGTCAAAGGTGTCAAGGGGGAAGACGGGAGAGGGCAAGGGAGGACACAAATAGTGTGGGTGGTGGCACAGTGGGCGAGGGGAATATTTTCAGCATCATGTCACCCATGACAACAAGCACAAAGGTGAGGACAGGGCAAGTAGCCACGATGTGCTGTAACCAAGGTCTGCTGATGGGCCGTCCCGCCCAAAGACACCCTGATCACAAAGGGGCCCAGAAGCACTCCATTACCCATCCCCAAATAAGCCTTCTCGGTTTAACAGTGAACGAAGCCTCATAACTACACTGGCCAAAACCATCGCCACAAACTATTCAACACATGTGGCTACTGAGCATTTGAAATGCGGCTCGTCTGAATTAAAATGTGCTGTGAGTGTAAAATGTGCAATGGATTTCGAAGACTTACGATGAGAAAACCAATGGAAAAATATCTCATTCATTTTTTTGTTAAAATGTTAAAATAATGATAAATTGGGTTAAATAAAAATATATTATTAATGTCACCCGTTTCCTTTTTATTTTATTTAATGTGCTGCTAGAACGTTTTAAATGTGACCCGCGTTACGTTTCTATTGAGAAGAGCTGGTCTGTAAGGCTACTGTGATATTACACGTGTGCTAGATAAATGTATCCTGCCAGCAGCTCATTAAAGCAAATAAGGTTATCTGAATAGCTCTCTCAGCTGTTCTCTGAGAGAATGGGAAACAGAACTGATAAGTTTTGATTTGTTGGATGTGGAAATAGAGGGCCAGGGAGATGTGACCTGAATTAGGAAAGGGTTCCTCTGTGGGGTATGGGAGAGGATTTTACAGCATGCTACTAATTGAGGCAAAAAAAGGGCCGAACCTTCAAAATGAGACCAAATGTTGGAAAAGCCCACAAACCTGCCAGTGACCACAAAGGCCAGCCTCCCTTTTGGTGTCCAAGCTCTGCACCAGGCCATTCTCAACCTCCCCAGCTCCCGGCTGCCCCCTCCACTGACCTTGGGGTGACCTCCAAACCCGTCCCCTTCGTCTGCTCTCACCAGTCTCTCCCAGCACCCTAAGCCCTACAACCTCACGCATTCCAAACAGTCTTCCCCACTGGCCAGAACGAGGGGCCCTCCTGTAGCCCTCCCTTTCAGGAGCTTCCTGCCAACAATCAGAAAAGGAGGCAACATGATACAGCACGACTAGCATGGCTTGTGAGCCAAGAAATCCAGATCTGTCCGAGTTTTGCTGTGAGCTTGACTCTTTTCACAGCTCCTCTGGGCCTCAGCTGCTTCATCTGTCATATTATAATGGACCTAAATCTATTGACTTGTTGGAGGGTTCAATGAGATATTGGAGTAAGAGGTCTTTGTTAAAGACGTGTTACACAAATGAAAGAGAACATGGTACTCTAGCACCAGAAGGGGAAGGAGAGAAGTGGAAAAGGGAAGGTCCTAGCAGGAGGGGATGCCATTTGCGAAGATGAGGTATGAATCCCCCCTTGTACTAAGAGGGGCAGATTTTCCCCACTGGCAAGAGGGCGCCTCTACGAAGGGCAGGCACAGGTCACAGCCTTTCTATCAGACATACCTTCCTGCTCACATACCTGACTTCAGGAATTTTCCTGCAGCTGAATAAATAAACGTGAGTCCGGAGAAAATGTCCTAAACAAAACCGAATGCATCTGTTAATGAACTGCTCGAGATTTTAATGATACTCAGCACTGAAAAGAGGGTTTTAAACTCCATTGAGAAAAGCTGTAATTTGCCCCAGATTCACCCTCACCCCCCAACCCCCCACCACTCCTCTCCCAACGGGATGAAGGGTGGAGAATGAAGAATCCAAGGAGTGAAAGACATTTTCTCGATGGTATAATGGGCTCTGATCACCCGATATCCAATAAGCTGTGCTGAGTACATTTGCATTCTATTTAACCCTAATTCTAACGAAGGAAGAATTATCCCCATTTTACAGAGGAGAGTACTTGAGGCTAGGAAGAGAGCAGGGAGAGCTCAAAACTAGCCCTTTCTATCCAGCAGTCTTTTTCATTGTACTCTCCTTACATAGGCCCAGAGGTGATGTAATGACCTGTAATATGTGCAAGATAGAGGATTAGGAGAAAAACATAGCGGAACAGTATGCAAAACCTCATTTTTATTAAAAAATTTCTATCCAGATATATATGTGAGCGTACACCTAGGTCTATGCAAGGATATAGCTATATCTCATTTAGGTATAGTGCCAAGTCTAGAACAATACACTCCAAACTCTCCCATATGCCCTAAACACCAATTCTTGACAGTTTGTGGGGTTTACTCCTTCATACATTCTTATATTATTCTGAATGTTTGCTACTAACTGGTATAATATTTTAAATAATTAATTTAAAATTTCCCAGTCGGGTTTATTGAGCCTTTCAAACTACAAAGACCAGCCACTCACATACACACACACTCCAAAAATTATTCAAAAAATAGAAGAACTTTTCTCCTTACCATTATTTTCCTTATCAATTAAAAAAACCACACAAATTTCACCTTGTCCTTCAAGAGTCCAATTTTTTTTTTTTTTTTTTTTTTTTTTTTTTTTTTTTTTTTGCAGTACGCGGGCCTCTCACTGTTGTGGCCTCTCCCGTTGCGGAGCACAGGTTCCGGACGCGCAGGCTCAGCGGCCATGGCTCACGGGCCCAGCCGATCCGCGGCATGTGGGATCTTCCCAGACCGGGGCACGAACCCGTGTCCCCTGCATCGGCAGGCGGACTCTCAGCCACTGCGCCACCAGGGAAGCCCAAGAGTCCAATTTTTTAAGCTTAAAAGTCAATAAAATAGGTAGCAAATGTCTTACAATGCAATAAATATTTTTATTTATAAAATAAATAAAAAGGACAGGTGTTTCGGTGTCCTTCCCCAGCAGACAGCAGACGTCACGGCTGAGAGGAGCGGGCACAATGACTCACCACAGGGCCCCGCCATCTTATCCTCATCTTTCCAGGTGTCCACTCCCACCCTTCACTTCTTAGAGTTTCCATCTCAAACCATCATGCATCAAGCATCCCATTTTCTCCCCCTAACTGCTACTCCCCGGTTAAAATTTACCCAAGGAGTAGTAAAATTCATCCCCTAATCTAATAAAGGAACTACAATGTTAATGGCTTCGAATTTTCTTTCTGCTTCCTTGTAATGTATTAGCATTTTATTAGGAGCTTTCTGAACATAACTGTATTAACTCGAGAGTGATTTGAACAGTGGAGAAGTCAAGCTAATTCGCCAGTGGGAGATGCAACCTGTGACTGTGGGCTACAGTGACATCCTGAATGTCTACCACTCACCTTCCAGCCAGCTGTTGCCATGTGGGGATTAATTCAAGGCTAGTATTGCCAGACCTGATTTTTTTCAAAAGAAGCCAGGAATGTGGATTTATGTAAAATCTGATCTTTTAATGTCGACTTAATTCTTTTTGTTTTTTAACACTGCGCAGGTCCAATAAACCCACATGCACACCAAATGTTGCCCGTGTGCCCACCAGTTAGGCATCGAAGTGGTCTCAGCCCACCTTTCCAGCCTCACCCCCAGCTCCTCTGGCCCTGACAAATGCAGCCACACCTCGCTTTGCCTTTGCTCACTGTACCAGCCCCTTAAGATGCCCTTTTCTGTCTTCTCTACCAGAGTCTTTCCCACCCTTCCAGGATCTTCTTAAATTGTGCCAACAATTCCTAATTCTCAATATCAATCTCAATTAGTATTGCTCATCCTCCAAAAAGCTATAACCTGCCATCGTATTTCCGTTGACTCCAGCACTTTGCACGTTCTGCCTCTCATTGCCATTATTTCCACATGGTTAAATCTTTCTGGTAAAAAATAAAATACATTGGAAAAAAGGAAGGAAGGATTGTGTGTATGTGTGTGTGTGATAGCTATGACTTTGGTCCTATTCTCACTTTACAGGAGAGATAACCAAAACTCAGTGAATAAGTGATCTTCTTGAGCTTTCTGTATATCCTCTAGCTGTGCAGCTTCTGGACTTCCTTCTGCTCCCGCTACCCAGGATCCTACTCCTTCCTTCTCCAACCGGTAACTCCTGCTCAGCCCTCAAGATGCCTTACCTACCAGTGTCTTCCCCTTCTCTACACACCAATCAGGATGGGTTTCCCTCCCCCACATTCTGTGTTCCCACAGCACCCTGTAAGGACACCTGTCAGCACACTCATCAAACTATCCTGTCATTAGCTATCTGATTCTTGTCTCTGTTGAGCTGAAAGCTCCTTATCTAGCCTGGTACCTGGCCCAGAGCAAGTGATCAGTCAGTATTTATTGGATGGCAGGAGGGAAGGGAGGGAAGGAATGATGCAGGGAAGGAGGAAAGAGGGAAAGAGAGGAAAAAGGATAGTAACAGCCCACAGGCAATCAACGAACGTGAGGTATAATGAACTGCAGGGCTCCAAGCCCCGCTTCTGGGGTGAAAATGACGCTGGCCCTTTTGTGCTCCACCCCAAAGCAGATGACTGGGAAGACTCCCATTGCACCCCCTTCTTCTCCACCCCCAGAGTCGGGCAGGCAGGTGGCAGGTTGCTGCTTGGCTTCGGGGTGCCAGGAACCAGCATTCACCTCCACTCTTTGTTCCAGGCCTCCAGCTCCAGGGAATGTGATTTTCTGCATTAGTCAGGCTCTGCTTTGGAAGGATAACGATGGATGATGGTGGGGCTGAGTCTTCCCCAGAGGCTCCTCACCACTACTCGACCAACGTCAAGCTAGGGAGGGAGGCCAAGGACACCATTCCTACAGGGAATTCAGAACCTCAGAGAACTCACCTAGAAGGCAAACGATCTGGGGAAGGGTCACAGGATCCAACCTCTCCAAGGGCTGGGGCAGGATTCCCAGGTCCCCTCCCACCCAGACTCGACATCCAAGCAGCTGGGGCAGAGGAAGCAGGGTTCCCCTCATTTCCCCTTTCTCCTCCCTCCTCATCCCCTATTTCCTCCCTGGGACCCACCCAGAACCTCCCCCCAACTCCCCAAGGGCTTTCGATCCCCACCTCCAGGTTAACTCAGAATAGCAGGCTCTCTGTGAGCGCCTTGGGCAGGCCCGGCATCCACAGTCAGCCCTTTAGGCTCAGTAAACCCTCAATAAACCAATAAGGTTGGATCTTTTACCCTATTTTAAAAGTAAGAAGATGAAGGTCAAAACCATCTTATAATTAGAAAGGAAAAAAAAAATCTTAAAACAAAAGGAGACGACATTAAAACAAAATACTTAAAAAAACAAACTAAGAAGACCCAGAACTTCAGCTAGAGAACTGACCAAACAATCCTGCAGTTTTAAAAAGAAAAAAAAAGCTAATTTTATTGACTACTTATTATGTGTCCAGCGCTTCATGTGCACTATCTCATTTCGTCCTCGGGGTAACCCCGTAATGCAGTCTCTTATTATCTCCATTTTACAGATAAGAAACTGAGGGCCAGGGAGGTGGTGTGACTTAACCAAAGCCCAGACATTCTTCTCTTCCAAGCGGCCACAGTACTGGGGTAACAGGTTACCGTGTGGGGTAACATATTTGCATTTTAACAATAGCTCTCTGGAGAAGACAAAGTAATCCAAAGGAATGAAATGACTCTAATGCCAGGAATTTCAGGCCTCGGCTCTCCCTGTGGGCAGAGTTCTTAGGGCAAGAACCTCTGGCACCACCGGGCATCACCCGAAGGTGGCCACCCACGGGCCCGGCTAACACAGGGCTCCATTCAGCAGCTGGCAAAGCCCAGGGCATGGGGTTAGAATGAGAGAGAAGAGTGGGTCAGAAGGCTAGCCCCGAGGCAGGCACAAGAGCGGAGCCAGCGAGCAACTGCGGAAGCACGTGATTCCAGGTGCTCCACGTATGTCCCCTGACGCAAAAGTATCAGCCTGCTTACCAGTGTGGAAGAGGCACTCCCAGCATTAGTGTCAGGGCCAGGCAGTGTGCTCGTGCAAGAGGCCTGGGTTCCCGTTCCAGCTCAGTTACCTACTCCCAGGCCACCAGGACCTGCCACCTATCCTCAGTATACTCATCTGTGAGACTGGAGAAGGCGCCCATGTCTAGGTAACCAGTGAGGTTTCCTAGAGACAAACTCTAGGTGATGGGACCCAGAATGGGTGCCAAGGATGGGCAATGGGGGCCTGAAAGGACACTGTTCATTGGCTTTTATCAAGGCTCTACTGAAAAGCACTCCACACCAGATGCTGCACTAAGCACGGGGGATAAGGACGGGAGCTTATACCCAAGAGAGGACAGCCTCCCGAGTAACGCTCATGAGTCCTCCACTAAGAGGAGTGATGCCTGCTGCCCACGGGCCGGGTTTGCAGGGGGTTCAGGGAAGCCCTCCCAGAGCAGTCCGTGTGTGTGAAGAAGATGGGGACGATGACTCTCTGTAAGCAAAGAGTGGAGGCACTTATCCAAAACAAAGCACTAGAGAGAGGACATGCAAATTTAGGAAGGGCGCGTCATTACCTCTGGAGGTAACGGGCATGGTCAGAGCCAGGTGACAGAGCCGGAGTTAGGACCCCATCCTGCCTGACCCCACAGCTTTCGCTCTTAATTTTTATCCTGTCCTCACTCCTGCAGCATGTGTGCCTGTGAGTGGATTCAGGGTGGAGAGGGGAAGGAAGGAGGTGTGAGAACAGGCAGAAAGGCTGGAGAGAAGGGTGGGGAAGACAGGAATGGATAGTAAGCACTTTCTTACCAAAACAAATTGGCAGCCATAGTTTTTCTAGACAGACTCTCCTGTGGTTGCCTATCGTGGTTTTTAAGAGCACGGGGTTCTGGGATCAGGCAGGTCTGGGCTGAGGCCCTGGCTGCACCATCTAATACCTCTGTGACCTAGAGCAAGTATTTAACCTCTTAGAGCCTCACTTTACTCACCAATACAATGGGAATGATAGCAATTATCCCTTACTGGGTACTCGGTAAAGATTATATCACTGCTACATTTAAAGGGCTCGGCTTAGTGTCTGCCACATGGTAAGAATTCAATAAAAGATAGCAAAAAACCAACCCCTATTTTAATGCTGCTCCGGGGGGGCTCTCATCTCTCCAGGCATCCTCCTCAAAATCAACATCTGGCCAGTTCTCCCACATCCTCACTGACTCCCTCCCTCCTCCGTTCAGCCTCCTTTTCATTCCCGCCATTTCAGAACCCACTTCAAAGCTATTTTTCCCTGTGGTTCTCTTCCCTCCTAGGATTCTAGCTTGCATTTGATCAAGTGATTCATCACGTAATCTACACAAGCTCTTTAACCTCTCAAGAACATAACTGCCTATTCTGTGGCTGTTTCGATGGACTGGATTGCATGGGATTGGCAATCAACGCAGAAGCTGATGGGTTTGCAGGCTGATAGGAGTTACCGAACCAGTTGCCCGTGTGTGCCCGTAATTTGTAAATTTACTTCTCGATATATATTAAAACCTTCTACCCAAACTACAAATTATGTGCTTTTGCAAATTTGCCAAACTATTAAATGAAATTTACTACTGCTCAAGAATGTCTTGCACTAATTGGACAGAGATAGATGGGTATATGAAAGATTAGGGCGAGGGACGGTGGGAAATTGGGAACTAAAGCTCACTGACTTTCGGGGGGGAGGTCTTAACCCTTTTTGTGCCATGGACCTCTTTAGCAGACTGATTAAGTCTATGGACCTTTTCTCAGAACGTTTTAAAATATATAAAATAAAGTACATAGCTTGACTACAAAGAAAACCAATTACATTGAAATATAATTATTACTTTTTCAAATGAGTGTGTAATATAGTAGTATATGTTCCTTATTAATGCATTAAATAATAAGCTCTAGCAGCAGGTATAATAACTGCTGTAATTTCAAAGCTGTGATGGGCATAAATCATGTTCCAGATATATGCAGCAACTGAAATTTGATATGAAAATATCTGTGATTTCTACTGGTGACAATGTCACAGATACTGCAAATACACTGTGGTTTGTTGCCTACATTCATAATCGAAGAAAACGCTAAATAAAGATGTTATTATTTTCCCCACCCAAGTTCACAGACTCCTCTGAATTCTACCTATGAGCCCCCTGGGGCTGTTAACCCCCAAGTTAAGAATCTCTGTTTGATCCTTCATAACTCAGTAAGCACCTGAGTAAGCACTGAGCAGATTCCTGAACTCCAGCTCACTTTCATCTCTTTCTCAAGGAATCTCCACCCTCAGCCCTTCCTGCCTAAGAAGGTCAAGTTCTGCACATATGACCCTCCTCTGGCCTCCCTTCCTATCTGGTTAGCCAAAGCTGACCAGAGACTGACCTGGAGAGAAAACCTCAGCTTCTAGAGAACCAAGCTCAGACAATAGGATCCTCTCTGGAACTTGAACTCAGAGACAAAGGAGAGTGTGATAGTACAGTGAGGTGGCGGGGAAGGGGGGGGGGCGGGCACAGGTGCTGAGTTGAGCCAATGGTACTCAACGTGAAGACCAGTGACCACTTGCACCGGTGGAATATCCTCGGACTCAGAACGCTCTCCCTGCCGCCTCAAGGATGCCTGGCCTCCTTCCAGGCCTCTGCTTAGATATCAATACTGCATTTTATAGCTCCTCACTCGCTTCATTAGAGCCAGCTTAAGGGAGTCTCTGTTTTCTGTATCAGAAGAACCCTGAGTCAGTATTACCAACAGCATGTACAGGTGAGGAACCTGAACTTCTTCGGTCAACATGAATCACTTGCCCCGGCCCACAGGGCTAGTAATCCTTCTTTGAGGAAGAGAGGAGTGATGACCTTTATTATTTATTTATTTAAAAATCATACAAATGGGGCTTCCCTGGTGGCGCAGTGGTTGAGAGTGCACCTGCCGATGCAGGGGACACGGGTTCGTGCCCCGGTCCGGGAAGATCCCACGTGCCGCAGAGCGGCTGGGCCCGTGAGCCATGGCCGCTGAGCCTGCGCGTCCGGAGCCTGTGCTCCGCAACGGGAGAGGCCACAACAGTGAGAGGCCCGCGTACCGCAAAAAA
Organism: Lagenorhynchus albirostris; assembly: GCF_949774975.1. Lineage (NCBI taxonomy): Eukaryota > Metazoa > Chordata > Mammalia > Artiodactyla > Delphinidae > Lagenorhynchus > Lagenorhynchus albirostris. Next base: position 133,208,805 of record NC_083096.1, on the reverse strand, counting down.
AAAAAAAAAAAAATCATACAAATGATACATGAAAACGATCTCTTAAAACACTTAACCAATTACTAATGAAATGGCCCCCTGCTACACACTTGGTATCGCACCTAAGAAGTGTAGACCATGATCATACTAGGCTCTACTCAGCCGCTACCCAACGTGACGTTCCTTGTCTTTTAAACCTTTCCCCAACTGTAGGATGGCCACATTTTTCAAGGCGGATGGGAGTGGGGTGGTAAGGACCAGCCGATGAACACAGCACTTGGAAACACTCAGCCCTGATGTCTGGTGCCCTGCTATGAAAATCAAAATTGATTTCACTGAGAGCCAGCATCTCTGGCTTCTGGGCAGAAACCAGGCTGTGGAGGAGAACCAGCACCGAAGGCTGGAGCAAATTCTTCCCAAAGCCATATTTCTCTCCCCGCTGTCCCTTGACGTCAGAGCAACAAACACCTCCAGCCAATAAAGTTTATTTACTTTGGAGAAAATATCGGAAGGGGGGAGGGAATCAGGGTTTGTGTCTTCTTCCACAATGCCTGTGTCCCCAGAAAGTTAAGTGAGGGGCAAGGCCCAGGCCCCAGAGCCCCGACAAGACAGTGAAGCGTTCCTTTTGAAAACAGACTTCTTTCCCTTGGAGAAGGAAACTTCAGCCAGCTTCTTCAGACACCACCAATCTATAACTGCCTGCATATCACATTAACCATCTACTTGAGATCTTAGGGCAGCATTTATTTTATCAGGGAAACTGCGACAAGCCTATTTTTACTGGAAGGGCCCCTCTTCTTTCCTTTAATCCTACTTTGAAATATTATCCATGTAGCCTGGAAACTTCACAGAAAGGTCTATTAGAAGCCTCTTAGTCTAAACTCTGGGTCTGGAAGATTAGCATTCTGAAGCACAGAGAGGTTAGCAGTCCAGCTGTTAATCACACAGCTAGTTAGCAGTAGATCTAGGCTCCAATCCCGTGATGCCCTGGCTTCCAAGCCCGGGCCTCTTCCCACATAGTCTACTACAGAATAGCACCAAGTGGCCAGCTGTCTGATCCCCAGAGACAGAGAGCTCTGTCAATCCCAGTTTTATCATTTATTAGTTCCATATCCCCAGGCAAATCACTTAACCTCTCTGAGCCTCATTTTTGTCATCTGTACATCTGAGATTATGATTGTAACTATCTCTAGGATTACTGCACGCATGAAATGTGCCAGGTTTGACACACACGGACCCTGTTATTATATTGTACTGCTCCTGCTTCACATACTGAAGTGAATGGATCTGCCATGTGAAATGTGATAACTGCATCTGCACAGCTGCCCAGAGATAAGCAAGAAAAGATGGTTATCAAACCCATTTTACAGTTAGGAAAATTTAGTCCCCCGCAAAGATGACATAACTTGCGTGAGATCAGAGTTTTAAAACTGAGCACATTCTTAGCTGCCCTAACTGTCCTCCCTAGCACACCATCCGAGGAATGGGTTGACTTAGAAGTAAAGGTTACCTCTTTCCCCACCCTCCACAGAGCAAAACCGTCTATCTCTGGCTCACACTCCACGACCCTTCCTTATCAACTGGAATCAGCACAGTGCCTGGCACAAAGAAGAGACACGATGCAGTTTTGATGAATGAGTGAATTACTGTATCATTGAAGATCCTGATCTGCAGATAAGCTGGGCACTGCGTGGGCCCAGCTGCCTGAAGCATGCGTCTCGTTGCAGAAAGCTGGAGGCAGGCACGCAAGAGCTCCAGGAGTGGCGAGCGAGAACCCCATTCTCTCCATGCCTTCCCATAGCCTGCTGTACGGGGAGGAAGACTTTGACAAGACCGAGAGCTAGGCCCCTGGCCTCAAGGGTCCCATCCAGAGCGTTTCCAAACCTAGCCCACATGGCTCAATCCAGGGCCCACAAGACAACTGTGAAGCACACGTGACCCTCCTCCAGCTAAAACAGATGTAATAGCATTGCAGGCAAGGGGCAGTGAACAGGCCAGGGAGATGGCCCATCTGTCTTCCTAATTGTCAACTCTGCCCATAACAAAATTTGTCTCCCTGTCACACCTTAGGCTGCTACTGAACTGAAGCAAAACCAAGATATCCATCTTCCAGCCACGAGCAGCAGCCTTCACAAAGTGCGAGGGACAGAAAGAGGCTGTTTGACTAGGAGAAGCAGAGAGAGCTGGAAGGAGCCCTGGCCTGAGAGTCAGGAGCTGGGGTGGGGAGAGGGTGTGTCTGTGTGTTGCAGGGGTTATTGGGCAGTTACTGCACCTCACTGGGCCTCTGTTTCCTATAAAATTAAAGTCCAAAGTTCTAGAAAGTAGGGTCAATGGGGGAAGAGGAGGGCTGTGAATCATGTGACATTGTATGCAAAATATTTTAGGTTATATGCATTTGGAAGAGAGTATCCATAATTTTCATCAGAATCTCAAAGATATACGTAACACTCCCCCCCCATAAAAAAGTTAAAAAATACTAGACTAGATGGTTTTCTAGTCTAGTAAGCATTTACTGAGCACCTTCTATGTCCTTCTCTGTGTTAGGTACATGATAGGAGAGTCCTGCCTTTATGAAGCTCAGGTGCATTTTATGCTCGCTGTGATAGAAGCCTGTCAGGGGAGCTTCAGAAACAAAGAAGAGGGAGCATTTGACTCTCTGGTCAGGAAAGGCCTTCGGGGTCGTGGGGGAACCTTACGTTAAATGTTGATGTTGAAAGCTGAGTGCGCATTCACTGGGTGAACAAGGAGGAAGTGTATTTTAGAGAAAGGGCAGCATGTGCAAAGGCAGCAAGTGTTCCAGGAACATCCTGAAGGGCAATTGTGAGTAGAACATAGGAGATGCTCACTGGGGGCAGCGGGGGGAAGAAGCCAGAAATGAGGCTGGAAAGGCAAGCAGGGCCCAGATTAGGAAATGCCATGCAAGCCACCCTAAAAAGTATTCCGTTGTAGGCAATGAGTTCATTCTAGTTTTAAAAGCCTAGGGTGAACCACCACGCCCAGCATGAATCTTTCTGATTTCTGGCAGAAGCCTTGGTCAGTCATGAACACAGTGGGCAACAGGGAACAACTGGAGGAAAGAACTGCTGCCTCTTGGCGCCCTGAGTGGACATGGGCTGTCTGCAAAGGTGCCAGTAGTAAGTGCGTGCATGGGGCGGGTGAGTCCCGCACCAGCATGTTAGTCTCTCCTTCTTCTCTCCCAGCCAGGGGGACTCCAACTGCCCGTGATTATGGATGAGAAAGGAAGGTACTGATTGGCCCAGGTGATGGGATGCAGAAGTAAGGCACATGCCCATTTGGGCCCCTGGTCATCACTTGGTAAACAGTCTTTCAGTCCCTCCAAAGGACTCTGCTACTTGCCTCAGGGCCCTCTCACATGCCGTTCCTTCTGCCAAGAAGACTCTTTCTGCCCTATTGAACTAGTTACTTCTTATCAGCCTTCCGACTAAGCGACTACTGTATGTATCACAGATTCTCATAGCACCTTATCCTTTCCTTTCAAGCAATTCAGCACTGTTTGTAATTCTATATTTATTTGAGTGAGTTGATTCAAGTCACTCTTGGCCACTAGACTGCAAGCTCCACGAGGCCAGACAGTGCCAGTTTTGTTCATATCTGTATCCCACTCCCTCGCCTGGTGCCTGGCGCAGAGCAAGTATTTGTTGATTGAATGAAAGTCTGGTGTGGACCCTGAGCCATTCCCCATTCTCACTGCCCATTAACATTCCCCATAACTCAACTCACATTACGGTCCAGTGAGGAGGAGGTTTGGACATGCGCGGGAGGGTTGGACTTGAAAAGGCAATATCAGAGTGAACTCTGCCTTTATTCCAAATGTAGCTCTGTGTTCTCCTGTGTCCTGTTTTGAAAGGCTCTAAGGGAACCCACATTTGGTTTACCCAGGCAAGTCCTTGGGAATCGTGTTCAGGATGCTTTCTCCCCAAGCCTCAACCGGGTCACCGGCTGCATCTGGTCCTCCCCTGACCCTACTTGGTCAATAGGACTTTGCCCAGGCTTCGCGGGGTCATCCTCAGAAAGGAGGAGGAGCCTCCATCTCCTTCTCCTGGAAAATACCTCCTCCCGGCCTTCCAAGCCCAAACCCTAGGGCGCCTGGGAACCAAAACCACTGGTTCCTGCAGTCCTGGCAGATGCTCAGGGCAAGTGCAAATGCAGACCTGGTGTAGGGACCATGGGGCTCGACTTTCCAAATCCCATGCTAAGTAACTGGCCACTCTGCAGGGACAAAGTACTTGGGGTCAAAAGTTTGACCTTAAGGGAGAGATGACAGGGAGGGAATCTCACCAGTGGCCTGCGTGCTCAGCAAAAGCGCCCTCGGCGGGGGCGGCCGCCAGCACATCCGGCCCCCCTAGAGGCCCCCTTGCCTCCACCCAAGGTCGTGGTCCAACAGGAGCGCTGGAAAGTTCAGCCAGGGGCCGAGGGGTACCCGAGTAGGAATCGGGGGCCGGCTTTTGCGGAAGAAGGGAGACTAGGAGCTCGATTCCTGGTAGTCCTGGGAGCCGGCGGCAGGGTGCCCCAGTCCCGCAAGCTGCATCCCGGACCGCAGCGCCGGGCTCGGAGGCTCTGGGCTCGGAGGCGCTGGGCGGGGGCTGCACCATCCGAGCCGCAAGGACAACGCGGCCTCCCCGCTCCCCAATATCCTCCGTCCCCGGCACTAGGGCGCGGGGAGCGGGTGGGGCGGAAGGCGAGTGGCGCCCGCCCTTGGGCAGCCCCCTCCCCGCGCGGGCTCGGACCCCGGTGGGGGGCAGGGGGCGCCAAGTCGGCCCAGGCTGCCGCAGCCTCTGCTTTAGGGGAGCCGGGGATGCGGCGCGGGGAGGGGGCGAGGCGGGTGGCGGAGGCAGAGGAAAGGGGCCGAGCGCCGGGGCCAAGACCCGGGTCGCGCCGGGCCGGTGCGGGAAGGGCCAGGGTGGCGGAGCGCCTTACCTCGGCGAGCCGCGGGAGGCCGGCGGGGGGAGCCGGCTGTGCCTCGGACTTCAGGGCGCACGCAGCCTCCGGGAGCACAGTCCCCGTCCCGGGCGCGCTCCACCAGGCTAGCGCACCCTCGTCGTCCGGGGCGCGCACCGCCTCGGGCGCCCTCTCGCCTGCGGGCTCGGCCTGAGCCCGGGGCGCACACCCAGCCGGGCACACCCACCGCGGCCGCTGCGGGACTGGCCAGGCGCGGGCGGCCGAAGCTGCGCCCGGCGTCGCCGGCTGCCAACACCACCCGAGTCCCCGCCTTCGTCAGGGGAAAAAAAGACTCCTGGCGCGGCGCGGGCTTTGGTGTGTAGGAAGCGGCGGCATTGCGAAACCGAGGGGAGGGTCTTAGACTTGATAAACTCAAAAAGCTTTTGGATGGAGTTTGGAGGAAAAACTTTTTGAAGAAAGCAAACTCCTAACCTGTGTAGAGCGCTTTTCAGATTTCCAAAGTGCCTTCATATGCATTTACTTTAGTTCATCCTTACTACAACAGTAACTAACTGTTGAGGCATTTCTATCCTCTTACGGATGGGAAGACATCATCACACAAGGTAATGATTTGCCCAAGCCAGGACTAGAACCCAGTCTGGGTAACGGAGTCCGAGTGCAGTGAGGGGATGTACATCGCCCCGGGGATTTTTTCATTGCGGAGGTGGATGCAGGGTAGGGACGGATGTAACCGACCTTTTCCTCTCTCCTAAGCCATTTCCTTTTCCTTTTGCTTTTTTGCTTCCCACCATTGCTTTAGCCCCACTAAGTCACTTCACACTTTCATCTCCCACGACGCCTTTTATCAGTTCACAATATTTGCATTTCAGTCACTAACCTTGAACGACCTGCTCACTGCGTGCCATACCGTGCACGATAAAGTGCACAATAAACTTAGGAGCAAAGAGCTGGTACCGCCCCATTTTACGGATGGGGACAAACAGGCATGGGAGGGGTAGAATGCATGGAACCTGCAGGACTCCAGACCCCAGCTCTGACCCACTATGCGCACCTTTCAGAGGGTCCATTGGTGCCAGGTAAAACCTAACCAAAGGGATTTCATTTTTAACACTGAAACTGTGAAGAGGGGAGATAATTTGGGGCAAGGGACACTTCGGAGACTTTCCTTTTCCCATTTTGATGGAAACATGGTTGTTATAATGAGTTACTTCCTCTAGGGCACCACTAGAAGCAAATCAATGGCCCTAGAGCCACAATAAATGGCGCAGAGTTTTGGCCTCAGTATTGGGAATAATAGGGAGCGGTGGGGACTGTGGTGCACTTGAGGGCAGTTCCAGGCTCCTGCCCAAGTGAAGGGGCTGCTGCTACCCAAAATTGCTCTCGCCAATTTTCGCCATTCAGGGCAACAAGTTAATATGACCAGATCGACCCAGTTTTCAAGAGAAGCTGTAAATCCAGATCTCCAAGTGAAGTTTCCCCATTTGTTGACAACTCATTTTTAAAATGCGAAGCACTTGATATATAAGTCAATATTGTTCAAGCCAAACGAAATTAGTTTATGGAACAGATCCAGCCCATGGAGCAGGGGTTTGTGCCCTTGAGTTTTGGGTACTTCACACTATTTCATTTGGGCCTCCCATTGCCCCTACAGGATGGACCCAGCATGGATTACTATTTCTGTTTTATGGAAGAGGACACCCCTGTTCAGGAGGTTTCCCTCACTAGCTCAAGGTTGCACAAGGTAATTGCTGGAGCTGGAACTGAAAGCTAGGCATTCTGATTCCTGGTCCTGAAACCTTTTCTCTCTGCATCCTCTGATCTCATTAAGATTGTGTTTCTTGGTTTCTAGGCATTGTGAGCCAAGTTAGGCATGGGGCTGGCGCTGGGGTGTGGAGACAGAGCACCTTTCCTGGGAGGCTGGAGTGGGAGTGCCAGACTGCTGTCCTCGAAAGCTCAGCCTGATGACTCAGAGGTGAAGCTGTGTCTTGAGAGTAAAGCTGAGTCAGAGAAAACAAGGTCTGAATTGGGGCAGCCGGGGCTTCTGAATCCCAGATGAGTGTATTGAGAAACAGGATGAAAAACAAACTAAGCAAATACACTCACCCCCAGCCCCTCACAAAACCAGAATCCATGGACGCCGAGACATGGGCTAGAGCATTGCCTATTTTTCCTGTCATGACAGGAAAGCAACAAGAATTAGACTGGAAAGTGGACCCTTGGGCGGTCCTGAGAAGAGAGAACCCTTTGCAGACAGCAGGTCTTCTAGAATCTCAGGTTTGGGCATCTCCACTGCAAGACTCAGCCTGGGCCTTTCAGACAGAGTGAGTCTGATAATCCAATTTAGAATGACTGCATCACACTTCTGGAGCCTGGAGCTGCATAATCAAGGAACTGAGCAGCAGACAGAGAGCGCAGTGCCTCCTTGCCTCCACCTTTTCCTGGAATTTGGGGTAGAGTGTAGGAGGATTAACAGGTATTCACCGTCTGCCATGTATGTGCCAGGCACTGGGTTGAGGATCTTACATACATGATCTCACTGGGACAATAAAAACTGTGAAATGGCTCTTATTCTCCTTTCAAGGATGGGGAGGCACAGTGTCACTTGCCTGCAGGTGCACAGCTAGTAAACTGGGGAGGTGGGTTCAAACACAGGTCTTGGTGACTCCAAAGACTGAATCTGCTCTCACTGGGGGCCTAGAAATTACGGCCAATGTGGAGATGGGTTACTCAGATCCTGCTTCAAGGAAGGACACACCAGTCAATGGTGTGTTGGTAGTGTTTAATAACTGGCTCCCAGGGGGCAAATGTGTGCATAGGTACAGTCAATGCTCATTATTGCAGGAAGTTTTATAAAGCGGCAGCAAACACTGAAATTGCTAATACTGAACCATTGCTCCCAGGGAAAATACAGGATTAGGTTCCTATAAGCCTTTTGGCACATTTTCATCAACTGATCAATACATAGATTTGTTTTATGTTTTTGTTTAAAGAAAAAAAAATATATATATATACACACATTATATTTTTAATATGTATCATTGTTTCAGTAACATTGAACTAATGGCCAACCGTGTCATAACTCACACCTGAACAAAGGTTATCCAACACACGTATTTTCTCCAAAAAACAGCCTTCTTATGCTTAGGAACGCTGGTAGCACTTCAGCAGTATGCTTTGGGGCTGCCTTAAACAGTGAAATCACCTGCAAAAAGTGTGAACATGCAAAAGAGTGCCACCAAATAGACCACAAAAAGGACGTTTGTTTACAGCAAGAGGCTGAAATACGAAAGCAGAGGGTCACCTTGCAACCTCAGCTGGGAAGGGGTACACGAGTTGACTCAAACTTTTGGTAAAAATTTTGCACATATCCACAAATGACTACAAACTTGCTGCAAGTATTGATTTGGGGTTACAGATAAATTTTAGCAAAGTAAGTGAATTTGCAAACACAGAATCCACACGTTATGAGGAATGGCTGTGCATATAGGTATCCGTGTACGCCTTCTGGGGCCCTTCATATCCGCTACCTATCCCTCCAGGTTTATCCCCCATTATCCTCCAGCCAGACTGGACCCTTAACCATTCTCCAAACATGTCCCACACTTATCTAGCTTATGACTGAGTGCAGGCCACTGCCTATACCTGGACTCTTTCTCCTCTGCCTCCCAACACGCACATGCACATGCACACACGCACACGCACGCACACACACACACACACACACACACACTGTCTTCTCATGTCCAAATAATTCTGCCATGCAACTGTACCTTCTCCATAAAGGCCTTCCTGTTGCCCCAACAATGGGATTTCTCCATCCTTGGGACCACCGTGGCATTTTGAAGCCTGTGTCAGACACTGCTCATGTTCTACTGTATGGTCAGGGCCCTCAAGATGGCTGTTGTCTTGCTCTCTGTACATCCCCTGCTGTCCAGTCCCTGCTTCACCTACACCCTACTCACACTGACTATTCAATCCTCTTAATCATAGGGCTTAATCAGTAACGGCCTATGGCGCTTGACCTCCACCCCGGCTGCTGGTTTCCCTGGTAATTGATGAGCCAACCTGACGTCAATACCCCCTATAACTGGTAGATTCCACCCTCTCCCCTCTAGAAGACTGCTGCTGGGTCCTGCCACTGTCTGCTGTACATGGTGAGGTGTCACTCCAGGACTTCGCTTTGGACTTGTAAGATTCACTATCCAATATATACTTAATGTCTCTGTCGTTGTCTCCAGGCCCTTTCTTCGGCCTCGCAGCTGGACTCTTACAAGGTTTGCAGGTCTGTGGAGTAACAGCTACCTTGCAGGCCTGCAGCCTAACATCTACCTTGTATTACGAGGCAGCCTTAGTGATCTTCAAAAAACACAAATGTGATCATGCCCCTCCCCTGCTTAAACCCTCTGAAAGGCATCCCATTGCTCCTGGGATAAAACCTGGATTCCTTTAAGAAGGCTTACAAGTCTAGCCCCTTCCTACCTCTCCAGCTTCATTTTGTGTCCACCTCACCCTCACTTCTCTAGCCACGTGAGACTCCTTTAGTATCTCTAACATGCTGGATTATTCCCTACCTGGAGTTCTCTGCACATGCTGTGTTTTCTCCTGCCTGGAATTTTCATCCCTCCAATTCTTTGTCTAGATAATTAATATTCATCCCATGAGTCTCAAGCATCACTTCTGTGAGGAATCTCTCTGATGTACCCCAACCTCCCCCTGGACTAAGTTAGGAGTTCCTGGTCTCCAGTAGCATCTCTGCTTTTCTCGTAACACTCAGCATAATCTACATTACGTGTTATTGCCCATTCTCCCACAAGATTGTAATTACATGAAGAGAGGCCTATTTTCAGCATCTAGTTCAGAATCTGGCACACATAAATGTAAATCTCTCAATAAATGTTTTATGAATGAATAAGTAACTAATTCTCCATTGTCTTCAGACCTATTTGGGGAGTGATAGGTTAGCAGATGGGTAAAATAATTATGGAGATGTCAAGTTTTCTCTTGCTTACTTGTGAGGTTAAATTACTACTATGTTGGTGTCTTATACCACGCTGAATTTTAAATTCAAAAAAGTTACTATTATCATTAAATTCAAAAGGAATATGTCCCCACTACATTATATCATACACAAAAATCATTCAGCTAATGTTGATTAAAGTGTGAAAGATAATCAATAAGCTTCCAGAATATAACATAGAGAAGACTCATGTCCTAGAAGGAGGCCAGTTGGTCTTAAACAAGGCACTAAACCTAAAGAAAAGTATTGATAAACTTGGAATGCATTAAAATTAAGAACTTTTGTTCATCAAAACTTATTGACACAATGGGAATTCCCTGGCGGTCCAGTGGTTAGGACTCCACGCTTCCACTGCAGGGGGCACGGGTTCCATCCCTGGGGGGGGAACTAAGATCCCACATGCCTCATGATGCAGCCAAAAAAAAAAAAAAACGTATTGACACAAACAGCAGTCATTTTTTTCCCTCTTATGAAGGTGAGGGTCGGCTGGCTTAGCTGGGCAGATGCTGGCTGGGGTTGCGTCATCTAAAGCTCATCTGAGATGGAACATCCAAGATGGCTCTTTTACATGACTGGTTAATCAATGGTGGTTATTGATTGGGAGCTCTGCTAGGGCTGCTGACTTAGGAGTACCTCCACACGGCCTCTCCATATGGCTCGGACTTCTAACAGACTGGTGTCTCAAGAGCAAGTCTTCCAGAGAGGGAAGAAGTAGAAGCTGCCCAAGCCCTCAAAAGTCAGGACCAGAACTGATGCAGCATTGCTTTCAACATGTCTTATTGATTAAGCCGTCACAGGGCAAGCCTAGATTCAGAGGGAGGGAGTAATAAACACCAATTCTCAATGGGAGATTGAAAAAGAATTTATAGTCACCTTTAATCTACTGCAATACTATTGAGAGAGTGACAGCAAACCGCAGACTAGGAGACTAATGTTCAAAAAACGTTATCAGTTGAATTGTGTCCCTCTCCCTCAAATTCATATGTTGAAGTCTTAACCCCTAGCACCCTAGAATGTGACTTTGTTTGGAAATAGGGTCATTGCAGATGTAATTAGTTAAGATGAAGTCATATTGGAGTAGGGTGAGTCCCTACTCCAATATGACTGGTGTCCTTATAAAAGGGGAAATTTGGATATGGAGACACGTACAGTGGGAGAATACCATGTGAAGATGAAATCAGAGATGTTCAAGCCAAGGAATAACAAAAGTGGCCAGCAAACCACCAGAAGCTAGGAGAAAATTGTGAAACAGACTTTTTCTCCTAGCCCTCAGCAGGAGCCAACTCTGCCAACACCTTGATCTCAGACTTCTAGCCTCCAGAATTGTGAGACAATACATTTCTGTTGTTTAAGCCACCCAGTTGACGGTACTTTGTTATGGCTCTCCAAGGAAATTAGTACAATATATAAAGAATGTCTGCAAAGCAATATGAAAAAAAATCCAATAGAGAAATGAGCAAAAGTTTAAGCAAACACTTCATGATAGAAGACATTCAAAGGTCAACCATATGAAAAAATGCTCAATATCACTACTTATTAGAGAAATGTAAATTAGTCCTCAATAAGGTCTCACTGTACACACTTCAGAATAACTTATAGTAAAAACGTTAATATCAATAATACAAAGTGTTGGCAAGGATATAGAGCAAATGGAACACATAAACATTGCTCCTGGAGTGTAAGTTGGTAAAAACCACCTTGGGAAACTGTCTGAATCTACTAATGACCCAGTAATTCCACTCCTAGGCATAGACCAAATAACAATGTGTACATATGTACAACATGGGGCATAATCATGAATGGTTATAACACTACTATTCTTAATTTCCCCAAACTAGAAACAGTCTAAATTTATATCCAGTGCAGAATGGAGAAATAAACTGTGTTTTAGCACTGCAATGTAATACTATACAGCAGTGAGGATGAACCAGTCCCTGCTACATTTAAACAACATGAATGAATTTCACAAAAATGAATAATGAGCACCAAGAACAGAGTACAGAATATACTATTCCATTTAATAAAGTTCAAACACAGGAAAAACTGCTCTGATGAGAGAAATCAGGGTAGTGGGTATCTTTGGAAAGGAGTGAGCGACTATGAGGTAGCACAATGGAGATTTGGAGGGGAGAGTGATATGGTTTTTTTTTTCAATCTGGGTGATATTTACTTTGTGAAAATTCATTGAATTGTACTTTGTGGGCTTTTCTGTGTGTTATACTTCAATGTAAAATTTTATTTAAAAATTAAATACATTCCAGAGTGTCAAGTCATCTTTACCCACTGACAACTGAAAATACTAGTCATGCTTTTCACATTTGTAATGATTTATAAATGTGTCCTACTGGAATATCATTCTGAGCATCTTTGAGGTTTTGTAAAGAAAAAAAGAGATTTCAAGTTCAATTTCTTTATCTTTTTATATAATGAAGCTTTGTTGTGTATGTGAAATATTCAATGTTGATTAACTATTTAAAACTTGGTTAAATCATAGAGTGGACAAAAGCATATTAAGCAAGGATTTGACACTAAGTTGGGAGGCACAGGTGATCCATTGGATGACAGAATTGGTCATCAACACCAGCTTGCATTCTAATCTCCATATGGATGGCAGCCTCCACTCCAACCTTCCTGAACATGTAATTCCTCCAACTCCAGGAGCTCTCCCTCCCTTCCAAGTTATTTCACATATAGCATTCTCTGCCTAGAATGGTCTTACATAGCTCTTCACCTATCTAACTCCTTCTGAGTCTAGTTCAGATATCCCTGACCCTTATGATAGACCGTCTCTGAGATGTTCCCCAGCAAGTGCCTCATCCTGGTCTTCATGCCCTGTGCAACCCCTTCCCTTGAGTGTGGGCTACACCCAGTGATTCACTTCTAAGAAATAGAATATGACATAAGTGATGGGATATCACTTATAAGACTAGGTTACAAAAAGACCATGGCTTCCATCTTGGGCTCCCTCTCCTCTTGCCTTATTCTCACTCTTTTTCTCTCATAACCCTTGCTCAAGGAAGTCAGGTGCCTTGTTGTGAGTAGTCCTAGGGAGAGGCCAACATAGCAAGAAACTGATGCGTTTGGCCAAGAGCCAGTAAGGACCTGAGGTCTGCCAACAGCCAGGTGAGTGGGGTATTGATTCAGAATGAATCCTCCCCAAGTCAAGCATTGAGATGACTGCAGTCCCAGATGACACCTTGACTGCAGCCTTGTGAGACCTTGAGCCAGAGGTACCAACTAAGCAGTACCCAGATTTCTGACCCACAGAAATGGTGATCTAATACATGTTTGCTGTTTTAAGCAGCTAAAGTTTGGTATAATTTGTTACACAGCAATAGATGACTAATACAGCCCCCACCTTCACTTCTCCCACCCCCAGTTGGACTCATTGCCCCTGTTGTACCCAATGCTTCTCAGAATCACAGCATTTATCACACATTATAGTAATCTACTGCTTACTTGCCAATCTCTTCCATGAAAATGACCAGGGACCATGTCATAACTTTTTTTTATTCCACTTCCTAGAGCTTAGTTGTACTCAATAAGTGTTTGATTAACACATGAAAGACGAAATAGATGCTAGCTGTTTAACCTTGGGAAATAACAACCTCTCTGATTCTCAATCTTTTCATCTGTAAAATGATAACAAAATTTGTAGAATGATTTAAGAGACAAAAAGAGCATGACTTGGTAAGTAATTAGATGTGAAAGGTGAGGGAAAAGGAAGAGTCAAAATTTGGACAACTGGGTATTCCTAAGAGAGAGAAAGAATACCAGAGGAGGAGACGGTTTAAAGTGGAAGATGGTGAGTTCAACTTTGGAGACGCTGAAATTGAGGTATTTATGAACACATCAACCAGGCTGATGGGTATATAGTCCAATGCTTAAAAGGTCTGTGTGGGATAGATTTGGGAGTTAATGGCATGTAGATGGTAACCGAAGCCATGGGAGAGAAGCCAAAGAGTGAGATAAGCTGTGGGCTGAGAATAGACCCTTAGGGAACATTCTCATGAAGGGGAAGATATAGGCAGAGGTCTGTCTAGAATAGGAAGACTGTGGTAACCCAGATGGATGGATGTAGACAGTTTCACAAAGCAGGGAATGACCGGCAATAACAAATACAGTAGCGATCAAGATATTAACATCCTTTGGAATCGGTCATTGGAAGATCATTGAAGACTGTTGCAGATTGTATCGTTCAGAGATGACTGTAACAATATTTCCCATCCCATATGCTCTTCTACAATGTGACCTTGCCTCTGTCCCATTGAGAGATGGGGTCTATACTATCTCCCTTTGATTCTGGGAGGGCTTGTGACCACTTTGATTAGTGATCATGGTGGAAGTAGTGCTATGGGACTTCTGAGGCTATAAAAGTCACAATTTGTGAATCATAAAAAGCAATGCTTCTTCCACCTAATTTCCTGGAACACTAGGGCATGCCATGTAAGAAGCCAGACTACCCTGAGGCCACCATGCTGTGAGGAAGCCAAACCACATAGAGAGGCGTGTCTAGGTCTCTCTGGTCATCATCATGGAGCAGAGACAAGCGATACTTTGTGACCGATCTGACTTCCAGACCCTCAGAATGCACAAGCATAATAAAATGGTTGTTTTATGCCACTACGTTTTGGGGTAATTTGTACTTTATTACACAGTAATAGTACCTAGAACAATGACTTGAGGGAAAGCAGTTTCCATGGCATGGTTAGGACAGAAGCCAGAGTGCAGTGGGTTGGGGAATGTGTAAGAGAAAGAGGGGACACGTGAATAGATTATCGCAGGGGAAGCTCAAATTGGACATTGATAGAAATGACTTAGGAGAGTTCTTGTCAGATGCAATAGACTGGACAGATTTATAGGGCAAGAGGAAAATATCGGAGGAGTGAGAGTGTTGAAGCAGAGAGGAGAGGTTGTAACAGAGGAATCAGCAGGGGAAGTCCCAGGCACAGGTTGAAGAGCAGGACTTGAACAGTCTCCATGGAGGCTGGAAGAAAATAACTGGAATTTGTTGGGGCAGGAAAGCATAGCAGGTTAGCATGCAAGGAAACTAGTGGTACTGGTGTGAGTGCAGTTCACATGATCACCTACCAAGTCTGGACTTCCAGCTGGGGGGACTGATAGACTGGAGGAAATAGAAAGGAACAAAGAGCTGGGGTCTCTTGGAGGTCAGAGTACAGGTATCATGGGTATGAAGGCTTGAGATAGCCAGAAGAGTGGAACAATGCAACCATGAAGGAGGTTACTAGAATCCAGATGACACAGTCCTGGGTCACGACAAGATCAAGGGTGGGGTCTGGGAGTGGTGGCTGAAGCAGAGTAGAGGTGAGGTCCCTTGGAGTTAAAGAGATCAAGGAAGTAACAGTCCAGTCAGTTGTCTGCCTGGGCACTGAAATCTCTTAGGGTGACACAGGACTTGAGCAGAAGAGGAATACTGAGAGCCAGGCCATGAATGATTCAGTGAATGAGCATTGGACAGTTTTCAGTATTGGGGAGGAGAGATGTTGGATGGCATGAGACTCAAAGAAAGCTGTGAGTCTGGACAAGCAATCGTTGTGGAAGTGACAGAGGGAAGCCAGGAAAATCCAGCCACCACTTCTACTTCAGAGGTGTAGGATATGGGCCTGAGAGGGTGAGCAACTTTCTCCTGAAGGGCTACATAGAGAGTGAAGACTTCTGTTAAAACAAAAGATGATGAGAGCCTTCTAACGAGGATCCGGGGATAAAGGGAGTGTGTGTCCACAGTGGATGGAGGGTTCCTGAGGGTGTAATGGCTAAATAGCGTTTGGAAGTGGGATGAGTAAGAAATTCAAGGAGGGCAATAATGGTGCAGGTGGCGGGGTGTGGAATTTGAGGTCACGGAAGGGACTTTTTGTTGCAAGGCCCTTGTTCTAGGCAGAGACCCTCTTAAAGTATTTAGAACTTCAGTATTTAGAGCCTGAGCTATGCAGGTGGTGGGGCCTTGTTCTAGGCCAAGGTTCTTGCCCTCCAAGTCCAGTGCCCCTCCCTTGGGCAGGCCCCTCTCATTGGAGCCAGGAGGCCCCTATGCCTGGCAGATGGCTGTTCTTGAACTCTCCTGAGAGGAAGACAATAAAAGCAATTTGACCACCCACCTGGAAGCTCATATTAAGTAACTTTCTATGGCTATTTTAAGACAGAAATGGACACGGCTCCTATTAATAAGCCTGGCTAAGTAAGGCCTGTCTGCCGCCAGAGTGACTCTGAAAGCCTCTCTCCCCACAGAGGCCCTGAGGGGGGACAAAGAGAAGGGGTGTGCTCCTGTCATCGGACAAGCCCACGCTGGTCACTGCAGGTAGAAAATTCTACAGGGAAAAAGAGTCTTCAGCCTCTAATCTACCTCTTGCCCTTCATGGAGGAGTTTACGCACATAATTATAGCATCTAAAGGAGAGACCAAGCATGTTGCTTTCCAGGCAAACCCCATGAGACCCCCAACAACCTGAGGGAGGAGGTTCTGTTCCATGCCCATTTTACAGATGTGGAAACTGAGACTTAGAAGAGTACATTTACGACCAGGTTCTCACAGAAAAAGCAGCTGAGATTTGAGGCAGTCTAGCTGCTGGATCCCTGGAAATAACCACTCCACCGTTTTCCCTGCCTGCCTGAGGCACGATGTAGTTGTGTGAAGGCTTCCAAAGTCAACTTCCTCTTGCTTCACCTCAGATGTGGTCGGGAGGCAGCTGATCATCACGTCCACTCTGCTCCTTGCTCACACCATCCTTCAGTGTTCTGGCTGTAATCTGCAAAGCCACTGTGGACTGAACATCAGGTCTCCTTCAACCCAGACGCCCCCAGCCTCCTGCAGGGAGGTCACCCTGGCCATCAGATACTCGGGATTCCTGGTTCCATGGAACAGAGGGCCCCTCAGGAGAAAGGGGGTCAGGGCTGGAGCTGCGACTGAGGGGCCCTGGGGATTCTGTGGGTCGTGGTGTCCACCTCCGTCGCTGCCTTTCTCGCCGTCTTCTCACTTCTCGCTGCACACCTTCTCCTACCCAGGTCTCTGCCTGCCTCCTCCTGGCCTCTCCCCCTCCCACGGCGGCTCCAACTCCGCCGGGTGGGACCTTCCAACGCATTCCCGTGGCCCCCAGCCCCTCTGCTAACTGCCTGCGCATCTCAGCATTCTTGGTTCAGATTCCTGAGGTGGGAATATGATCGGCCTGGCTCCGTTTTGGGGCTAGACCATAGGTCGTAGGTTGCTGGCTGGCCTGAGTTGGCTCAGATGACCTCCCGACTGTACTGGACACCAAGGGTGGGACAAACACAGCTGAGGAATGTCCCTCGGCTCTTTCAGCTGGGGCTCTCTGTTGAAGTGTTCCTTTTATTTTTATTTTATTTTATTTTATTTTATTTTAACATCTTTATTGGAGTATAATTGCTTTACAGTGGTGTGTTAGTTTCTGTTGTATAACAAAGTGAATCAGCTATACATATACATATATAAAAATATGGAACGCTTCACGAATTTGCGTGTCATCCTTGCACAGGGCTGTGCTAATCTTCCCTGTATCGTTCCAATTTTAGTCTATGTGCTGCCGAAGCGAGCACGAATTGTTCCTTTTAGAAGAGATGATGGCCAACATTTGTACTGTACTGCTAAAAACCTCCACCCGCCCTCAGGCAGGAACACAGGCTTTTGGAGCATTTATAAATGAGGGCTTTTAACTGCCAGAAATGATAACATACAGTAAGCATACTCTCACTCCAGCGTTCACGAGTGTGTGACCCCGTTCCCTTTCAAACCGCTCCCCCTACCAAAATATCTCTGTCTCTGAGAGCTCCCAGATAGTGACTCGTGTGTGAGCAATGGGCCCAGTCTGTCGCCAGACGGCATCTGCATGCTGTCCTCTTGCCACACACACCGCTGGCCCTGCCACCTCCGGCACTGGCGTTTTTGCAGCTGTCACTGTGTCCCCCAGCCTCTGCTGATCCCCTCAGCACACCTAAGCCCTGCGGTGATTTAAAGAACAACCCCAGGAGGAGTTCTTCATCTTGCTTTTGTCACTTGTTATTAAGGGGCATCACCAGGCTCTGACCACCGATGGCTTGGGGGGGCTTGAATGAATCTGCTCTTCCACTTTGTCCTCGCCAGCCTCTTTCCCCAGGACCCAGGCACAAGGGCATGGGGAGAGGGGCCGGGGCGGTGGCTGACAGGCTGGGGCAAAGTTGAGGAGAGACAGCAGGGCTGACCCTGCAACGGCCTCCATTTGGTTCCCTGGGGTTTAGGTATTCCCCAGGAAATTCCTTGTCTCTCAGGCTAGTAGACTTGGGCCAGACCTACCCCAGAGTCTAACCCTGATGGTGGAGGTGGCTTAGAATCGAGGTGGCTGTAATGGGCACAGCCTCCCAGGATCAGCAGGACGGAGGATTTTGGGGTGAAAAATATACCAGATCTGCTGGGTAAGCAGATGGGCAGAGGGCAGATGAGCCCTTAAATTTACACTGGTCTCCTCTCTATACCTCTCTCTGCCTAATCTTGGGGTGAGAAGTAGAAAAGGGTAAGAGCTGTAGGGAGAGGAATGGGGCAAGTGACTGGGCCCAGACAGCAGTGGACCCAGGGCAACGGGTGAAGCAGTCACACATGCTAGAGCACCAAGCCTCTCAGGGGCTGATTGCTCCCTGGCAGCCGGTCCTTTACAAGGGACGTAGCCTAGCCCTGTAGGTCAGTTGGGAACAGATGGTATAGACTTGATGCGACACTTAAGAGCACATTTTCAGGAGCCAAACTGCATGCATGAGAATTCCAGCCCCACTCACAAGCTGTGTGACCTTGGACCAGTTACAAGTCTCTGTGAGATGGAAGTCACTATAGGACATATCATGTAGGGTCATTGTGAGCAGGCAACCAGATGGTACACACAAAGTGCTCAGAACAGTGCCTGGCACTCAGCATTGGGTTCACTATTGTTGCTGAACTCATCTGTGTCTTGCCTTCTCCAAGATTGTAAGTCCTTCAGGGATTTCAATATTTTTCTTTTTCTCCCTGTACATCAGTGTTGACAATGGGAAAATAAATGAGTGAATGATTGGAAAATAAACTTATTGACAAATGTCCAGGGAAGAAGATCTTGTTAACAATGCTTAGACCTGTGTGATTTTATGCATCTGCTGGGCTTATCCCCTCAGTGTGATGACTCAGGCCCACTCTCCTCCCCACGCTCTCCCCCATCCCCATATACCTACCCACATCTGCACACCCCTATACTCAACCTTCTCCCCACACGCCTCCCACACATCCACACTCACCTTCTACACTCCCCACAAGCACAATACAGCCTCTCACATGCAGCCACACCCACTTCCCTCCCAGACTCCCCTCTCCACATACACCCATCCTCACAATCACACACACACACTCACACACTCACACTCACACTCCCATCCTGACACAATGTAAGGAATATATTTTCCTTCTATACCCTTCTTTAGGGTAAGTCAGGAAAAGAAAATGAGCCTCCTGGCTGCTTTAGGTCTTCAGCCCTTATCCCTTTCTGTCCCCGTCTCCGCTTCTCTCTACCTGTTCCTCTCTCAGTTGAAAGAACAGAGCCCTGGGAAGCCTGGACCTGAGTTTCTCAGATGCCACTGAAATTAAGCCATAGTTCAGAGGTCACTCAGAGTCAGAATCACCTTCAGTTTCCTCATGACAAGGGGAAACTCATTTTCTCTTTGGCTACCTGAACAGAAACGAGTCTTTTCTCAATCCCAGAGGAATGCAGCTCTACATGCTCTGGAGCGACTCAGCTGTATCTGGAGTCTTCCCCCCACAGGGGAGTTTCTAACCACTCTCAGCTCATCTCTGCAATGGTTTTCACGTTGCCTACATGACAGAGAGGAGAAAACTGACTTATATTTAACACAAATATTTGTTTAAAATATTTAACAAATATCTCTATTCGAGCAATATAATGTAAACCTCACAGCACTATTAGGCTGGCTAGTCCTCCAGTTTACAAATGAAGAAACTGAGCACAGAGGTGTTCAGTAACTTGTCCGTGGTCACACAGGAAGTAAATGGTGGAGCCACTACTCAGATTCTTCTGACTGCAAAGCTGCAACTAAAAATTGAAAGATCCTCCCTATAATCTTGTGTTCAGGGAACAGCTTTGCCATCACATGGCCTTGTCTTGCACTGGTCTAGTGACACGCGTAGCCTTTTCCTGTGATGAGCTTTGATATGAAACCAAATGTGACTTGGCAGCTCTGTCTTTTGGGGAAGATACAAGTACTTTCTCTTGTCTGTGGCAAGAAGCCTCTCCATCCATCCGCTCAACCATTTGTCTGTCTATCTATCCGTCCATCCATCTAACTAAAAGCTTTCTGAACACAATTTATTCATCTATAAAATGGGGATAGTTGATGTAAAGTTTGAGTGTTACAAAACATGTTAAATACTTGACATATAGTGGGTGCATTAATATTTATTCCATGATGTCTTTGCCTTGTTAAGGAGTCAGTTTCAGGGTGATTTTAATTCTTCTTTGGAATGTCCCATTCCTGCAGCTGGATAATGTTCAAAGAGCTCTATCCTTTGATTTATGGCTCTGGGGACCTGGGGTTATGGGGATGCATTGGGTCCTTTTTATTAGATGTGTCTCTCTGGCTTCCACAGAGAGCAGTAGGAAAGTCCCGCAAAGGAAAACCGTGGGCAGGGGGATCATGAATGATATAAACAAAAGTCAGGAGCAGCCTATAGGCTTCATCTTAAAGGAGTCAGGCATGGTAGGGGGAGGGGCTGGAGAGCAGGAAGTTTAGATTAGCTTCCCACCTTTTCTTCAGACTCCTTATCTCTCAAGAAGGAAGTTTGTGCAACATTGAACTATAAAAATCCTCCGTTGGGCCTTTGATGCGTCTTCTCTGTAAAAAGACTGGCCTGGCCCTTAGGGAGAAGGAGATGGAAAGCTTAAGGTCTGGGTTTGGACGGCAGTGAACAAAGCTGGCAAGCCGGCAGCCTGGACAGTTTCCTGGAGATAATGATCATGGGACTA
This sequence comes from Lagenorhynchus albirostris, assembly GCF_949774975.1. NCBI lineage: Eukaryota > Metazoa > Chordata > Mammalia > Artiodactyla > Delphinidae > Lagenorhynchus > Lagenorhynchus albirostris. Next base: position 133,187,887 of record NC_083096.1, on the reverse strand, counting down.
TTTATGCATGATATCCATACAGTACTTCACAGTTTGCACAGTTTCCATATGTGCCATCACATCACAGCCCTGTATGTCAGGAAGGACAGGCATTTTTAGACTGTAGGGGATCGAAAATAATGCCACCTCAAAATATGCCACTTTGGCAGAAGGATTATTTTGAGCTGAAGACAATTGAGACACAGTAGACACACAAAAATCTCTCCACCCTCACCCCCTATTTGCCTAAAAGCAGAACATAAATTTCCATTTGCAGAGGTGTCTCCTTCTCCTGTACTAGGAAGATGAGGACCCAGGAGGACAACTCTTAGACTCTTAATTGTGGGAGACAATTCTACACTCTTATCAGCCCAGAGGTGGCGCCGCGAGGACTCTCCATAACACATCTTACTAAAATAATCCTTATCTTCTATTAGTTTCCCATGTATTTTCCTACCCAGTCTTTCCTTTGTCTTATCACTGCTCTACCAATTTATCGTTTTTCATTAAGATGCTATATAAGCCCATTTGAGGCAATCATCACCTCATTTCTCCCACATGTATGCCTGCTGCACTCATTCATAAACTGTGCTTTTTTTTTTTTTCTTGTTAATCTGTCTTTCTTCAGTTTCCAGGCCCCAGCTGCAGAACCTAGGAGAAGAGGAAAAGGCTTTTTCCTCCCCTACAATACTTATTCTACAGATGAAGACACTAACATAGCCGCAACTGTGGCCCAGATCACCGAGGCTCCAACCCTATCTTCTGACTCCCAGTCAGAGCCCCCTACCCCATTCCAGAGCACCCCTTTTCACAAGGTCCCTAGACGGGAAAGTTATTTCACCATGTCTTAGGCAGCTGTGACTTCCAAAACAGCTTGGAGAGACTGCTGTTAGTTTTTTGTTGCTTTTAAGTTTTTAATTCATTCATTCAAATTGATTTTACAGAGCACCTGCCTCGTGCAGAGAGCTGCCCTCCTGGGTAAGCGAAGGCCATTGCAATTCAGTAGGTGAGGGGCATGGTCAGGAACAGTTTGCCCCAGGAGCATCAGGTTACCCTGCCAATAACCTCTTGGAGGAAGTGACTCAGCATCCCAGACATAAAAGATAAGTCAGAGAGACTCAGACCTACTAGAGAATGGACTTGAGGATACGGGGAGGGGGAAGGGTAAGCTGTGACAAAGTGAGAGAGTGGAGTGGACATATATACACTACCAAATGTGAAATAGATACCTAGTGGGACGCAGCCACATAGCACAGGGACATCAACTCGGTGCTTTGTGACTACTTAGAGAGGTGGGATAGGGAGGGTGGGAGGGAGACACAAAAGGGAAGAGATATGGGGACATATGTATATGTATAACTGATTCACTTTGTTATAAAGCAGAAACTAACACACCATTGTAAAGCAATTATACTCCAATAAAGTTGTAAAAAAAAAGAAATAAGGTAGAGAAAGTTACTTTGTAAAAAAAAAAAAATATATATATATATATATATATATATTAGTGGATAGTTGAAGACACTCTTCTAAATTAAAACCAGTTCTCTTAAAAAAAAAAAAGGGGGAGCCAGAGGAAACGGTTCTGGGTAGAGGAATCCCCACTGCAAAGAACAGGATGCAAAGAGCTTGGTGGGTTTGGGAAAGTGAAGAGGTTCAGGAACTGGGAGGGTGGAGGGGAAGGAGGAAGAAGGGGAGTGGTGAAGTGCAAGGCTGTTGAGGGGTGCAGGACAGAGGTCAGGGGATTAAGCAACAACGTTGAGGAGTTAGTCTTCATCCTAAGAGCAATGGAAGCCTTTGGAAGGTTTTAGCAGGGGCTTCAGAAGGTTACAATTGCATCCTACTGAAGTGAGACGAATAGGTTGAAAAAGGTGGGAGGTGAAGAGTTAAACTTGGGGGATTTTGTTTTTCGGTGTTTTTTCAACATGTTTTCACCACTAGACCGAGAACTCCTGAAAGGCAGAAGAAGAGTCAAAAATATGGTCCTGAAGTTGCCAGTGCTCCCACAGAAACAAGCTTCTGGAAGAAAAAAGCCTTTATTAGTATCACTAGACTTTGGGTGCCCACCATGAGCCAGGCAGAGCCTATATAGACCTGGGCCTGCCCTCAGGACCCCACAATCTAGTGGCATATAGACATGTAAACTCCACCTAGGTGTCTGCACCAAGTCCTACAGGAGTACCTTGGGGGGCATGGCTGGCTTTGTAGAGATCAGGAAGGCTTCTCAGAGGAGGTGACATCTGAGATGGGTCTTGAAGGATGGAAAGGAGTTTGTTGGGTGGCTAAGTTTTGATCAAAGAATAAAGATCTCAACTTTCTTAAAGGACAGTAAAGTGAGACATTAAATGTCTCCTTGGGAGACATTTGTCAGGACTGCCTCACACCTGCTTCCCTGCTCTTGCCTGAATCCCCCACCCCACCTCATCCCCCAGCTGCCCACTCAACAACACTGGGACTTCAAAACTGTTCTGTTTTCTCACATTTTCTTCACATAAAAATGTGAAGGAAACTTGGTATAGTATTGCCATTAGAACAGATGGACCTGGCTTCAAATCAGGGTGCTGCCACATCAACTTATTAGGCAAGTGCCCTTGACTTCTCTAGACCCTCGGTTCCTCATCTGTATAATGGGAGTAATAGCAGTTCCTGCATCGCAGCATTGATGGGCAGACTCCTGTACCAGTTATGACACCATGGTGTCTCAGCTCCAAAACCCTTCTGTACTCTTCTTTGTCACTTCTGTCATTTGAGTCACTGCAAATTGTGTTTTTGCCTGGCCAGCTGACTTCTACTTAAGTTCTGACGTTAAGGGTGCTAGAGAGGGCTGGTGAGGGAAGACAGGACTTTCTCCTTACTGTCTGCTTCCTGTGGGTTTCCTATCTGAAGAAAGAGATCAGGAAGGCTTCTAAGGGGAAGTGATATCTGAACTGGGTCTTGAAGGACGGAGAGGAGTTTGTCGGGTGGCTATGACCATCACCCCGGCCATGCTTTTTTACCCTGGCAGCAGCAAGGCCTCCCCATAGCAGTAGCTGAAGCCATTTTGCAGTTTTTCAACACAGAATTAGCTTCATCACATCCAATCAGAGACATCAGCACCAGCCCAGCAGTGCTCCGTCCTCAGTGGTCTGAATTTCAGCTCACAGCTTCCTTCCACTGAGCCTCTAAATTTTAATAATTCTAACTTTTTCCCCTGCACTCCCTCATACCTAGGGTGATAGCTGCTTTCTGCAGTCGCTGTCTCCATTACACCTTATAGTTCTCAATTTACCCTTTCAGTTATCTAGTTAACAATGTTATTCCTAGTTAACAATCCTTTATATTGAATTCATTCTTTCCAAGTAACTGGTGTGGTTTGTCTCCTGGCTGCACCCTGACTGTTAATAATTAATTAAAAGATACGTTACCAACCCTTTTGAGTTGGTCTCCAACAAGGGTCCTTCTGCCCGGTGTTGCTCACCCCAATAGAACAAGAGTTCAGTTCAGAAGCAAAGGAAGGCTTTGTTCTCTGATCAAAGAAGGAGAGGTATGAGCTCTAGACCACACACTCTTCCGGACAGGCTGTGAGCAGGGCTGCTTTATAGGGATCTCCCATGGGGAGGGGGCAGGGCTCTCATGGGGTAGGTGGAGCCATCCTGCTCACGAGCCAGATCACAGCGCCTAACACAGCATCTCTGCGCACAGTCCGCCACCGCCATCTTGAATTGAGGTGTCGGGTGCAACCATCTTGCTCTAGGAACCCTGGCCTGAAGTGCCAGACCAAGGCCTCTGCCCGTGACACCCTATGAGCAAGTGACACTAGACCAAGCACAAAGGAAAAGAAAAAGGTCAGACTTAATTCTATCACCCAGATTCTATCTTTATTTCCTGAGAATTGTTAATGGGCTTTGCCGTTGACAAATCCCTCTTCTCTTGTTTGTCCTGCTCATTCTCTTTTTTTTTTTTCGCGGTACGCGGGCCTCTCACTGTTGTGGCCTCTCCCGTTGCGGAGCACAGGCTCCGGATGCACAGGCCCAGCGGCCACGGCTCACGGGCCCAGCCGCTCCGTGGCATGCGGGATCCTCCTGGACCGGGGCATGAACCCGTGTCCCCTGCATTGGCAGGCGGACTCTCAACCACTGCGCCACCAGGGAAGCCCCTGCTCCTCATTCTTGAGGGGAACTGAGAAGCAAGGGTCTGTCTTTTGCAACTGCTTCCTGCTGATTTGGGTGTCGTCATAACCCCAGGTAGAGGAGCAGAACTTCTCCCCAGCTGCCTTTAGTTATGTTTGATTGTCACCAGGACATAGCCCTAACTCTTCGTATCTCTGAGTGACCACCATTTGTCTAACCCTTTGGAGACAAAGGACACCAGACAGTTTTTACGTGGCCCAAATATTAGCAAGAGAATAATGGTCACATGTCAAATTTTTCCTAAAAATGAAGGTCTTTTGCCTGTAGGTAGAAGTGTACCCTGATATCAAGGATCACTGCCAGGGCCTGAATAGCCCCAGTCACACTTTTGGTTGTTTTTTGGAAGATAAACTGCAGGTAAGAGAGAGGCTCACACGAGTAGTCAAGGGGACCCTTTGCCCCAGGTTGTCTCTCCAGAGGCTGGGGCTTGGGGTCCTCTTCACTTGAGTGTGATGTGTCCACAGATTGATCCCCTGCAACTTCAGGGCAGGATGGGTGGTTAGGGCCACCAAGTGGGGCCCATTCCACTTAGGAGTGACCTGATCCCTCGGGCTGCAGGTTTTCCAGGTTTTAGGTTCACCCAGTCTCCTGGTTGGAGGGGGTGGAGGGCTGGGTAAGTGGGTGCAGGCAGCACCTGGTTACCATATTCCGTGAGAGCTTTCATGGTTTCTCTTACCTGAAGGGCATACTGAGTTGTTCCATTTCCAGAGAGGCTTGGGGAATGAATCTACCACACCTGAGTTCAAACGTACTTAACTTTAACTTATCCTTTGGGGCCAACCACATGGGGAGCAGGGCAATGGAAACATCGGATTTTCTTGGGTTTCCTGACACAGCTTGGCTAAGGTCCATTTGAAGTCTGATTGGATCTTTCTACTTTCCCTGATGATTGGGGTCTCCAGGCTGAGTGCAAGGTCCATTTTATGCCCAGGGCACTCGTTATCCCCTTCATAACGTGAAGCACGTATGCTGGACCATTATCGCTTTGTAAGGATCCTGGGAGGCCAAACCTCAAGATTATTTCTCTCAGCTGCCATTTCAGTTCTAGTGGAGAATGCTTCTATTCACTCAGAAAATGTGTCTACTAGCGCCAGGAGATGTCCTGAAATTGCCCAGTACTCTCAGTATGCCACTGAAATCAGTCTGCCAATCTTCTCCAGGATAGGTCCTTCTAGTGTGAATGGGACTTATCTAGGGGTCTCTGGGGAGTCCTTTTATACAGGGCTTCCCTCCTGTAGTGAGTTCCTTGTTGAGCCTCCTTGATGACTTGACAAGCTACAGTTTGGGGAAAGAAGTATTCCCCATGTTCATTAACTAGCCCCCCATGGCCTCCTAGATCTCTATTGAAGCCTCATTTTCAGGCTTTGTCTAATTCTTCCTTAGTGTAGATTGGGGGATAATTGGATGGATCTGGCCTTTGAGGTATGAGGGGTAGCTGCCAAGTTATTGGGTTCTAGGGCTGCTCTTTAGGCAGTTGCATCCACCTTGTTTCCCTTTATTACCTCTGCATCCCCCTTTTGGTGACCCCCAACCATGAATCACTACCACCTTTTTTGGAAGCTGTACAGCTTCTAAGAGCTTCAGTATTCTTAAGCCATGTTTCACCTGTTTGTTCTCTGCAGGAAGCAGACCTCTTTCCTTCCAAATATCCCCATGTGTTTGTGTGTGTGTGTGTGTGTGTGTGTGTGTGTGTGTGTGTGTGTAAGATGGCATACGCATACTGGGAATTTGTGTAAACATTTGGGCTCTTCCCTGCCCCGAGCTCTAAGGCTCAGGTGAGGGCAATCAGCTCTTCCTTTTGGGCTGAAATCCCTGGGGCAGGCTTTGTGCCTCTATGACTTAGGTCTGGGAAGTCACTGCATACCCTGTCAGGCTCTTTCCCTCTCTCATAAAACTGCTTCCTTCTGGGAACAATTCTCTTTTGCCTTTGGCAGAGGCTCACTTCCTAAGTCGGGGCAACTAGAATAGATTATGTCTATGGTTTTTATACACCCAAGCTCCAGGGACCCCGTTTCTGTAGGTAGCAGGGTGGCAGGATTTAGTGTGTGACAGGATTTTATGGTAGCCACTGGGTTGTCTAAAAGCACAGCCTGAACTTGAATAGACCTTTGGGGGTTGAGCCATTCTGTTCTCTTAGAACTTACTAAAGCCTGAACCTGGTGTGGAGTCCATATAGTGATTGGCCAAATGTTACTTTTCAATTAAAGGAAGGTTGTTGCTGCTACCACCCATAGGCAAGGAGGCCATCCTTTACTGGTTAATTTAATTATTTAGAGAAATAAGCAACCACCTGAGTCAGGGGCCCCAGTTTTCTAGCTAATACCCTAAGGGCGATTCCCCTTCTCTCTTGAATGTAAAGGTCAGAGGGTTTAACTAAATCTGGGAGGACCAGGACAGGGGCCTGAAGTAATTGCTTTTTACATTCTTGAAAGGTCCCTTCACATTCTGAATTCCATTCAAAAAGATCATCATCCTTTCCTTTCCACTTTTCATATAGAGGCCTATCTATTAGATCAGAGTTAGGGATCCAGGTGCAGCAAAACCCAGCCATCACCAGGACACCCCTAAGCTGTCTTCTAGTTTTATGAGGGACAAGGCTGCAAATGGCTTCTTTCTTTTCCTGGGGTGGGATTCTCTGACCTGTGAGAATGAAGACGAGGTAAGTCACCCTGGTTTGTGATATTTGAGACTTTTTCTTGGATAACTTGTATCCTTTATCAACTAGGTGGTTCAGAATGGTTACGGTATTTTTGTCAGAGGCTTCCTTAGTAGGACTGGCGATCAGAATGTTGTCTGGGTACTGGAGGAGGATTCCCGACTCCAGATGCAAATCTTTTAGGTCTTTAGCTAAAGTTTCCCCAAAGATGGTGGGGGAATTTTTGAAACCTTGGGGCAGGATTCTCTAACAGTATTGCTGTTTTTTGTTGTCTTTGGGTCCTGCCACTCAAAAGCAAATATTTATTTAGACTCTGGGGCTAATGGAATACAGAAGAAGCCATCTTTTAAACATAATACAGAATACCAGGTCCTGGTGGATGGCAGTGTGGCCAGCAGAGTGTAGGGATTTGGGGACTACTGGATGTATATCCTCAGTGCCTTCACTGACTGACTGCCCCAAGGTCCTCTACCATCTGGTATTCCCCATTGGGTTTCCTTGTGGAGAGAATGGGGGTATTACAGGCTGATCTGCATGGTCTAATAAGGCCCTGTGTAACAGGGGCAATGCCCAAGAAGGCCTCCCGACAGAGAGGGTACTATTTTCTATTGGGCCATGTATGTCTGGGTTTTAGATAGACTATCATGGGACTGGTTCCTACAGCTTGTCCTACCCATCCCTGGGCCCAGACCTGGGGATTTACTCCAGGGAGGTCAACTTGCTCTGTTCAGGGAGGTTTGTCCTCAGCCATAAACATTATCGTCTTGTACCCCCTGTCTAAGGGAATGCCAATCTCCAGCTTGTCTCCCATTAGGTGGATAGTAGCCCCCAATTTATTTAATATATCTTTTCCTGCAGAAGTATAGGGCATTCAGGGACATACAGGAAAGAATGGGTGAGTATGTGTTCATCCAATTTACATTCTAATGGCTTTATGAATGCCCGTTCTTGGACCTTCCCTGATACCCCCATAATTTTACAACTCTTGTGACTGAGTTTGTCTTATCTGGCTTTCAGAATCGAGTAAGTGGCACCAGTATCAACTAAGAACTTGGCAGGCTTTTCCCCTACGTCCAGTGTCACCCAGGGCCCTTCAGGAGTCAGTTGAAGTACCAGCTTTGGAGCCCTCTGGCCCCATTATTCTTCGTCTCTTTGGACCATCTGCCTTCAAGGGTAGTGGCCGGGATCTGCCTTTTCCGTCCCCCTTCAGGGCGGTGAGGGCATTCTCTCTTCCAGGGTCCCTCTTGTTCACATATGGTGCACTGATTGGGTTCTAGTTTCCTTGGCGTGTTATCCCTCAATGGGGGCCGGGAGGTCACTCAACGGAGTCAAGAGTCTCTGTGGGCGGTTGGTCCAGATTCCTGTGCCAACTGGTTGACATTGGAGCATGACAACCAGTAAGTGGGCTTGCCTCCAGGTCTTTTTATCCTCTGACTTTTCCTCCTCTATATCTCAGTTATTACCCAGTAGGCAACCATGATCAGGTAAGAGGAAAGGATATCTGGTTCTATTTTCAGTTTCTGAAGTTTATGCCTAGTATCGGGGGCACTTTGGGAAATTCAATACAACCTCAGGATTGCATTTCCTTCCAGTGACTCGGGGTCAGTGGTAGTATAGATTCAGAGGCATTCCCTGAGGTGCTCTAGGAACGCTGAAGGGTTTTCCATTGGCTCCTGACTGATTTCCTTTATCTTATTCCAATTGACAGGTTTCTTTCCTGCTGCCTGGATTCCCTTTGGGATCATATTTTTATAGTGGCTCAGCCTCTGTCTCCTACCCCATTCTCCATTGTCTCAGGGGTCCCAGTTGGGTTCATTATGGGGCACCACTTGGTTTCTCAGTTTGAAAATAGCATGACCAGCACTGTTTCCGTTCTTTGTCTGCTTCATCTCATGCTTTTGAAAAGACCATGGCCTTTTCTGCCATTAGGAATACATTGAGGAGGCTATGGCTGTCAGTCCAGGTGGGGTCTTAGGTCTGAAAGATTCCCCTAATCATATTCAGGAACACCTCTGGATCTTCCCTCAGCCTCGTACTATGACTTTTCCAGTTATACGGATGAGAAGTGGTAAATGGGTCATATACCTGGATGAGCCCTCCTGCCGCAAAGGGAGTACTTTTCCTGGCGGGTTGTTGGACCCTGGCTAATAATTAGATCCACTTCCTGTAGTTGCGGGACTGGGTTCCGGGAAGGGGGGCTGGTATGCAGGGGGCCCCTCGGGCCTTTGGCCCAAATTGGGACATATGAAGGAAGGGGGTAGGGAGAGAGCAGTAGGAAGAGGGGAGGAGGAGATCAAGAAGGTCCTCAGAGGGAGGGTGAAGGACGAGTATTACCTCAATGGAGGAAAGCCCACATCCCTTGTGAAGGCCTTTGTTTGGATATAAGACCATAAAAAACTAGGCATAGGGAATTTCATCCCTTTCTTTTTGTCGCTGGCAGAGCAGGTCCAATTGTAGAGTGGTGTTGTAATGTAGGGACCCATCGACAGACCAGCGAGTCCTGTCTCCTAGCTGGTATTGGGGCCAGACTGTATTATATAGGGAAATTAAGTGTTTTGGGGTCGGGGGTGATACCCCCAAATCTTCCAGTTCTGTAAGATGCACCCTAACCGGCTATCCTTTGGTAGGGTGGACCTTTGGTTTCCCCATACCTTAGATGTTCTGTTTTGGATTTGCTTCCAACTACCAAGGGGGCTGTTGGAGGAATTTGTAGGCACACAAATGTCACAGATTTGATTTCTGGTTTGAGAAATTTGGAACCAGCGCCATTAAGAGGCATCGAATGGCAAGAACTCTGGTAGAGCTGGGCGTCCCCCTTGAATTTGTAACAGCCCGGGCTTGAGACAGTTAGACCCTCCTCGTCAGGATGCCCCACAGGAGGGTACAGGGGCTGCCTCCACGTCACAGTAACTTAGCCATACTAGTTCCTGACCAACTTGGTCCATCAGGCATTGGCACAGCTGTCTGAGGTAGGGGTTGTCTCCTTCCGCCTTTTGGCTGAAAAGGAAGAGTTTCTGGACTTCCTGCCAGGTGAAAGTGAAAAGTATGAGGGATTCCCACAGAGTAATCACCAGATCTCTGGAGCAGCTGATATTCTGTGCTGTTACAGGGAGGAGAGCCCGTGAACCCTTAGTCAATAAAGAATTACCCAATGTTCCCCTCAGAAGCAGAGGGGGAGGACAGACGGGGTGGTGGTGTTTCCTATTATTGTCAGCAGCTCACAGGGTTTCCTGATAATGGGGTTCCTGGTCTTATGAGTGGCTCACAAGGCTCCCCAGCCCACTTCAGAGAAAAGAGCACTGACCGAAAGAGGTTACCCACCTTTGGAGCCTTTCCCACTCGGGCCTCCTGGTGCCTTTTCCTGAACTCTGATGGAGCGTCCTCATCCTGTTTTGTCAGGTGGTCCTCATTACCTGGGCCTCTTCCTGGTCTCTCCTCTTGACTCACAGGGCTGGCCACTTTCCTTTACCAAACTAAAAGTGATTATGGAGAATGTGGCTGGCAAGGAGGGCAAAAAGCCCTGGTGTGGCCATTACTGCCTTGTAGAGGGCCAAGAGGACAGCACTACTGGTGAGACAGTGGGCAAGACTTCCATGCTTCTTCCCACCCACAAGACCCCACTGTCCCCTCCATCCCCCCACCTCCACTGGGCACTGTGGGTAGACCAGCCAGAGACAATGGGCAGGCTTGAGTGAGTTTCAGTCTCCAATTCCCAAAGATGTTGCAGTATGATCCGCTCAAGGGGGTGCGGTCGAGATTATTCTGGGGGCTGTGTTGTGTGTGCACCACACCTGGGTATCAGGTTGTTGGGCAGAGTTGCTCTGAATTCGCCTGAAGGCTTCCATTGTTCTACCCCAGAGTGAACTTAAATACCAGAGTCAGTCATCCTCACCTGAACCTCCCAAAGCCTCCGCCATCCTCCTGCTGGAGCTGGGACTAGCCTGGAGCCTAGTGGATAGGTGCAGGCAAAAAGGCCATGATCTGTCCCTTCATGGTTTCCAAAATTTGTGATTGACCCTTTCAAGTTGGGCCCCAACAAGGGTCCTCCACCCAGTGTTTTTCAAGCCATTAGAACAAGACTGAGTTTGGTTCAGAAGCAAAGGAAAGTTTTATTCTTTGATCAAAGAATGGAGAGGTGCGGTCTCATACTTTAGAGTACATGCTCTCCCCAACAGGCTGTCAATGGGGCTGCCTTATGGGGTTCTTGTCGGCAGGGAGGAGGGCGGGGTTCTCATGGATCAGGCATGGCTGTGCCGCCTGTGGCTCCAGGCTGAAGTGCTGGGTGCAGCATCTCTGAATTGTGATGCTGTGGGCAGCACTTCTGCACACAGCCTGCTGAGCGGAAGTGCTGGGGCAGTCATTTTGTACTAGGAACTGAAGTGCTGGGTGTAAGGCCTCTCTCTGCACACGATACCCTATGAGCAGGTGAAACGAGACTAATCACAAAGGAAAAGGAAAAAAAAGTTAGACTTTATTACCCAGATTCTATTTTTATTTCTTGGGAATTGTTCATAGGCTTTGTCAATGATATATGTGTGTGTATATACGTGTATGTGTATATATATATATAAAATGTTTGATACATACTAAACTCTCAATAAATGCTTCTTCTTATGATTCCTTATGGGTTCCTAACATTCATTTATTCATTCATTCATTTATTCAGCATATGTTGTTTCCTACGATGTGTCAGGCCCCATGTGAAGTATTGGGGTGCAGAACTGAATAAGCTACAGTCCTGCCCTCAGGGAGCATACAGTCTGAGGGGAGGAGACCACCAAGGACAGGAGCCCAGCCCAGGAATCACTCTTGGCAGCTCCTCCAGGACTCCCCCATTGCTGATCTCACTGCCCAGCTACTCCATCTCCCAGACCACCCAGAATCCTCACGTCCAACCACACAAGCACTCTTCATCTGGCACATTTTCAAACACCTGTTTTTGACAGACCTTCAGAATTAATACTTATGGTAAGGTTAATTTGATACTATCTTATTACTTATTTGCATATCTTACCATCCTTAGATGGTAAATTACTTGAGATTGGTTTCCCCAAATGGCTTGGTTCTGTATCATTTTATAGGCCTAGTACAATGCCTGGGCCATGATAGGATATCCAAAAAAAAGATGATAAGTGAATTAATTCATCTAGTCAGCAAATATCCCTTGAGCTCTTACTATGAAGCAAGCATTGGACTAGGTACTGGGAAGGCAAGGACAAAGAAACCAAGAGCATCCCAGCCCCCAGTGAATGGATGTCTGATTCAGTGACTGAAACTGGACAACCTCTGAGGACCCAGACCTTCATGAGGCTGAAAGTGGTTCCATCAGCCTGGTATGACATGGACTTTGCAGCGCCTTCTCTGCTTTCTTCCTGACGAACCCTCAGTGGGAGATGGCAGCCAGCCTGCTGTGGTTTACCTTATGTCCTGAACACTGGTGGCCAAAGGCTATATTTAAATAGCAAACATTTGCATTTTTAATGTTGACTAGAATTGGAAAGACTGATATTGGTTTTTACATGATTGAAATAGGCCTGGCTTCAGGCATTTCTTAAATGGAAAATTGAAAGTATTTCCAATAGAGAGGGCAGAACCATCTCAGAACACTGTGCCCTGTTTGTATCCTCAGAAAATATCACCTTGGGATTTCCTCAGTGGTCCAGAGGTTAAGATTCTGCACTTCCACTGCACGGGGCACAGGTTTGATCCCTGGTTGGGGAAGTAAGATGCCACATGCCATGCAGCGTGGCCAAAAAAAAGAAAGAAAATATCATCTCCCTCCCCTGAGCACACTTGGCACCGTTGCCTTGTCAACATTTCAGGATCCTCTTAATCTTCACCTGGTCCTCTTCACCTTTTTTGGAGCGCAGACAGCATGAGAACTACTAGTCCTATCTCCTTGGGGAGGAAACGGATCCTCAGAGGTGCAAACTGCTTACCTCTCTAATCTTCCTTTTCCTCATCTGTAACATAGGAATAAAAACGCTGCTTCACAGGTTTGCAAACGTGGTAATCTGTAAAGAAGTTTAACATCCCATGCCTGATACTTGGCTAATGCTCAGTGGACATTAGTTCTGTCCATCCCCTGGCAGTGACCTGTCTAAGGTAATCCATCAAAATCAGCTGAGAACCCTAAGCTCCTTGGCTCCCAGGTCTCTTTCCAAGAGGCCCACTGGACACGAGTAGGCTGAAGCATACATTTCTGGGTTAAAAGCAGAAAGACTCATTTCCATCTTCACTCTATTCTGACTACTCTCATTAACAGTATATGCCATGACAGCCTGTCTGAAGATTTCCTGACATTTATATTTTCCTTCTCTGTTTTTGTTGTAGTAAAAGTCACTGCATGGTCCAATATGGTAGCCAATAGTCACATGTGGCTATTTAAATTTAAATTAATTAAAGTTAAATAAAATTTAAAATTCAGTTCCTCAGCCCTAGTAGCCATATTTCAAGGGCTCAGCAACCACATGTAGCTAGTGGGTACCTTCTGCCTTCCCTAGTTCTGCTGGTCTGATGTGCTTCTGTGTCCAGCATTTTATTCATGTTCTTCAGAGGATTTGCCCAGTCGTATCCATGTCTCTTCACTGTATCTCCCCACAGTGGTGATTCTCAAAATGCATGGAGGAAAGACCAGCATTTTTCTGTTTAGTTTTTGTTTCTGTAACTATCCAATCTATTGCAGGTGGGTGATTTTGTAAAATAAAATGAAATTTTAAACAACAGATATATAAAATATGGACCTTAGTTATTGTATTGTTAGATTCAAATTGCTATAAAGGTTTCTAAGCTTTTACTCTCAATTTCTATATTTTTCTCATCTTTAGCCAGTAACAGTTTTCAGGCCACCCTTGGAAAAGCAGTGCCCTCCAGCACCTGCTTGAAGTCTCTGCATGTGGTCATCGCTTGATGTGCTTTATGGAATCCATTGGAAGTTGTCTGTCAGTGTTCCTCCAGATGTCTGAGGGATGCAGAGGAGTGTCTTTGTGGAGATGCCATTAGAATGAATAGGCCCCTCTGTGGCTGCGGGCAGATTTGGGTGAGGACACCAGTTCTACTGTCTAAGTAGCTTCATGATCCTGAACTTCTTACCTGAATGTGGTCTTGACCTGAAGCTAGACCAAGGTTCTTAAACTCTTTTTGGCCATGGCCCTAGTTGATAGTCTAGGGAGGCCTATGGATCTCTTCTCAGAATGTTTTAATGTTCGATATTTTAAATGCAGAAAATAAAAAACCACAGGATTTCAAAGAAAATCAATTATTCTCAAATACAATGATTAAAATGTATGTTGCACAAGTGTTTGTCAACACATTAAAATAATGATATCTGTTTGTATTTGATTGCTTAGTAGCATGGAGCCTCCACGTGGAGGCTAAACAACATGCTGCTAAATAACCAATGGATCACTGAAGAAATCAGAGGGAATCAAAAACTACCTGGAGGGCCTCCCTGGTGGCGCAGTGGTTGAGAGTCCACCTGCCAATGCAGGGGACACGTGTTCGTGCCCCGGTCCGGGAAGATCCCACATGCCACGGAGCGGCTGGGCCCATGAGCCATGGCCACTGAGCCTGCGCGTCCGGAGCCTGTGCTCTGCAATGGGAGAGGCCACAACAGTGAAAGGCCCGTGTACCACAAAAAAAAAAAAAAAAAAAAAAAAAACTACCTGGAGACAAATGAAAATAAAAACACAGCAATCCGAAATCTATGGGATGCAGCAAAAGCTGTTCTAGGAGGGAAGTTTATAGTGATACAAGCCTCTCTCAGGAAACAAAAAAAAATCTAAAATAAACAACCTACACTTACACATAAAGGAACTAGAAAAAGAAGAACAAAACCCAAAGTTAGTAGAAGGAAAGAAATCATAAAGATCAGAGCAGAAATAAATGAAATAGAAACTTAAAAACAATAGAAAAGATCAATGAAACTAACAGTTGGTTCTTTGACAAGATGAACAAAATTGATAAACATTTACCCAGACTCATCAAGAGAAAAAGAGAGAGACTAAATCAATAAAATCAGAAATGAAAAAGATGTTACAACCAACACCACAGAAATACAAATGATCATAAGAGACTACTATGAACAACTATGTGCCAATAAAATTGACAACCGAGGAGAAATGGACAAATTCCTAGAAACATACAATCTCCCAATACTAACCTAGGAAGAAACAAAAAATATGAACAGACCAATTACCAGTAATGAGATTGAATTTGTAATTAAAAAGCTCCCAACAAACAAAGGTCCAGGACCATGTGGCTTCACAAGTGAATTCTACCAAACATTGAAAGAAGAGTTAACACCTCTCCTTCTCAAACTATTCCAAGAAATTGCAGAGGAAACACTTCTGAACTCATTCTATGAGACCAGCATTACCCTAATAACGAAACCAGAAAAAGATATCACACATACATACAAAATTACAGGCCCAATATCACTGATATGCATAGATGCAAAAGTACTCAACAAAATATTAGCAAACTGAATCTGACAATGCATCAAAAGGATCAGACATGATGATCAAGGGGCTTTATGACAGAGATACAAGAATTTTTCAATATCTGCAAGTCATTCAATGTGATACACCACATTAACAAATTAAAGAATAAAAACCATATGATTTAAAAAAAAAAAACCATATGATTATCTCAATAGATTCAGAAAAAGCTTTTGACAAAATTCAACATCCATCAAAAACTCTCCAGAAAGTAGGCATGGAGGGAACACATCTCAACATAAAAATGGTCATATATGACAAGGGCAAAGCTAACATCATACTCAACAGTGAAAAGTTGAAAGCATTTCCTCTAAGATCAGGAACAAGACAAGGATGTCCACTCTCACCACTTTTATTTAATATAGCATTGGAAGTCCTAGCCACAGCAATCAGACAAGGAAAAGAAATAAAAAGGAATCTAAATTAGAAAGGAAGAAGTAAAACTGTTAGTTTGCAGGTGATATGATACTATACATAGAAAATCCTAAAGACACCATCAAAAAACTACTAGAGCTCATTACTGAATTTGGTAAAGATGCAGGATGCAAAATTAATATACAGAAATCTGTTGCATTTCTGTACACTAACAATGAACTATCAAAAAGAGAAATTAAGGAAACAATCCCATTTACAATTACAGCAAAAAGAATAAAATACCTAGGAATAAACCTACCTAAGGAGGTAAAAGACCTGTACTCGGAAAGCTTTAAGACATTGACGACAACACCACAAACAGATGGAAAGATACACCAGGCTCATGGGTTGGAAGAATTAATATTGTTAAAAATGACCATACTACCCAAGACAGTCTACAGATTCAATAAAATCCCTATCAAAATGCCAAGGGCATTTTTCACAGAACTAGAGCAAATAATTCTAAAATTTGTATGGAAACACTGAAGACCCCGAATAGCCAAAGCAATCTTGAGAAAGAAGAACAGGGCTGGAGGAATCATGTGCTCTGATTTCAGGCTATACTACAAAGCTACAGTAATCAAAACACTATGGTACTAGTACAAAAACAGACACATAGATCAGCGGAACAGGATAGAAATCCCAGAAATAAAGCCATAAACTTATGGTCAATTAATCTACAACAAAAGAGGCAAAAATATACAATGGAGAAAAGACAGTCTCTTTGATAAGCAGTGCTGGGAAAACTAGACAGCTACAGGTAAAAGAATGCAATTTGAACATTCTCTAACACCATATACAAAAATAAACTCAAAATGGATTAAAGACCTAAATATAAGACTGGAAAGCTCCTAGAAAAAATATAGGTGGAATATTCTTTTACATAAATCATAGCAATTATTTTTTTGGATCTGTCTCCTAAAGCAAAGGAAACAAATGCAAAAATAAACAAATGGGACCTAATTAAACTTAAAAACTTCTGCACAGCAAAGGAAACCATCAACAAAACAAAATTTGTTTTCAACAAAACAAAAAGACAACCTACTGAATGAGAGAAAACATTTGCAAATGATATGACTGATAAGCATTATATCCAAAATATATAAATAGCTCATGCAACTCAACAAAAACAACCCAAATAAAAAATGGGCAGGAGACCTGAATAGACATTTTTCCAAAGAAGACAACAGGCACACGAAAAGATCACCAATCATCAGAGAAATGCAAATTAAAACCACAATGAGATATCACCTGTCAGAATGGCTATATCAAAAATATCACAAATAACAAAGGTGAGGATGTGGAGAAAAGAGAACACTTTGTACACTGTAGGTGGGAATGTAAATTGGTACAGCCACTAAGGCAAACACTATGGAATTTTCTCAAAAAACTAAAAATAGAACTACCATGTGACCCAGCAATTTCACTCCTAGGTATTTATCAGAAAAAAATAAAAGCATTAATTCAAAAAGATACATACACCGCAATGATTGTAGCAGCACTATTTACAATTTCCAAGGTATGGAATCAACCTAAGTGTTCATCAATAGGTGAATGGATAAAGAAAATGTAATACACACACACACACACACACACACACACACACACACACACACACACACACACACACACACACACACTGGAATACGACTCAGCCATGAAAATTTGCCATTTGCAACTATATGGATGGACTTGAAGGGTATTATAGTAAGTGAAATAAGTCAAACAGAGAAAGACAAATACTGTATAATATCATTTATATGTGGAATCTAAAAATTAAAAGAAACTAGTGAATATAACAAAAAAGAAACAGACTTTCAGATATAGAGAACAACCTAGTAGATACCAGTGGAGAGAGGGAAGAGGGGAGGGGCAGGATAGAGGTAGGGGATTAAGAGGTACAAACTACTATGTATAAAATAAATACACTACAAGGATATATAGTACAACACAGAGAATATATCCAATATTTTATAATATTGTAAGTGGAATATAGCCTTTAAAAATTGTGAATCACTATGTTGTACACCTGAAAATTATATAAATTATACATCAACTGTACCTCAATTTAAAAAAATAATGATATCTGCTTGTAAGCAAAATACCTACTCTAATTCAATGTATTGATGAGTGTAAAACTATATTTCAAGTTATCTACACAACTGTACTGTGATTTGAAAATACCAGTGATTTCTATTGTGACCATTACAGATACTGCTATTTCTCCCTTGATTTGTTGCCTATATTCGACTGAAGGAACTGTTCAATTTCATTTTGAGAATAATGAAAATAAGGATGCAAACACAACACTGTAAAGCAACTATACTCCAATAAAAATTAATTTAAAAAAATAAAAATAAGGCTTCTCTGGTGGTGCAGTGGTTGGGAGTCTGCCTGCCATTGCAGGGGACACGGGTTCAGGCCCTGGTCTGGGAAGATCCCACATGCCGCAGAGCAACTAAGCCCACATGCCACAACTGCTGAGTCTGCATGCTGGAGCCTGTGAGCCACAACTACTGAGCCCACGTGCCACAACTACTGAAGCCCATGCACCTAGAGCCCGTGCTCCACAACAAGAGAAGCCACTGCAATGAGAAGCCTGTGCACCACAATGAAGAGCAGCCCCTGCTCGCCGCAACTAGAGAAAGCCCGGGCACAGCAATGAAGACCCAGTGCAGCCAAAAATAAATAAATAAAATAAATAAATTTATAAAATAAATAAATAAAAATTTAAAATCTCAGGATAACAACAACAACAAAAAAAGATGCAATTTTTCCCATCATCTAAGATCTGGACAAGGTGTCTCCTAACTCATTCATTCATTAATTCAACAAATGTTTATTGAGAAATTACTATGTGCCATGCATTATTCCATCATAGGCAAAGTTTCTGCCCTCACTGAGTTTTCATTCTTGTTGTGAGCCTGATAACAAACAAATAATATAGTTGATTCGCATTATTTGTAGTAGTTATGTTGTATAAAGTCACCATGAACATTGAATTACTGAATATGGAATCACTGCTCTTAGTAGAAATAAACGGTTAGGTTCCTGCTAGCCTCTGGTCACAATATTTTCATCAATGGATCAAACTTGTTTATGTATATTTCTGTTTAAAGACATTTAATGTATATTGTTGATTCATTAACATTGCACTCATGGCCAACAGTACTCTATCAACGTGAATGGAGCTTATCTAACACAGGGATTTTTCTCTGTAAGGCACATGACAGCCTTCTTGCACTTAGGAAACTAGACAGCACTTTGGGGGCCATTTTAAACAGTAGAATCACCAAAAAAAAGCACAAAAATACAGAAAAAGTGGCACTAAATACACTGTGACAAAAAGATACCTGTTTACAGTATGAGATGAAACAAGAAGACAGAGATAGTGGAAGTGTAGAGAAAGGAATTGATTTGAGAGCCGTTTATTTTCCGTTTTTTGTTTGTTTGTTTGTTTGTTTTTGCGGTATGCGGGCCTCTCACCACTGCGGCCCCTCCCGCTGCGGAGCACACGCTAGGGACGCGCAGGCCCAGCGGCCATGGCCCACGGGCGCAGCCGCTCCGCGGCATGTGGGATCCTCCCGGACCGGGGCACGAACCCGCGTCCCCTGCATCGGCAGGCAGACTCCCAACCACTGCGCCACCAGGGAAGCCCGAGAGCCATTTTTGATATACAGTTGACAGGACTTATGATGCACTTTCTCCCACCTTCCCATACACATTATCTTCCTGGAAGGGGGCTACAGGGGTGGGCTGGGAGTTTAGGTGACTGTGAAGTTTCAAGTTTGGATGACTAAATAGATGTTGATGAGAGAGGAGATGTGGGAAGCAGAGTAAGCTAAGGGCAAAAAGATGGTTTGGACAGTCCCAGGGGACAACTGGGAAGATGCCCAACTTCAGCTGCAAATATGTCTGATGCTCAGGATAGTGGGTATGAGAGTCATCAGGATGTAGGCAGTAGTGGAAGCCATGTGGACGGAAATCAACCTTCAGGCTGATTGAGGAAGTGAGGGTGACCCACACCAAGCAATTAGAAACTAGCATCTGATAAACTAGATACAGAAAAATGTTCAAATAAGTGACAGAAATAGTAATGTCAGGAAGAAGAGATAACAGCTGGAATTGCTAAAAAAATTTCTTCCTGGAGAAGGTGGCTTGAACAGACATCAGGATATGCAGGATTAGGGGGCCAGAAGGAGGGCATTGCTGGTGGGAGAGAACAGTGGGCGCAGCTATAGGGCAGGAAGGAGGTTAGCCTCAGAAGTGCATTCCCCATGATGGGGTAGCCAGAGGAAGAAACAAGGAACCGTTGCAAAACCACTTTGAGGAAGCTGGTCACCAAGGTTGCCTCTGGGGAGGGGAACTGGGAGACTAGAGAGAAGGGAGGGAGAGAGACACCTCTTTATACCCTTTGGGATATTTTCACCTTGCTCACCAATTACTTTTATTATTTTTTTCAGTGGTGTAAATAAATCATTTGGCTTTGGCAGAGTAAGAGATGAGTCTGGTGCAGAAGGGAATCCAACGGATCCTATGTCTTAGGGGTTGATTCTTCGTCTGCCTTTTAGGCAGGAGTGCAGGATAGTCTCTGAAGGACTAGGACTGGCTGTAGCTCTGAGTCTCTGCCCCAAGGGGATCTTTTATATGGATTTAGTCCCTGGGGAAGTTGAGTAAGTGAATAAGTCCTCTAGAGAACAGATGAGGACAGAATGAGAAGAGACTGCACAGCAGAGCTGGATGGCTTCCAGGGACATAGAAGTGTGCCCCCAAAGGTGGGTTGATGGGTCAAGGCTGGATTCTAATCTCAAAACTTTCTCTTATTACTTGTGTGTCTAGGGCCAGGTTATGCTGCAGTAGCAGTGCTGACATCTCAATGGCTTGACGAAACAAATCTTACGTAGAGTTCTTTTGAGAATTAAATGAGATCATCATCAACATCACCATCATCCAGCCTTTTTGAGGACTTACTATGTGCTGGGCTATGTAGCTCACATAATATAATCCCCATAAAAACCATATAAGGTGGTTTCCATTATTATCCCCATTTTCTAAATGTGGGAAATAGGCACAGAGGAGTCACTGATTTGTTCAAGATCACACAGTGAGAAAGTACCAACTGGGACTGAAACTGGCTCCCTAACTCTAGAGTTTAAGCTCTGTGTTAAAATCCTCACTTAGCCCAGGGAGAGACACATAGCATTGGTCAAATTAGGCTAGGTACTGCTGCAGTAACAAATAATGCCAAATCTCAGTGGCATAACAAAAAAGAGTATTCCTCCCTCACACTACATGTCTAGTGCAGGGCAGCAAGTATGGTTCATTGTAATCACTCATAGACACAGGTGATGGAGGCTTCATCTTGTCCTGTGCTTCTGCAATCACTGAGGCAGGAAAAGGGAAGGGGAATACTTTTGCCCAACATGACACACTTTACTTCTGCTCTTCTTTCATTTGCCAAAGCTAAGGCAGTGGGGAAATAAAATTTGACCTCATGTTCTGAGACAAGAGCCTTAATATTTATCAACAGCCATAATGACTGCACATAGGTGCTCCTTTAGTGTTGGTTGAATTCAAGTTAAATGACCAGTTCTGACCATATTAGTGAACTCTGTCTCACTAAGCTCAATTTATAAAGTTTTTGAGAGTTTGCAAACATACGCACTATCAGTTCTGCACAGAAGGCCACCAGAGAACCACTGCATCACTAATTCTGCATGTCAGGCATTTCTCTATGCAGTCCACATGTTGCCAGGAGACCACAGAGAGTTCTGGTTACAAGACTCAAAGATTCCTGGAAAATGTAATTACTGTCTTCCAACCACTGCCATTCAACCCCTTGCTCCATTCCATACCACCCTTTTGCGATTGGTTTTTACTTTTCCCCTCTAATAGTTTCCCTTGTCATGTTCTTCCATGAACTCACATGAGGCACACACAGAAATATGGTAAGCTTGCAAGGTAGGAAATTTTCGGAACCGCTTTAAAGTGTGCATTTCAGGGGCAGTAATTCCATTCAGTGTTGTGCAATCATCATCACTATGTATTTCCAAAACTTTGCATCTCCCCAAATAAAAACTCTGTACCCATTAAGCAATAAGTTTCCACTAAGGTGGAAATTTTTATTTTCACTCTTTTTTTTTTTTTTTTTTGGCCGCACTTTGAGGCTTGCAGTATCTCAGTTCCCCAACCAGGGATTGAAACCGGGCCATGGCAGTGAAAGCCCGGAATCCTAACCACTAGGCAACCAGGGAACTCCCTATTTTCACTTTAAAGACAAGGATACTTAGGTTAAGCCCTGTGCCCAGAGTCACCCATGAACTAAGTTAACAGAGACAGGATTTCTGACTTTAGGTATCATGATTTTCTTACTACATTCTGAAGCCTCTTTATTATCTTATCACTCATAGTAGAGTGATACCAACCATCTCCTGGAGGTGGGGTGCAATTTCTAAACTTGTGAGTGCCCCTTCAGTGGTCTGGGGAATAGACCGCCCTTCGTTCCCTCAGCACATTCTGCATGTTACTGAATACTGTTAAGTGCGGGAGATTCAAAGATGAGTGCTGCGGTAGTTCACAGCACAGTGAGGTTACGCAGAAGCTGTTCATTTCCCCCCAGATTTTGTTTCCCTTCTTCTCCAGTAAAAAAAACTCAGATTTAGGGCTTCCCTGGTGGTGCAGTGGTTGCGAGTTTGCCTGTCGATGCAGGGGACACGTGTTCGTGCCCCGGTCCGGGAAGATCCCTCATGCTGCGGAGTGGCTGGGCCCATGAGCCATGGCCGCTGAGCCTGCGCATCCAGAGCCTGTGCTCCACAACGGGAGAGGCCACAACAGTGAAAGGCCCGCGTACCATAAAAAAAAAATTTTTTTTTAAAACTCAGATTTTTAGCTGAGCTAATAGGTCCCAGAAATAAGACTACACTTCTAATCTCTCTAGCATCTGGCTCCCGCAAAGTGACTAAGTTCTGGTCAATGAGATGTAAGAATAAATGCTATGTGTAACTTCTGGGCAGTGTTTGCAAAGAGAAGGAGCATACTTTTCTTCCACCACTCCCCCTGCCCTGCTTCCTCCTCAGTAGAAATTATGCTGCACCAGCTGGAGCTTGGGCAATCATCTTGGATCATCATGTGCAAGCCTTGGACTGAAAATGGAAGAAGCTTTAGTCCTTGACACAGTGGAGTGCTATGCCACCCCTGAGCTTCATATCTTTCATTTATAACAGAAAGAAAACAAGTTTCTACGTTGTATGTATCTGTTACCTCTTGCTGCATAACAAACTACTTCAAATTTAGTGGCTTAAGACAACAATTACCTAATGTAGCTCCTGATTCTATGGGTCAGCTGGGAAACTGGAGCTGGATGGTCTAGGCCAGGTTTACATGTCTGGTTGGTCTAGGGGGTCTCACTTGGGATGGCTCATCTTTGCTCCATTTGGTTTATCCTACAGTAGGTTAGCCTACTGTAGGTTAGCGTAAGCATCTTCACATGGCAGTCTCAGGGTTCCAAAAAAAAAGAGAAGGCAAGTCTCAATATGCAAGTGCTTTTCAAGTCTCTGCTTGTGTCACATGTGCTCCTGTCCCATTGGTCTACTCAGGTCACTCAAAGGCATAGTTACAGTGGAGAGTGATTTGTTGGAGGCCATTATTGCAACTATCTCACTGTCTAAGCCACTGGTATTTGGGGATTTTCTGTCATTAGGACATCTGTTGCTTCTGGTCTACACATGACCAGCCATGGAAAGGGTAGGAGGATATGAATCAAAGTTTGTCCCTTCTGGTTTGCTCTAATCCCATTTTCTCACTTGCAAATGTAGGTCAAGTTTCCTGATAGAATCTGGCTCCAGACACTTGGTGTACAGTTGGTTTAAATTAAGGATATTATATAAATAAAACAATTGCAGCCACTCCAATCAGGCAGAGAAGAAGAAAGACATGAGGTAGGGCGAGGCAGGGGAAGAACAGATGGTTTGTCAACACCTACCAAGGTAACCAGCTTAGGGCCACAAGAATTTCCCGTTATTTTTTGTTTCAAACATGTACTTCACACTACTCTAGGAGGCAGTTAAATACGAGCCAGAAAACTGACTGTCTTAGAATCCAGACCCTGTGACTTACTATTATGGGGTGTAGGCAAGTGACTGAACGTCAGTGTGCCTGCTTCCTTATCTATAAAATTACCACTTCATGACATTTGGCTGTTGCAAGGACTGCACGAGAGAAACAAGTTAGCTATTACTGCACTAATGTCATGTGCTGGCCCTGAGCCAGTCGGGGCTTCCAATGACGTAGGCAGTCCTTGACTCAACATGGTAGCTCAAGACAGCGAGACGGTGATGGTCTCACGAGAAAGGAAGTTCTATGAGGGCAGGGTTGTTTGTTTGTTTCTGTTTGGTCTCCTATTGTATTTCCAAGGCCCAGAATGGAGCCTGAAACATAGGAGAGGTTCAGTACATTTTAGTCAAGTGAATAAATTTAAACAATTCAGGTGCTATGCTACATCATACAGGATTCAAGTGGGGCACAAAGGAGGGATGTCAATAAAATGATTATAAAAATGAGATCAGAGAGACAGGTAAGGAAATAAAATGCGTGAAGAGCAGGAAGAAGTTATAGTAAAGTTTCTAAAATTTGACTGAGTGGAATGACTTCTAACTCATAATCAAATCATAAGAAAATTTGAGGATTTAATTAAATTCCCATCACTTTAAGGCAGGGTTAGGGAGATGAACGTGAGTAGCAGCAGGCCAGAAGTACTGTCCAAGTTGCAGGCCAGAACCTCTGACTTTGAACTTGAATCTGTAACCCCAGTCTCAGGCCAATCCCTCAGTTGGCCTGAGATGGTATACCTGTTCCCGGCCATTGGCAAAGGAAATTTGCTACTCAGGAAAGTTATAATCAAGTACAGAGATGATAAAGTAAATTAAACCCACAGGATTAATACTTTCATGTGATGTTTAAGAATAAGTTTTATAAACATCATGAAAAACTGTGGGTAATGGTTATTTATGGTATATGAAACTTTTAGGAAAATTTGACATGTTAATTGAATACTTTAATTTGAAATATTTAATTATTATCAAGCCTCATTTTACTTTTAAAATGCATGAAGCTTTGTTTAATTTTGTAAACTGTATTTGACTATCTGAAAGATTGAAATGTTTTTAGGTCTTTTCAGGCATCTTAAATTTCTAACTAGAGTTTCTGTGCTAAAGAAGTTTTTGTTTATCTTATCAGTAAATCAGCCTTATCGGGCATCTTGCTTGAGAGAATCATGCTTAAGAGAATCAAATATGTTAAATTTGGGCTTCTAATTTTAAAAGTTTAAGGGAATTTAATTAACTATGACAGTTTAAGGAAATATCTGTTAAACTTAACAGAATATTAATTAAAGGACAAATGAAAGTGATGTTATTTTTATACAAAATTACTAGATTCATCGATAAATTAGCTAGATTGGTACACTGAGCTCTACAACTTAAGAAAAAGCTATGTTTTAAACTTACAACTTTATTTAATTGAATATCCATGAAAACCCTTCACGTTTTTGAACCCGAGGACCCTGCTTCTTCTGCAGCCCTGCCTCCTCCTATCACTGGGCCCACAAGCCAGCAAGTGTCTATTTCCTCTTTCATTTCAGTTCCAGACCTTTGCTCCATCCTCCTCTCTGATAATCCCTAGCATTGAAACTCATAGCCTCAGACAATAGCACTGATTCTTACTGCAGACAAGTATCTTTAGACCCCCGGGTCACTGGTCTTTACTCCTTGAAGATTGTAGCCCATGTTCATTGTCATTCTCTCCAACAGCAGCCTGCCTCAATTCTTGGTGACTTCAATATTCATGGGGACAGCGGTGATATTCAGGTAACACATAGGTGGGCATCAATCAGAGCAAAGTTTTTCCCCTGAAGGGCCTCAGCCTGGGCCAAATATTATCCTATAATTTTGTGGGGAGGTACTGGGTCCTGGGGCAGGGGTCACGGGCCAGTGTGACCAAGGCAATGGGAGAACATCAGGGGACGTAGGCAGTGGTCATTAACCAACTGGTATAAAAGAATTTCAACATTTTAACAATTGAAATGGACATACTTTTCCTACCAGCTGACATCAGCCCTGAGTGGATATGATTCTCCCGAGTTCCTTGCCCTCCTCTCCTCATGTGACCTTGTCCTCCACTCTACCTCAGCCACCCACTCCCATCTGTCATACACTAGACCTAAAAACAGTAACTGCATCCCCTCTGTGATCTAAACTGTAAGCATCCCACTCTTGGGCCACCACCTCCTGTCCTTCAAGCTTACTCTGCCTAGAACTCCAACTCCAACAATTCTGCCATCTTATCAGAGCCTACAATTCATTATTCCTCCCAGTTTTCACTATGTTTCACCTCCCTCATGCCTTTTATTCTTTGCACCAGATTAGATTCTACAGCACATCACCGTAATCATCCTTTCATGCATACAAAACCCCCTTACCCTAGTCTTTCCTTTTGTCACCAGCCTGACAAAGCCAATCTATGGTAAATCCAAGCCTTCACCTGCTCTAAGATGGCACTATGCACTTGAATGTAGCTGCAGAAAGCCATACCACCACACTGACTGTCCTCACTTTAAATTTGTGATCAGTAACCCTGAGTGGGCCTTTAGTGGACAATGGTACTACATTGCCAGCCCCAGTCACTTTCCCACTCTGGTAAATAACCAGAATTATCTCACACCTCTTCTTGTCTCTTCAAACCTCCAGAACTCTTCTGCCCTCCTTACTCAAATCTAGTTGTTCTCAAAATATTTTGGTCTCATGACTCCTTTAAACTCTTGAAAATTGAGGACCCTAAAGAGCTATTGTTTATATATAGGTTATATCTACTCATATCTATTAAAATTAAAAACTGGGACATTTAAAACACTTTATTAATTTTGAGCTGTGACAAAGCGAGAGAGAGGCATGGACATATATACACTACCAAACGTAAGGTAGATAGCTAGTGGGAAGCAGCCGCATAGCACAGGGAGATCAGCTCGGTGCTTTGTGACTGCCTGGAGGGGTGGGATAGGGAGGGTGGGAGGGAGGGAGACACAAGAGGGAAGGGATATGGGAACATATGTATATGTATAACTGATTCACTTTGTTATAAAGCAGAAACTAACACACCATTGTAAACCAATTATACCCCAATAAAGATATTAAAAAAATAAATAAATAACAATAAATCCATTATACATTAACATAAATAACATATTTTTATGGAAAATAACTATATTTTCCAAGCCTAAAAAATTTTAGAAGCACTGTTTTACCTATTTGTAAAATCTTTTTCATGTTTCGTTAAAGAGAAGACAGAAGACTGGATTCTCATATATGTTTCTGCATTCAAATTGTTATAATATATAATTTTGATTAAAGTGTATCACGAAAATCCTGGCCTCACACAGATACAGATAAGTAGTTGGAAAAGGGAGTAGTATTTTAATAGCTTTTTCAGATAATTGAGGATATTCTTCTTTGATACTACACAAAACTTGACAAGTGATCATTTCTTAAAGGGCGGTTGCAGTGTGAATTTTGAAACCACATCAATCTTTTCATACTCTGTTACATTAAAATGTATTGATTTATCTTGTGCTTTAAATGGATATTTTACCCATGCATAATTGTGTAACACCATGCATTGGTCCTTTGGAAAGTATTGATTCACAGTTATGCAGATCTTCTAAATGTTGACATATTCACATATGTTAGTATTACCACTGATCTCATCAAAAGTCTTTAAGTATTGGGAAGATGCCAAGCTCATGGAGACAGAAGTTTTCCAAAATTCTAAGTTTTGTAGCAAAGCTTGAATGTTATCACTGTCAAGAAATAGCTCACAAGTATCTCCTGTCAAACAGGCTCACTTTGTTCATTTTTTTAAAAATGTCTGCCAATTATGTACCCAAGTCTGAATAACCAGAGTTGGTCTGCCAGTCATTCTTTCAACTGATGTTCCATGAATAAAGCAGCAGGGTCAGCTCTCATTTCAAATTGAACAAGTGCTTTTCCTCAAGACAGCTATCATACTTTGGTATGCAGCAGAAGTGCTTTATATGTACTTCCCATTCAATATTAAAAACATGTATACTCAAGGGATGAAATTTTATAAAATTAATAACTTTCACTGCTTCATTAAAAACGTTCTTCAGCAAAACTATTTTTTTTTCCCTGCAAGTGCTTGATGGTGAAGATGCTGATGACTACTAGTATAATTTGGCACTCTTGCCTTGACACCAGCAATTTTACCCACCATTGCTTTTACATCATCAGGACAAATGTCAGCACAGTTGTTACAGGATAAACCAAGTAATTAAAAAATGTTAACACTTTGAAAATATCAGTACTACTTGTGTTAACTGCATTCACATAAAGGAAGATCTTTGATGATTAGTTGGTGCTAATCTTGAACGAATACAAGCAAAACTCGAAGTCTAGACACATTTGTAGATTTGTTCGTTTTAAGACAAAAGTTCAGTTCTACAGAGGCGATATTAACTCAGTCTTTTTGTCTGCAGCTAAATTTTTACTCTGAGTAACTGAATCATTGAAAGGTGGCAGTTCTGTGGTTCTTTTCATCCAACAGGCATTCAGCAATGTCAACTATACAAGATTTTATTTGTCCCTCTACTATTGCATGTACTTTTCTAGCCAGTGCAATATGGTAACTTACCTTGTAAGGTGCTTCAGTAGCTTTTTCTTTTCTAGTTTGAAAAGCTGTGACATGCAATTATTGGATTTTAAAGAGCTCATGATATGTATGTTTAAAATATTCATTTTTCTTTATATTCTGTATACTAGCCCCAATATGATGCTGTAGTTTAGGGGTCACCATATGTTATTAGAAAATGCTCTGATGCATAAAAGACACTAAGGTAATAATTAAAATTTATAAAGCTTAAGAAAAGATAGCATTTGCCGTATTTTTGTTTCTTATCTACAATTTTGCCAGTGTCTTTGGAGTACATTCCTCCCTTCCATGAGTCAGAGAGCTCACTTTTTTTTTTTTTTTAAGCTCTTTAGACACGGACTATGTAGTTGTGGCTTGAGAAAGTAAGTCTTCTAATCTCTCCTTTTAAAGTCAACAATATATCTTAAAATATATATATGTTTTAAATAAACTACTTTTATTTTAGGAGAAAATAATAAATTCTAAAATAATAGTTTTAGGTATCTAAACATTTCAAAAAGTTAGGAAAAAATCAAATATTATGCAAAACAAGACCAAAAAATGTACTTCTTACTGTGTTTTCCTGCAGGTGCAAGGAAAACTTTGGG
This sequence comes from Lagenorhynchus albirostris, assembly GCF_949774975.1. NCBI lineage: Eukaryota > Metazoa > Chordata > Mammalia > Artiodactyla > Delphinidae > Lagenorhynchus > Lagenorhynchus albirostris. Next base: position 133,158,870 of record NC_083096.1, on the reverse strand, counting down.
TAGTCACCCACAATGCCTTTCTTAGCCCCTGAAAGTCTTGAGGTTCAGCTCTGTGTTGGATCCCCTCTTTCCTCCAAGCCTCTTGCACATCATCTGAGATGACACCACTCCAGCCCTCATTCTCACATGTCCAATCTGCATGTGATCCAAGGAAAACGCTTAATCATCTTCTTCCCAGCGAACGAACTCCGAGAGTGCAAGCCATCCCAACACAACCCCTCCTGTTCCTCCAGCTCCTAAAGAGCCACTAGCTAGGCTCTCCCCTTTTAAACTTCTCAGGACACTAGTTCACCTTCTTTGTGGCCCTGTTGAGGCACATTTCCCCTACATCTGAGGTGAGGTAATTCTCATTCTTTCCCTCAGAAACTCATAACACAAGGACAGTTTTCTCTAAATATTTCCACATTCATCCATCCCTAACAGTAACAAAATAGATAAAAATTCCTGCTTTCATGGAGCTCATATTCTAGTGCACAACATTAGACAAATTCAAGAAAATAAAACTCTCCTCTTATCTCTTACTATACTTTTCTTGGCACTCCAACCTATTTTATAGGCTAGAGATGTGTGCTGAGCTTAGATGTGTGCTAAACCAACTTTCTGAAACCTCCTTTAAAAGTTCTTCATGGTGTTCTGACTCCTTACTTTGTTAATATGACATCTATTATCTTGGTGTCCCAGCTGAAACTGAGATAAGAACAGACCCATTTTCAACACGTGTTACAGTTTTATCTAACACATTACCTAAAACACAGCCTCCCAGAGCTGAGCCATTGGAAGGTCAAGTAATATTCTTGATAAAGTCCTCTCTTCCAAGTCTAGGAAAACCAACATCTTTGCCATCATCAACATCATCATTATCATCCCTACTTCATTCACAGAGCTCTTCACCCAGCTCCTTCTCCAAACTGCCAAACTCGGCTGGGGCAAGGGATGGGGTAAGGAAGCCTGGCACTGATTAGGATTAGGGTGCTGTAATTTCATTCCTTAAACCTTCCTCTGCTTCCAATGAAGCAATGACAGATAAAGTTATATATATATTATATATTAAAGTTATATATTATATATATTATGTTGTTATATATATATATATCTCTCCATATATGTATATTTCATTTATAAAGATACAGCTACCCTCAATAACAAAACAATACCAAAAGCATTTCCATGGACATTAAATGGAACAGATAAATGATAATGGAACAATAAGTGGAGGCAGAGTGTAAATTTTCTGGATTAGAAACTGGTAGAGATGACTGGAAGTTTGACGCTTTCCCTCAAAGTCAAGTGAAGCGATTAACACCCCACACCCCCACCAGTGGTATGGACAGGAGCCAGCACATTGTGTGAATCAAGTAAGTAATTGTATTTGACCCACAGGAAGAGGCTAAAAGAGGCTGAAACCCACTACTGGAGCTTGTAATAAATGGTTTAAAGAAAAATTCATGCTAACTGGTCCTGGGCTGAGATACCTACCAGCTCAGTAACCAAATTTTGAATAATCCCAATATCATCACAGGAAGAAATATAAGAAACAAAGCAGTAAAAGATTCTAGTAAATTTAAATAATTATTGACTTTTAAAACGACAAAATTTTGTTATAAAGATATAGAACTAAAATTCAAGACAACAACAGCAATAAGAAAAAGCAGCTAAAACAATCTAAGATCTTTATTTTGTTCAAGAAGGAAATACAAGAAGTAGAAAAACTTTAGACCTTATAAAACAGATACAGTTATATATATAAATGTTAAATATGAAAAGGTAAATTCTGAAAGGATAAAAAATAGAATCTATAGCTTTGAAACCAGATTTTAAAAGGGAGAAAAATACCACCAGTTCAATCGAGATTTCATATAATGATAGTGTGAAAAGATTGACAATTTCCCTCTGCAAAAAATAAATACATAACTGGATGAAATTGTCAAAAATAACAATTTTGGGGCAGTGGAAGTAAACCAAAGGTAGACAACAAATTGAGAAACATTTATTTTTGAAAAATTTTTAGAGCAAGAGTCTTTGGCTTTCTTGCCTGGGGCTACTGCTGCTGCCTTGTTTCTTGCCTCATCCCCAACTCATTAGGCAAAACTGTAGCTTTACCAGTCTATGGCTAGCAGTGAAGAGCAGCTTTGCTGCCAAAGCAGGGTGAGGTTGTGGAAGGCACTCTACTTGGGTTGAAGTAGGGGACAAAATCTCACAGTTTTGCCAGCTAACAGTGGGGTGCTGTAGGGGAATAGAAGGAGAAAACTTTGCTAGTCTAAGGTTGTTGTCCCAGCTGGAGTGAGGAGTGGACCAGACATAAATTTAACAAAGAGATTCTGAAAATGAGAGAGCCACAAAAGGCCGGAGCTAAACTCTTCACACACACACCTGGCTGATAGAGGAAACACACATGCCTAGGAGAGACTTCAGAGAGCCTGGTAAAAAGTGAAAGCTAGGGGAGGCTTGGAATTGGTTGCAACTTTAAATGGATTCTCCAGTTCACACACAGATCAACAGGCAGAGGCTGGAAGCTTTACAGGCCTGAGGTGTTCAAGAACAACTTCTGTGCAAATCATTCGCCAATCACTGAGCTACCTAGACATGGGGTGACCCCAGGAGGCCAGGTTGAAATAATTAAAAGTAGAATAATAAGTTGAACAGACACATCAGTGTCTCCACACTATGGAAGAGAGAGATTCCACAGTACACGTGCAGACAATTTACAAAAAAGATAAAGACTCAGAAAAATAAAACAGAATTGAGTCATTGCAAAATATTATCTAAAATGTCCAATTGTTAACCGAAAGTTACTAGACCTATAAAATATAGGAAAGTGTGATCCGTGCTCAGGGAATAAAGCAACCAATGCAAATTGTCTCTGAATGGGCCAAAATGTTGGATTTAGCAGAGAAAACTTCAAAGCAGCTATTATAAATATATTCAAATAATTAAGGGAAACTATACTGACACTGAGTCAACAAATAGGGAATCTCAATAGAGGAATTGAAACTATGAAAAGGAATCAAATGGAAATTCTAGGATTGAAAAATAGAGAAACTGAAATGAAAAATTCACTAGATGAGCTCAATAATGATTTAAGAGGAAAGAAGAAAGAACTAGTAAACATGGAGCTAGAACAAATAAAAGTATCCATTCTAAAGAATAGAGAGAAAAAAGATTGAAGAAGAATAAACAGAGCATCAGAAACCTGTAGGACAATGTGAATTATTCCAAGAAGGAGAGAAGAAAGGAGAAGAAGTAGCAAATTATTTGAAGAAATAGTAGCCAGAGATTTCGCAAATCTGTTAAAAAGTATTAACGTACAGATCCAAGAAGCTCAATCAACCCCAAACAGAACAACTACAAAAAGGACCACATCTAGACATTCTGTAGTTAAATTGAGGAAAGACAAAGGTATAATGAGGAAATAAAAATGCAATCAATGGCTGACTTCTCATGAGAAACAACAGAGGCCAGAAAGCAGTGGAATGACATACAAAAGCTATCAGTGATGAATTCAACTTCCAGGAAAACCATCCTTAAAGCTTCTATATCCAGCAAAACTATACTTCAAAGATGAAGGTGAAATGAAGACACTTCCTCATAAATAAAAACTGAGATGATTCATTGCTAGGAGACCTGCCCTAAAAGAAATACAAGAGAAAGTCCTCCATTCTGAAAGGGAATAACATCAGACTGTAACACAAATCCAATTGTATGCTGGTTTAAAGCAATATTTATAACCCTGTATTGCTGGGCTTATATAGATATGATATATGTAACAAGATAAGCACACAGGAAGGCAGAAAACATGAAGTTTTACTGGAACAAAGTTGCATTTTCTGCCAGAAGTAAGTCAGAATTAACGTAAAATAGATTGTGATAAGTTGAAAATGCATCTTATAATGCACTCACACACACAATTTTTTAAAAAATAAAAAAATAAAAAATATTTGCTTAACACAGAAGAAGGTACTTAATGAGGGAAAGAGAAATGACAGAAAAATGACAAATACAAACAAAAAGAAAAACAGCAAAAGTAAATCCAACCATATCAATAAAAGGTAGAAAATGTGAATGAATTAAACACTTCCATCAGAAAGCAGAGATAATTAGAATGAATTTTATAAAAAGAAATCCCAACCATATACTGTCTACCAGACACACTATAAATTCAATGAATTCAGTGAAAGTAAAAGGATGGAGAAATGTATACTATGCAAATATTAAATAGCTATATTAATATCCAAGAAAATACACTTCAGAAGACATATAATTAGAGACAAAGAGGGATATACCCTAATGATAAAAGAGTCAAAATTCTAGCTATACCCCAGCAGTATGACCTTACGAAATCTAAATATACTTCCTGAGGATTTTTTTTAAATTTACTTTTGTTATCTTTTCATTTGTAAAATGTTTCTACTGTAAAATTAAATGAGATATTATATCACATTCTTGACATATTAACCGATGTCCTTCCATCCCTTGTATTAAACATATGTAGTAAAGTTTGCTAAAATCAGTTAATGAGGTTATACACTGTGATTATATTATCTGATGATTTTTTTTCATAAATTCTGTCCAGTGAGCATTACTGAGTGTCTGTTATCTGTCAAGCTCTATGTGAGGTAACATATAAAAATAAACACAAATAAAGCATGAAAAAAAATAAAATAAAAGAGTCAATACATCAGGAAGATATAATTATAAATTAATATAATATATAATCATAATAAATAATATAAATTATAATTATAAATGTTTATGTACTTAACAAGAGAACCCCAAAGTACATAAAGCAAAAACTGAAAGAATTGAAAAGAGAGATAGATAATACAAAAAATTGTAGTTGGAGATTTCAATACTCTTCTGTCAGTAATTAATACAACAATTACATAGAAAATCAGTAAGAATATAGAAAATTTGAATAATGCTAGCAATGAACTTGAGCTGACACATGTATGGAAGACTCTGCCTAACACCTGCAGAATATACATTCTTTCCAAGTGTACACAGAACATCTTTCACCATAGACTGACTATATGCCAGGCCATTTTAAAATTTCAATAAATTTAAAAGAATCTAAATCTAAATCTAAATTAAAATTTCAATAAATTAAAAAGAATCTAAATCATTTGGTCACAAAGTATGCTTTGTGACCAAATCAACAACAGAAAAAAATCTAAAAAACTCCCAAACATTAGGAAATTAAACAAGGCATTTCCAAATAACCCTGGGTCAAAGAAGAAATCACAAGGGAAAAACTTTTAAATACCTGAATTGAATAAAAACAAAATCACAGTCTATCCTAATGATTAGAATGCTGCTAAAACAGGACTTAGAGGGAGATTTATACCTTTAATATTTATTACAAAAGATCAAAAAATCAATAATCAAAGCAAATCAACCCCAAAGTAAGTAGAAGGAAGGAAATAATACAGATCAGAGGATAAATTAATAAAATTAAAAGCTGAAAGACAATAGGAAAAATGAATGAAACTAAAAGTCAATTCTTTGCTAGGATCAATAAAATTGATAAACTTTTGGCTATACTGACCATGAAAAAGATACAGAAGACACACATTACTAAAATCAGGAATGAAATTATAGACCCTACAAAAATTAAAAGGATTATAATAAGATATTATTAATAACTTTATGCCAATTAATTAAACAAAGTAGATGAATTAGCCAGATTCCTAGAAAGACACAAATGACCAATTTAAGAAGTCGAGAAAAGAAAAAAAGAAAAAGTGTGGTTAACAGAAAAACCAAATGAAATATTAGAAATAAGTCCAAGTATATCAGGAAGAATAATACAGTAATTGTAAATGAATTTTATTAAAAGACAAAATTTCAGGTTGAATTTTAAAAACAAAATCCAGCTGTATGTTGCTTGCAGGAGTAATGGCTCAATAAAATGATAGAAAATGACTGAACATAAAGGGATGGAAGAGGACATACTGCAAATATACTAATCAAAAACAAGCTGGTATACAAATATTGATATCAGAAAAATTCTTTGAGATGAAGAATTTAATAGTGGTAAGAGGATCAGTAATATAAGGGAGAGTCTACCAAAAAGATGTAATGATTATGAACTTGTATGTACTTTCTGCTTGTTTAGGAAATCTTGCACTACTTCTGCATTCTAAAGCTATTTTTCTAAATTTTCTTCAAATGGTTCTGCTTTCTTTTCATGATTAATGCTTTAATATATGGAGAGCTTTTTTATTTTTAATTGTGAGAGGAAGGAACTAAGTTGATCACTTCTAATATTTTTAAAAAATTAACACCATTAATTAACTCCATACTACACTGTCTTGAGTCTAACTTTGTGTCTTTTGTTTAACTGGCAATGGCATAGATCAGAGTATGTTTTAAATATTGATTGCATTTATTGAGTAATTGTGTATTCTCTGTTTTGTTTTTGCTATATTTTAAAAGTAAATTTGGGACCATTTTCCACTTAATGGAACCAGGTCTCCTGAGAGAATGAATGATTCCAGGGCTGGGCAGAGAAGTCCAGGTTGAGCTTGAAACCTCTTGTTATCTTACAGAGAAAGATAATGCTCAAAAATAATGGAACATGTCAAGAGAACATGGGAGCCTAATCTGAGAGAATATGCACACCAAATAAATAATGATATTAACATATTATCACCCCAACGACTAAAGCAATAATTGAAGCCCACGCTGATATAAATAAATGCATCAATAGATAAATAGAGGAGAATGAGAACAGTTTTCTAATAGGAGAATGCCAACCAACAAATGCAGAATGAATGATGGAGTTAGACTATCACTATTTGGCAAGTATGTTTATAACTAATTCAAGCAAGAATTATCATTGGATGCTAAAATTGGCAGGTGAAATTTTGGGGATACTTACATGGCCCCAAAGTATCTCCCTACAGAATACTTATTAACTACAAAGGGGAAATTGCAAAGGGGAAAATAGTAACTTTACAGCGGAGAAACCTGACCAACACCACCTTACATATTAAGTGATTGACGTTAGCATCACCAGTAATGGAACAAACTCACATCTGTGTCTCTTGATATGATGCACAGCAAGAGACAGAGCATCACTTATCTGGGGATGCTGTCCAAGATGCAAAATCTGAATGTAATCCTGAGGGAACATCAGATAAACCTGAATTGAAGGACATCCTACAAAATAATTGGCCAATATGCTTCAAAAACATTAAGGTCATGAAAGAGTAAGAAAGACTGAGTAACTGCTCCAGATTGAAAGAGTATAAGATATAAAAATGCAATGTGTAACCCGGGATTGGATCCTTAAAAATTATTTTTCTATTACTGTATAGAATATGATTAAAATAATGAGCAAATGTTGAATAATGTCTATAGATTAGAAAATAATATTGTCTCACTGTTAATCTCCTGATTTTGACAATTGTATGCTAGTTATATAAAAGAATGTCCTTGTTCTTAGGAATTACACACTGAATTATTTAGAGGTAAAGGGGCAGCATGTCTGCAGCTTACCCTTACATTTATATTTAAAATTAAGTGTGGCAAATGTTAAAATTTGGGGAATTTGGTTGAAGAGTACCCAGGAGTTCTTTGTATAACTTTTGAAACTTTTCTGTAGGTTTGAAATTATTACAAAATGACACGTTATCGAAAACTGGTGAATTCTCTTCCCTAAAAATCAATGCGTTTTAAAAAATGTGAGCCCTAGTTCTTTTTTTTAAACCACTCTTTGGTACCTTGATAGTGCTTATTTAGTATATATTTTTGGCATCCACTTTGTGCTAGAGTCTAAGGACATAGAGGTAAAAAAAAAATTAGCTTTGCCCACGTGAAGTTCACAGTCTTGTAGGGAAAACAACTCTTATACAAACAATCTTGTAAATGTAGCTATTATGTGATCCATTCCTGCAAAAACACGTACCTCACAAAATCTCACCTATGTGCAGATTGCATTACATTCCTTCCTTATGAAAATACAGATGCAATCTTTTTCTTTCTGAATGTCCTTTCTGTCCCACAATAGAGCTACAACCACAGGAAGCCATTAAGAGTCCACCCAACTGACTCTTTCAAGTGTGTTTCTGTCAGAGAGATAGGAATTAAAGAGGGAAATGGTGGTGGTTGTTTTTTGTAAGCTAAAATGCTTTCCATCTTGAGAAGCAATAAAGTCTGCTGTAGAAGCAGGGCACGTTTTCAAACCTCCTGTTCATTACAGAGATATGCATCTAAGGAACTTCCAGCCATGTTCTGGGTGACATTTTTGAAATTCAAACAAAAAGGAGTTTGTTACAGAACTCACAAGGGCAGTTCTGAAAGCTTCATTGATTCCAATAATAATTTCCAATTAATTCATTTAGTTACTTCCTGATATTCTGAAATCAAGAGTTTTGAAAGCTGCTACCTTTAACCTTAGGTGAAATTTAAAATGCTATGACTTTAACTGATCCAACCTAAGCTAAACTTTTAGCCATTTATAAAAATGCAAAACAAAGTCTGGGCCCAGGTCTGAGATGAGTGATTTGCAATAATATTCTTCATTCGTGCCGTCTTTGGAATGATGAGTCCTGACACTCCGAGGGGATATTAAGGATTTAGTGATAAATAGAATTACACCAGGTGCTTCTCCTGGCTGGGGCCTGAGGCCTGATAACAGAGATATCAATAAGGCCATAATGGGAACACATCCAGAATTCTCCCACTCAACCTGTCCAGTGTAATTATAGCTCCCCGGTGGAGGGGTGACGGTGGGCGCCCTAAGGAGATGGGTGGGCGGGAAAGAGAGGCTTTCAGTAGCTTTCCCCCTGCCATCATACCTTGCTAACAGCTGCGGTCATTAGCGGTCCCCCACCCTGTGTGTGGGGTGCAGCTATTCCCTAAGGTGCTCCCTCCCTGCTCAGATCTGGCCCCCTGCCATGGCTGTTGCACCCTCAGAGCTAGTCTGGAAGCAGCCGGTGCTGCCGCCTCCTTACCCCCATCAGCCACCGCATGTAGTTTCTAGCTTTTAAATGCAGGTCTCTCCATTTTTAGAAAACTGGCCACGGAAATACCTCAACCCACAGGCTAATAATTGAGAAATGAGGCTGTGTTCTATAAAAAGATTTCCCAGAAACTGAAAACTGAGCTTTGCTGATAAGCAGAGGCAGATTTACTGTGACTCTGACAAAGCCCACACTACAAGGTCCCACTACAAGGTCCCTGGTCACAGAGTTCCTACCACTGCCTTGGGAGGACCCCTAACAATGTGTTTATATGGTCATACGTTTTTTACAAATTTGCAAAAGCGCAATATTTTAACTGCAGCTGGTTAAGCCTCTTGTCTCTTTCCATGGTACCCCCCCCTTCATACCACTCTCCCCGATGCTGGTGGTTTGGGGATGTCTGAGAACAATTTTAGGGTCCAGGTAAAGAAAGAATGAGTTGGGTCTAAACTCATTTAGTCTGGATTTAATGAGACATATTTCCATGGCTCAAATTCACTTTGGCATATAGTTTAGTTATTGCTAGACATCCTGATGTAGGAACGGCTCTCAGGAACATCCCTGCCAACCACATGCTGACCCCCTCAGACTCACAGAGGAGTGATGCTCATATATGTATGTGCGTAATGGAGAAGGAACATGTCAGAAGGAAGACTGGCTGGAAAAGCCTTTCCTCTCACGAAAGACCATGGCCCAGCACGTCTCAATTTCCCCACCAACTCATCTCCTGTTGAATTCTAGAAGCTTCTTTCTGCTCAAGGAGGCAGGGCGCTCCTTGGTGTGCGGGGAACACTGCCTCTCCTTCACTGCTGTAAGGTGGAATTAACACTGACTCTGAGTTCCAGCTCTCAGCAGATTCTCTGTGCTGGGCTGGTAAAGACCACCACTCCTCTTCTCAAGGCTGTAGTAGACCCATTTCTGAAAAACTATATTTTTGTAAGTGAAATATTAAATACCTTGGAGGATCTCAATATTAAGAAGGATCTCGGGGAGAATTTTCACATAAAACAGATACTTGATTCCAAATTATTCTGATCCAACTTTTAGGGTTACAAATAATAGCTAATATACTTTGGACACTTGCTTCATGCTAGGCACTGTGTTAAGTATGTTTAATGTGCCTTATTTAATCTTTATATTAACCCAGTGAGTCACTATAATTATTCCAGTTTTAGAGATGAGTCAGTCAAGGCTTAGTAAGTAACTTGCTGAGGGCTTCCCAGTTCTGAAGTGATAGAAGCAGCCTTCAAAAGTTATATTTTTTTGAGTTTTAAGGATGCTTTTAATTTAATATGATTTTTATAATTACATAAAACATGAACATGTTTCCAAAGTCAAATCTATAAAAATATTGCCTCTATCCTCCTCCTCTCCATGCTATTTCATCCTTTCCCCACAGGTAACCACTTTTTTATGGTTTATCCTTCCAAAATTTTTATATATGTAAGCAAACATCTTCTCCACTTCGCTAAATTTAGAGAAAACAAAACCAAGTAATGTACTTGAACCTAATCATGTAGAGTGGAAGGCATAACCATGTAAAAATGATTCCAAAGTGACTTAAAACACAGTTATTTGATTGCTTTGATTACTTTGGAAGACAACAGGGGATCATCTCTCAATACACATCTACACACTACGTTCTGTCTTGGAGCCTGCTTCCTGAAGAACCCAAATGGCAACAGTAATAACACATTGAAATGCCTGGCTTTACCAGCAACTGAGGTGCTTCATTAAGGCTTCAATCATTCATGTCTTTGATTAGTAGCTCAAAACCCTGAGGCTGTCTTGAAAATATTTCAAGTAGCCTATACTTAAAGAAGTCGACTCTTCTTTTTTTGTGGTCTATGGATATGAGCAAAATAGTTTGTCTTGAGCATTTAGGATCAGCTGGATTCGTGTCACAGATCCTAGACCTGAAAAGTGATCCCAGAGCACAGGGAACGTTTCCTGGTTTTCTTCCTTGCAACTTTTTCACCCCAGGAGACAGATAGCAATGTTGCCAAATGCTTCACTCATCAGCTCATGGAAGGAGACCCTGCAACACCACTGATGTAGCAATCGCTCTGTGGATGCAAGTTTGCCCTTCAGAGAAATTCTAGGCCTCACATATATATTTGTATATTATTCCACATTGCCAAAAATTTCACACTGAGTGAACTTGAAGTACAGATCATTGCAAGTCTTGTTGTAGCTGCCATGTTTTTCCTACAACTGGGTTGTGAGGAGATACAACAGGCATCTGGGTTGTTAGTGACTGAGGATGGGAAATGCCACAGCTGGTCTATTGAGTATAGAGTCTCTACTGGTTTAATTTTAGAAAAGATGAATATGTATAAGGGCTTTTGTGGCCTTGTTCATTACTTTGGTCCCTTTTCACATAAGATCTTGTATTCCTCAACCATGAATTCTATTAATGAAGAGTTTCCATGGTCAGAGAAGAAGTATTGTATAAATCTTAACCGTTCTATTCATTTGCAGATGATTTCAAATTTGATCTTTATGTTAGAGCCAATGGGTTATTTTTTCAAATGGCAACTTCCAATGGGTCTACCTCATGTGGTTGTCGGAAGGATTAAATAAGATGCTGCAGGTAACGTCCTTCTCATGGAGCCTGGCACATAGTGGGTGCTCAATAAATACTAGCTGGAAGCAGAGTGCACCACAGTTAAACCACTCTGGTGTTGGAGGGCTTGAGGGTGAATCAGCTCTACCACTCACTATTTTTATGACCTTGGGCAAATAAGTTGACATCTCTGTGCTTCAATTGTCTCATCTGAAGAATAGAGAGAATGATAGTCTCACTTCAGAGGGTTGTTGTAAGGAAGAAAACATTTCCATCGATGAACATCAGAAACATATGTTTGCATAAGTTAACATGTAAAGCACTTTTTTTTTTTTTTTTTTTTTTTTGCGGTACTCGGGCCTCTCACTGTTGTGGCCTCTCCCATTGCTGAGCACAGGCTCCGGATGCGCAGGCTCAGTGGCCATGGCTCATGAGCCCAGCCGCTCCGCGGCATGTGGGATCTTCCCAGACCGGGGCATGAAGCCGTGTCCCCTGCATCGGCAGGCGGACTCTCAACCACTGCGCCACCAGGGAAGCCCTGTAAAGCACTTTTATTAGGAGAAATGGGATAATAAACTAAAGTGATCAAAATGGTTTTATCAGACTATGCACACAAAGTGTTTATTTAAGGTATTTATCATTTGTATTATACTGCCTAATTTTTTTTAAGATTACAAAAAGAACGTTTAATAAGGTATATCACAGAGTATTATCAATTTAGGAAAAACAGTGAAATGGCAATAAATAAGAAATGAATTATATTATGGCAAGAGGATTGGTTTGGAGTGAAGAGAAGGCCAAAGAGTATAAAATGGCTATTAAATGTTGGAGTTAAAGCATGATGCATTTCATTTTATACTATGGAATCTCTAGTCTGATCTTTTGTGAAAGTCTTCCTGAAAGAGTTGAGGTAATGACAATCTCAGGCTTCTTGGCTTATCTTCCCATAAAGCCTTCTCTCAAACTTTGAATATCGATTGTCAACCCATTTGGTAACCAACTTTTTTTTCAACAAATATTTGTACTGCTTAATTTTTATTGTTGTTGTTGTGTACCGTTAACACTTATCAGATGCTTACCATCCACGTCCCAGGCACTCTGCTGGGCAATTCCTAAGCATTGCCTCATGTAATCCTCTCAACATTCCCCATAATAACAGGTAAGGCAACTAAGACACAGAGCACATCAGTGACTTGCCCAAGGATCAGCCACTTGAACCACAGTGTGTCCTAATCCATACCTCTTGCCTCACTTTATTCTATATCTTATGATAGTTTAAAACCATTGCTAACAAAAACACATGTACAATAGAATGCTAAAAATAAATAAAGCCTCTGGGAAGGGGGCCAATAATTGAGACTGGAGCCTCGGATAAAATAGTTATTGCATCAAGCATTAATTTAGAGCTAAGCTTCCCAACAACCAAGGCAAAACAGAGTACACAATGCTTCATACGGCATCTGATTTTAAAAACAAGCCAAGCTCTTCCTTCCCTCACCCTGAACCTGGAGTACTCCTACTCGTTTATTCATCAATAAAATCTAGTAAACCTCTACTTTTGCCATACACATTTCAGTCCTTCAAAAGACACACTAGTCCCTGACACCAAACTCTCAGCTAAGCTTATGGTATGGTTTTTCATAGGACAGATATGGGATGATCTGTTGAACAATGTCTTCATAAGAGCTGGTGCAGGAGCTGCATGACCACAGTCTGAGTGACCACTGCTGGTGTCAGCCCTCAATAAAAGCAGATAGTGAAACCGAGCGGGGCCCTGTGGGGCTCCTGGCACGGAGGCCTTTTTGTCCCCCGTTTCTTGTAGGCAAGACTCCAGCCTCCATGACCTTCCCTGAGTTCCGGAGGGCTGATTCGAACAGTTGCTAAACAAGGGAGGAGCAGCCTACAAACCACTTGAAGCCGGATTAAAGGAACCAGAGAAGCTCGTCAAGATTAGGAGACCGGGGCTTCCCTGGCGGCGCAGTGGTTGAGAGTCTGCCTGCCGATGCAGGGGACACGGGTTCGTGCCCCGGTCCGGGAAGATCCCACATGCCGCGGAGCGGCTGGGCCCATGAGCCATGGCCGCTGAGCCCGCGCGTCTGGAGCCTGTGCTCCACAACGGGAGAGGCCGCAACAGTGAGAGGCCCGCGAACCATACAAAAAAAAAAATTAGGAGACCGACCACCTGAGATGAGATGAAGGGAGTGCAGGCCCTGTACACACCCTAATCTTGTCAGCAACCCCACCCTTGAACTATTGCTATAAAACGCCTCATCAAATCCTCCTAGGTGGGGACATACACTTTTTCAGGGCAGGAGCCCTCTGTGTCCCCTTTTGCCTGGCAAAGCAATAAAGCTATTCTTTTCTTTTTTTTTTTAATTAATTAATTAATTTGTGGCTGCGTTGGGTCTTCGTTGCTGCTTTCCCTAGTTGCGGTGAGCAGGGGCTACTCTTCATTGTTGTGCGTGGGCTTCTCATTGCAGTGGCTCTCTTGTTGTGGAGCATGGGCTCTAGGCGTGCAGGCTTCAGTAGTTGTTGCACATGGGCTCAGTAGTTATGGCTCGCGGGCTGTAGAGAGCAGGCTCAGTAGTTGTGGTGCACGGGCTTAGTTGCTCCACGGCATGTGGGATCTTCCCGGACCAGGGCTCGAACCCTTGTCCCCTACATTGGCAGGCGGATTCTTAACCACTGTGCCACCAGGGAAGCCCCAAGCTATTCTTTTCTACTTCACCCAAAACTCTGTCTCCAAGATTCAATTCAACACTAGTGCACAGAGGCCGAGCTTTTGGCATCAGTAGCAGCATATTCAATCCATGGGTCATGGTAGGGTTAAGTACCACAGGGATCTTTGTAAGACCACGAAGTACTATGATCTGTTCAACTGAAAATAACGAATGATGCCATTGTGTAAGATAGTGCATTGCTTTATACTGGACTTGAATATGTATAAGGAGTAGCAGGCCCAAAGATTTAAGAGGAAATCGTGGAAGAAATTAAAATTTTTTAAGTGTTAAATTCTATCCATTGAGGTAATATATTTTCCTGAAAATTGGGGGAAACTAGATATCAGTAGCAGAACATCTTGACATAGCCATAGAAAAGTAGTGATCATAAAACAAGATTACAAGTGAGAGGACAGAACTCCTTGATGCCTCCCTTGTTCATGTGAGTGTGGCTGAAGTTTGGTGGTCAAAGCAGGGAATGAGGAACTGGCCAAGCCAGAGGAGTCCAGAGCGTTGGGCTGCTGCCCTCCAAGTCCCTGGGGTGGGGGAGGGGCATCTGGACCCAGAAGTCAGCCTCCTTCCATAGAAGGGATTCCTTGCTATGCCATCATCTAGGTATTCTATTTCTTACTCTGCCTTTGGGCCCAAAAGCAACAGGCTAATGTGCCTTCTGTATTTCCAAGACAGGGTAGCATAATGCAGCATTTCCCAAACTTTGATGAGAAAAAGCTTTGTTGGCAGCACACCTATTAATATCTCCAGAACAATGTTCCTCGTGACACACTGATCTAATGTAATGTGTATACATAAGTGAATAAACTCTGGCCAATGTTCAAGATAAGGGAAATAATCCTTGTATTATGCTTTCATCTTGCTTTCAATTTTAGACGTTGGTTTTTCTTTAAACAAGGCCTTCTGACTCACTGAAGCTCTTTGTGCAAGGAGGTATGTTTGCATTTCAAAGTCTCATGTTTCCTAAGAAAGCCAAGTTCTGAAAACACGTTTTGCTGTGATAAAGACTTTTCTGAGATTATAAAGCTAAACAAAAAGTACAATGAATTTAAAAGTTCTTTCTTACCATGGATTTAGCAACAAGAGACCCCAAAATACTTATTTATACAATCTTCTTTGCCTATGAATCCACTGGGCAACTACATAACCAACAGGTTAAAGAAACACATATAGTTGTACATATGTGGGTGGGTTCATGGGTAGTAATTGTAGGGTATGTGTTCTTCAGGAATATTAACTGTTCTCCTCCAGCTGGGTGACTTTGACAAACCGCTTCCTATGTATATTTCAATCTTGCCATCTGAAAAATGAAGGTGTTGGATTATAGTGTTTTTAATACTTCCCCAAAGATGAGAATCCCTAGAAGTAGTGGTTAAATATTGAGATTATTAAACCTTCTATTTGAACTTCTGATTAAATGGACCTAGGTTGTTTGTTTATTTTTTGTTTGTTTGCTTATATGCTTGTTTGTTCATTTGTTTTTAAACAAAGCCTCTAGGTCTTTATCTTCAAGGAATTTGAAAACTTGATTAGATGACTCAGGGACTTTCCATCTCTGCCATTCTATAATTCTGTGACTCAGTGAGGTGGGAGATCCACTAGCCCCCTCAACAGAAGCTTACTGTAGTTAAGATGAGACCTTGGGCGACTTCCCTGGTGGCCCAGTGGTTAAGAATTTGCCTCCCAATGCAGGGGACGGCTTCGATCCCTGGTCGGTGAACTAGCTCCCACTTGCATGCCGCAACTAAGAGTTAGCATGCCACAACCAAGACCCGGGACAACCAAAAATAAATAAATTAATTGATTAAATAAAATAAAAAAAAAAAGATGAGACCTTGGGAAATTTCTCTTTCTTAGGTTCTCCCCCATGAAGAGTGACATCCAGATAAGTTTGTGTGAAATAGATACCTACCTCTCATAAGTCAAGGAGATGATAAGCCCTATGAAAACAACAAACCCTAGTTATGCGGTGGTTATTAAAACTGTGAACACTCTCCCCCTTATCTCTCCTGATGTGTTCTCTTAAATAAATGTCTCACTCAGGGTCCTAGTGTCTGTCCTCCTCACCAAGCCTCACGCTGATAACTTTCAACATCCAGAAATGGTTTGAGAACCACCTAACTCCATGACCTGTTGTCAAACCTCAAACTCCTAGAAACACCAAGTCTGATCACTTACTTTTTCTTCTCTGGAAGCCAATTGGTCCCCCTGAGACTGACCCAACCATTTCTGGGAACTGGTTGGAAAAATGAAGTCTGGTTTTCCAACCAATCCTTTGAGATAATCAGAAGACAGAAGGATAAAAGGTCCTGTGACTTTAGCTTCTCTAAAAGAAAACCTATAGGACAGCACCCAAACACAATCATCTCAATGTTAATTTTTAAAACTGAAGTTGCACCTTTCCCTGTCCAAATCAATGATTCATGCAGGGAGGAAAGCAGCATCGTGTTTTGCTGCTGAAAGACTGTAATCTCTTTCTCTGAACATCCTTAAGAACAGTGCTGGGCGGTGGCCCGAGCGCAGCCGGAGGAGGCGGAGGACGCCCGCCCTGCACCGCAGCTCGCATCTGCGGCCGCGCGATCCACCTCCCGCGCCACTTCTCCCGCGTGCGTCCCTCTGGCCGCGGAGCCGGCGGGAGGCCACAGCAGACCGATGGCGGCGGCCCTGTCCGGCCTGGCGGTACGGCTGTCGCGCTCCGCCGCGACCGGCGGCTCGTACGGCGCCTTCTGCAAGGGGCTCACACGCACGCTGATCATCTTCTTCGACCTGGCCTGGAGGTCTGCGCATGAACTTCCCCTACTTCTAAGTCGTGGCTTCGGTGATTCTCAAAGTGCGCCTGCAGGTACATATTTAGAGCAACTAACTTGTGGCACTCTGGGAGGGGGGTGCCCAGCAGGATGGCTGAGCTCCACCCCCGACCTCGCCCGCCCTAGAGCAAAGCGACCAGCTCGCCCCGCGCACACAGACTTGCCTGCCGGTCTTGCCATTGCCCCATCTTTTCATATAAATGGGCTGCTAGAAATCATTTGCTGAAAGCCTGCAACATAACCAAAAAAGCCTAAGATATAATTAAATGTTGAATCTCAAGGAAACAGCTAATTCAAAGAACAGAACTTAAAAATCTGAAAATCCTCAGAAATATTTGAGAAGTTCTTGCATCCATAAAACAAAAGACAGCACCGAATGTAGGGAAATGACAGTAAGCACAGGATGCCCTAAGGGGGAAAAAAGGAAAAGTTACTAACAACTTAAAAAAAGATAAACTGTACAAGAATGGTCCAAATAGGAGACAAATCTTGCAAATTAGAAAAAGAAGAGAAGAGACTTCCAACTGAATGGAATCGATTCTAGGCAACAGATGGATGGAGTTAGACGGAGGAAATTTACAACATGATCTGAAGGCAGACATTTCTTCATCCCCAAAGAAAAAACAACGGCAAACAGAATCTACTGGGAAAAACAAACATTTCAAACTGTACAAGGAGAGCATGCTTCACATATGAAGCAACCTCAGATGTGGCCTGTTTTTCAACCGTTGCCTGGAGTGTGAGAAAGGGAATCTGAACACTGGCATGTGGATCAAAACTCTGCAGTCACAGAAAATCCAATCATAGCGTTCAACTTTGCCATTCAGTGAACAGTGTTTAAATAATCATTGCAATGGAAATATTAGTTACGCATTTTCATTTTTAGAGTAAATCTCTAGGCAAAGCAGGGGAGACAGTTATAGAAGAGAGTGGGAATGTTAACCAACTTTGACAAGTACAGGCAACAAGTTGGCAGGCAAAGAGGAAGAAATGGAATAGTGGTGTTATTCTCCTAAACTAGGAAGTCCAGATACTGTCTCTAGTTGAAAGAATAAGACAGATTTAGGGGTTAGATTTTTTAAGTGAACAAGGTAACCAACAAAAGAGTTAAAAATAGTGATACAACCAAATGGAGGAGGGAGGAAAACCAAGGGGATAGCAGGAAGTCAGCAGAAAATGCCTCATGTCATCAAGTTAAGAAATAGTAAGAAAAACATATTATTAGGAAAAATGGAGTTAACCTCTAAACAGACATGTAAAAGTTTTTGCCTCTGGGTTGGGAAAGCAAAAGTTGAGAAGGTGGATGGGGATTTACTGCTTTTCATTATATGTCCTTTTGTACTGGTTGATTTTCCTAAATCTCTTACATGCATGTATTACTTTGATTAAAAGTTAAAACTTATTAAAAATGAATTTACTGCAATTAAAAAAAAAGAGTGTTGATCAGAGTGAAAGAAAATAATTGACACCAGGGAAAGGAAATATAGATATGAGACTGATGAGGTTAAGTAAAAATCCTGAAATCCTGAATTTGAAATGCAAGTATCGGTATGAACTCATGATATATATATATATATTTTTAATAAATTTATTTATTTTTGGCTGAGTTGGATCTTTGTTGCTGCTCGGGGGCTTTCTCTAGTTGCAGCGAGCGGGGGCTACTCTTCGTTGCGGTGTGCGGGCTTCTTGTTGCGGTGGCTTCTCTTGTTGTGGAGCACGGGCTCTAGGCACGCGGGCTTCAGTAGTTGTGGCTCACAGGCTTAGTTGCTCTGCGGCATGTGGGATCTTCCTGGACCAGGGCTCTAACCCGTGTCCCCTGCATTGGCAGGCAGATCCGTAACCACTGTGCCACCAGGGAAGCCCAACTCATGATATATTTTATCTTAAAAAAAAAAAGTATTTTCTAGCTCTTTCCATGGAAAAGGCCTAGAAACAATGAACCAACCAAGTAGAATAAAGACATGTAGTACACAGACTGTGATCCTTAAATCCTATTTTCCACCAAAAAGAGCCAGGGCTCCTTGGAGGAATGGATGATTCCAAATCTAGGGTAGAAAATTACACGGCAAGCTTGGATTGTGTTGCCATGCTAGAAAGCAAGGAAACTATTAAAGACCACTAAGATTACGTCAGAAGGACTTGGGAGCTAACTTAGAGGATCCCACTAGTCAAAAGATGGGACAATTTGAACACTAATAAGAATAATCACTGTAATGTATGGAAACCATCAAACATATTAAAAATCCATGAATTTATTATGATGTGCTTAAGTCTTCATTAGTCAAAAAAAAAAGTGCACTGGTCATATGTGGTGGACCCTAGGGAATCAACTCATTATTTTGAAAACTTGTAAATAAAGGAAAAGAATCAAGCACTTAGCCTGTTTGCTGTACAATCTGTGATTCAGCCAAGTAGTGGATTAGGAGAAGTTTCTCTTTATAGAGTATTTCAGCTAAATACATTGTAAAGGAATGACATAATTTGACTATTGTCAATTTACACTTCTTAATGGATCTATATAATGATCATCAATAGTTGCTAATATCACAAAGAAACAACCAGACTATGCATCTCCTGATGGAAATATACACCATCCAGGAAGTATTCTTGCCAACAAACTCAAATTGGAATCTGATTAAGTCTCTAGATCTAACCACAAATTTACAGGACATACAGGGGTCAGAGAAAGATGAAAGCAGGAAAATACAGACTATATGGAAAACTTTATAAGACACTGACCCAGTTTCCTCAATGAATAAATTGCAAAGAAAAGAAGAAAAAAGGAAAGAGGGTGACTTTTAGGTTAAAATGGACAAACATATCAACTGTTCAATGCATGGATTTCATTTGGATCCTGATTCTAACTAAAAATAATAAATAATTATGAGACAATCAGGAAATTTGAACACAGGCTAAATATATAATGCTATTAAGGAATTACTTTTTTTAAGTGTAGAAATCATTCTGGTTGTTTTAAAAATAGTTCTTAGATTTTAAATACTCACACCTATTTATGGAAAAGTGATATATACCTGACATTTGCTTCAAAATAATCCGGCTTGTGGGGAGTAGAGAGTATAGAGGGAAACTAGATGGCTTATGAATTGATAGTTATTAAGCTGGATGATGGTTACATGGGGTATCATTATGCCAGTCTCTCTACTGTTGTATACAGTAAAATTTTTCCAAAATAAAAAAAAGGATTGATCATCCCCTCTCTTGGAAGGATTCACCTTGCACATTCTTTTTTTTTTTTTTTTTTTTGCTGTGTTGGGTCTTCGTTGCTGCACATGGGCTTTCTCTAGTTGCAGCGAGCGGGGGCTACTCTTCATTGTGGTGCGCGGGTGGGCTTCTCGTTGCGGTGGCTTCTCTTGTTGCAGAGCACAGGCTCTAGGCGCATGGGCTTTAGTAGGTGTGGCATGCGGGCTCAGTAGTTGTGGCTCGTGGGCTCTAGAGCGCAGGCTCAGTAGTTGTGGCACACGGGCTTAGTTGCTCCAGGGCATGTGCGATCTTCCTGGAACAGGGATCGAACCCGTGTCCTTTACACTGGCAGGCGGATTCTTATCCACTGCACCACAAGGGAAGTCCCTACCTTGCATATTCTTGAAGGTGGACAAGGAAGTCACCCTTTGTTCTCATTCCTGTGGGATGAGCTATACATGGAGATGGCAGAAGCAGGATGACCCTGCTTTATTCTTTCACCATACTGAGGTGTTTCAAAATAAGTGATCTGAATAAACATTCAAAAGCAACTTTTTCCAACATCAACTTAGTGCAGTTATTTGAGGTGGGGGTGGAAGGCCACAGAGGACCATGATGTCAGACTCCAGAACACAACTTTCTTCCCCCTAACATGATTTAAAACTCAAACCATCTTCAGATGCCTTTCTGAGGCCAGAACAACAATCCTGGGCTCTTGGCCAGAACCAACCCCCCACCTTTTCAGCACCAGTGTCTTTCCTCTCACTTCTTTAAAGAATGGAGAAGAGAGGAAAAACCTGGAAAACATTATGCACCTTTGACAAAAGTAAACTAGAAACATACTGTGTCAATTTCTCACAGACACTGTAGTCAGAACCTCACTTTATTTTCAGATGTGTGGGAGGGTCTTCTGTTAGATGCTCAGTCCAGCACAGCAGGGAGAAAACAGGATACACTGTAACTAGGTTGTAAATAGATTTAAACCCCCTGGGTCACCCTGCCTTTAATTTCCTAATGCCCTGCCCCACAACGGAATGACAGGGCCAATATCCTCAATCTCAGAGGTTTGCAAAATTTCCTTCTTCACACAACTCTGGAATTCCTTATGTGCACAGACTAAATAGAAACAAAACCAAATTCATGACAAAGGACTTTTTTAAAACTTGAAATAAAACAAGCATTTTTCTGAACAGGAAGAGTAACAGACACAAAGAAAGCCACTCAAATTGTTTTCTTCACATGCTGAGCTTCATAGCTGTCCCTCACACTTATTCCTGATCCACGGTGCCCTTTTCATTAAGTTGCTGTGGATTTGAATCCACTTTGATTCCCATCCTTTCCATAAAACCTTCAGTCTCTCTTGAGAACCAAGGTCTAGGCTGAAGAAGTTGCAGTTAGAAACAAAAGTGAGTTAATACCAGGCAGAAAGTATTAAGTAAAGCCTGCTAAACTTCCTTCATGCCTTCTTTCTCGTAATGCTTGCATGACCCTCTGAGGAAGCTGCTCTTATTTCCTCCATTTCACAGTTGAAGAAACCAAAGTTTCAAGGGGCTACAACTAGTAAGAGACTCAGCTATGACTGGAACAAATTTCTGTTTTACTCCAAAGCTGAAGCCTGTAATCACTGTGATAAACCTTTTACCAGGAAGCTTTGGAAGGGACTTAGCTATTTATGTTAAAAGTAGGGCTTCCCTGGTGGCGCAGTGGTTGAGAGTCCGCCTGCCGATGCAGGGGACGTGGGTTCGTGCCCCGGTCCAGGAGTATCCCACATGCCGCGGAGCGGCTGGGCCCGTGAGCCATGGCCGCTGAGCCTGCGCGTCCGGAGCCTGTGCTCTGCAACGGGAGAGGCCGCAATGGGAGAGGCCACAACAGTGAGAGTCCGCATACTGCAGAAAAAAAAAAAAATGGGCAAAGGACCTGAATAAACATTTTTCCAAAGAAGACATATGAATGGCCAACAGGTACAAGAAAAGGTGTTCAACAGCACTAATCATCAGGGAACAGCAAATCAAAGCCACAATGAGCTACCACCTCACAGCTGTAGGAATGGCTGTTATCAAAAAGATAAGAGATAAGTGCTATTGAGGATGTGGAGAAAAGGGAATCCTTGTAGATCGTTGGTGGGAATGTAAATTGGTGCAGCCATTATGTGCCAAAACAGTACAGAGGATCCTCGAAAAATTAAAATAGAAGTGCTATATGATCCAGCAATCCCACTTCTGAGTATATATCCAAAGGAAATGAAATCACCATTTCAAAAAGATATCTGCATCCCCATGTTCACTGCAGCATTATTACAATAGCCAAGACATGGAAACAACCTAAGTGTTCATCAGTGGATGAATGGATAAAGAAAATGTGATACACACACACACACACACACACACACACACACACACACACACTGGAATATTATTCAACCGTAGAAAGAAGAAATTCCTGCCATTTGCTACAACATGGATGAAACTTGAAGGCATTATGCTAAGTGAAGTAAATCAGACAGAACAAGACAACTAGCATATGCTCTCACTTATATGTGGAATCTTAAAAAAAATCTTTAAAAAATCATAGGAACAGAGAGTAAATTTGTGATTGTTGAGCTTGTGGGGGAAGAAATGAGGTGAAGGTGGTCAAAGGTACAAGTGTTCAGTTATAAGACGAATAAGTTCTGGGGATGTAACGTACAGCATGGTGACTATAGTTAACAATATTTGAAAGTTGCTAAGAGAGCAGATTTTAACACATTCACACAAAGGTAACTGTGAGGTGACGGATGTGTAACTAACCTTACTGTGGTAATCATTTTGCAATATATGTGTATATCAAATCATCACGTCGAGAATAGATCATTGCTTATCTTTGCTAATAAAATCATGCAAATATTTCAAAAACAATTCATCACGTTGTACACCATAACCTTACACAATGTTGTATGTCAATTATATCTCAATAAAGCTGGAAAAAGATTAACTCATTCAAGTTAAAAAAAAAAAAAGATATCCAAAATGGAACTTGTGCTTTTGACCCTTAATCTGCTCTTCCCCAGTCCTGTAAAAGTCACCACCATCCACCCAGCTGCTCAAATCAAAAGCAAGTCCTCCCAACTGTGACCTTCAACATTTATCCTTACTGTGACCTACTCTCCCTACTTCCACTGGCTGCTGATCTGTGTGTGTCTGTGTGTGTGTGTGCATCAGTGGGTTCCATGTGTTATATTTGTTATTCATGCAGAGAAATTGTTTTGTCTTTCAGTATGTGAGTTCCAGTTTTCCTTTTAAAGCCGTTTCTTCAGGGGTGGGCCCTAATTACCAAACTGCTTTTATTGCTCTCAGTCTCAAAACAAAACAGACAATCTTAGTCCTGCCTTGACCACAAGCGTCTTGAAGGAGTTTGTCTCTTCTCTTACCCCTACTTCCTTCCAAGTCACTGACTATTCCACCCACGCAGTACCCTACTCACACTATTCTTGTTAAGGCCACCAATAAGCTCCTAATTACCAGATCCAGAGGATTATCTGTAGGTAAAGTATGATTATCCTAATCATATTGGACCTCTCTGCTCATTGGAAATCGCTGGACTTTCCTGCTGCTGTGGGTCCTGCAGCCCCCGTGGGTCCTGAGGCCCCTGCACCTTGCACTGCTCCCACCTCTCTGGCTGAAAGGGGTCAGACTTCTTTGGTGACTCTCCTTCAGACTTCACCCTTAATCCTCCTCTCTTCTCAGTTTATACCAGTGGTTCTCAAACTTCTCTTTTTCAAGAACACCTTCAAAAATATGTTGAAAGCTATGAGACACTCTTTCCTGAAAAAAAAAATTGCCTATGTTCATGGATATGCAATATTTTAAGTAATTTCAGGGTTCCCTCACACCCTGAAGGCAAGTTCGACCCCCTGCTCTACTTTCTCAGCCTGGAGGATGCCAACAATTCCCTGAGCTTCAAGGGTCACCGTATGTTGATGTTTTTCAAATGTGTACCTTGAACAGCAATTATTCTCCAAAACCCTAATCTCATATCCTCAATATCCAACTAAAATATCTCTGTTTATCCCAAAGCACCTTATGCTCAATGTATCCCAACCTAGCCTGAATATTTGGCAGTCCCTGTCTGATTTCTCCTCCAAGTGGATGACATCGCCATGCATCCCAATCACCAAAAAGAAACCTGCTCTTCCTCTCCCTCCTCTGGCAACTTCCCAGGCTCAAGCCCTTCTCATCTCTTACTTGGATTACTGGAGGAGTCTTCTATTTGGTCTGCCTCTTTCCCACATTGCCCTCTTCCAAGCCACCCTCTACACTGCAGCTACATTTGTCTTTATGGACCGCTGCACCGCTCATGGCAGTACCTCCCCAAGTGTGTTTCCAAGAATACAGTCTGTGTGATGTAATTGGTGTTATAGGAAAAAGAAAAGTTATCATGGTCAATTAAGTTGGAGAAAAGAGTAAAAATTAGTTAGGTTTAATTACCTCTCAGAATCTTCAACATGCTAAAACACATTTTGGAACTCCACCTGGGGGGTGTGAAATAAAGCTTTTGTCAAGCGTTCTGGCAACAAAAGCCTAGGGTTCTTTGGATTATACTTTCGATAGGACTGGCCTACAAGTTGAAATTTCATTTCCTTGTCTATCTTTTCTTCCAATTTCCAGCTGCTCTTCTTGATAATGTCGACAATGGGAGGACAGCAGTGTTGTACTCTGGATTCAGGAAGACCAAGGTTTAAATTTCAGCCCAAGACTTTTGGTCAAATTATTTAATCTCTCAGAACATGGGCTGGCTGGTCTCCATGTGCCCCTCATGAGGCTTACCTCTATAGGCTGCGTCATCCAGGCGTCCCTGTCCTCTGGTTTCCAGTTGGTTTTGGCCAGTGGAAACCAGTGGTGGCAGCCCAGTGAGTGGAGCAGTGGGAGAAGAGAGAACAGGGTATTCAATTCCCCCACCCCGACCTCTCTGCCCTGTTGTAATGCAGTGTTTTGGCCCTCTGACCCTCTCCTGGCTCCAGCTGTCTCCTATCTGGGTCAGTCTCTCCCCCTCCTTCCCTTTAGACCCTGGGGTGATAGAGGCTTCCAGCTGTTGCTAATCCCCCGTGGTTTCATCATCGCTTGTTAGTTCCTTTAACTCTGTTCACACCTCTGTAAATAGTCTATTCCTTAAATAGTCTATTCCTTAAACTCTCTTCAATTAACCCCCCTGAGTATACCATCTGTTTCCTGCTGGATCCCTGACAGTATAGAACTTTAGTCTCCTTACAAAATGGGGATTGTGACACCCGCCTCACGGGGCTATTGAGAGCATTCGGTGAAAGTACATGAGTGTGTAAAGTCCCAGCACAGAGCCTGGCACGCAGCAGTGCTTGCTAAAGCAGAGAGGACTTCCCTGGTCCTGCTTCCTCTGCCTGCCCCCCAGATAGCCACATACATGGGAATCTTCCTGCTCCCTTGCCAGTGACCCAGGCTGAGATGGGTAAAGGGAAATAGTGCCAAGCCCCAGTCTGAAAATGCAAAGCTGCCACAGGGACCCAGGTTCCACTCAGCAGCCACAGAGCAGGGCTGACCTGCAGGTCCCATTACCCGGCTCTGGAACAGAGAGGGTCCTAATAACTAAAACAGTGAGGGTCAGGGTGCCTATGTGCTCAGCAGTCCTCTGGGAAGAAAGCTGCTTCTGTACTGGTCCCAGATGGCCTGTGTCCCCACACTGGCCAATTGTTTCCCAAGGAGGAAATCCTTCCAGTTCCAAATCTATTCCCTGTCCCCCATTAAAGTGATTAAAGTGGCCTTGAATGGGGGATGCTCTTTGGAAGGGGAGGTCACTTGAACTAGGTTTCCAGTACATTTCCCAAGATGCATAAATTGGGAAAATTTTAAAGGAGTGATAGTAGAAATAATATCTTAGAGAAGATTTAGTGAGTCTGCAGGTAAGTGAACTGTTTCACTTCAAATTTAGTCACGCTGAGCCCTCATAAAGGAAATTCATGTATTGGGTATGTTGAGCAAGAGAAGCCCAGCTTGTGGCACGTAATCAGAATGCAACTTAATTTTGTTTGCTACCATCTCTTTAAATGGTTTCAGTGGGAGAATTCTCCCCATGCCTCTTGAAAACTCAGGGAGTTGTTCTGATCACTCTTAAAACCCCGTAGAACACAGAAACAAATTCAGAAATAAAATCATCCAGTACGTTATGCAACATTCAAGCTTTACTCAAAGGCAAGCCTCCTCCCCACTCCAGGAGTTCTCAGAGAGAAATTCTCTACCAGGACTACGGTACATCCCGTGGCAGAGGTGCCAGCTGCAGGAACTTTGAACCCTCCCCAAACCCTGGGGCCTGAAAGATTTCAAATGCAAAACTTCTCCTAGCATCACGGGGCCCCCATATTGGTCTACCGCAAGGCGATATGACCGGAGGAATGGCTCCGGTGCCAAAATGAGGACACAGAAACAAAAGCCGAGCAAGGAGAGGAGGTGGGACTCTGCATGGAGGGTGAGCAAGGAAGGTTTCATGGCCCTCTTCCCCTGTGGCTCTTTGCCTTCCCAAAGCAGGGCCAAGTGCCCCCAAGACACTGAGACTTTCCCAGGGCTAAGGAGGATCCGGCTTGGATAGCACAGGATGCCCTAATTTCAAGCAGTCCACCAGGAGGAGAAAGGGGGTTTTAAGTCTCAACAACCCATAGTGAATGCAAGTTTGGGGGGTGGGGTAAAAAAGGAGAGGGTGTCACAGGGCAGCTGTCAAATTAAATGTCTCTATCCTCCAGGCCACTCTCCAGGACTCTCTACGGTATGCTGACAGGCTGAGGCATAGCTCCAGAAGCTTATTTGGACAACTGCAGATCTGCAGAGATGGTGAAACTGCAAGTCTAAGCATATCTCCCTGGGTCAGGTAGGACACAGGTAGGTCATGAATGGCATCCAAACACCTGGGCTACAGCTATTTGGGAAGTAGGGTGTGAAGGAAGCCCTAGGCCAAGGTTGGCCTGAGTATATTTTCTAGACTTAGGGTTGAGAGGGTTGTGGTCACAGCCGCTCCATTTGATGCCACCCTTTTCAACACACCCCCACCAGACCCTACCTAGGGCCCCTACTGTGGCAGGCAGAATAATGATGCCTCAAAGATGTTCACGTCTTAATCCACCAGACCACATACTATATTACCTCACAAGGCAAAAGGGACTTGCGGATGTGATTAAATTAAGGATCTTAAGTTAGGGAGGTTTTCCTGCATAATCCAGGTAGATGGGCCCAAAATTATCACATGGGTCTTTATAGGAGGGAGGCAGGTATGTCAGAGTCAGAGAAGGAGATGTAACAACAGAAGCAGTGGTCGGAGTGATGCATTTACTGGCTTTGAAGAGGAAAGGGGGCCACAAGCCAAGGAATGTGGGCAGTCTCTGGAAGCTAGAAAGGCAAGGATTCTCCCCTACAGCCTCCAGAAAGAATGCAGCCTTGACAAAACCTTGACTTTAACCAGTGAAACTGATCTCAGACTTTTGACCTCCAGAACTATAACATAATTTGTGTTGTTTTAAGCCACTATTTTTTTTAGTAAATTGTTACAGCAGCAACATGGGAAACTATAAATGTGGCAAGAGAATATTGAGATGATTCTTTCAGGATCCTAAAGCCCCAGTCAAAAATAATCTTAATGAGACCACAACTCCCCACCTCACCCCGTCCAATGATACCATTTTTACGGCAGGAGATCCCCCTTCCAAATCTGGAAGTTTCACGGCTGTTCACATCCAGACTTTAGTCTCTATCAGGAACACCATACTGTGTCTCAGCAGTGGGCATAGCTGTCCCTCTTCATGCGCCGATTCCCAGTTCTGGAGTGGATGTATTTTTGATACGAGGAAGGGTCCCCTTTTGGAGAGAAAGCCCCTGATGGAGGATTCTCCCTCGCCAATGATGGCATTCATTCAAAGATAATGGTGACTCATTGGGTGGTAGTGGGAATAAATGGCCAGTCTTCATAATTTCTGTATGAGAAACATCGGCAAGTGCTAAATAGTATTCAAGTATCCCTGGAGGAAGAGATTAGGAATTAGAAATACTAGGGTTAAAAAGACACCCCAGCCTAGGGCTTCCCTGGTGGCACAGTGGTTGAGAGTTCGCCTGCCGATGCAGGGGACATGGGTTCGTGCCCCGGTCCGGGAGGATCCCACATGCCGCGGAGCGGCCGGGCCCGTGAGCCATGGCCGTTGAGCCTGCGCGTCTGGAGCCTGTGCTCTGCAACGGGAGAGGCCACAACAGTGAGAGGCCCGCGTACCGCAAAAACAAACAAACAAACAAACAAAGATCCCAGCCTAACATCAGTACTCAATGTTAACATTATTAGAACTATGTATTATAATTAACTTTATTATACAAGTTTTGGTTTTCTCTCAAGTTAATAATTGCCTTGGTTTTGTTTGTTTCGTTTTCTAGGTAACCATCACTTTTTAATTTTCAAACTCTGGTACTGAAGTATAAATCTCTCAAGATGTTCAAACACATGAGGCAATTGCCCTGCTTTATTTTTTTCTTGGTTACATGCCTCCTGAGTCCCTCCAGCCTCCCACTCCCCTCTGAACTGGTTCCCCTCTAGGCTGACAACAAGGGCTCTTCTGCTGGATTAGCTCTATTTTGGGGTTACGAGTACTAAATTGGCTGAGAGGTACCCTAAAGGAAACAGCCTTGGAGTATGTGCTGGTTCAGATTTTTTTCCTGAAGAGACTTTATAGCCCCAATTCATACAGGGAACATTCTCAGTCATATTGGACTTAACACCAACCCCCAATCAACCTCCCACATTTTTTTTTTTTTTCCGCTGTACGCGGGCCTCTCACTGTTGCGGCCTCTCCCGTCGCGGAGCACAGGCTCCGGACGCGCAGGCTCAGCGGCCATGGCTCACGGGCCCAGCCGCTCCGCGGCATGTGGGATCCTCCCAGACCGGGGCACGAACCCGTGTACCCTGCATCGGCAGGCGGACTCCCAACCACTGCGCCACCAGGGAAGCCCAACCTCCCACATTTTTAAACTGTTAGTGTGTCCCACATTTTTAAACTGTAAATCTGACAAACAAAGATGGCTAGCAGGATCTCAAGGTGGAGATAAGTGAACACAGACCTGAGAAGAAGAAGCTGTTAATAGTGCCAGGATAGTAGCCCTGGCCCCTAGTATACAAGGAGGCTTGAGGTCACACTAGTCCCTGGCCGGTCACCTGGAGGGGCAAGTGTTCTAGAGACTTTGACTGAAGAAGGGAGCCACAGTACCAACTGCATTCTGGACGCCAGATAAAGAAATGGGAGCTATGGATGAAAAATAACGATCTCATGTTGAATAATCTTTTCCCTAGTTTCCTAATTTCTTAGCCAATTGTCCTAGAGCATGTGTTCTCAAATGAAGGTGACAAAATTTTAGATGTTACAATGGTTCGTGGCAGCAACATGATCAATCAATTATCAGTACATAAACAGATATACAGTATATCTGTGATATTAAAATTTTATGGGGGGCTTCCATGGTGGTGCAGTGGTTGAGAGTCCGCCTGCCGATGCAGGGGACACGGGTTCGTGTTCCGGTCCGGGAAGATCCCATATGCCGCGGAGCGGCTAGGCCCGTGAGCCATGGCCGCTGAGCCTGCGGAGAAGGGTGACTTGGAAAATTCACTAAAAAAGTTCCTTAGGAGGGAAATAGCAAAAATAATTTTTTTTTAAGGTTGAGAAATGCTCTTCTAGAGAAAGTTGGTTTTGACTACTGGTCTCTTCAGAGTGTATTTTTTAATATATTTTATTTGATTATTAAAATTTGAGTGAAATGGAAAAGTGGATTGTTTCCTGTTGTGTTCATGGCTGGAAAAATAATTCCTACAAAGCCTGCATCATATCAGGACCCATTAATAGTACGGCACAGGAAGCAAAGGTAGAAACAAGGAACCCAGGGTTACCTATTAGTAATTGTCCAGGTTTATAAAAATTAGAGAGTGGGGGGATACCTTGTATATGAAATTTTCACCCAGGCATAAGGTAGGGATGGTTTGTACTTGCTTCCAGGACCAACTTGGTGGTGAGGCTACTTGTGTTCATAGCAGTTGCCTGGAATAACATCTCAGTGCTAATGAATGGACTTCCATTATAAGTTTGCATTCTTAATGCCTTAACGACTCTAATAATCAACTATTCCACCACCTTTGAAAATACTATAGTGAAAATTGACTGAGAATAATTCGAATAGCCTCAGATATCAGAGGCAAACTTGGGAGCCCTGTGGTAAAACATTGGGTACCTTGAATCTATCAATTGTTCGAAGAAAGAGGTCAGACTGCTCAAACCACAGATCCAGCATCTGGGCTGGGAGTGACTGGGATAGAAAGTGGGATTTAAGTGGGCCCAGCTGGATAACTATTGTTCTACTTGATGAATGCTTTTAAAGAATAGCTCCAGGACTTCCTTAGTGGTCCAGTGGTTAAGACTCCGCGCTTCCAAGGCCGGAGCCGTGGGCTCGATCCCTGGTCGAGACAGTAGGATCCCACATGACACGCGGCTGGGGAAAAAAAAAAGAAAGAAAAGGATAGAGCCTGCAAAAAGAAGCTCCCAATTTTCATTCTCACATTATTTCAGATTCCAGATGCAGAGGATCTGAATGTGTACAGCCCTCTTAAGTTCTTGTTCTGTTCGTGAGAGGAATTGATGATAATGATGAATCTTTCCTCCCATCTTCTGTTCCTCCGCCCCTAGCTCAGTGTTGGTTCTATCACCTGCGCTGCAGCAGGAGCCTCAGATGAGGCTGGGCTTCCCGGAAGTGCTTGCAGCTGAAGTCACCACGTCGCTGAGCAGGTTTTTCTGGAGGGAGAATGACATGTGAGTACACCAATGACGGTCTCCATACACGCAGGCCTGTGGGCAGTCAGAAACACAGACCCTGCCGTGTAACTTCTAAAATAATTAGAAACCAAACTGCCCTGGCGGGATGAACACTGACATGTGTGGGAAGGTCAGGTAGGCCCAGTACTTGCTGGCTCCGTGGGGACGGCTTCACCTCTTCTGGCCCCAGAGGAACCTGATCTCCCAGCGGATAGGACTGTGAATCCACCGCTGGACTTAGCAACGTGGAAGAGGTTTCAGTGGTGACCTGGGACAAATCCTGAATGGAGTGGGTGGGAGGGAGAATGAGGGGAGAAGGAATTGGAGATGGTGAGAACTACTTTTTCAAGTATTTTGATGCAAAAATGAGTAAAGAAATGTGACAGTAGTTGGGGCAGAGGGAGAGCTGGGATCAGGAGAAGATGGAAAATGGAAGAGATAATTGTTCAGTTGTATGCTCATGGAGAGTGGCAGGGGCCAGGCTGATGATGTCAGCTGTAATGGATGATCAATCAATTCGATGGAAGGCTTCAATGGAGTTGAAAGATTGCTCAGTTGGGACATGAGAGGCAGAAAGTTGGAAAGTTATAGTTGAGATGATGAAGAGCCCAGACACTATCTTAAACCCACAGAAAGGTATCCTGCAGAGGGATGCAGGATACTGCCAGAGTGAGGGAGCCTTATTAAATTCTGCTGAGAAGGCTTCTAGTTCCATGGAGGACCATGAGGCTAAGGGCCTGCTGTGTGGATGGCTGGGTAGCAACCCTGGAACACCTAGGTCCCCAAGGACCTGGGAAACGGCCACAGTGTCAGCCCTGGGCTGCCTATCTCAGGACTTCCATGTAGGAGAGAAAAATCTTCTCTCACTTAGGTTACCGTTATTTTGGTTCTCAGTTCTTTGCAGCTGAACCTAATTCTAACTAATATAAATAAGTAATTTTAAAAAGCCTGTGTAGCAAAATTACAAAATTATATGTTAGATAAAACAGAATTGGGGGCTAAAAGTAATGAGCAGTGAGAAAGAAGGGCAATACCTGATAATAAAAGGAGCATTTTGCCTCCCCCAAAATCGTGAACTTAAAGGCATTTATTAACATAGTATGTTATATAAATATGTATATGTGTTTAAATAGACTTCATTTTTTAGAGCAGTTTTATGTTTACAGAAAATTGAATTTACCCCCCTACCTCCACACATGCATAGCCTCCCCTATTATCAACATCCCTCACCAAAGTGGTACATTAGTTCCAATCAATGAACCTATGCTGACACATCATTATCACCCAGAGTCCATAGTTCACATTAGGATTCACTCTTGGTGTTGTACATTCTATGGGTTTGGACAAATGTATAATGACATGTATTTACCATTACAGTATCATGCAGAACAGTTTCAGTGCCTAAAAATCCTCTGCTCCACCTGTTCATCCCTCCCTCCCCACTAACTCCAGTCAACTATTTATTATTTTACTATCTCCGTAGTTTTGCCTTTTCTATAATGTCATATAGTTGGACTCATCCAGTAGATAGCCTTTTCAGATCTGGCTTCTTTTACTTAGTACTAAGCATTTAAATATGCTTGATGTCTTTTCATGGCTTGATAGCTCATTTCTTTTTAATGAGGAACATTTTTCCGTTGTCTGGATGTACCACAACTTATTTATTCATTCACCTACTATAAAACATCTTGGTTGGTTCCAGGTTTTGGTAATTATGTATAAAGCTGTTATAATATCCATGTGCAGGTTTTTGTGTGAACGTAAGTTTTAACTCCTTTGGGTAAGTACCAAGGAGTGTGACTGCTGGATTTTTATGGTAGGAATATGATTATAAAAAACCACCAAACTGTCTTCCAAATTGGCTGTACCATTTTGCATTCCTACCAGCAATGAATGAGAGTTCCAGTTACTTCACATCCTCACCAGCATTTTGGTGTTGTCAGTGTTCTGGATTTGGGCCATTCTAATAGGCGTGTAGTGGTACCCCTTTGTTGTTTTAATTTGCACCTCCCTGATGACATATGATGTGGCCCATCTTTTCATATACTTACTTGCCACCCTTATATCTTCTTCAGTGAGGTGTCTGTTAAAGTCTTTGGCCCATTTTTAAACCAAGTTGTTTGTGTTCTTATTGCTGAGTTTTAAAAGTTCTTTATATATTTTGGATAACAGTCCTTTTTCAGACTGTATTTTGAAAAGCCTGTGGCTTGTCTTTTCATTCTTTTGGCAGTGTCTTTCACAGAGAAGAACTTTTTAATTTTAATGAAGTCCAGCTTATCTTTCTTTCATGGATTGCGCCTTTAATGTTGCATCGAAGAAGTCATCACCAAACCCAAGATCATCTATATTTTCTCCTATGTTATCTTTTAAGAGTTTCACAGTTTTGGGACTTCCCTGGCAGTCCAGTGGTTAAGACTCTGAGCCTCCACTGCAAGGGGCAAGGGTTCGATCCCTGGTTGGGGAACTAAGATCCCATGTGCCATACGGCATGGCCAAAAACAGCCAAAAAACGGTTTCACAGTTTTGCATTTTATATTTAGGTCTGTGATCCATCTTGAGTTAATTCTTATAAAGAGTATAAGGTCTGAGCCTAGATTCTTTTGTTTTATGTGGATGTCCAATTGTTCTAGCACCATTTGCTGAAAACACTGTCTCTGCTCCATTGTTTTGTCTTTGCTCCTTTGTCAAAGATCAGTTGACTATATTTATGGGGGTCTGTATCTGGGCTTTTTATTCTGTTCCATTGATCTATTTGTCTTCTTTTTTCCCCCCTTTTTTTTTGCCAATACACACTGACATGATTACCGTAGCCTCATAGCATATCTCGAAGTCGGGTGGTATCCATCCTCCAAATTTGTTCTTCTCTTTCAATATTGTGCATGTTATATTTTAATATACTCCTATCAGACATGATAGCTCAAATGGACTAAAAAATTAGTACTAAATAAACAGAGTATAAATATACAAAGAGTGACCATGTATTATGTCCTAAAGTTTATTCCTACTGGCAGACAACAGAATCTACTCAAGCTAATTTAAGCAGAAAAGAACTAATAAGATATTAGGTACCTCCTTGATCCTCCAAGAGGGTCAGAGAGCCAGGCTTGTAGACCATGTAGCCGGCACTGAAGTGGTCAGGGCCCCACTGGTCAGGGCACAACCAGGAAAAATGCCTAACCACATCATGGACCGCCCCAGCTGAAACTTAACAGCCATCACCTCTGCCACCTGCACTCTGCACTTTGGACAGTAGGGGGAAGATGCCAGTCAGTGCTCCCTGCGTGAGGTTCAAGTCTGGTTCAGCATGTCTTCTTGGGGAAAGCTAGTTAGATAAATTCTCTCCATACTCGGAAAGTCACCAGCCCAGACAGTTTATAGATAAGCTCTCCCAAAACTTTATAGGATAAATAAGCTCTTACATGTTTTTTCAGAGAATAGAAAAATAGGGAAAATACCCAATTTATTTTATGAGACTAGTACAACTTTGATATCCAAATAATTAAGAAAATAAAATTATAAGCCAATCTCTCTTATGAATTAAAAAAATTAAATTAAAAAATTTTTGTCAAGTTTAACACTATATTAAGAAACACAAAAAACTAATAACATTTATCATGACCAAGTAGGGCCTTTGGGGAACACCAGGCTGAGAGAAGTAGCCTAGTGTATAATTAAGACAGCAGGTTCTGGAGCCAGTGTGTCTGCTACTTCCTAGCTGTGTGACCTTGGGCAATTTGCCTAACCTCTCTGTGCCTTGGTTTTCTTACCTGCGAAATGAATGTGATAATAGTTCCTACCTCATAGGATTTTTATGCAGACTATATGAGTGATATAAGTCAAGAACTTACAAAAGAGCCTCAATTAGTTTTCATTATCTCATCAAATGCAGTGGATACAGTGCCAAATAAAGAAAGATGAGACACAAGACTGGCATCAGAAGCAGATACTGGCCAAAGATGACAACCAATCAGAAATCTCTTATCCCTGATGCCCAGATGCCAACCTAGGAGGACAAAGGGTGCCACTCTGGGATGGGTAGAACCCAGAATTAACTGTGTTTTGAACATAAAGTGACAAAGAAATTATTGAATTGGACTGAATTTCCCTGAATGGGAGCAATCAGATTTTTGCATTAGGCAGAATAGGGGCTCAGAGTCTGAATTCAAAAACACGGTTACATTTTAGCGCTCCTGAGTCAAGGCTGTGAACAGGGCCAGCTGCATAATTTGCATGGCCCAGTGCAAGATAAAAACGCAAGGCTCCTTGTTCAAAAAGCAGGAATAATATGCTGTTAAACGTCCTAAAAACATAATGCTTTTTCCTTTCTTCCAAGGTCTCTCTCTCAACTTGCTATGGTACTTTTAATTTGCTATTTCATGTCATTCAAGTAAAGAAAAATTAAAAATTTAAATTATTAGCATGAATTTTACCATACATCTTTATATTGCACAATGGCAGTTTTAAATGCAAATTTAAGAACATTTAACTTATATGTGAAATCAC
Source organism: Lagenorhynchus albirostris (assembly GCF_949774975.1). Classification (NCBI taxonomy): domain Eukaryota; kingdom Metazoa; phylum Chordata; class Mammalia; order Artiodactyla; family Delphinidae; genus Lagenorhynchus; species Lagenorhynchus albirostris. The sequence continues at coordinate 133,123,270 of NC_083096.1, read as the reverse complement.
TGAAATCACCCTATTCATGTTTCAAAGCTCACACATGAATGTGTATTTTGTTCTTACCAGGACAGCGGAAATGCTGCACAAAACAAACTTAACTGGCTTTATTTCACTGCATGATACACACATATTCTACCAACACTCTTCACCTTACTAAGTAAGGAAGGACTTAAAGCAAAGGAACTATGGATTGCCCTAATTTTCCTTTTCCTTCTATAACAAGCAGCATTCATAACATTCCTTATATTCACTTCAAGTCTTGCTGAAGATCCATGCATCATGCGCCCATCAGAAGCCATGGGAAGGAGTGTTATAAGAAGGTTCAGTGTGGAAAGAAAACATGGAGGGTAACACTTCCCTTAGGGAAAACTGCTTTGAGGGAGTAATGGAGGTGGGAGCCACACTGAAGAGAGTAGAGCTGTGAGGGGGAGGTGAGGAAATAGGGACAGCAAATATTAACAAATCGTAATTGGCTCTGAAGACTAGGAAAGGGCAGCACCTAGAGAGTTATGTAGGGTTTTGAGGAACGATTTTGTTTTTTGTTTTTTTATAAATTTATTTATTTTATTTTTGGCTGCATTGAGTCTTCATTGCTGCACACGGGCTTTCTCTAATTGTGGCGAGCGGGGGCTACTCTTCGTTGTGGTGCGCAGGCTTCTCATTGCGGTGGCTTCTCCTATTGTGGAGCATGGGCACTAGGGCACACAGGCTTCAGTAGTTGTGACACGCGGGCTCAGTAATTGTGGCTCGCGGGCCTAGCTGCTCCGTGGCATGTGGGATCTTCCCGGACCAGGGATCGAACCTGTGTTCCCTGCAATGGCAGGCGGATTCTCAACCACTGTGCCACCAGGGAAGCCCTGTTTTTTTAAATATTATTTTTAAAATTAAAACAGTTAATTAAATTTTTTTAACTTTGTTTTAATACTCCCATCTGAATCTTAAGTCATTTAACACAGTTTTCCAGAGCATATCATTTTCATTTCCAGTTAAGTTGTTTGAGATACAGCATTTTTAAATCTGTGGATGATGCTGTTACTAAATTTTTAAAAATGTTTGTTACTTTTTTTTTGAGACATAGTTCATTTACAATATTTTTTAAATTTTTAATTATTTTTTATTTTTTAATTTTCTGGCTGTACCGTGTGGCTTGTGGGATCTTAGATCCCCTACGCCGTGGAAGCATAGAGTCCTATCCACTGGACCACCAGGGAATTCCCTACAATATTATACTAATTTCAAGTGTACAGCATGGTGATTCAGAATTTTTATGGATGATACTGATTAAAGTTATTATAAAATATTGGCTATATTCCCTGTGATGTGCAATTACCCTTTTAGCTTATTTATTTTATACATAGTAGTTTGTACCTCTTAATCCCCTACCCCTATTTTATCCCTCCCCTATCCCTTTCCCCGCTGGTAATCACTAGTTTCTTCTCTATATCTGTGAGTCTGTTTCTGTTCTGTTATATTCATTCATTTGTTTTATTTTTTAGATTCCACATATAAGTGATGACATACAGTATCTGTCTTTCTCCATCTGACTTATATCACTAAGTATAATACCCACCAGGTCTATTTGTGTTGTTCCAAATGGCAAAATTTAATTCTTCTCTATAGCTGAGTAGTACTGCAATTTTTTAAAACTGAAGTTTAGTTACAGTGTTGTGTTAGTTTCAGGTATACAGTAAAGTGATTCAGTTATATACATATATTTTTTTCATATTCTTTTCCATTATAGGTTATTACAAGATATTGAATATAGTTCCCTGTGTATGCAGTAGGTCCTTGTTTTTTATCGCTTTTATATATAGTAGTGTGTATATGTTAACCCCAAACTCCTAATTTATCCCTCCCTGTCTTTCCTCCTTTGGTGACCATAAATTTATTTTCTATCTGTGAGTCTATTTCTATTTTGTAAATAAGTGCATTTGTATCATTTTTTTAGATTCCACATATAAGTGATATCATATGATACTTGTCTTTGTCTGACTTACTTCACTTAGTATGATAATCCCTAGGTCTATCCATGTTGCTGCAAATGGCATTATTTCATTCTTTTTTATAGCTGAGTAATATTCCATTGTATATATATACCACATCTTGTCTATCCATTCATCTGTTGATGGACGTTTAGGTTGCTACCACGTCTTAGCTTTTGTAAATAGTGTTGCTATTAACATTGGGGTGCATGTATCTTTTCGAATTAGAGTTTTTGTCTTTTCCAGATATATGCCCAGGAGTGGGATTGCTGGATCATATGGTAACTCTATTTTTAGTTTTGTAAGGAATCTCCATACTGTACTCCATAGTGGATGTACCAATTTACATTTCCACCAACAGTGTAGGAGGGTTCTCTTTTCTCCACACGCTCTCCAGCATTTATTATTTGTCAACTTTTTGATTATGGCCATTCTGACCAGGGTGAGGTGATACCTCATTGTAATTTTGATTTGCATTTCTCTAATAATTAGCAATGTGGAGCATCTTTTCATGTGCTGGTGGGCCACCTGTATGTCTTCTTTGGAGGAATGTCTGTTTCAGTCTTCTGCCCATTTTTTGATTGGGTTTTTTGTTTTTTGATATTGAGCTGTTTGAGCTGTGGTATATTTTGGAAATTAAGCTCTTGTCAGTCACATCATTTGCAAATATTTTCTCCCATTCAGTAGGTGGTCTTTTCATTTTGTTGATGGTTTCCTTTGCTGTGCAAAAGCTTTTAAGTTTAATTAGGTCCCATTTGTTTATTTGTCCTTGTGTTTTCTTTGCATTAGAAAACATATCCCAAAAATATTGCTATGATTTATGTCAAAGAGTGTTCTGCCCACATTTTCTTCTATGATTTTTATGGTTTCAGGTCTTACATTTATGTCTTTAATCCATTTTGAGTTTACTTTTGTATATGGTGTGAGAAAATATTCTAATTTCATTCTTTTACATGTAGCTGTCCTGTTTTCCCAGCACCATTTATGGAAGAGACAGTCTTTTCCCCATGTGTATTCTTGCCTCCTTTGTCATAGATTAATTGACCACAAATGTGTGGGTTTATTTCTGGGTTCTCTATTCTGTTCCATTGATCTATGTGTCTGTTTTTGTGCCAGTACCATACTGTTTTGATTACTGTAGCCTTGTAGCATAATCTGAAGTCATAGAGCATGATTCCTCCAGCTCTGTTCTTCTTTCTCAAGATTGTTTTTGTTATTCAGGGTCTTTTGTGTTTCCATTCAAATTTTAAAATTATTTGCTCTAATTCTGTGAAAAATGCCCGTGGTATTTTAATAGGGATTGTACTGAATCTGTAGATTGCCTTGGGCAGTATGGTCATTTTAACAATATTAATTCTTCCAGTCCATGAACACAGTTTATCCTTCTATCTGTTTATGTCATCTTCAATCTTTTTCATCAGTGTCTTATCGTTTTCTGAGTATAGATCTTTTACTTCCTTAGTTAGAATTATCCCTAGGTATTTTATTCTTTTTGATGTGATGGTAAATGGGATTGTTTCCTTAATTTCTCTTTTGGATAGTTTGTTGTTAGTGTATAGAAATGCAACAGATTTTGTATATTGATTTGGCATACTGCAACTTTATTGAATTCAAAGATGAGCTCTAGTAGTTTTTTGGTGACCTCTTTAGTATTTTCTATGTATAGTATCATGTCATCTGCAAGCAGTGATGGTTTTACTTCTTTCTTTCCAATTTGGATTGCTTTTATTTATTTTTCTTCTCTGATTGATGTGGCTAGGACTTCCAAAACTATGTTGAATAAAAGTGGCAAAAGTGGACATCCTTGTTTTGTTCCTGATCTTAGAGGAAATGCTTTTGGCTTTTCACCATTGCGTATGATGTTAGCTGTGGGTTTGTCATATATGGCCTTTATTATGTTGAAGCATGTTCCCTCTGTGCCCATTTCCTGGAGAGTTTTTATTAGAAATGAATGTTGAATTTTGTCAAAAGCTTTTTCTGCATCTACTGAGATTATCATATGGTTTTTATTCTTCAATTTGTTAATGTGGTATTTGGTCGATTTGTGATATTGAACAATCCTTGTATCCCTGAGATAAATCCCACTTGATCATGGTGTATGATCCTTTTAATGTATTGTTGGAGTCAGTCTGCTAATATTTTGTTAAGGATTTTTGCATCTATGTTCCTCAGTGATATTGGCTTATAATTTTCTTTTTTGTGTGTGTGATCTTTGGTTTTGGTATCAGGGTGACGGTGGACTCATAGAATGAGTTCGGAAGTGTTCCTTCCTCTGCAATATTTTGGAATAGTTTAAGAAGACTAGGTGTTAATTCTTCTCTAAATGTTTGGTAGAATTCACCTGTAAGGTCATCAGGTCCTGGACTTTTGTTTATTGTGAGTTTTTAAAATCACTGATTCAATTTCATTACTGGTAATTGGTCTGTTCATATTTTCTATTTCTTCCTGGTTCAATCTTGGGAGAGTGTACATTTCTAGGAATTTGTCCATTTCTTCTAGGTTGTCTATTTTATTGCTGTACAGTTGCTAATAGTAGTCTCCTATGATCCTTTGTATTTCTGTAGTGTTGGTTGTAACTTCTCCTTTTTCATTTCTGATTTTGATTTGGGCCCTCTCTCTCTTTTTCTTGATGAACCTGGTCAAAGGTTTATCAATTTTGTTTATATTTTCAAAGAACCAGCTCTTAGTTTCATTGATCTTTTTTATTGTTTTTTTAGTCTCTATTTCATTTATTTCTGCTCTGAAATTTATGATTTATTTCCTTCTACTAACTTTGGGTTTTGTTTGTTCTTCTTTTTCTAGTTCCTTTTGGTATAAGGTTAGGTTTTTATTTGAGATTTTTCTTATTTCCTGAGAGTGGCTTGTATCACTACAAAATTCCCTCTTAGAACTGCTTTTGCTATGTCCCGTGAATTTTTTATTGTTGTGTTTTCATTTTCATTTGTCTGCAGGTATTTTTTTTATTTCTGCCTTGATTTCTTCAGTGATCCATTGGTTGTTTACTAGCATATTGTTTAGCCTTCACATGTTTGTGGGTTTTTTTCTTGTAGTTGATTTCTAGTCTTATAGCATTGTGTTCGGAAAAGATCCTTGATATGATTTCAATTTTCAATACATACTTGAAAAGAATGTGTATTCTGCTGCTTTTGGATGGAATGCTCTATAAATATCAATTAGGTCCATTTGGTCTAATGTGTCATTTAAACCCCTGTTTCCTTTTTGATTTTCAGTCTGGATGATTTGTCCATTGATGTAGATGGTGTTAAATTCCCCTACTATTATTGTGTTACTGTCAGTTTCTTCCTTTATGTCTGTTAATATTTTCTTTATGTATTTAGGTGGTCATATGTTGGCTGTATCTATATTTACAATTGTTGTATCTTCTTCTTGGATTGATCCCTTGATCACTATGCAATGTCCTGCTTTGTCTCTTGTTACAGTCTTTGTTTTAAAGTATATTTTGTCTGATATAAGTATTGCTACTCCAGCTTTGTTTTGATTTCCATTTGCATGGGATACCTATTTCTATCCCCTCACTTTCAGGCTGTGTGTGTCTTTAGATCTGAAGTGAGTCTCATGTAGGCAGGGTCTTGTTTTTGTATCCATCAGCCACTCTATGTTTTTTGACTGGAGCATTTAGTTCATTTACATTTAATGATAGATATGTACTTATTTTCATTTTGTTAATTTTTAGGTTGTTTTGTAGTCCTTTTTTTGTCCCTTTCATCTTTGTTCTCTTCCCTTATGATTTGATAACTATCTTTACCATTATGTTTGGATTCCTTTCTCTTTTTATAGATTTTTGGTTTGTGGTTACCATGAGGTTTACATATAGTAATCGCTATATATGTGATCATTTCAAGTTGCTGATCTCTTAATTTCAAATGCATTTTAACCACCCTGCATTTTTACTTCCCTCCTGCCACAATAACTGTTTCTGACATCATATTTTACATCTTTTTCTTTTGTGTATCTCTTAACTGCTTGTTGCAGATATAGATAATTTTGCTACTTTTGTCTTTTAACCTTCCTATTAGTTTTGTACTTGGTTGGCTTACTATCTTTACTGTGTATTTGCCTTTATCAATGAGCTTTTTCCTTTCATAATTTTCATGTTTCTAGTTGTGGCCTTTTCTTTTTCATTTAGAGAAGTCCCTTTAACATTTCTTGTAACGCTGGTTTGGTGGTGCTGAACTCTTTTAGCTTTTGCTTGTCTGTAAAGTTTTTGATCTCTGCATCAAATCTGAATGAAAGCCTTGCCAGGTAGAGTATTCTTGATTGCAGGTTTTTCCCTTTCATTACTAAATATGTTGTGCCACTCATTTCTGGCCTGTTGAGTTTCTGCTGAAAAGTCAGTTTATAGCCCTATAGGAGTTACCTTGTACATAACTTGTTGCTTTTCTCTTGCTGCTTTTAATATTCTCTCTTTATCTTTAATTTTTGCCATTTTAATTACAATATGTCTTGGTGTGTTCCTCTTTGGGTTGATCATGGATGGACTGTCTGTGCTTCCTGGACCTGGATGTCTGTTTTCTTTCCCAGGTTAGGGAAGTTTTCATCTATTATGTCTTCAAATATGCTCTCTGCCCCTTTCTCTTTCTCTTCTCCTTCTGGGACCCCTATAATGCAAATGTTAGTATGCCTGATGTCTCTGAGATCTCTAAAAATGTCCTTATTTATTTTTATTCCTTTTCTCACTCAGCTTCAGTTATTTTCATTACTCTGTCTTCCAGCTCACTGATCTGTTCTTCTGTATCTTCTAATCTACTGTTGATTCCTTTTAGTGTTCTGTTTTTTTTTTATCTCAACTATTGTATTCTTCAGCTCTGTTTGGTTCTCTTTATATCTTCTAACTCTTTGTTGAACTTCTCACTGTGTTCATCCATTCTTCTCCCAAGTTCTTTGATCATCTTTATGACCATTACCTTGAACTCTATTGAGTAGATTGCTTATTTCCACTTCACTTAGTTCTTCTGGGGTTTATCTTGTTCTTCCATTTGAAACATGTTCCTCTGTTGCCTCATTTTGCCTAATTCGTTATATTTATTTTTATGTATTTGGTAGGTTAATTATGTTTCCTGACCTTGGAGAGGTAGCCTTTTGTAGGAAATGCTCTATGCATCCCAGCAGCACATTCCTTTCTGGTCACCAGAGCTATATGCTCCAGGGGTGCTCTCCATGTGGGCTGTGTGGTTCTTCCTGTTGGGGCAGACTGACTATTGTGGGCTGTCTGGTAGGCATGGCTGGCTGGTCTGGTTGGTTGCCAGGCCCTGCCTTGTACGGAAGCTGCCAGCTACTGGTTGGCAGGGCCAGATCATAAGACAGCTGGCTGTGGAACCCCAGGAGGTCCCAATGCTAGTGCTGGCTCACTGATGGGCAGACCTAGTTCTGGGGTAGGTGGTTGCAGGGCCAGGGTTCCTGATCTTGTACTGGTCTGCTGGGGCTGTTTTCTGATATAACTGGCTATGGGTTCCAGGGTCCCAAAGCTGGGGTTGGCCCACTGGTGAGTGGGGCCCTAGGGATCCTGGTGTGGCTGGCTGGGGAGTTCCATGTATCTCATAGCTGGAGTTTGCTTGCTGGTGGGTGGGCTGGGTTCTGCCATAGCAGGTTGTGGGGCTGCAGTGGTCCTGGGCCTGGTATCTTCCTGCTGATGGGTAGGGCCAGGGCCCAGAGGGTCCTGGGTCTGGTGCCTGTTCATTGGTGGGAGGATCTGAGTCCCAGGGTCTCTGGCTGCAGGGCCCTAGGGTTTCCTAGTCTGGTGCCTGCGCACTGGTATGTGGGGCTGGGTTCTGGGCCCTCTGATGGACAGGGCTGTGTCTAGGGGTAGCTGTGGGCTCAGGGGGTCTTAAGGCAGCCTGCCTGCTAGTGGGTAGGGCTGTGTCCCTGTCCAGCTAGTTGCTTGGCCTGAGGCATCCCAGTATTGGAGCCTATAGGCTGGTGGGCAGGGGTGGGACTGGGTCCCGAGACTGAGAAGCTAGAGGGAGGATTCTAAAATGGTATTTGACAGCACTAGTATCTACATGGTAGAACGAGCTCTCAATAATGGCTGCTGCAAGTGCCTGTGTCCCTAGGATGAGGTCCAGTTGCCTCCTGCTTCTCCAGGAGACTCTCCAAGGTCAGCAGATGGGTCTGACCCAGGCTTCTTTCAAATTACTACTTCTGCCCTGAGTCCCAGAGAGTATGAGATTTTGTGTGCACCCTTTAAGAGTGGAGTCCCTATTTCCCCCAGCCCTGTGGGTCTTCTGAAAGTAAGCCCTGCTGGCCTTCAAAGCCAAGCAATCTGGGGACTCATCTTCCTGGTACAGGACCCCTAGGCTGGAGAGCCTGATGTGGTACTCAGATGCCTCGCTTCTTGGGGAGAACTTCTGCAATTGTAATCATTCTCCTGTTTGTGGGTTGCCCACCTGGTATGGGTCTTGACTGTACTGCAACTCTACCCCCTTACCCGTGTCATCATGGTTCCTTCTTTATATCTTTAGATAGAAGATCTTTTCTGGGAGATTCTGGTCTTTCTGATCAATAGTTGCTCTGGTGTGCCTGTGAGAGGAGGTGAGCTCAGGATCTTCCTACTCTACCATCTTGGACCAGAATAAGGAAGAATTTGTTTCTAACTGGTAAACTGGCAAGCTCCTACCTCACAGGATTGTGTGATGATTAAATTACATAATCCATACAAAGGGTTAAGCCTAGTGCCTGGTACATAGTATGCACTCAACACACATTAGCTTTAAAAATAGTGTGGAGTAGTATTAATATCCCCATTTTACGTAAGTGTAGATCTGCCTAATTGCAAACTTTCAAACACTTCATGAAATGACTTCACATCATGCTCAGCTGCCACTTTTAATGCCTTTATCTCTTCTAAGCAGATTTTTGATGAAACCACTCAGGCAAAGAAACTTGCTGGAGTGTCTAGAGTACTAACCAACAGAAGTTGGGTAAAATATTAACAATACTTATTTTTTAATACAATACTTATTTTTTTAATCTTTATAGCGATTACCTACTCTGCCCTTAGCTTCCATAATGAATGCAGGGAACCACACTTTTTCATTGCCAAGTCAATATCTTTTGGAAAACCAGCAGGTTAAAGACCAGTCAACACTATGATGTGAGTGCCACCTACTGCTGAGAAGCTTAAAGGCACTCTCAGGTAATCTTAATGTCTCAATTTGGTTCACGGCATGACTTGTTCCTTCAGATGGATGAAACTTAGATGATACTTATTTCATTTAGGTAGTTAAAAAGTTAAAACTTAAACAATTCCCTTTAACTTTTAACTAGTTAATTAGTTAACCAACCAACTATTTGTGCACAGGCCCCCTTTTAATTGGAAAGCTCTGTCTTTTAACTGCTTAAGAAGTTTTAAATTTTAAATTATTTTAACTCTGAGTGATTTAAGTAATTATTTCTAAGACGAGCTCAGTGGGCTTGTATTTATGAGCTACTACATATAACTTCAATTCTACTTTCACTGAACACTTTCTTTGAGGAAGGCACTAGACATGGGGGAAACAGAGTTTTTTAAATTATCTCAATAAAGAACAGCAGTATAAAAATACATATGATCAAATGTTAAGTGCTAAAATGTAAGTCTATATGAAATCACACCAGAAAAGAGATGAGGGAGCAGTCAGTTCTGTGTGAGAGTCTACAGAGGTAACCTTTAAACTACAGAATGTCAGAACAGGTGGGAACTTATTCATTTGTCCGTTCACTTATTAAGTGCCTACTGTTTGCACAAAGATAAATCATATAGGGTTCATTTTCTAAAAGAGCCAACAGCCTAGTAGGGGAGGCAGAAGTATAAGCAAATTATTTATTTCCCCCCTTCTGTATAAAACCAGAATAAACTTTGGTAGTTTGGAATAGAAATAAAAACATCATCTACCCATGCATACAAAGAAATCAATGCCCAGTGTAAACTACTATAATAGGAGTAAGTACAATGTGCAATGGTAACATAAAGATGGCATGATTAACCCCACCCCTCAGTGAGTCCTCCTACTGGAATATGAGTTCCTTGAGGGTAAAAGTTGGTCTTATTTATTTTGTAACCCTTGGGCAAGCACAGGACATGCAACACAGCCACCAATCAAGGCTGGGTGAATTGTGTTCAGGGGAGGGAAAGGACCAAGAAGGTTCATCAAGGAGAAAATTGAGCTGGGTGTTAAAGTTAAGAAGGAGTTTTAGGGCTTCCCTGGTGGCGCAGTGGCTGAGAGTCTGACTGCCAATGCAGGGGACACGGGTTCGAGCCCTGGTCTGGGAAGATCCCACATGCCGCAGAGCAACTAGGCCCGTGAGCCATGGCCGCTGAGCCTGCGCGTCTGGAGCTTGTGCTCCATAACAAGAGAGGCCACGACAGTGAGAGGCCCGCGCACCGCGATGAAGAGCGGCCCCCGCTCGCCACAACTAGAGAAGGCCCACGCACAGAAACGAAGACCCAACACAGCCCAAAATGAATAAATAAATAAATAAAATTAAAAAAAAAAAGAAGGAGTTTTAAAGGTTTACAAGGGAAGAGGGGGTTGAGGGGAAAAAAAGAGGCCAAAGAAGAATATCTGAGCAAAGGAATTCACATGGAAAAAGATAGATTTGTGAAACAGCCTAGGCCATCGGGAAACTGCAAATTACTTGCTATATTTGGAGTGTAGGGTAGGAACAGAGACTTGATGGGATATTAGGCTGGAGAAACAGGAAAACACACACACACACACACACACACACACACATAATGGGAGGCTCTGCATGCCATATATGGGAGTTAGGACATTACTGTGTACAGATATGTGTGTTAGAAAGACAACTCTAATGGCAATGGAGAGGCTGGATTGGAGTAGGAAGGAGACTAAATAAGAGAAACTTGGCAGGAAGGTGTACAAGTAGAGAGTGCAGACTGAACTAAGGCCCTGGAGACAGAGAGAAAGGGACAGACTCCAAAGATATTTGAGACCATTTTGGCAATATGGAAGACTAGAGATTCTGAAATTCTTCTGCTGGATATCATCTAAAAATTCTCAATAAAATACTAATACACACACTCTCTCACTCCTTTACATGATTAGATGAAATATGGGAAGGAAAGGGAAACCTGATGAAGCTAGGGGTGAAATTGGGAGTTTAAGGCCAGGGAGGGGAGCATGCGGTTAGGAAAGGCGGATGAAATAAGTGAGGGATGTGAATGATAAAGGCTTCAGATATACTATAGACATACAAGGACCAAGGGCAGGGGTGCCACTGCACAGAGGGAGCTGGGGATAAAGCCTTGGGCCTACCCAGGGTAGATGACAACAGAGAGACCATGCTAGGTAAAGCTAGGATACAGGAAAGGCTATTCCCAGGAAGCCACAACAGTGAGAGGCCCGTGTACCACAAAAACAAAAACAAAACAAAAACAAAAAAAACCACATAAGAGAAAAGCAAGGGTCATGAGCAAGAGTCAACCAAAAAAGAGAAAAAGCAATAGAACTAGACTCACAAAAGTTTCAGATAGTGGAATTATGGAATAGAAAATATTTAAACAATATTTTATTTATTTAGATAAGTGAAAAATAAATTTAAAACATGATTAAGGAGCAAAAGATCAACAAAATATACAGGCAGATTAAAATACATATACATATAGCTTTAAGAAAGGAAAAATATCACAAAGGAAATGAAAAACTCAGTGCTAGGGTAAACAGCAGACTGGATGCAATTAAAGAGAGAATTGATGAAATGAAAGATAAGACTGAAGAAATGTTGCAGAATACAGACTGGATGTCAAATCTATGAAAAATATAAAGAAGAAATTAAAAGACATGGAGTGTAGAAAGAAGACAAGTTTATCAGGTATATTTTCTATCTTTCATGTACTACAGATGACAGTATGGCCAAACACTGCTCTTCAGGCAGGCTTTTACCTGCTATATAAAAACCACCCCAAAACATAATGCCTTAAAACTACAACCATTTTATTTGTTCATAATTCTGTAGGTCAAGAATGTGAGCAAAGCTTGGGTGGGTAGTTCTTTTGCTCCGCACGGCATTGGCTCATGTTGCCTGCCAGATGATGACTAGTGCTGGAGCATCCAAAATGGCATCACTGCTGCTGGGGGAAGATGGCAGAAGAGTAAGACGCGGAGATCACCTTCCTCCCCACAGATACATCAGAAATACATCTACACGTGGAACAACTCCTACAGAACACCCACTGAACGCTGGCAGAAGACCTCAGACTTCCCAAAAGGCAAGAAAGTCCCCACATACCTGGATAGGGCAAAAGAATAAACAGAGACAAAAGAATAGGGACGGGACCTGCACCAGTGGGAGGGAGCTGTGAAAGAGGAAAAGTTTCCACACACTAGGAAGCCCCTTCGCGGGTGGAGACTGCAAGTGGCGGAGTGGGGGAGCTTCGGAGCCGCGGAGGAGAGCGCAGCAACAGGGGTGCAGAAGGCAAAGCGGGGAGAGATTCCCACACAGAGGATCGGTGCCGACCGGCACTCACCAGCCCAAGAGGCTTGTCTGCTCACCCGCCGGGGGGGCGGGGGCTGGGAGCTGAGGCTCAGGCTTCGGTCGGATCGCAGGGAGAGGACTGGCAGCGTGAACACAGCCCAAAGGGGTTAGTGTACCACGTCTAGCCAGGAGGGAGTCGAGGGAAAAGTCTGGACCTGCTGAAGAGGCAAGAGACTTTTCCTTCCCTCTTTGTTTCCTGGTGCGCGAGGAGAGGGAATTAAGAGCACTGCTTAAGGGAGTTCCAGAGACAGGCGCGAGCCGCGGCTAACAGTGCGGACTGCAGAGACGGGCATGAGACGCTAAGGCTGCTGCTGCTGCCACCAAGAAACCTGTGTGTGAGCACAGGTCACTATCTGCACTTCCCTTCTGGGGAGCCCGTGCAGCCCGCCACTAACAGGGTCCTGGGATCCAGGGACAACTTCCCGGGGAGAACGCATGGCGCGCCTCAGGCTGGTGCAATGTCCCGCCGGCCTCTGCCGCCGCAGGCTTGCCCCGCATCCTGCCCCTCCCTCCTGCCGGCCTGAGTGATCCAGAGCCCCTGAATCAGCTGCTCCTTTAACCCCGTCCTGTTTGGGCGAAGAACAGACGCCCTCCGGCGACCTACACGAAGAGGTGGGGTCAAATCCAAGGCTGAGCCCCGGGAGCTGTGCGAACAAAGAAGACAAAGGGAAATTTCTCCCAGCAGCCTCAGGAGCAGCGGATTAAATCTCCACAATCAACTTGATGTACCCTGCATCTGCGGAATACCTGAATAGACAACGAATCATCCCAAAGTGGACTTTGAGAGCAAGATTTATTCTTTTTTCCCCTTTTCCTCTTTTTGTGAGTGTGTATGTTTCTGTGTGAGATTTTTGTCTGTATAGCTTTGCTTTCACCATTTGTCCTAGGGTTCTGTCTGTCCGTTTTTTTGTTTTTTGTTTTTACTTTTTAAAAACATTTTTTTCTTAATAGTTATTTTTTATTTTTTTATTTTAATAACTTTATTTTATTTTATCTTTATTTTACTTTATCCTCTTTCTTCCTCCCTCCCTCCCTCCCTCCCTCCCTCCCTCTCTCTCTCTCTCTCCCTCTCTCTCCCTCTCTTTCTTTCTTTGTTTTTTTTCTCCCTTTTATTCTGACCCGTGTGGATGAAAGGCTCTTGGTGCTGCATGCAGGAGTCAGTGCTGTGCCTCTGAGGTGGGAGAGCCAACTTCAGGACACTGGTCCACAAGAGACCTCCCAGCTCCACGTAATATCAAATGGCGAAAATCTCCCAGAGATCTCCATCTCAACACCAACACCCAGCTTTACTCAGCGACCAGCAAGCTACATTGCTGGACTCCCTATGCCAAACAACTAGCAAGACAGGAACACAACCCCACCAATTAGAAGAGAGGCTGCCTAAAATCATAATAACGCCACAGACACCCCAAAACACACCACCAGATGTGGACCTTGCAACCAGAAAGACAAGATACAGCCGCATCCACCAGAACACAAGCACTAGTGCCCTCCACCAGGAAGCCTACACAAGCCACTGAACCAGCCTTAGCCACTGGGGACAGACACCAAAAACAACGGGAACTACAAATCTGCAGCCTGCAAAAAGGAGACCCCAAACACAGTAAGATAAGCAAAATGAGAAGACAGAAAAACACACAGCAGTTGAAGGAGCAAGATAAAAACACACCAGACCTAACAAATGAAGAGGAAATAGACAGTCTACCTGAAAAAGAATTCAGAATAATGATAGTAAAGATGATCCAAAATCTTGGAAATACAATAGAGAAAATGCAAGAAACATTTAACAAAGACCTAGAAGAACTAAAGATGAAACAAGCAGCGATGAACAACACAACAAATGAAATTAAAAATACTCTAGAAGGGATCAATAGCAGAATAACTGAGGCAGAAGAATGGATAAGTGACCTGGAAGATAAAATAGTGGAAATAACTACTGCAGAGCAGAATAAAGAAAAAAGAATGAAAAGAGCTGAGGACAGTCTCAGAGACCTCTGGGACAACATTAAACGCACGAAATTATAGGGGTCCCAGAAGAGGAAGAGAAAAAGAAAGGGACTGAGAAAATATTTGAAGAGATTATAGTTAAAAACTTCCCTAATATGGGAAAGGAAATAGTTAGTCAAGTCCAGGAAGCACAGAGAGTCCCATACAGGATAAATCCAAGGAGAAACACGCCAAGACACATATTTATCAAACGGTCAAAAATTAAATACAAAGAAAATATATTAAAAGCAGCAAGGGAAAAACACAAATAACACACAAGGGAATCCCCATCAGGTTAACAGCTGATCTTTCAGCAGAAACTCTGCAAGCCAGAAGGGACTGGCAGGACATATTTAAAGTGATAAAGGAGAAAAACCTGCAACCAAGATTACTCTACGCAGCAAGGATCTCATTCAGATTTGATGGAGAAATTAAAACCTTTACAGACAAGCAAAAGCTGAGAGAGTTCAGCACCACCAAACCAGCTTTACAACAAATGCTAAAGGAACTTCTCTAGGCAAGAAACACAAGAGAAGGAAAAGACCTATAATAACGAACCCAAAACAATTAAGAAAATGGGAATAGGAACATACATATTGATAATTACCTTAAATTAAATGGACTAAATGCTCCCACCAAAAGACACAGATTGGCTGAATGGATACAAAAACAAGACCCTTATATATGCTGTCTACAAGAGACCCACTTCAGACCTAGAGACACATACAGCCTGAAAGTAGGGGATGGAAAAAGATATTCCATGCAAATGGAAACCAAAAGAAAGCTGCAGTAGCAATTCTCATATCAGACAAAATAGACTTTAAAATAAGGACTATTAGAAGAGACAAAGAAGGACACTACATAATGATCAAGGGATCGATCCAAGAAGAAGATATAACAATTGTAAATATTTATGCACCCAACATGGGAGCACCTCAATACATAAGGCAAATACTAACAGCCATAAAAGGGGAAATAGACAGTAACACATTCATAGTAGGGGACTTAAACACCCCACTTTCACCCATGGACAGATCATCCAAAATGAAAATAAATAAGGGAACACAGCTTTAAATGATACATTAAACAAGATGGACTTAATTGATATTTATAGGACACTCCATCCAAAAACAACAGAATATACATTTTTCTCAAGTGCTCATGGAACATTCTCCAGGATAGATCATATCTTGGGTCACAAATCAAGCCTTGGTAAATTTCAGAAAATTGAAATTGTATCAAGTATCTTTTCCGACCACAATGCCATGAGACTAGATATCAATTATAGGAAAAGATCTGTAAAAAATACAAACACATGGCGGCTAAACAATACACTACTTAATAATGAAGTGATCACTGAAGAAATCAAAGAGGAAATAAAACAAATACCTAGAAACAAATGACAATGGAGACACAATGACCCAAAACCTATGGGATGCAGCAAAAGCAGTTCTAAGGGGGAAGTTTATAACAATACAAGCCCACCTTAAGAAGCAGGAAACATCTCGAATAAACAACCTAACCTTGCACCTCATGCAATTAGAGAAAGAAGAACAAAAAACCCCAAAGCTAGCAGAAGGAAAGAAATCATAAAAATCAGATCAGAAATAAATGAAAAAGAAATGAAGGAAACAATAGCAAAGATCAATAAAACTAAAAGCTGGTTCTTTGAGAAGATAAACAAAATTGATAAACCACTAGCCAGACTCATCAAGAAACAAAGGAAGAAGACTCAAATCAATAGAATTAGAAATGAAAAAGGAGAAGTGACACTGCAGAAATAAAAAAGATCATGAGAGATTACTACAAGCAACTCTATGCCAATAAAATGGACAATCTGGAAGAAATGGACAAATTCTTAGAAATGCACAACCTGCCAAGACTGAATCAGGAAGAAATAGAAAATATGAACAGACCAATCACAAGCACTGAAATTGAAACTGTGATTAAAAATCTTCCAACAGACAAAAGCCCAGGACCAGATGGCTTCACAGGCGAATTCTATCCAACATTTAGAGAAGAGCTAACACCTATCCTTCTGAAACTCTTCCAAAATATAGCAGAGGGAGGAACACTCCCAAACTCCTTCTACGAGGCCACCATCACCTTGATACCAAAACCAGACAAGGATGTCACAAAGAAAGAAAACTACAGGCCGAGATCACTGATGAACATAGATGCAAAAATCCTCAACAAAATACTAGCAAACAGAATCCGACAGCACATTAAAAGGATCATACACCATGATCAAGTGGGGTTTATTCCAGGAATGCAAGGATTCTTCAATATATGCAAATCTATCAATGTGATAAACCATATTAACAAACTGAAGGAGAAAAACCATATGATCATCTCAATAGATGCAGAGAAAGCTTTTGACAAAATTCAACACCCATTTATGATAAAAACCCTGCAGAAAGTAGGCATAGAGGGAACTTTCCTCAACATAATAAAGGCCATATATGACAAGCCCACAGCCAACATCATCCTCAATGGTGAAAAACTGAAAGCATTTCCACTAAGATCAGGAACAAGACAAGGTTGCCCACTCTCACCACTCTTATTCAACATAGTTTTGGAAGTTTTAGCCACAGCAATCAGAGAAGAAAAGGAAAGAAAAGGAATCCAAATCAGAAAAGAAGAAGTAAAGCTGTCACTGTTTGCAGATGACATGATAGTATACATAGAGAATCCTAAAGATGCTACCAGAAAACTACTAGAGCTAATCAATGAATTTGGTAAAGTAGCAGGATACAAAACTAATGCACAGAAATCTCTGGCCTTCCTATACACTAATGATGAAAAATCTGAAAGTGAAATCAAGAAAACACTCCCATTTACCATTGCAACAAAAAGAATACAATATCTAAGAATAAACCTACCTAAGGAGACAAAAGACAGGTATGCAGAAAATTATAAGACACTGATGAAAGAAATTAAAGATGATACAAATAGATGGAGAGATATACGATGTTCTTGGATTGGAAGAATCAACATTGTGAAAATGACTCTACTACCGAAAGCAATCTATAGATTCAATGCAATGCCTATCAAACTACCACTGGCATTTTTC
Organism: Lagenorhynchus albirostris; assembly: GCF_949774975.1. Lineage (NCBI taxonomy): Eukaryota > Metazoa > Chordata > Mammalia > Artiodactyla > Delphinidae > Lagenorhynchus > Lagenorhynchus albirostris. Next base: position 133,105,741 of record NC_083096.1, on the reverse strand, counting down.
ACAGAACTAGAACAAAAAATTTCACAATTTGTATGGAAACACAAAAGACCCCGAATAGCCAAAGCAATCTTGAGAACGAAAAAAGGAGCTGGAGGAATCAGGCTTCCTGACTTCAGACTATACTACAAAGCTACAGTAATCAAGACAGTATGGTACTGGCACAGAAAGAGAAAGATCAATGGAACAGGATAGAAAGCCCAGAGATAAACCTACGCACATATGGACACCTTATCTTTGATAAAGGTGGCAGGAATGTACAGTGGAGAAAGGACAGCCTCTTCAATAAGTGGTGCTGGGAAAACTGGACAGGTACATGTAAAAGTATGAGATTAGATCACTCCCTAACACCATACACAAAAATAAGCTCAAAATGGATTAAAGACCTAAATGTAAGGCCAGAAACTATCAAACTCTTAGAGGAAAACATAGGCAGAACACTCTATGACATAAATCACAGCAAGATCCTTTCTGACCCACCTCCTAGAGTAATGGAAATAAAAACAAAAATAAACAAATGGGACCTAATGAAACTTCAAAGCTTTTGCACAGCAAAGGATACCATAAACAAGACCAAAAGACAGCCCTCAGAATGGGAGAAAATATTTGCAAATGAAGCAACCGACAAAGGATTAATCTCCACAATTTATAAGCAGCTCATGCAGCTCAATAACAAAAAAACAAACAACCCAATCCAAAAATGGGCAGAAGACCTAAATAGACATTTCTCCAAAGAAGATATACAGACTGCCAACAAACACGTGAAAGAATGCTCAACATCATTAATCATTAGAGAAATGCAAATCAAAACTACAATGAGATATCATCTCACACCAGTCAGAATGGCCATCATCAAAAAATCTAGAAACAATAAATGCTGGAGAGGGTGTGGAGAAAAGGGAACACTCTTGCACTGCTGGTGGGAATGTGAATTGGTTCAGCCACTATGGAGAACAGTATGGAGGTTCCTTAAAAAACTACAAATAGAACTACCATATGACCCAGCAATCCCCCTACTGGGCATATACCCTGAGAAAACCATAATTCAAAAAGAGTCATGTACCAAAATGTTCATTGCAGCTCTATTTACAATAGCCCAGAGATAGACACAACCTAAGTGCCCATCATCGGATGAATGGATAAAGAAGATGTGGCACATATATACAATGGAATATTACTCAGCCATAAAAAGAAACGAAATTGTGCTATTTGTAATGAGGTGGATAGACCTAGAGTCTGTCATACAGAGTGAAGTAAGTCAGAAAGAAAAAGACAAATACCGTATGCTGACACATATATGGAATTTAAGAAAAAAAAATGTCATGAAGAACCTAGGGGTAAGGCAGGAATAAAGACGCAGACCTCCTAGAGAACGGACTTGAGGTTATGAGGAGGGGGAAGGGTGAGCTGTGACAGGGCGAGAGAGAGTCATGGACATATACACACCAACAAACGTAAGGTAGATAGCTAGTGGGAAGCAGCCGCATGGCACAGGGATATCGGCTCGGTGCTTTGTGACCGCCTGGAGGGTAGGGATAGGGAGGGTGGGAGGGAGGGAGACGCAAGATGGAAGAGGTATGGGAACATATGTATATGTATAACTGATTCACTTTGTTATAAAGCAGAAACTAACACACCATTGTAAACAAATTATACCCCAATAAAGATGTTAAAAAAATTAAATTACTTTTAAAATTCTTAATTGGCTTTTGGGGCTGTAGATGAAATACACACACACACACACAACACACACACACACACACACATCTATGTATAAAGACTTTTTAAGGTAATGTTCAACAATGAACTGCTTTAGATAAAAGATTTAAAATGACACTAGGAAATATATATTTGTATATAAAAACCACCTATAGTTAAGGGGACATTTAGACCAAATCTAATATAAAATTCTGTGTCAATATTAGGTCGTCTGTCTGATACATCCATGAGAAGTAGGATTTATACTTTAAGATAATATTCACAGAAGAGTGGAGTAGACTGTAACATTAATGACCCCAAAGATTCAGGCTCCCCACCCATATCCATGCCCTTGTGAAGACCTGCCCTACACTGACTTTGGGCTTGGTCTTGGGATTTGCTTTGGTCAAAGGGAGTGTAATGCAGTAATACAGGCAGAGGCTTGTTAACAGGCTTGCACACTGGGTCCTGCCCTCTTGGAACGCCGCTGTAGACGCCTAACGGGGAAGCCCCATGCAGCCTCTTTGAGGAGAAGCGACCACAGGGAGTGGGCGGCCCACGGGCCCGCTGGGCCCAGCCCCCAGTCGACTGATCAGCTGAGTGCAGCCACCAAGAAAACCCAGCAGGAGAGCCAGTGTCCAAGCCATAAAATGGTGAGAAATAAGTTGTTATTTTAGGCCACCAAGTTTTGGGGTGGTGCCATACCAAGGGCTGTTTAAAATCTAATTCCAAATTAGCTGGTTTGAAAGAAGGGGAAACTACATCACAGTTATCATACATTCTCCACGTTAGAACCACCTGTATTCTTGTCTGATTGAAAAATACATGGACTCTTTTCAAAGCCGGAAATGAAATGGTAAAATAATGTAAGGTGAATGGTTTAGGACATAATAATATTTTTTTAAAAAATCAAAGCTTATAAACCTTTAATAATATTGTGGTAAAACAATGTATTATACGGTATATTCAAGTTAGTTAGAAAATATTTTTAAAGAGGGACCTGGAATTTTCCAGGAGGTAAGGATGATTTTGGAAATGTTGAGAGGACCTGGAAGTCAGTTTAAAGAGTCCACATAGGTTAAAAATGTGACAGGTTTGCTTCAAAAAGGAAATAAAAATTATGCTTAATTTAATAAAAGACTGTAAAAAGCCATGTGTCCATAATTATACTCAAAAGAAAAAAATTAGAACTTATTTTCCCTTCAAATACTTAGTACTTTATTCAAGTAAATTTTATTCAGAGAAGGAAAAATGTTGTTGAGTTTACATGTAGGGCTTTTTACAGGATGGGTTAAACATACAAAAGATAAGAGAATCTTAGTGGCATGAGAAAGACAAGACTCTCTTCCCGTGAAATATAAATAGGCTCATGAATCTTCCTGCCACCTCCTCAGCACCCACCCACTTACCGGACATTCATCTACTAAATTACTACCAAACATTAAGGAAGTGGGGCAAGGCATTCCTTTCATAGGTATGGGAGGACCTCCCACCTGACCCTGGGGCTTTAGGTTGTGGAAGAGGATTTAAAATTCTGAAGCCAAGTGGATTTTACCTTTTAAATAGACTTTAACTTGAGGGAGTATTTTAAATTTAAATTTAACTACTGGATGGAGGTTCACCAGCTGTTTTGAGGTTGATTGCTTTTTGCGATTACTAAAGATGCTGGATAAAGGCCAAGGATTCACATACTGAGCCTTCCTTTACCTTGTACCCGGAAGGTGAGGGCTGCAAGAATTGTCAACCCAAACCCACCTAATGCACTCCTGTTGAGCCTGTTTGCTCTGACCTTTCCCAGGGGATGAAATCAGAAAACAGTTCATTTACCACGCTTTTTTAAAAAATTTAAGTTTTTTGCTCTTTTCAAAGTTGTACATGATTTGAAGAGTTAACTAGTTTCAACAAGACTTCCCGTTCCCTCAAGGCAGCCACTTTCAATTTTTAGCTCATTCTTTGGTATTTACCTCCACCTGTCTAGATAACATGTTCATATTTCTACTTCTTGATATTTCGGTTAGCCATCATCTATTGAGTTCCCAATCGGAAGGTAAGGATTTAGCACACTCCTCTGCACTTCCACCGCACATGTACACTCTTAGTCCTTTTATCCTGATACAGTTATAACATATTTTGCTCAACCTGCCCAATCAGCAGGATGTCATTGATGTAATAGATTAATGTGAAGTTCTGAAGGATGTCCAGAAGGTCCAGATCTCTCCAGACTATTTTATGACAGAGGGCAGGAATGTTAACATAGCCTTGGGCTAAACTGTAAATGTACACTTCTGTCTGTTTCATGGGAATGCCAACTGTTTCTGATCTTTTCTTATGATTGGAACAGAAAAGAATGCATTCACTAAATCACTGATGTGTACCAAATACCTGGGGCTGTATTAGTCTACCCTAGCAAATATGCCACATCTGAGCATAGCAGCTGCCATCAGGGCTACCAATTGGTTGAGCTGGCAAGAAGGGTGCTTGTTAAGCAAGGATTGCTTAGGGGAGAACTTGAGACCACAAGGTAGCAGCTAGCAACTGCTAGCAGATATTATTTTGAAAACATGTGTCCTTGAGTTTGCTACAGTTCAGAAAATTCAAGTTCTCTGTGATGCAGGAACATGTCTGAAACAACATATACAATGGCCACCTGGCTCCATTTTGGTTGCTTGAATACTAGTTACTTCATTTTGCTTTTTAAATGATCTTAAATATGTCATCAGGAGCTTTATAAGTTTCTATTAAAATGAGCATTTGGGATGGATATTGATTCTAAAATGGGTAGATTAAGGAGCAGTTTTCTGGGTTTAGAATTCCTGGCTTGGCAAGGGTAGAGGTCATCAACGCCCTGCAGATTTTTTTAGGATAAATATCATTCTAGGTGATTGCTTAAAGTCTTGTGTATCTAAATACCATTTGGTGACTCAAATTATATCTCCTGATCTCAATTCTCTGCTGACCTCCAAACTTGAAATCTATTGGCTCAGTATCTCTATTTGCATGTGAAATATGCATCTCAATCTTTACGTCTAAGAACAATGGCCCCTCCCACCAAGCCCATCATTACCTCAATGTAATGAGGACAAACCACTATCCAACTGCTTTGGTTAAAAAAAAAAAAAAAAAAAAATCCTTGTCTTTTTTTGTCTCTTTTTTCCCCATCAGCAGATCCTGTTGGCCTTACTTCAAAATACATCCTGAATCCTACCCGTTCTCAACATTTCCACTGCTATCACCTTATTCCAGGGCACCCTAATTTATTCCCTGGGCTGCTGGAAGAGCCTCCTAGGAGATCTTACAGCTTGCACTTTTGAAGGTCAACAGTCTACCACCACAAGCAGCCGCTTTACAAATTACGCCATTCCCCAGCTCAAAACCATCAAATGACTCCCATCTCCTTACCCTGTTTAATCAGAGCCCCAACCATGTTACTAATCTCATTTCCCACAATCATCACACCTATACTCACTGTGGTCTAAGCACCCTGGCTCCTTGCTTCCTCCCAGAACACCAAACACGTGAACCTTGAGGACTTCGGTAGCTTTTGCTCTTCTCCCTGTCTGGACCGTTCTTCCTGATTCCTCCAAGGCTGGCTGCACTTTCATTCAGCTCTCTACTCAAATGTCAAGACTACGTACCTAAAAGAGCATACTCCTTATTTCCTCTCCCTGTCACTCATGTCAAGACGCTATGGAGCAGGGAATGCCTGGCACACACTAAGCACCTCAAAACACGCTTGGTTAAATGAATTTGGACTGAACTTATCGTGCTTCACTGCCACCCATGCTTTGTGAGGTCACCTCACCGAGGTAGGTATACAACAGACGGAAGCAGAAACCAGGTGAGGCCTGCCTCGCCGTTTTTGAGCCCGTTAGCAAGGGCTCATACAGGAACCCCTTGCAGCTCCCCCAGCCAGAGCTGGGCCAAGAATGCTCTTTCATTTCCTTGTCCGGTCGGGAAGGGGAAGGGGTAAACGCGAGAAAATGAGGCGTGGAGGGGCTGAGGAGGGAGCCTCAGCTCCGCAGCATTCGGTTGAGAGTTGACTGTTATCTATGGCGGTGCTTCTTTTTACTGGATGGCCTGGGGGCTGAGGCTGCGATTCGGTACAGAAAGCTCAAGCGCAGAGGAGCAAGCAAGGCGGTCAGCCATTTTCCGAAACTAACTCCCGGGTAACCCCGCCCGAGTGTGTACGCATGAAACGGGGGCGGGACTTATTGTGAAAGCCTCGCTCCGGAAACCGCACCCTCGCTGGCGTCCTACCTTCGAGGATTCACAAAACGCAGAGCGAGACTTAACAGTCGGCAGCGAAAGCGCGCACTCGAGCGCCAATGAGAGCGGAAAGAGGGGAAACGCGCCTGAGGAACACTCTGTATGTCCAACAATGATTGGCTGGAGCCGTCCTCTCTTCTTTTTGGTATTGGCTGGACTGCCTTTCAGGTGGGTTTTTTTGTCTAGGTACTTCTGATTGGCTCCTCCTGGGCTGCGGGGGGCAGGATTGGGGATTGTTCATCACGGATTGGTGGATTTGAGCACCGGGCGGTAACTTCCCGAGCAAGAAGCCCGTCCCATCTCTCTGTCCCGTCTCCCGACCCGTACGCTACCTCCTCAACTCTCGCGCACGAATGGTTAAAAAAAAAAAAGGATGCGAGGCTCGAGCCCGCCAGCCAGGCCTCTAGCTTCTAGCGCGCGCCCTCAGCGAGGACCCGCGTGAGCTGCCCGTGACGCTGCCTGCGCTGTTTGAAATTGCAGAATCCGTTACCAGCTTGGGGCAACTACCGTTCCGGCTGGTTCCGGAGCCCGTGCGTGCCAGGAGGGCTAGTGGCGGTCGTGAGGTGGCTCTAGCCTTTCGCGTCTCTGCAGCCTGGAGACTAGAACCGGCACTTTCGTAGGACGCCACCTCCAATCGCAGCGCTGGCGCGGGCGGAGGCTAAAACACAAGGGTCCTGAGACTGAGGAAAACGCGCCAAGTTCCCGTCGGCGGTGGAGTGAGGAAGACCCCAGCGGTTCGGGTGCCGGGCGAGCGGAGCCGCTTTTGGCGCTCCTTGCCGTCCCGGGGCGGGGACGGGGGCGGGCGCGGTTGGGCGCCGCTTCGGGGATGTAGTCGGTGCCGGCGCCAGGCAGGACCAAGCGGCAGCCCGGGTTCCCGCTCTTGAGAGCGAATGGTCACTCCCCTCCGGGGAGGGCGATCCGGCCAGCTTTTCCGTGGGTCGTGGGCCCCCGCAGGCTCGGGGCAGGGGCTCACCTGTCGTACCCGCCCTCAGCCCGGTTAGACTCGTCGGCGTCACCGCCGCGGACCTCGCTCTGGGCCATGACCAGGTAAGGAGGGCCCGTGGAGGAGGGGCCGGTGCCTGGGCGCCGCGGCAAGTTCGGCAGGAGTCCGAGGGGGCCGCGGGGAGGACCCCGGCTCCCTCGGTGCTGCGCACCCGCCCAGCTGCCAGCCAAGCCGTCCGCGCAGCGGGCGGCGCCCCCTCCCGCCGCCGCTGGGGACTCAAGGCAGGTGCGGGCTGGGAGTAAATAGGCCAACTCCGCGAGCTGTGGTTCTGCTTAAAGACGCCGCCCGCCGGGCCGGTGCCGCGTTTGACGGGCACGGGCATCATCACCGTCCCGTCATCTTCTCACTTTCTTTTCCGTTCCTAGAGTTTGCGGGATAAGGAGAAGAAATGTTTGCGCTCACATTGTTCTGTGTCGGTGATTGCTAAATTTTACCGAGCAGTTTAACTTACTTTTTCTACAAGTATTTAGAAGGGCACGTGTCTTAAACCTTTGTCGAGGATGTTATTCTTGTTTTACATTTTTCGTGAAGTTGGGATTGAGTCGTCCCATCTTACAGAGGAAGAAACTTGAAACTAATGAGACTTAGTGTTCACACTGTCATTTGTCAAGAACATTTAATGTTCTATTGTTTTTTCTGCGAAACTTGATTTAGAGTTACGGGAGAAACATTTTTGATGTAACAACCCCCAATGATAAGGACAGCCAGGAGCAAGAAACGGTATAGCAGAAGATACGGCACCTGGTAAAATGTTATATTCTAGGTAATGTTAATGTTTAATCATTGCTTTGAGGAGCCCGGAGGGGTGGTTTATTGATTAGGATTGATAATGTTATTTCAGCTGCTTGGTCATTGTTTTTTTTTATATATTTATTTAAGTCCGGTTACTCTGTTAGAGAATCCAGTTTCCATCATTTATTAGAATTGGCTCCCAAGGAAAAACCTTTTACAAAAATCGCTAATGCCTAGAGATCCCTGACACTTCAGTGCAGGCTGGTTTATCATTCGTGATAGCATTTCATCAGTAGCATTAGTGGCCAGGAGAGTAAATTGAGTTGGAAGGGGGTGGGGAAATTGGTCGGCTTTCTAGTTATTCCTGAGTTGTCTCAAAAAGGTGGTTTCACTGCCGTGTCTGTCAGTGTTGTGAATTCCCAGTTCAGAGGCAGCCAGGTTTTCGCTTATGCTTAAGGATGAAATTTAGTTCGTCCTGTTAGTCTCTACCTATATTCTATTTTAAAGTCATTGCTGAGTTTTTGGACTCTTAGGTGATTTTCTGGTAATACTCGAGTCAGATAGTAATATCTTCCTAATGAAAAATAGGACTAAAGTGTAAAATAACTACCACAGATAGAGCCATTTTTTTTTAGTCCAAAAGTTTTATTTTAAAACAGGGAAGAAAGTTTGCACAAGGCAAACTTTTCTTCTTTCCTACTTAAAGCAGTATCTTAAAAAATTCTATAGTTAAAAGAAGTTTGGAAAGTCAGTATATTTTGGTTTCTAGTGCATAAGAATTTGATATACACAAAGTGCAGCAATTTTTTACACCATTATCCCAACTTTGCGTATAGCTTATTACTTTTCACACAAGTTTTTAGGTGTAAACTTAACACTAGATCTAGGCCTTTCCTTGTATGCAGATTATACTTTAAATAGACTTTATTTTGTATAACTAGAAAAGACATTGGAAGGAGAACTCAGTCACTTCTAGCACTCCTTGGATTTCCCATTCATCCCTCTGTTTCCCACCTTGTACTTCAGAATTAGAGATGATATAGTTGCTCAGTGTTTCCTGAATGAACTAATAATAAAGTTTTTACCCCTTGATGATACTACTTTACCATTACTACTACTACTACCAGTAAAATGGGGTCTACTACTAAAATGGGGTATTTTGTGATGTGACCCTTAATCTAATAGCAGGCTAGTAAAAGTTCAGTGTCTTTTTTTTTGTTGTTTGAGAAAGTTAAGGACAAATGGCAACTCCTTCATATAAGCAATAAAATATTGACTGCCTGTTATTGGCAGGCATTAGATTTTCAAATACAAAGTTCTAATTAATACCATTCCTTGGTAAATTTGTTTTCAGAAATGATGATTTTATTGCCTACAGCCGATAACTGAAAACTAATAATCTTTTCTCTGATTAACAGATATGATTGGTGATTACAAGGTCCCTGTATAAATTAATTCTTGTCAACTCCTTGGGATTTGAAGAGAAAATGCCCGGTGTCATACCTAGTGAAAGTAATGGGCTTTCAAGAGGTAGTCCATCAAAAAAAAACAGACTTTCCTTGAAGTTTTTTCAGAAAAAGGAAACCAAGAGAGCCTTGGATTTCACAGACTCTCAAGAAAATGAAGAAAAAACTTCTGAATATAGAGGATCTGAAGTGTATGTTATTTTCAGTATATTTCTGTACTTTTTAAGATTCCGCATCAGTGAAAAAGCAGTGAACTTGGATTGATATCTGCAGTCATTCTGACCTGATAGTCCATAGCGGGAGATAAAAAAGCACACATTAGGGAGACAAGTCTAGCAGTGTGTAATAGTAGAAACAGGATAAAACTGGTGGTTCCCCACAGGGATCACATCACAGTTCACATTATAACTCATTTAAATTGTGCTCAGCCGATTAGGCTAACTTCGAGAAATACTAATTGACTAAAATTATTTTGCAATTTAAATTTGATTTTAGTGCAACACACTTTATGTAAGGGTAAAGAAATTCATGCGGGACAGTTACCTGACATAAACTTTGTCTTTGTAGTCATACCTAGTATATGAATTCTCAAACCTGTTGGTGTACAATTGCAAATTATTATTTAAAATAAACTTAAAAATAAGAAATGCTTTTGATACAAATAAATCCTTCAGTGACTGAAAAGAAATCAGAACAAAATGGAATGCTTTACTCCACCAATAGTTGCTCTAGTTGGAGTCTATACTTGCTCCGTATTCAGCACATAGGCACTCTGCTATATGACTAATGTAGATTTGCTCCCCTGTATAATTTCCTAATATTTACCAATAATCAGTTTAGGAGATTGTGTGAGAACCTTTTGCTTACCAGCATTCGTGCCTATAAATACCTTGAGGTATTAGAGTTATAGCTAGCAGCTGTAAAATAAATAAAAATGCTGTGAGGACTGTTTGTTAAACTGAGGTAAAAGAGTTATAAACTTGAACAATTCATGTTTAAGTGAGGAGCAGCTGTATAAGTATCTTCATAGACTCTGTTTCCTCTTAATCTTTTGTGAACAGAATCTGACTTAGATAGTGCAGCCTCTCCCAAATATTGTCATATTCAGGTTATTCCCAGGTTTCTATTCAGAGTTAAACTACTTGATTAAAATGTCCTGTTGGCTTAACAAATCATAGTACCAATTCTGCAACTTTCTGCTCTGTAAAATGGGATTAACAGTCCTTTAATGGAATTGTTTTGAAGCTTGTTGAATGTAATATTTTTAAAGTGCTTGTAAAACTTTTATTCTGGGTGTATAGCAGTTTTTGCACCTGTACAGATTGTCTTAAAATGCCATCTGAATAAAATCCATATACTTTTTGGATCATACAACTTTTGGGAAAAGACTAAATCTAGGGAAGTAATATTTCCACTTGAATTCTACTTCCTTATCCCTTTCTCTTCTTTGTACTTAATAGTGATCAAGTTGTTCCTGCAGCACAGTCCTCACCTGTCAACTGTGAGAAGAGAGAAAACTTGTTACCGTTTGTGGGACTGAATAATCTCGGCAATACTTGTTATCTTAATAGTATACTTCAGGTAAGTTGACAATTTTTCTATATAATAAAACTTTAGTAGGCAAAGAATGATGTAACACTTAATATTTTCTGAGAATTCAGGTTATTGGAGGATTTCAGTTGTCCATAATACTGTCTTTGTCTTTGTAAATAAACCAGAATGGAGTAAAATAATCATGATTCTAAATTGCACATAACAAATTTCCGTTGAGATAAGAGAAAATGATATATTAAATAAAATTGGGATAGCAAAATTGAGTAGATGTTGATTAAATTGAAGATACCAAACTTTTAGTTTTTCTGTCCGATTCCTGATTCTACGGTGATATGTATTGTAACCCTTGGAACTATATCTGTTTTGTGTTGTATCTGATCAGGCTCAGTGCTTTGTTGCACTGAGGGAAGATAGCAGGCTACTGTAATGAAATAGAGAACAATTTTTGACACACATCTTAATCTCAGAATTTTAAGTAATGCACATATGAATATACTCTACAAAAAGCATGATAGTGTTTTAATGATTTTAGGTATATTGTTTGTTCAGTAAATACTTAAGACAATCTCACTTTATAGGTATTATATTTTTGTCCTGGTTTTAAATCTGGAGTGAAGCACTTATTTAATATTATTTCAAGGAAGAAAGAAGCCCTAAAAGATGAAGCCAGTCCAAAAGATAAGGTAAAAAATAAAATTAATGGAAATTCACTTGCTTAGAAATGAAAAAGTAATAAATACAGAGAGGATTTGGGAGGAGAATGACAAAGATTATTTCTCTTAACAAATTACATCTGAGAATTAAATTTCTCATTGGCAGTTATTTTTCATTCTTGTGGGGTAAGTAGCTAACTTGATTACCCCCTTTTATAGTGTTTTCTCCAGTCCTCTAATTTACTGTTTACCAGTAAACATTGTCACACACACCACTGTCACAACATATTGTACCCTTTTACCCCGTTATTTACCTGCTGTTTTCAAGTTGACTCACTTTTACTATTTAAATAAATTTAAAGAAACCTTTGACTTAATGTAATTAGAAAACCATTATAACCCACATAATAGAAAGTAACCAAAAATATGCTTAAAATTTTTTTAAGTTTATTTTGTATACCTTCAGAAAGTTAGTGTTAGAAATTAGATTTAGAAAAGCTAGTGTTGTCTAGTGAGAAAAAGAAGGGGGAAGGTACTTAATTTGTTCAAAAATTAAAATGTTCATGTGTTTCTTGACAGGGAAGTTGCAAAGAAGATTCTTCAGCAAGTTATGAACTAATATGCAGCTTACAGTCCTTGATCATTTCAGTCGAACAGCTTCAGGCTAGTTTTCTCTTAAATCCAGAGAAATATACTGATGAACTTGCTACTCAGCCAAGGCGACTACTTAACACACTCAGGTATAGTCTATTATATAATTTTAGGATTCCAGTTTAGCTCATTCTCTCTTTGGAGGAGAGTGACATGTGAACAAATGGGGGGAATAAAGGCCAAGGAAAATAGACACTACAGATCTACAGTGCTTAATATCCCAGAGGCTCCAAAGACTGGAAATTTTTTCTCACAGTTGGTACTAAATTCATTAAATCTGAATTTGTGTGAGGCTGTTTATAGTCTTTATTCATATTTATCTGCAATGTGAATATTCATACTCTTTTCTGTAGAAGTAGTAATGTGTGTAATTATGGGATACTGCCCCTATTATGTTGGTGATACATATTTTACCTATGTGCCAGATTCTTTTTTAATCTGAAAATTCCTGAATTACCAAACACATTTGGTCCTAAGGATTTCAGATAGGAATTATAGGTCTATATTCAAAATACGTTATATAAAAGAACTGTAAATTCCAAGTATTCTATTTTTGTTGTATGTACTTAGAAGAGACATATTAGTTAACTGGATTAGATTTCTTTGTAGTATTATCTTAAAAAATGAAACTTTATCCTATATACAGAATAGCCTTATCCAAAATACTACAGGGTTTAAGTCTTTAAAAAATTATTTAATCGTTTAGGTTAGGAATAGACCTAGATGTAACACATTGCCATACATTTGTTAAGAGGCAGTGTAGCGTGGTGTCTAGGAGCAGGTTTGAATCCTGACTTCTGCATCTCTGTGACCTTGAGCAAGTTATCTGTAAATAGTGGTGATATGGTACTTACCTCATAAGGTTATTGTGAGAATTATACAAATAATATAAAAAGTATTTTGAGGGAATTCCCTGGTAGTCCAGTGGTTAAGACTCTGTGCTTTCACTGTTGAGGGCTGGGCTTCGATCCCTGGTCGGAGAAGTAAGATCCCACGTGCCATGTGGCAAGGCCAAAAAAAAATTATATGGCATTTTGCATAAAGCATGGTACACAGTAAATACTGTATACGTATTAGCTATTAACAATAATATTTATAAGATCAGAGTATTTATGATAATGAAAATCAGGTTAAGTTTGTTTTTAGTTACACATTTAGGTAAGGAGTTTCAAATTAGCAGCTGAATTAAATGTTTTTGGACTTTCAAATAACTTATGATATCCCCATAAATGAATTCATTTCTGTATGGAGAGGTGGTTTTTGTTTTGGTATTATATCTTCAAAACTGGAATAGATGAAATGGAAATTTTTATTTATAGGGAACTCAACCCTATGTATGAAGGATATCTACAGCATGATGCACAGGAAGTATTACAGTGTATTTTGGGAAACATTCAAGAAACATGCCAACTCCTAAAAAAAGAAGTAAAAAATGTGGCAGAGTTATCTACTAAGGTAGAAGAAAAACATCAGAAAGAGGAAATGAGTGGTAATAACAGCATGGAGATGGACAGTATGAGGCATTGTGAAGACTATAAAGAAAAATTGCCAAAAGTAAATGGGAAAAGAAAAAGTGACACTGAATTTAGTAACATGAAGAAAAAAGTTAAAGTCTCTAAGGAACACCAGTCTTTGGAAGAAAACCAGAGACAAACCAGATCAAAAAGAAAAGCTACAGTTGATTCATTAGATATTCCTGCTAAAATAATCCCCAAGTACATTTCTGAAAATGAGAGTGCAAGACCCTCACAAAAGAAATCAAGAGTTAAAATAAACTGGTTAAAGTCTGCAGCTAAGCAACCCAGCATTATTTCTAAATTCTGTAGTCTGGGTAAAATAACAACAAACCAAGAATCCAAAGGACAATGTAAAGAAAATGAATATGATCTTGAAGAGGACTTGGAGAAGTATGAGAATGATAATACAGCTAATGGTTGTGGACTTGAATCTCCAGGGAATAATGTTATGCCTGCTAATGAAGTTAAGCCCATAAACAAAGGTCAGTATAATTTATTCTTGGACATTGATAGGTAGGATTAACAGCTGCAGAATTGAATTTTCTCTTCTTAGATCCATATACAGTATACTATCTGGCTAAAGTTTTAAGAGAAATTTAACACAATGTGAACTGGCGTTTCAGGCACTACACTTACATGTATTTTTTGTGTGTATAAATCTCACTGATTTTAAGGTAATAGTAATTTATGTTTATAAACTAGGAGAGTTCATCTTAATGGCAAGAGAATATTTTACCCCTTTATATATACAGTATTTGACATAAACTCATGAAAAATTGCATTTGCTAAATAGTTATACCATACTGGATTTCTGCTTAGGTTCACACAGATCTCAGGGAAAATTTGTAGAATTTACATGACTAAATTTCATCCTTTGGGGTATCTTTAGGAAGGGAGTTTAGAAGACACACATGTGTTGAAACTTGTCTTTTTTTAGAGATAACAGTAATTAATATTCAAAATTATCTTTACAGGGAGTTTATATTTCATGAATAAGTCACCTCTTAATGCCAATAAACAAGTTTGAGATATGAAAATCAGCCTTTTAGCCATGATATACTTTAAATGGAATAATGGTTATTTGGACTGTACTGAAAAATTCGTCTGTATAGATTTGTGTTTTCCTTTTTTTGTTTTAGGTGCAGAGCAAATTGGTTTTGAGCTAGTGGAGAAATTATTTCAAGGTCAGCTGGTATTAAGGACTCGTTGCTTAGAATGTGAAAGTTTAACAGAAAGAAGAGAAGATTTTCAAGACATCAGTGTACCAGTGCAAGAAGATGAGCTTTCCAAAGTAGAGGAGAGTTCTGAAAGTAAGCAAAATTGGAGGCTTGCATGGACTATGGAATAATTAGAGTTTTCCTCAACAAAACACAGTCTAATAAGTAGCTTGTATAGTTATTAAGAAAAAACTTTTATGCCTTTGGTATAATAAAATCTTTCTGCCTGTATAGCTACACTTGTCAATAGTTATTAGCATTTGGAAAATTCTGGCATCGTTATTTTTTTACTTTTAATTTTTTTTGCGGTACGCGGGCCTCTCACTGTTGTGGCCACTCCCTTTGCGGAGCACAGGCTCCGGACACGCAGGCTCAGCGGCCATGGCTCACGGGCCCAGCCGCTCCGCGGCATGTGGGATCCTCCTGGACTGGAGCACGAACCCATGTCCCCTGCATCGGCAGGCGGACTCTGAACCACTGCGCCACCAGGGAAGCCCTGGCATCTTTATTTTGATGTGTAGAGTATGTTATAATGGGAAAATGAAATGCTTTACCAAGTTAATTTTTGGGTACCTGAATCTCAGAGCTACTGAGGATATTTTTGTTAACACCATATTTGAGCCAGTGTTTTTTCTTGTATGAACCACAAAAAGTGTAGTAATGCCATGGGAAGTGATCATGAGACTGGTTTACTTGTTCAGATAATGTAAATTGACTATTAAATATAAAGTCTTTCTCACATGGAGTCAGAGGGTAGGGCTTATTTGATTTTGCTGTCCATGACCTCAATATTTTTTGGCTGACCAGATATAAATATTTAGAGGTATGTGCACTGTCGATGAACTTACAAGTTTGTGAAACTAAAAAAAAGAAATCTCTTTAGTTATTATTTGGGGAGGATTAGTCAATTAAAATTGTATGCTAATTCTGAACATAAAAATTTGTGGCTTAAGTTTTTAATTTCTGAGAGATTTTTCATTTGTGAGTGACAGGATTCTCTTGTGTAGTTTCTCCAGAGCCAAAAACAGAAATGAAGACCCTGAGATGGGCAATTTCACAGTTTGCTTCAGTGGAGAGGATTGTAGGAGAAGATAAATATTTCTGTGAAAATTGCCATCATTATACTGAAGCTGAACGAAGTCTTTTGTTTGACAAAATGCCTGAAGTTATAACTATTCATTTGAAGTGCTTTGCTGCTAGTGGCTTGGAGTGAGTATTCTAAAGTTTTGTTCAAAATGCTACGATAGTAAGGAAACAGTACAATAGTGTAATAGAAACTACTGAAATGAAGTAATTTACAAATATTGCCTTAGAAAAGTTTATTGTTTTCTTAAGTTTCCCTGTAAAAACGCATCAAGTTTAAATCCTTCTGGTATGAATGCATATGATTTGTTCACACATTTTTCATTTTCATTCCTTATTTGATTATTTTAATTAATTGATTAAAGCAGGGAACAAATTTCATACATACATCAACATTTTTTTGAGGTGAGCAAAAAAGCAAAATTATTTTAGTTTTAAGGTAAGTAAGCCAGGAAATAAAACTAGTCTGAACAATTTGAGAGATTCTTCTGTAGTTGAAAATTTAAATATCTGAAAGCAATAATAAATATTAAAATGCCAGTTACATTTTAGATAGTCTGACTTTTTCTGACATGTATACATGTCATTGTAGATTTTATTCCTTTCTATATTAATCAGTTGTTTGAAATTACCACGAGAGCTTACCAGTAGCTCTCCACACATTTTCTTATGCCAGAAGATGACAGGGTCCTTTCTTTCAATGGCTTTTTCCTTTGCTACAGTACAATTTTATTTTTTGTCCCCAAATCTTGGTTGTAGAGACAGACTTCACATTAAAATGACTTACTAAGTATAAAGGAAAAGGATTTTGAAGATCAGTGGTTTTTTTTTTAATGCCATTTATTTTCTTATTGCACAAAATTAGGAAAATAAAGAAAATTAAGGGGGGAAGTGCCATATATCCTTCACAGAAGCACCTGAATATTAGTACTTATTTCAGTATTCTTTGTGTAAGTATTATACAAAATTGGGGTCTTGTTTTTTACTTTGTGTTTTATTCATATGAGCAGTAAATATTAAGGGTTCATTCAGACTTACTTGGTTTCACGTTGGGGGTAAAACTGAATATATATGAAGTGGAATCCCAGAAAACCTTTTTTTTCCCCCCTTCCAAAGGTTTGATTGTTATGGTGGTGGACTTTCCAAGATCAACACTCCTTTACTGACACCTCTTAAACTGTCACTAGAAGAATGGAGCACAAAGCCAACCAACGACAGCTATGGATTATTTGCAGTTGTGATGCATAGTGGCATTACAATTAGTAGTGGGCATTATACTGCTTCTGTTAAAGTCACTGACCTTAACAGTTTAGAACTAGATAAGGAAAATTTTGTGATTGACCAAATGTGTGATATAGGTAAGCCAGAACCATTGAATGAGGAGGAAGCAAGGGGTGTGGTCGAAAACTATGACGATGAAGAAGTGTCGATTAGAGTCAGTGGAAATACCCAGCCAAGTAAAGTTTTGAACAAAAAAAATGTAGAAGCTATTGGACTTCTTGGAGGACAAAAGAGTAAAGCAGATTATGAGTTATACAACAAAGCATCTAATCCTGATAAAGTTGCCAGTACAGCATTTGCTGAAAATAGAAATTCTGAGACTAACAATACTAATGGGACCCATGAATCTGATAGAAACAAGGAATCCAATGACCAAACAGGCATTAACATGAGTGGTTTTGAAAACAAAATTTCATATGTAGTGCAAAGCTTAAAGGAGTATGAGGGGAAGTGGTTGCTTTTTGATGATTCTGAAGTGAAAGTTACTGAAGAGAAGGACTTTTTAAATTCTCTTTCCCCTTCTACATCTCCTACATCTACTCCTTACTTGCTATTTTATAAGAAATTATAGAGTGAGTGTATTTTCCTTGTGTATATATTAAACAGACCTGGACAAACATTGGTAAATTGATTACATCAAAAAGTCTTTAGCTTATCTTTTGAAGCTATTGGATATTATTGGTTTCTCTGGGTTTTTATATAAATAGTAAAAATTTGAGTTATTGAAATCCATGTTAATTTTTAGAATTCATTTTCCTTAGTGGAGACTAGTGATTGATGCATTAGCTTCTGGGAACAAACTTGTATAGGTTCTTAACTGAATTATTCAAAATGGAAGCATTTAAACACTTTGAATTTACACCTATCTTTTGTGTTTGCTTTTTCAAATAAAGTGCTTGTATTTGTATCTCCATATTTTGGAGTACTTATCTCCATGATGTTTATAGGTTCTGTGGTTTTTCAGCTAAGAAGCAGAATCTCATTTCAGTACATTTAGTTTTGTAAGTCATAAAGCCAGATCTTGGATGGGCTGTATTAGAGGCACGTGTATGTATTCACAATAGTGCACATTTTGTGCCTTCAATCACTTTGAAAAGCGTCTCAGAAAACCTGAAGAGTCAGTCCTCTTCTATCTTCACAAGAATTTTATATGTATTTATGAAAATGATTCTGTACCCTAGTAAATCTTTTTCAGTGTGGACTAATTTGTATCTCTTCATAGTCATACTCTGCACGATCTGTATATAATGCATCGAACTTAGAGGTGTGACCTTAAATTTAACTTTTTTAAAAAAACCAGGAGGTCAATAAAATTTAAACTGCTTAACAACTGTGTATACAAATGCTTGAGGATTTTTTTACTTGCATATTTTTTACCATAAATATAGCTGGATTCTCTTTTAAAAAAGTGTGTGTATATACACATACTATACACACATATATATACATAGAAGAGAATAAACATGCTTAATTACCTTTAATAATACTTTCTGACATTTGGAGGTGAAGAAATTGTATTTCAAATAGGAGAAATTGTGCTTAGTCCATCTAAATTGTCATACCTAGATACCCTTTAGACATATAACTATGGAATCCAAAACTGGAGAACTTAAGGTGAGGCTTCGGGCACACAAAAAACTTGGTCATATTTTCACTTTAAATATATTAAATTGGTAAATGATCGATTATGACTTGTTAAAGGACATTCTTGATATTAAGAATATGAAATATAATTCCAAAGAATAGATAACTCTTGGAATAACACTGTTATACACTACTTCAACAAATAAGAAAGAGTACCTGTCAACTAATAAACTGCACAGTTAATGTCTTACACATTCTTTCACAAGATGGTGTGATGTAAAAAGTCACAGTCCTTGCCACTTTCTATGTTCAGGATCACTAATGGAACTTTTAAAAAGGAACAGCCCTGAACACTAACCATAAGCAGCTGAGGGAGTAGGAGTCACTAACAGAACTTTTAAAATGAAACAGCCTTGAACACTACTCATAAGCTTCTGATGGAGATGTTCTAGGATAGAACTAGGGCTTCTGTAACACTCAAGAGACAGCCCAGAACTATACTAGTTAAGAACTAGTGTAGATTTCTGATATGAGAAAGTTTGTTTTAAGAAAATTGAAGAACACGGTAAGTTAGGAAGGAAATGTTCAGTTACACCAGTGTTTTAAGAGAGGAATCCTCTTCTGATTTCACGTCAGACAATTAGTCTGATAATTAAATCGTAATTATATAAATCTTAAAGTTCTTGATATTGTCCCTGAGATAGGTGACAATCCAAACTCTTACACAGGTGTAACTTTATGAGAAATTACCTAGGAATTACTTAATATTCTTCCCCCCACCCCCACCCTAAAGAGGGAGAGAGTATGTAAATAAGTTACCTTTTCTTTTCTGTTTGCTTTAAAGAGTTTCCGTTCTTGACTCTGCCTTTCCTTACTGACCATCTGGATCCTCTGTTCCCAAATATATATTTTTGAGGTTATGCTTTTCTGACTCCTAGTTCACCTGTTGTGGTCCACCTGTTGACTCACCTGAAAAACCTTTCTGTGATTCGGTCTTTGAATTGATGTAGATAAGAGGAATCTGAGATAATACTGCCTGTTGTAAAGGTAGGCTGGAGCGGGGAATATTAGCCGTCACATCTACGCTCTCAGGAGAATGAAGGTACCATATTCGATCAGTTCTTAAGTGATTCATGTAAGTGATCAGTAGATCAAAGGGGTAGATTACAAGTGATACCTTTCTATAAGTTACAATACTGCACAAAGAAAAAATGTTCAAACACTTCCAGAAATGATTAATATGCACTTCCTTGGAAAAACTTGCCAAATAATTGAAATATATGTTGGAAAAAAACCTGCATTAGTCTTTCATATCATAAAGTTACAATTTTAAATTAATTAGCTCTTAATTAACAGCTAATTTTACCTTTTATACATACACTTTGTAAAATCTATACAAGTATCAAAAAATAACTATACCTTATTCAGCTGGTAGATTAAAATCAAACACCAGCTCTCTGTTATTTTTATGGGGATGTAAGATAAGTTTAAAGCAGATTTCTAATTTACCAGTTTAGAATACTAAAAACTAATGAAGTGACTGTCTTGTTTAATTTAAAACAGGAATCATTCATTTTAGTTGCTACGGGTCTGCTTATACTACTATCATTACTATAATAAGGCTGAGAGTCAAACTACTGTCACTGGTATTAGCTATCCCAGTATGTAATCGTTATTTATAGATAGAAGTTATCAGGTAAAGTTTCTTCTGCAATTCTAAATGCCTTTTTTGTGTGCCTAAATAGAAAATACCTTAGAAACCAGTTTTAAGACTTTACAAACCAGTTATCAATAATTTATTTCCACCCATTAATTTATTCATTTATTTAATTTTGGGGCTATTATCTGGGCCCATAAAGTGTCAATTATGATTTTCATTTTGCTATTTTTGGAACTGTTTCTTGAATCAACTAACTTATTCTCTGCTTTTGTCAGTAAAAAAATTTTTTTTAGTCTCAGTAAAATTAGTGTAAACATTCACATATTTAATAGTACCTTTAAAATAAGAATTACTACATTTAAAATGGTTCCAAAACGAATCTATAAATGGTAATATAAATTAAAAAATACAAACTTAAAGTAAATAAATTTAACATTAGCTATGGTATAAATAATGGTAAATGTAAGTGTACCTTTGAGTCATTAAAATGTCTTAAAAAAGATAACAGCATATTACCAGAACATTAGAAACCACAGCCATGATTCTCAAACTTCAGCGATTGCCATTTGATATTGTTTGGCCACTGCATTCTTCCATGAGTAAATTAATGCTATAATTTCCAGAATTAAGTCCCAAGTCTTTTTCAAAAGTTCTTAAATTCTTTTCACACTCAATGTTGAATACATGGCTTTTTTCAAATGAATAAAACAAGTGCATTTATATTAGAGATCCATTTTGCGCAGGCTCATTCGACTGAAGGAATCCCTGGAGAGAAAATGAAAGGATATAGTTATAAGTAAACAATTTTTATATAATCCTGTAAAATATGTTTACATGCTTTCTTTCTGCCAATTATCTCAAAGTTTTGCCACCAAAAGCTTATTGACTTTAAAACTTTTTTGCCACCAAAGCTCTTTTAACACTTCAAGTTACATGCTTATCCTACACACTCTGCCTTATATATTCTAACTTGTAGAGTTCTCTATAGATTAGAAGTATAGTATAGTAACCACTCTATCCAAGTCCATTGATCATTTATTCATTTGTCCAAAAGATATTAGATATTATGATTAAACAAGAACTAAGGGATAATGGGAGAGATTTAAGGAAAAGATTTACTTGGGGTTATTAAAAGGCAAAATGCAAGTGTTTTACTTAAAATATTAAATTCTAAGTCTTAAATCAGTGGTTCTCAATTTTTGGGGATTTAGGTCCTTTATACACTCTTAAAAATTGAGGACCCCCCAAGGAAGCTTTTGTTTATGGATTATATATTGATATTTACCATATTAGAAATTAAAACTAAGAACATTTAAAATTATTTTATAAAATAACCCATCACATGTTACTGTAAACAGCACTGTTTATTAAAAGTAATTTGCAACAGTTTTAGAAGAGTGGCATTCTTACATATTTAACGTCTGGCTTAAAAAGCCTAAATTCTTTTTTTTTTTTTTTCTGGTACGCGGGCCTCTCCCGCTGCAGAGCACAGGCACCGGACGCGCAGGCCCAGTGGCCAGAGTTCACGGGCCCAGCCGCTCTGCGGCATGTGGGATCTTCCCGGACCGGGGCACGAACCTGTGTCCCCCGCATCGGCAGGCGGACTCTCAACCACTGCGCCACCAGGGAAGCCCCTAGATTCTTAATATCTGCTTCTGCATTCAATCTTTTACATGGCACGTAGTCTCTGGGAAAGTCCACTGTACTCTCATGAGAGAATGAGCATGAAAAAAATATTTGGCATTAATATGAAAATTCGTTTTGACTCAGGAACCTCCTGAAAAGGTCTGAGGGACCCGTTGCATGGGTCCCAGATTATACCGTGAGAACCACCATCTTAAAACTTCCTAAGCTTTCTGCAAAATAATATTCCAGATTTTGTAAATCAGCAAAATAAAAAGTTCAAGTTCTATGGGAATTTTATTTTCTAAGTGCTGAAGAAATTAAGACTGAAGAGGATAATTCTTCAATACTTCTTAATGTATTTTCCTTTTTCCTTAAGCTGGTTTGTTTTGCTTAGCTTTCCTGCCATTAACGTGAATAGTCTCTTAAGGTTTCCAATCTCCAGGAAAGGAGAGGACAGGTACAAAGAGATCATGTTCAGCTTTGAATCCTGAAGCTTGGTTTTTTTCTTGGAAAATAGCAGTCTTAAAAGAGTGTTCATCAAGAAAAAGGATTTTCTAAATTTCAAAAAACTGCCTGCAAATATTAAGAACTAAAGCTTGGAGGAATAACCATCAGAGAGGAAGGCAAAACTCAGGGTAATGGTGTAATGGAAAGCTTCCTTCAGATAGGAACAATATTGTCCATTGAAAGGAGCTGGAGAGATTTGATGGAAGTGAGACTACCATTAGGAGACTTCCTGACTACTCCAGGGACCCAGCACCCCATCCCAGGACCTCTGACCAATGACTGTAAGACTGGTGGAGGTGGGTAGAGCAGCAAGAAGTAAGAAATTCCAAAATGATTGAAAGGGAAGCCCAAAGTGGAGGGAACTAGAGTTGCTTCCCATCAAGAATTTCAAGAGGAAACCACCCAGGGTGTCTTGCATCACTGTAAGGATGGTGGAAGCAAAATATAATATATTCTGCCAGAGAAAGGATCTAGAACAGGCCTCCTCGTCTCCTGTTCCTGTAGATGGTCTGTCTACATGCTCCCTGTAGGGGACAAGGCATACCAAGCAGGTACTTGGTATACATTTTCAGAGGCCTAGAAGTACACAAATATTAGATCACTGAAGAACAGGGAATATTCTCATTTGATCAAATAGCCAGTTAAACTTTCTTCTGTAGTATATTATACTTTGCATTTACATTCCATTTATATAAGCAACTTCAAAGACCTTCCAAATATTAATTGATCAGGTAAGTACAATTTAATAGCTTCACTGCCATAATTCAAAGAAAAGTGTGGTAAAATACTGGTGCCACAACAATTCAATAGATGTATGTACATTTGGATTTCAAAATGCAAAGAAGGCAGTTTACATGCCCTGTCTGGAATTCAGGGGTTAAAAGGATAAGCACTGTCCTTGGAACTTCACATGCCATTTAATTTCCACAACAACCTCTTCAAGGTATTATTTTACAGAGGAGAAATCTAAGATTAAATTATCTGCTTAAGTAGAATTATGGTCAGTTGTAGAAAATTCCAGGTTACTTCCACTTCTAATTTTGTCACAATTAGAAAGTGAAGAAAAATAGTGAAGTTGTCTTGATACTCAGTGGGGTTATCTGTTTTAATACAAATCTAGAAGAACATACTCTATACTATTTACTGTCAGGGATAAAGGAAATGAATACCTGGCTTCAAGTATATTCTAGCAAATTCTCTCATAGAAATACCAGAAAGTGTGACAGGACATTAAAAGGAACAGTTCTAGGAGGCCAGACTTATGTGTGGTTTCCTGGTTAGTATGAGTTCTTAAAACAACTTTATTGACTTCCGGGAAGATGGCGGAAGAGTAAGACGCGGAGATCACCTTCCTCTCCACAGATACACCAGAAGTACATCTACGCGTGGAACAACTCCTACGGAGCACCTACTGAACGCTGGCAGAAGACCTCAGACCTCCCAAAAGGCAAGGAACCCCCCACGTACCTGGTTAGGGCAAAAGAAAAAACTAAACAGAGACAAAAGGATAGGGACGGGTCCTGCACCAGCGGGAGAGAGCTGTGAAGGAGGAAAAGTGTCCACACACTAGGAAGCCCCTTCGCGGGTGGAGACTTCGGGAGGCGGAGTGGGGGAGCTTGGGAGCCGCGGAGGAGAACACAGCAACAGGGGTGCGGAGGGCAAAGCGGACAGATTCCAGCGCAGAGGATCGGGCCGACCGGCACTCACCAGCCGAGAGGCTTGTCTGCTCGCCCACCGGGGCGGGCGGGACTGGGAGCTGAGGCTCCGGCTTTTGTCGGAGCGCCGGGAGAGGACTGAGGTTGGCGGCGTGAACACAGCCTGCAGGGCGTTGGTGCGCCGCGGCTGGCCGGGAGAGAGTCCGGGGAGGGGTCTGGACCTGCCGAAGAGGCAAGAGACTTTTACGTCCCTCTTTGTTTCCTGGTGCACGAGGAGAGGGGATTAAGAGCGCGGCTTGAGAGGGCTCCAGGGACGGGCGCGAGCCGCGGCTAAGATTGCAGAGCCCAGAGATGGACATGGGACGCTGAGGCCGCTGCTGCCGCCGTCAGGAGGCCTGTGTGCGAACACAGGTCACTAGCCACACGCCCTTCCGGGGAGCCTGTGCAGCCCGCCACTGCCAGGGCCCCGGGATCCAGGGACGGCTCCCCCGGGAGAGCGCACGGCGCCCTCAGGCTGCAGCGTCACGCCGGCCTCTGCCGCTGCAGGCCCGCCCCGCACTCCGTGACCCTCCCTACCCCCCGGCCTGGGTGAGCCAGAGCCTCCGAATCAGCGGCTCCTTTAACCCCGTCCTGTCTGAGCAAAGAACAGACGCCCTCCGGTGACCTACACGCACAGGCGGGGCCAAATCCAAAGCTGAGCCCCTGGGAACTGTCAGAACAAAGAAGAGAAAGGGAAATCTCTCCCAGCAGCCTCAGAAGCAGCGGATTAAAGCTCCACAATCAACTTGATATACCCTGCATCTGTGGAATACCTGAATAGACAACGAATCATCCCAAATTAAGGAGCCCTGTGGATGAAAGGCTCTTGGTGCTGCAGCCAGGAGTCAGTGCTGTGCCTCTGAGGTGGGAGAGCCAACTTCAGGACACTGGTCCACAAGAGGCCTCCCAGCTGCACATAATATCAAACAGCAAAAATCTCCGAGAGATCTCCATCTCAACGCCAGCACCCAGCTTCACTCAACGACCAGCAAGCTACAGTGCTGGACATCCTATGCCAAACAACTAGCAAGACAGGAACACAACCCCACCCATTAGCAGAGAGGCTGCCCAAAATCATAGTAAGTCTACAGACACCCCAAAACACACCACCAGACGTGGACCTGCCCACCAGAAAGACAAGATCCAGCCTCATCCACCAGAACACAGGCACTAGTACCCTCCACCAGGAAGCCTACACAACCCACTGAACCAACCTTAGCCACTGGGGACAGACACAAAAAACAACAGGAACTACGAACCTTCAGCCTGCAAAAAAGGAGACCCCAAACACAGTAAGATAAGCAAAATGAAAAGACAGAAAAACACACAGCAGATGAAGGAGCAAGATAAAAACCCACCAGACCTAACAAATGAAGAGGAAATAGGCAGTCTACCTGAAAAAGAATTCAGAATAATGATAGTAAGGTTGATCCGAAATCTTGGAGATAGAATGGACAATAGAATGGACAAATTGCAAGAATCAGTTAACAAGGACCTAGAAGAACTAAAGATGAAACAAGCAACGATGAACAACACAATAAATGAAATTAAAAATACTCTAGATGGGATCAATAGCAGAATAACTGAGGCAGAAGAACGGATAAGTGACCTGGAAGATAAAATAGTGGAAATAACTACTGCAGAGCAGAAAAAAGAAAAAAGAATGAAAAGAACTGAGGACAGTCTCAGAGACCTCTGGGACAACATTAAACGCACCAACATTCGAATTATAGGGGTTCCAGAAGAAGAAGAGAAAAAGAAAGGGACTGAGAAAATATTTGAAGAGATTATAGTTGAAAACTTCCCTAATATGGGAAAAGAAATAGTTAATCAAGTCCAGGAAGCACAGAGAGTCCCATACAGGATAAATCCAAGGAGAAATATGCCAAGACACATATTAATCAAACTGTCAAAAATTAAATACAAAGAAAACATATTAAAAGCAGCAAGGGAAAAACAACAAATAACACACAAGGGAATCCCCATAAGGTTAACAGCTGATCTTTCAGCAGAAACTCTGCAAGCCAGAAGGGAGTGGCAGGACATATTGAAAGTGTTGAAGGAGAAAAACCTGCAACCAAGATTACTTTACCCAGCAAGGATCTCATTCAGATTTGATGGAGAAATTAAAACCTTTAGAGACAAGCAAAAGCTGAGAGAGTTCAGCACCACCAAACCAGCTCTACAACAACTGCTAAAGGAACTTCTCTAGGCAAGAAACACAAAAGAAGAAAAGGACCTACAATAATGAACCCAAAACAATTAAGAAAATGGGAATAGGAACACACATATCGATAATTACCTTAAATGTAAATGGACTAAATGCTCCCACCAAAAGACACAGATTGGCTGAATGGATACAAAAACAAGACCCATATATTTGCTGTCTACAAGAGACCCACTTCAGAACTAGAGACACATACAGACTGAAAGTAAGGGGATGGAAAAAGGTATTTCATGCAAATGGAAACCAAAAGAAAGCTGGAGTAGCAATTCTCATATCAGACAAAATAGACTTTAAAACAAAGACTATTAGAAGAGACAAAGAAGGACACTACATAATGATCAAGGGATCGATCCAAGAGGAAGATATAACAATTGTAAATATTTATGCACCCAACTTAGGTGCACCTCAATACATAAGGCAAATACTGACAACCATAAAAGGGGAAATCGACAGTAACACATTCATAGTAGGGGACTTTAACATCCCACTTTCACCAATGGACAGATCATCCAAAATGAAAATAAATAAGGAAACACAAGCTTTAAATGATACATTAAACGAGATGGAGTTAATTGATATTTATAGGACATTCCATCCAAAAACAACAGAATACACATTTTTCTCAAGTGCTCATGGAACATTCTCCAGGATAGATCATATCTTGGGTCACAAATCAAGCCTTGGTAAATTTAAGAAAATTGAAATTGTATCAAGTATCTTTTCTGACCACAACGCCATGAGACTAGATATCAATTACAGGAAAAGATCTGTAAAAAATACAAACACATGGAGGCTAAACAATACACTACTTAATAATGAAGTGACCACTGAAGAAATCAAAGAGGAAATCAAAAAATACCTAGAAACAAACGACAATGGAGACACAACGACCCAAAACCTGTGGGATGCAGCAAAAGCAGTTCTAAGGGGGAAGTTTATAGCAATACAAGCCCACCTTAAGAAGCAGGAAACATCTCGAATAAACAACCTAACCTTGCACCTCAACAATTAGAGAAAGAACAACAAAAAAACCCCAAAGCTCGCAGAAGGAAAGAAATCATAAAAATCAGATCAGAAATAAATGAAAAAGAAATGAAGGAAACAATAGCAAAGATCAATAAAACTAAAAGCTGGTTCTTTGAGAAGATAAACAAAATAGATAAACCACTAGCCAGACTCATCAAGAAAAAAAGGGAGAAGACTCAAATCAATAGAATTAGAAATGAAAAAGGAGAGGTAACAACTGACACTGCAGAAATAAAAGAGATCATGAGAGATTACTACAAACAACTCTATGCCAATAAAATGGACAATCTGGAAGAAATGGACAAATTCTTGGAAATGCACAACCTGCCAAGACTGAATCAGGAAGAAATAGAAAATATGAACAGACCAATCACAAGCACTGAAATTGAAACTGTGATTAAAAATCTTCCAACAAACAAAAGCCCAGGACCAGATGGCTTCACAGGCGAATTCTATCAAACATTTAGAGAAGAGCTAACACCTATCCTTCTCAAACTCTTCCAAAATATAGCAGAGGGAGGAACACTCCCAAACTCCTTCTACGAGGCCACCATCACCTTGATACCAAAACCAGACAAGGATGTCACAAAGAAAGAAAACTACAGGCCAATATCACTGATGAACATAGATGCAAAAATCCTCAACAAAATACTGGCAAACAGAATCCGACAGCACATTAAAAGGATCATACACCATGATCAAGTGGGGTTTATTCCAGGAATGCAAGGATTCTTCAATATACGCAAATCTATCAATGTGATAAACCATATTAACAAACTGAAGGAGAAAAACCATATGATCATCTCAATAGATGCAGAGAAAGCTTTTGACAAAATTCAACACCCATTTATGATAAAAACCCTGCAGAAAGTAGGCATAGAGGGAACTTTCCTCAACATAATAAAGGCCATATATGACAAGCCCACAGCCAACATCATCCTCAATGGTGAAAAACTGAAAGCATTTCCACTAAGATCAGGAACAAGACAAGGTTGCCCACTCTCACCACTCTTATTCAACATAGTTTTGGAAGTTTTAGCCACAGCAATCAGAGAAGAAAAGGAAAGAAAAGGAATCCAAATCGGAAAAGAAGAAGTAAAGCTGTCACTGTTTGCAGATGACATGATCCTATACATAGAGAACCCTAAAGATGCTACCAGAAAACTACTAGAGCTAATCAATGAATTTGGTAAAGTGGCAGGATACAAAATTAATGCACAGAAATCTCTGGCATTCCTATATACTAATGATGAAAAATCTGAAAGTGAAATCAAGAAAACACTCCCATTTACCATTGCAACAAAAAGAATAAAATATCTAGGAATAAACCTACCTAAGGAGACAAAAGATCTGTATGCAGAAAATTATAAGACACTGATGAAAGAAATTAAAGACGATACAAATAGATGGAGAGATATACCATGTTCTTGGATTGGAAGAATCAACATTGTGAAAATGACTCTACTACCGAAAGCAATCTATAGATTCAATGCAATGCCTATCAAACTACCACTGGCATTTTTCACAGAACTAGAACAAAAAATTTTGCAATTTGTATGGAAACACAAAAGACCCCGAATAGCCAAAGCAATTTTGAGAACGAAAGAAGGAACTGGAGGAATCAGGCTCCCAGACTTCAGACTATACTACAAAGCTACAGTTATCAAGACGGTATGGTACTGGCACAAAAACAGAAAGATAGATCAATGGAACAGGATAGAAAGCCCAGAGATAAACCCACGCACATATGGTCACCTTATCTTTGACAAAGGAGGCAGAAATGTACAGTGGAGAAAGGACAGCCTATTCAATAAGTGGTGCTGGGAAAACTGGACAGCTACATGTAAAGGTATGAAATTAGATCACTCCCTAACACCATACACAAAAATAAGCTCAAAATGGATTAAAGACCTAAATGTAAGGCCAGAAACTATCAAACTCTTAGAGGAAAACATAGGCAGAACACTCTATGACATAAATCACAGCAAGGTCCTTTTTGACCCACCTCCTAGAGAAATGGAAATAAAAACAAGAGTAAACAAATGGGACCTAATGAAACTTAAAAGCTTTTGCGCAGCAAAGGAAACCATAAGGAAGACCAAAAGACAACCCTCTGAATGGGAGAAAATATTTGCAAATGAAGCAACTGACAAAGGATTGATCTCCAAAATTTATAAGCAGCTCATGCAGCTTAATAACAAAAAAACAAACAACCCAATCCAAAAATGGGCAGAAGACCTAAATAGACATTTCTCCAAAGAAGATATACAGAGTGCCAACAAACACATGAAAGAATGCTCAACATCACTAATCATGAGAGAAATGCAAATCAAAACTACAATGAGATATCATCTCACACCAGTCAGAATGGCCATCATCAAAAAATCTAGAAACAATAAATGCTGGAGAGGGTGTGGAGAAAAGGGAACCCTCTTACACTGTTGGTGGGAATGTAAATTGATACAGCCACTGTGGAGAACAGTATGGAGGTTCCTTAAAAAGCTACAAATAGAACTACCATATGACCCAGCAATCCCACTACTGGGCATATACCCTGAGAAAACCATAATTCAAAAAGAGTCATGTACCAAAATGTTCATTGCAGCTCTATTTACAATAGCCCGGAGATGGAAACAACCTAAGTGTCCATCATCGGATGAATGGATAAAGAAGATGTGGCACATATATACAATGGAATATTACTCAGCCATAAAAAGAGATGAAATTGAGCTATTTGTAATGAGGTGGATAGACCTAGAGTCTGTCATACAGAGCGAAGTAAGTCAGAAAGAGAGAGACAAATACCGTATGCTAACACATATATATGGAATTTAAAAAAAAAATGTCATGAAAAACCTAGGGGTGAAACAGGAATAAAGACACAGACTTACTAGAGAATGGACTTGAGGTTATGGGGAGGGGGAAGGGTAAACGGTGACAAAGCGATAAAGAGGCATGGACATATATACACTACCAAACGTAAGGTAAATAGCTAGTGGGAAGCAGCCGCATAGCACAGGGAGATCAGCTCGGTGCTTTGTGACCGCCTGGAGGGGTGGGATAGGGAGGGTGGGAGGGAGGGAGACGCAAGCGGGAAGAGATATGGGAATATATGTATGTATATAACTGATTCATTTTGTTGTGAAGCTGAAGCTAACATACCATTGTAAAGCAATTATACTCCAATAAAGATGTTAAAAAAAAAAAAAACAACTTTATTATTCTCTTTATTACAGAAAGAACTGACTTTTATCTTGTAGGCTGATTCAGGTATAGATGATGAAAGGCTTACATAAGTTGAACTTGTTAGGTTTCAGAAGACAATATTTGAAACCATTTAATAAAAGTTAAATAAATTCACTTTTAAATAGTTAAAGCAGATTTCATTTTTCTGAAGATATCCAAAGTAATAGAAAAGATAAGCATACCTGTGGCAGGTAACAGGTAATACTGCCTTGTATAACTGAGGGATCTTTCTGTTTATCAGAGGCTGTAGGGCCTCTTTAAGGCGATGATAGTTTCTCTCCAGTTCCCTTTGATACTCCTTTTGATCTGGCCCAATTAAGCTCTTATTTTTTCTTAAGGCATCCTCACACCTAGGAAAAACAGTGTGTTATCAAAAGAGTTCTTCTGGCATACTTTCAGGGCAGGCATATATATATATATATATATATTCACCATGACAAGGACATTGAGTTTTTCAGTTGTATGTAAAACATCCTCTCTTGCAATTAGGTTTAAAGCAGGGAACAGATGATCAACAGAGTTTCTTTAAAATCTAACATCCGCTTCCAGTTTTCACAGTTGAAAATTATATATACTTTAATATTAAATCTGACACCCTTTTTTCCCCCACATATCACCACTAGACTAAAAGTTCTTTAAGGGATGTAACCGTACTCATTTATGTAGCAACAATGGCATCTTGTACAGTGGTTTGCCTTTATTCAAATAAATGTTTCTTAACAACTGAATAGATCTGATAATATCTTTTATCCAACTTATTCAGATATTTAAGAAAAAATATCTGGACTCCAATAGATAAATGGAAAAAGCGTGTTTTAAAAAAAGTATACATATCAATACTTGTAGAATGCAGCTAGAGTGATACTTAGAGGAAAACATATAGCCTTAAATGCTTATATTAAGGAAAGAAGACTAAAACTGAAGAGCTAACAAGCAACTTAAAAAGAACAGAATAAACTCAAAGTATAAGGAAGGGAATAAAATTTTAAAGTATGATAGCTCTATACTAAAAAATGCAAAAGTTGGTTGTCAGAAAAATCTAAAAAAATAGACTAAGCTCTGGCAAGAATAAATGAGAAAAGGCCAAGTATCCTCTTCTAGAAATAAAAAATGGGACATAAATTCAAATACAGCATAAGTTTATAAAGGCACAGAGGATATTACGTACAATTTAATGCAAATAAATATGAAATTCTACTTTTCTAGATCAATTACCAAAAACATTAAGCAACAAATATGAATAAAATTTACTAAACAAAAATATGAATAATGCTAAAACCATCAAATCAGTCAAATCACAAATCTACCCACAAAGAAAACATAAACATGCAAATTCTACTAAACATTCTAAGGACAGATAATCCCTTTGTAACACAACTATTCCAGACTATATAAACTATTCCAGGGTATAGGGGGAAAAAAAAACTATTCCTGAGAAGAGTTTCAAACTCATTTTTCAAGGTTGGGATACCAAAACCTAATGGGGGCTATAAGAAAATACTTGTAATTCAATCTCACCCATGAAAACAGTTGCAAAACTCCCAAACAAAATACTATGAAACTGTTCTAACACCATATTACATCCCTACTCCCCACATACAACCCACCTGATAAAATTTTAAAATTTGTCATGATAAACTTTTAGCATAACTACAAACAGGTAGGAACTTGTTTCACCTAATTAAAAATATCTACAAAAACATGAAGAAAACATTATACTCAATGACGAAAAAATTTCTTTTAGATCAGAAACAAGAAAATGATGTCCTCTATCACTATCCCCATTCAACACAGTAATGGAGGTCCTAAACATTGCTGTAAGAAAGAGATTCTACAGACAGATTATTAGAATTAACAAGTGAATTTGGCAGTATTCTCATGTAAAGCATATAAAATTCAACTACATTTCTGTATGCCAGCAAACAGAAAATATAATTTTAAAAGATACCATTAACAAAAGTATAAAAATATTAAATACCAAAGAATAAGTCAAAAGATACGTAAGGCCTCTACAAAAAAAAAAAAAAACAACATTCAGAAGATCTAAGTAAACGGAGAAGTATACCGTATTCATGGACTGGAAGAGTCAATTCTCTTCCAGTTGATCTATAGATTCAGATTCAGGTTATTATTTGGGGTGGGGTAGAGGGAGAGATATATTGATTCTAAAATTTGAAATTTATATCAAAAGGAAAAGGGCCAAAAGTAGTCCTTGAACAAAATGAGAGGAACTGCTCTATCATATATGGAAGTTTATTATAAAGCTGCAGTAATTAAAACACCATAATATTAGTTCAAGGAGAGATAGGTAAACAGTGGAAGAAAACAAAGATCCTAGAAACAGATGCACACAAAGTGAGCACTTGGTGTGTAATAGTGCAAAGCAGTGGAGAAAGGGTAATCTTTGAAATAAGTGGTGCTGGGTCAACTGCACATCCATATGGGAACAGAAATCTGACCCCTATCTTACATCATATTCAGTTACCAGTACAGACAAAAGTCAAACTGATCCCTTCCTTGAACCATATACAAAAATCAAATTTAAGCAGATTTTTTTAAAAAGTAAAAAGGCCTTTTTTGCCTTCTTGCCCTTTTGTTTAGGCTATATTGAATTTTAGAGATACCATTATATTGACTTTTTAGAAGTCAACATAGAATGTTACTCTGACCTCAGGTAAAAAATTTCTTAAGACACAAGAAGCAATAGTCATAACAGAAAAGACTGAATCATTTAACTATATTAAAGTTAACAACTTCTGTTTATTAAAAAAAAAGGTGCACCAAAAAAAAAAAAAAAAAAAAGGGTGCTAAGCCCCAAATTCAGAGAAGGTGTCTATGATATTTACAAATGATAAAGCATTACATATCCAAGAATATGTAAATACTCTTAGAAATCTGTAAGGAAAAGAATCCAATAGGAAATGGCAAAAAAAAACAAAAAAAAAATAACTTGAACATACAACTTTACATCTTGCACATGACAAGATGTTCAACCTCACTGGTAATCAGGGAAATGCAAATTTAATCCATAATCACATAATCATTTCACACCCACAAGATTGGTAAAAAACTGTCAGACAATATCAAATATTGGTGAGGTTACATAGCAATAAGAACTCTCTCAAACACTACTGGTGAGAATGTAAATCTGGCTTCACACTTTGGAAAAAGATGTGACATTATCTGGTTGAAGTAGAACCTATGAACCAACAACACTACTCTTAGGTATATAAGCCCTAGGCTATCTCTTGTACCTCCAGAAGTAGGTAAAGAAATATTTGAATAGTATTCTTTGTAACTAAAAAACAACAAAAAACAAAAACCAGGAGACAGCCAAGATGTCTATCCACAGAAGAATGAATAAATCATGGCACATCCATTCAATGAAACATATAAAATAAATAAAGCAACATTTATTACAGCAATATCTCACAAACATTAAAAATAGCAAGTCACAGAAGAATATGTACACTCCATTTATAAAAGTTAAAAAAACATGCAAAACTAAATAGTGTAATAGGGATATATTCATTTATGATAAAACTATGAAAACAATAAGGAAAATGACAAATATGAAATTCATGTAGTGGTTACCTCTGAAGGAAGGGAGGGTGATAATATCAGAAAAGGGCATGTGAGGAGGGATCTCAAAGCAATGATAATGCTCTATTTCTTAAAAGCTGGGTGGCAGGTACATGACTTTTTTCTCCCTATTCTTTAATAGCAAATGTTATAAATACTATTTTGAATCTACTCAAGATTTAATGAAAACAAGTTTTAAATGCTAAGCCCCAAAATATAAAGAGTAAATACAAGAAAAAGTGTTTATTGTTTTTAGGAATAAAAGAATGCAAATTGAAGTACCATTTAAACTGATTAACAAGAGACACCCTATTTAAATGGCATTACTTAAAGTAAGGTGTACTGTGACTAGTACACTTGCATTCTTGGCACTGTTAATATTTAGAACCTTTTTGGAATAGACTACATATGAGGGGCCAATAAAAATGTTTATGTACTTTGGCTCAGTCATCTCATGCTTAATATTTTAATTCAACCAAAGAAAAACGATACATTTGTTAACTATACCACACTTAAATTCAACATAAATTCAGACATTTGATGAGATAATATAACTATTGGAATAACAGTTTTAACTTTAATTGAAAAATAAGAATTTAAGATAATATGTATATTATAACTGAACTATGGTAAAATATTTATGCATATTGGCATAAAAATATATACACACAAAAATTAAAAAGGCAGTATTGGCTATGACTTGTAAGGTTTATATCATGTAGTTTGTTTTGTTTTTTTCCTTTTTGTAATTTAAAAGGAGAAAACCTTCTCTGTGGTAACCCTTAAGAAGACCTGCAGACTACAGGACTTCATTACCCTATACTAAATATACACAAAGAGGAGGACATTTGTTTTAGAATCGTAGTCATGGTAAAAATTCCAAAACAATAGCAAGAAAATAAGCATCTATTATTAAATGTCTATGACCTAAAGAAGTATGTATTGTTTCAAGATCATCTGGCTCACAAGCACAGCAGGGATATTTTGGTTCTTATTTGAAACCTCCCAAATAATAAAATTAATGTTAGAAATCAATTTTTAAAAAATTTTTATTGGAGTATAGTTGATTTACAATGTTGTGTTAGTTTCATGTGTACAGCAAAGGGAATCAGTTATTCATATACATATATCAACTCTTTTTTAGATTCTTTTCCCATATAGGCCATTACAGAGTATTGAGTAGAGTTCTTTGTGCTATACAGTAGGTCCTCATTAGTTATGTTTTATATACAGTAGTGTGTATATGTCAGTCCCAATAGAAGTCAGTCAATTCTACAAGTACAAAGCAGCTTGCTTTCTTTTACTATGGCAGCTCATCTATACCATACATTAGGAGCTATGTATCCTATAACCAAACCTATAAGGTTGTCTAGCTCAATAATCAGATTATAAAATCCCAGACTTCCAATGAAGCTATCTGAAGTTTTTAAAAGACATTTACCATGTTCACGCAGGAGAAACTGACAGAAATTTATGACAGCTATTGCAGTGAGAATAAGGAAAATACTGTCTCAAGAGACTTGAACAAGTTAGCATGCCTCATATTTTCCTGACGACAAAACTGATATAAAGTAAAATTCTGTCTACCCCAATAAACCCTTTCAATGAATGATTTGATAAGGGAAACCATAGTTCATAATTTGATAAGAGAAACCATAATAGGGAGTCAAAGACTGGATTCTGACTATGGTTCTGATGCTGCTTTGTTAAGTGACAAGTCATTTACTTAATGGTACACAAGGCCCTTACAATCTAATTCCAACCTACTTTCCCAGTGTTTGACTACTTGTTTTCATAGATTGCACAGTTCCAGCTTCACTAAACTATTCATCTTTCTCAGAACAGATTCTGAACTTTGTTCATGCTGGTTTTTTTGTTTTAGTATACCCTTCCCCCTCTTTTCTGCCTGAAAAACTAATATTCATCCTTCAGGGTCCATATATAATGTTAATTCCTGTGTGAAATCTTCCCTGACATCATCAAGTAAATTATCATTCCCTCTTTTGTGCTCATAGTGTTAGTAAAGCAGGAATCAGTATCAAGTTGATGACTATTTTCCCCTATTGTTTCAAAATTTAGTATTTACTGAATACCTATTTATTACATGCCAAGTATTATTTGTGAAGAAAAGAGTTAACAGCAGGCCTGAGCCTGCTATCCTTAGGTCCTATTTGAAGGCTGGCCCTTGGTTACTGTCTGGGAATTTGGATTTGGGAAGGGTTCCTATCATACCCAGAAGATAAGAGTGGCTCACTGTGCCTGAACTATTTATACAAACACTATAGTTTCTGCTAAATACCTGCTTTCCTTTTGGGACTCTGGAATTTTGGTACCTGTCAGGGAAAAGGTGCTTACATGACCAGCCTCCAATAAAAATACTGGTTGGCACTTGAGTCTCTACTGACCTTCCCCGGTAAACAACATTTCACATATGCTGCCACAACTCTTTGCTGGGACAATTAGCACCTCCTATGTGGCTGCACTGGGAGAGGACCCTTTGAAGCCTATACCTGGTTTCCTCTAGACTTCACCCCCTGTGCCTTTTCCCTTTGCTGATCTTACTTTGCACTCTTTTACTGTAACAAATCATAACCAGGTCTACAACTACATGCTGAGTCCTGTGAGTCCTCCTAGCAAATCATCAAAACTGGGGGTGTTCTTGGGGACCCTGACACCATGGATTATTTCACCTAATTTGCACAACCTCCCCGTATGAGGTAAATATTATTATCCTTACTTCATACATTAGAACACTGAGGATCATAATGATTAAGTGACCTGGAAAAGAGACAAAATGATAAGGATAAGATCTGAACGTAAATTTTTTGCTTCCAAGTTTGCTGCTTGTATATTTTCTGAGGGAAAGGAAACAGAAACTCTCACATTGAATGTTCACAATAAATAACAGCTTTCAAGTTAAATGTTAAACTAATAATAGTTTCAAGTTGAAAAAATTTCCTGAGTCTAGGCTTTTCTAATCTTTAAAATTTAAAACATGGCATTATACACAGTATTGGGGGGCAGGGATATACATACATAAGGCATAGTAAGTTATACACAGACAACTTCTCATTGTGAACCATTTTCCTATAGTTTCTCTTTTCAATAGTCCCTGAAGACTCTCACATCAAACTGTGTATTGGACAGTCTCAATTTGAATATCTTTATGTAGGAAACCTTGAATACCTTTTAGTAAAATCTTTGAAGCAGAGTCGCAATTTATTATGATGTCTGAAGAGCTTTGGGTCACTGGGTATTTCAGACAGGAAAACCTGGGCAACTTCCAAAGGCCCCTGTAAAATAAGAAAATAAAAGTGTGTTTTTGTTTTTTATATATTCACAGAGATAGAATTTGCCAAAACCATTTTTCTTAGCACTAAGCTTGATACATATATGTCTATGCCTATATTAAAACTTTTCAGAGATGGATTCTGACAATACATTTTTAGTTTTTCCTAATGTCAAATCTATATTCTTGCCCACAGCAATTAACTTATTAGTTCATTTTTCAAAGAAAAAGAGTAGGAGCTAAAGGACTGGCTCTTGTATTCATTAATGTATTCTGCCTTATATTTTTTAATATTCTTTAATTTATCCTAGATATAAAAGTTGTCAGGCTAGGGCTTCCCTGGTGGCGCAGTGGTTGGGAGTCCGCCTGCCAATGCAGGGGACGCGGGTTCGTGCCCCGGTCCGGGAAGATCCCACATGCCGCGGAGTGGCTGGGCCCGTGAGCCATGGCCGCTGAGCCTGCGCGTCCGGAGCCTGTGCTCCGCAACGGGAGAGGCCACAACAGTGACAGGCCCGCGTACCGCAAAAAAAAAAAAAAAAAGTTGTCAGGCTAGTGACAATCAGTTGTGAGTCCACTGATTATTAGACACTTGATTTTACTAAAACAGCTTCCCTCAGCATTCCAAATGTGTTCCTAATACTGCGAATTAAAGGTGATCTTTTGTAAGTTACGTCATTTGGAAGTAAAACCTCCAAATCACGTATACTTTTAGGAGGAAAAGGTCTTAAAATCTTCATTCCAGTTTTGGTAGGGCATTTTTTGGCTTCATTTCTTTAACCCAAAAAAAGGTTAGATATATTACATGAAATCTTACTTGAAGCTTTTTTGGATTTTCCCTTACCTTGGACTACTCACTAATCATCAGCAAAAAAAGCTGAATGAACCCATTACAAGGAGATAATGGGGATGGCTTCTAATCTGCATATGACAAAACAACAATATCTTGTGTATGTACATTATTCAAATTTTCAAAATGATTTCACATTACTTATTTACTATTCTCAGCTCACTGTGAAGGAGACCTGGAGAAGATAACATCAGGGAGTATCTAAGAGAGTAGATACACACACATGCATGTAACATGTAGCTCTGAAAATGAGCCCTTCGTTTTAGATCACATTCTTTCAGTACAAGCTTTTAAAGGAAAGGCCATTTTGAGTGAAATCTATCCCTTCTTAATAGAATGTTTCAGAACAGATAGTTAGAAAAACAGGCAGTTTAAAAGGCAGGTGTGAAAATTTTTTAATAACTGAGATTATACTAAAAATTTTGTTTTTCAGTTTAACTTTTGCAACTACTTCTAACATATTTTCACTTGCTTTGACACTTATTTGTGATCTCTGTAAAATATAATAATGAAATCATTCAAAATTCCATTTATAACTTAAATCGCACAGTATTAGCAAATGCTCCAACCTGATTCACTGTTGTGCCTACAGATCCCTGGAGTACCATCTGAAGCATTTTGGGGTCTGCTGGATCCTGATGTGTGGCAAATGCCAACTCCTGCGTTTTTTTCTGCATGTCTTCAATAGCAACTTCAATTGGTGTTAAGATGATCTGGGTCAAATAACATCTATTAGGTCAGTGTATTGATTGAAAAATATTTAGTGAGCTTTATACACAATCAATTAAAATAAGAAAAAAGTGGTGACCAATTGTAAACTATTATCTAATAATAAAATTCCAAAATTTGGATCACTAAATAAAAAATTAAAAAATCAACCTTTTAAAGCATAAGCGAAGGGTGAATTAGGGACTTAGAAAAGAAGCTGAAAATTAATGACTTAAAAATGGGTAAAGTTCTAGTCTGTTACCACGTGAGGAATGATACACAACGCTATATCCACATTGTTTTCACATGGCTCCAATGTATTTGCTCCACTAATTCTATTTCCCTATTTGGAGACCTACCTCCTCTTTGTGAGTGACATTAACCCTTGTCTTAATATAAGGAAAGGCATGAGAAGTAGTCAGAATGGTCTTCCGTTTGAATTGTTCATGAAGTTCCCCATGGGCACGGCCATCTAAAGTGAAGGGTGTACAGTACATGAAACGACGAAGATTATAATTTTTGTCAAAATATGTGATTCTGTCCTTCATCTCATATGTGTCAAAGTATGGCTCCACGTAGGTAATCTGAATATATGCCTGGGAAAGGAAAAAGTTCTTCATTTTCATCGTGAAATCATCATTCAGTCTTTCCCAAAAAAAATCAGTCTCAAAGATATACCTATGTGTCATTACAGTCTAATCAACCATACCTTGTTAGGATCTAATTTACACTTGTCTACAGGATTAGAATCCTTGATTACTTCAACCACATCCTCTCCAAATCTTTCTCCATAAAATCCCTAAAATAAGAAAAAGAAATCTTTCACATGAAGTTAACAGTAGTAGAAAACAGAGGAGGTCTCTGAGGGAGACTCCTGAGCAAAATCAGGCCATTTAGTAAGTTCTTGTACAACCATGTCAATAATTACAAAATAATAATTATTTGCATTCACAAAAGTTAAATTTAGTCTATCAAATTAGCATGGCCTTAGTCCATACTTATTTGATATTATTCCCATTTACTCATTTTAAATAACACAAAATACAAAAAAAAAAAAATTCACTGATAATACAGGATTCCACAAGAGGTCCTCAAAAAAAACAAAAAGGGAATAGAAAGCAGAGACAAAAGAAATTCATTATACTTGATGTATATTAACTTTTATTGAGTTTGATGTAGCCTAATTTCTTGCAGTCAATGAGCAACCATTCATTTTTCTGAATTATTAATGTAATATTCCAGAATGTTCAAATAAAAGCATTGACTTGTTGAAGTTTTGTAAAATTTCAGATTTTGAAAAGGTAACCCTGGGTCAAGAATGTACTGACTTTTCCATATGACACTGAGTAGCAGCATGGGCAAGGGATGGAGCTATTCAAAAGGAAAAATTAAATCTCAATCCTCAAAGGAGAACAGCCACTCCTCCCTCTAAGATAATTTTTATGACTGAGTAAGTTTGGGAAATACTGTCTCAATATTTCCCAAGACTTACTTAATAGGCTCTTGAAAAACAGAAAGTCCAGCTTAAACCAATTTATGGAAGTTGAGCCCTGTGAAATCACCAATAAGAATACAACATTGAGAAATTAACATCAGCTGAGAATAAAAACTAGCCTAGAGCACTACTTCTCCAACTCTTATGTCTATACAAATAATCTGGGGATCTTGTTAAAATGCAGATTTTGATTCAGATGGTCTGGGGTAAGGTCTGAGATTCTGCATTTCAAACAATCTCCCAGGTGATGTCAGTAAAGATTCTGTCCATGGACCACACTTGGAGAACCAAGAACAGAGAAAAGTTGGAAAGGATAACTATAGCAGAAAAGATTGGTTAGTTTCATAAACATTAAAATTATTTATTTATTGTGAAAATTAAGTAGCTGCATAAAGGTTAAGGGATTCTAAGCAGTGTTTTTAAAGTATAATTTCAAGCTTTTAAGTTCTAAAGATTATCTCACTGGGTATCAGTTATGCCAAAAAGATAATGCACTTGGGTCAGAAATACCTTGGGGTTCTAATTCTAGTTCCATGCTTATTAATACCTTATACCTTTTTCAAAATGTGGATAATACTATACATTTCTCCACAAATCACAGTAATTCTGAAAGATATAGGATTTCTAAAATATGTGTGAAAATAGACCCTCAAAAAAATCAAGTTAATAATATTATTTTACTGTTGCCATAAAAGATTTGAAAAATTCAGAAGACTATTACTGTACCTATCAAAAATCCTAATTCTAAAGGAGCAGTTTATTTGGCAGGATCTGGCTTATTAAATGATTAGATCTGGATCTGAAAGTCTATTCACCACAGAAAATACAAATTAAAGATGACATTTTGTGAACCACCACAGCATTCACCTCCAATCTGTGAGATATCTCTGCAAGTTTGGTTATTGCAGGCTCCTTGTAAACAAATTCCTGTTCATCCAAATCCCCGAACTTGGTTCCATAAAAACCAACACGAAAATAGGTGCCAAACATCCGCTTACCATCCTAGGTGTAGGAAAATAAAGAAACTTTAATACAAAGTCTTTTTGTTTTACACATTTTGTTTAGATTGCTATGGTACAAAATTCTCAACACACTGCAAAAGTTTTAATTCAAAACTACAGTATTTTATTATTTTTCAAATGAAAGTAAAACAAAGTAATCTTTCTTTTTTTCATTATTTCTAACAAATAACATTGTGCAATTAGGGCTTTTACCGAATCATATATGGCATATGTTTTTCAGGGACTGTACCAAGTGATGTCCTCACATAGGTCTATTTTTTTTTATGTCCATACAATTGAGATAAATTAACTCATTTTCCTTATTGCAAGAAAAGTTGCTTGGTATAAAACAAACTGTTCTAATTATCCTGAAATTAGAGCATACTAAAGTTAAATTTAAAAACAACACTAATATTTTTAGTTTCCATTAGCCTTTATATTATCTCTTTACATATATTAAATGAGATCGTAAAAGTTAGGAGCCAAGTATAGCACCTGGCACAGAGCAGACGGTCAGTAAATGTCACGACCATCCAGAAGCACTGAAGCAAAATATTTACAATTAGTATCCCTCTGCTGATAAAAATATCGATATGTGAAAGAGTAACTAAAAATGGAATAGAAAGGAAAAAATGTATAAATGAAAGATTAAAAGAAAAAAAATTTGAGAAGAGTTGGTTTTCTAAAGTCCCCAAACCACCCACTGCATACATTAACCACTCATTCATCCCAAGTACAATGTACACTAAGGTCACCTGAACTCTTCTTACACAGCACATTTGAAAACAAATTCCCTCAATAAAGATAAAATACTTGGAAGCTTTCTATGCAATTCTTACAATTTAGATACAAAGATGTTTCAGAAGGATTTTGGGGTAGCGCCCATATACACAGCCATACGTGAGTGTTTATATACCTCTGAATTCTCTTTAAGCCTAGTAAGTTTGATACTTATTTTTCCTATACTGACTTATTGCAAAGGCAAAAGGGTATGTAAAATAAGTTACAAATGAAACAGATAATGAAGCAAAATGGAAAATTCTGATCCTCAATTTTCCAGCCTTATAATAATAATAATAAAAAAAATACAGTGACTAAAAATATCTCCACATTTTTTTTTTTTTTTTTTGCGGTACGCGGGCCTCTCACTGTCGCGGCCTCTCCCGCTGCGGAACACAGGCTCCGGACGTGCAGGCTCAGCGGCCATGGCTCACAGGCCCAGGCGCTCCGCGGCATGTGGGATCTTCCCGGACCGGGGCACAAACCCGTGTCCCCTGCATCAGCAGGCGGACTCTCAACCACTGCGCCACCAGGGAAGCCCCCATAGCGCCACATTTTTGTCCAGAAGAAATACAGTTTTAAATAAAAATGTCTTTGAGCTAAAGAAACTTGAGGTTGCTAATAAAAAAAAATTTTTTTCAGTCGCTTCAAAATTTAACAGACATAAAAATTAACTGATTTCTATAGCAAACGAAATCTCTCTAGAGATTCAATGTATTCATTGAATTTGATTGAAATGTATTCAATCAAAATTTTGATTAAAACCATCAATAAGCCAATGGAACGATATAATAATAGCAAATTCTGATATAATCAAGAAACGAAGACCCCCACCACCTGGAAAATAAAAAAGGCATTTGAGAAAATTAACAATTTGTGATTGTTTTTTTCCAAAAATGCCATAAATGTACATATTTATTTTTTTAAAATCACAAATATTAAAATTTGTTATTCTGGCTGTATTCCCCTCAGAGTGTTCCAATTTTAAACCCTATTCTAAATCTTCAATATTATGATCTTTTAAATATTTGAAGACTGCTACCAGAACTTGTTTCCCTTAGACTTTCCAGTTCTCAATCATCTTCATATGATAGGAATTACTATGCTGTTTTCATTTTATTAGTTTTTCAATGCCACCTTTTAAAGTGTGGTATCCCAAAAATAAACACAATATTGCTGATGTGATCTGATCAGTGTAGAGATCAGTGGGCTCACTGCCTCCCTGGATGTCGACTTAAATTTTATTAATGCAACTTAAAACTGAACTAGTTACTGAGCAGCCATTTTAAACTCTTTTTATTTACTTTCTCATACTGACATTCAGTTCAGGAAAAAAAATTATTGAGTGCTTATAATGATTTAGCCACTGTTCATCCTCAGGAACAGGAAAATAAAAATAAATAAGACCTCCCCAAGAGAGTAAAAAATGTATTCAAATAATTACAATACAAAGGGTTATATGCTATAATAAAAAGTGTATTGAGAAAGGAAAGATAAATCTTGTTAGAGCCAGGTCACAAAAGAGGTGACACACAGGCAGGATTCTACAACTTAAAAGAATGGCTAAGTGGATATGGGAGGGAAGGAAAGGAAAAAAAGTCATTAAATAGAATGTATGTGAGGGAAACCATTCATCCATTCATATATTTACTGAAT
Source organism: Lagenorhynchus albirostris (assembly GCF_949774975.1). Lineage (NCBI taxonomy): Eukaryota > Metazoa > Chordata > Mammalia > Artiodactyla > Delphinidae > Lagenorhynchus > Lagenorhynchus albirostris. Next base: position 133,061,695 of record NC_083096.1, on the reverse strand, counting down.
GCCGACTATGTGTCAGCAAACTGTTCTAGACATTGGTGATAAATCAGTGAACAAAACAGAGTGGTCAGGGCAGGTGTCACAAAAAGGTGACAACTGAGCAAAGATGTGAAGGAGGTGTGAGAGTTATTCATGTGGATCTTCTGGGGGAAGTGCATTGCAGGCAGAGGAAAGAGCCAGTGCAAAGGTCCTAGGACAGGAGCCTACCTCATGTGTTTGAAGAATAGGAAGGTGGCCAGAGTGGCTGAAGCACAGTGTGCAAGAGGAAGAAGATCAGCAGAGATAAGATCAGAGAGGAGTTACTGGAATTGAAAATGAATGTGTGTGTAGTGACGTGGAGGAGGGAACAGTGATTAAATTTATTTTCAACTTACAAAGAGTTCTCTAGTGTAAAACCATTGACTCTATCATGTTCACGAAAGACTAATCATATAGCTGTACCTTCAAGAAAAACATCACTTCATCTTATTTCCTCTTCAGAGTTTTGGACCACAGGATGATACCCATTTTTCCTTTGAATTAAAAAAAAAGTACACTTTCCTACAATCTAGCCTATATTTTTCTAGCATTACCTTCCTTTAATGTCATGAATTCTTTCTGAACTTCCCATCATTCCCACACTCCAATTTATTCTTCCTTAGCAGTTCTACCTACTGGGTCCACCGTCTTGTATTTGATGAAACTATGTCCCAGACAAGGAAATCCATCTACGCATCTATCCATGTCTCTAGTGGGTGAAATTGCTTATGACAAATTATCTTAAGTCTTTTCTGGTTTTATCTTTATTTAGCAGGAAACATTCAGTTGGGCTAGTTGTATATTTCCACAATGACATCACTTCTAAAACTTCTTTCATCTTCACCCACAGCTTTCCATTATGCTTCTGACTCCATGTTGGATCTTTTACTTTAACCTTTGCTTTTTGTTGCTCTTCTTATTATAATCATACATAATGGCCTGCCTCAAGGAACCCTGACCCTCTGCATGAATGTTAAACTGAAGTGCCTCTGTTCAGTTCACAGGGAGACAATCTGACCCTGCCCACCTGTGAATGGCTGCAGAAAAGAAGAAATTAACACATGCCCTCCCTGATGCTGGCTAAGCCAGGAGATATTTTGCAAAACTAATGGCCTTTTCACTTTACTTCATCACCTCCTCCCCATCTCTGTTCTATAAAAAAACTGGCATCCAGACCCTGATAAGATGGTTTTTGGGGACACAGGTCCACCATCTTCTCCGTCTGCCGGCTTTCCAAATAAAGTCGCTATTCCTTGCCTCAACACCTCACCTCGTCTCCCGATTTACTGGCCTGTTGTGTGGCAAGCAGAGAGAGCTTGGACTTGCTAACACCTCCTTCAAGTTAACTGATTGCCAGATAGGCATACCAGTATTTCACACAGTGGTAATCTCCTTCTCTTCTATTAGATTTATTCTTCTTAAAGAACATATACTTTTATCAGTTTATTTAATCACAGATCTCGACCAGGGAACATAACACCTCTTAGATTTCACAGCTAAATTGTGTTAAGATTTCAAGTAACAGTAATGATAATAATGATGACGATGATATAACAACAATAAAAATAATAATCTCCAACATTTTTAAAGTACTTACTATGTGCTAGACACTGGTTATCCACTTTACATGAGTTATGTCAATTCTTACCATGACTATGAGATACCATTTTTTTTACCCTCTTTTTATAGATGAGGAAAAGTAACTTGCCCAAGGTCACACTGCTAGTCAGCGGCAGAGCTGAGAGTTAAATCCCAATATATCTGACACCTGAGTCCAAGCTCTTAATTAAGCTATTTAATCCCCATATTCTATGTACTGGTATACAGACACTAGAACATAAGTATGATCTCTGAACCATCTTTCGCTTCTCTGATGCTTTCCTTGAGAACTTTTGAGAATTTCCTTGAGTAACTGTTTGAGAATTACTGGGTATCTCCCTCCCTGTATTTTGTCTTCCTCTATATTACAACACTGTCCTCTACTGTAATTGTTACTGCATGTTTGCATCTCCTTCCTGTAAACTGCAGTATGAAAATTAGGTTGGTGGTTTACCTACCAGATATATGCTTCTGATATATCCTACTGCATTTCTTATCAAAAGTTCAATTTTAACCATTATATGTTCTAGTCCAGAAAAAAAACAAATCATGTCCAGTATCATCTACAAAGTAAATGTTTGCTGTCTGTATCTTTTTCTCATCAAAAGTAACATAAAGGGCAAACCTAACCAGTGGTACAGCATCATCAGGTGCTCAGTCATGGGTCTATACCAATTATTAGGGAGTCACCAACTATCAGAAAGTACCTCCTCACAGAGAAGCTCTTCTCACTTTCCCTAAATTCCTTAACATTCTTCATATCTAACTTCATCTCTTCACCTTTCCTGAGGTAAACAGTCATGGATGTTTTATACCTACACTGGTCTAGTTTCTTCTTTAGAGTGTCACATTTTTCCACTCAACTACTTGTTGTAAAAGTACTTGTTTTGACTATGCTCTTGGAACTTTTTTCACGCCCTTCTTTCAGCCCCCACTCCCCAATCACCTATTAAAATTTGCTGTTTTTCATTCTGCTCTTTTACTGGCTTGGATGAGTTAATTTATCTCACGCAGCTTTAGCGTGGATTAAGGCTTATAAAAATTCAACAGAAGCCACTGCACCAGAACTATGGCTAGTATTTCTCAGCATATAAAAACCAAAATATTGGATGGACATCAAATACAACAACAAGAGTTATGATCCAGTTATTTTGCATGCTTCAATCTCATAAATTAGGGTACGCCACTTTTCTTTAGTGATTTAGTAGAGAGAATTTTAAAAAAGCTAAGCCCACCTTCTCAAGCCTTTCTGGAGACTATAATATATGCCTACTAGGGTGGTGATATTTCCCTTAGGATGGTGAAATATGTGGTAATCTTTTAAGGAAAAAAAATGGACAGTATTATGTGACTATGTTATCAATGGTTGGGGAATGACTGTTCTGAAAAATATAAACTTGCCTTAATCTACTTCTGAATACAAATTGTTCACTATTTGATAAATGGATAAATGTATCTTTTAAAATAAAATATATAGACACAAAATATGAAATGGCTGTAAGTTTCCATACAGAAATTCAATATTTCTCTTTTTTCTAAAAGTAATTTTAAAATGCAATCATAAGAGAGAAATTATTAAACATACTTTATTTCCTATTATTATTATTTATTTATTTATTTATTTTTTTGCGGTACGCGGGCCTCTCACTGTTGGGGCCTCTCCCGTTGCGGAGCACAGGCTCCGGACGCGCAGGCTCAGCAGCCATGGCTCACGGGCCCAGCCGCTCCGCGGCATGTGGGATCTATCCCGGACAGGGGCACGAACCCGCGTCCCCTGCATCGGCAGGCGGACTCTCAAACACTGCGCCACCAGGGAAGCTCTATTTCCTATTATTTTAAGAAAAATAAATGGGCTTGGGAAGAGAAAATAAAGGTAAATACTAAACAGTCATTAAGATATTGGAATTGGCAGATCACCATGATTTAAGAAGGGTTCATGATTTGTTATTTTGGATGGTAAATACTCTACCAAATTGCTAAATATCAAGTTTTAGAGTTATCTTTTACACACACACACAAACCCACACACACAGCCCTAAAAAGCTTTGCCAACTCAAATAATTTGTACCAAATCAAGGAGCACGGTAAAAAATGAAATACAATGCTAATATATAAGCGCAGATAGCGTTCCTCTAAGTCAGGGAGGGAGTATCAATTCAAAGAGCCTTTCTACAGTGTATCAGTTATCCTTATTGGATCTCAATCCAGTGAGAGTTCTTTGAGAATACTAGGAAATTAGCTAGGAAACGTAGCTTTTAGAAAAAATGAAATTACTGAAGTTTTCCCAGAGTCAAAAAGAAAAATATTCACAAGATAGGAACTTACCACAATAGACAATAGTAAAAGTAGGGAGTAAGGTCAGCAACCAGGGGCAAGAGAGAAGAGAAAACAGAAGCATTTTAATTAGGGAAATTTCAAAACAAATAAGCAGCAAATGGTAGCAAACATATTTTTAAAATGCAAGCATCCATTTAAGTTTTACAAGGGAAAAGCAAAAAACAAACGTGCAACAATTTTAGAAGCTACAAAGCTAAAGGTCCAGTGAAAGGTAGTGACAAGAATATAAACAAGAAAATAAAGTCTGTGCGACTTTTACCATGCAATAAACATGATGACAGAATATTAATATCATAACCAGTGAAAATTATACCTTTCAGGGGTCGATTTAGCATCAAGCAGACTAGTAATAAACTGCTCAGAGGTTTCAATGTATCTTCTTTTATCTACTTTTCACCTACTTCCATTTCATGTTAGGAAATCCATAAGGAACTTTATCACTCATAGATAACCATGTAAAGTCTCTTTATATATAAGTCTTAATTGAGCCACAGAAATGAGAGGTTCTGTACTAGGTATTAATAAGGTCACACACATTTAATCTGGAGAACTAAGGTAGATGTAACTGTACTGGCTTCATCTGAAGAAAAACAAAAGGTGGCAACTAATTCAGAAATGGAAGAGAATGCAATAGTAACATTTATTCTGAAGGTTTCTAGTTGGATCTCAAAACAAGGATTGAAATGCAAAACCAAACAGAGAAAGCCTAAGCTGCTTAATCAACATAAACCTGACTACAAAGTGAGAGGCAAAGCAGAAAACTTTACAGATATATTTAGCTTTAAATAAACCTGGTTTATTAATACCTTGTTTTATACCTCATCAAAATAAATTATTTTGTAGAATTTTAAATTTTATAGAATTCTTTCCTTTACAGAAGGATTAAAAACAAAGGCAATCAATTCTTCCTGGCACTTTTCAGGTAAGATTTAACTTATATATAACTTCATGAGCCTAACGACTCCATAGAAGGAAGCACACATAGTCTTCATCGAACACTAATTATCAAACATTGTCAGAATATGAGGTCAAATTAAATTTCCAGTTGTCTCAATCTCTTTATCCCTCCCTCCAACAAAATTCAAATGACAAAAGTGAATTTCTTTCCTCAGCAGTGCTTATACTCAAGGTGAAGTGACTCAAGATCAAATTAACACATTCTTTCATCAATTCTAAGATGCACATTTCTGGCCCATATTTTAGTATCTCTGTAGTTGGCATTCATCTTTCAACTGATAGGATGTTGTAGTTTAATACACAGGGTATTTTTTTTCTTTGTTTCTTAAAGGCATGGAAAATAATGGGATGTCTTACAATTGATGGCATCTTAGATCAGATGAAATATTTTTTATTTACACCTCTGAGCAATAACATATAAATCGACCTCTGTAAAATGAGGTGAAACAATATGGTTAAAAAAAGAAATTTGTGTGTAAATGTTGATGAAAGAAAATGCTTCAAAGGATAAAAACAAACTAAGTGATGACAAAGTGGCTCATTTACCAAAGAATCTCATTAGTGTAACATATGGATTTCCATGCACTGCCTACAACCTCTTAATAATAAATTTCTTAACATAACTTACAGTATTTTAACAAAATTTCTTTGGTTAATGAATTCAGTTGACAGCAGACAGCAACAGAACGCCCACAGCTAGCACATGTGGGCAAAGCATTGGCATAAGAAATCTGATCAAATCAATCTATTAGTGTCTTTAACTAACTAAAACATTACCTACCTCCCAGCCAGTACTCTGTATAATAAAAAGTAAAAAAAGGGCAAAGTCATAAAAAAAAAAAACTGTTTAAAGAGAACAAAAAAAAGCCAAAGGAAGTTCAGTAGTGTAAGGCACCATATACCATAAATTCTTCTTCGTATAGAAAACACCAGGGTACTTTAAACACCATATTCCTTCACTTAAGACCTGTGATAATATTATAAATTCCTTGTTCAAAACCTAGAAGCTAAAATTTCACCTTTTAAAACTTTAATAAGTGAAAAGTACAAATTTGGGGGAAAGAAAGCCAACTACTTGTTTCATTTGTGTCTAAATTAGATCACTAACTAATGTGAGCTGCACTTCACTGAAGTATCGCAGGTAAATTGGAATAGACATTGAAATTTCACTCAAATGTCTTTGATACAAATGGATGAAAGTTTCTTGGAAGCTACTAGCTCTAGATGTTCCAGACCTGATGTGTAATTTGCAATTTATAGGTCTGGAAGCTGGGATGAGATTTCCTTAACAGTATATGTACAACTGATTATAAAAAGACCCAACTGTTGTGATCAAGAATCCTAATGATCTTTTGCAACTTCAACATTTTAGTAAACAATAATAAAATTCTGGCTTAACAGTATAGTGGCCCTATTTAAGACTTAAAATTTTTCAGATTATATCAATTCATCCAGAACAGCTTAGTCCATGGCAAGAAAGAGGAAGTCAAGTTGACAGACAATAAAGTAGGACTAATACCGAACGAAAAAGTGGAAAACCAGTACTCCACTTCCTTCTTTGAAGATGGCAGTAGCAGACAACAGCATGGGTAGCACAGGGAAGGGAAGAGAAAAGTGGAGAAAGAGGAGTCTCGACAGGATACTTCAGAGCATTTCAGTGGAGCCAGTGACTCAGCTTCAGGGAAATCAACTGCTGGTAGTCTACTTCATTTCTAAACCAAGTTTATTTTAATTTTAATTTTAGTGATAATATGTGGATTCCATGAACTATAAACAAGTACTGAAGTCATACTATTATAACTGAATAAACATGACAACCATTTATTCATTATTTTCACTAAACATTGTTTTCATATTAGAAATATGTCAAAGGATGATTGAATAAAAATATATGGGAAAAACAGTTAAAAGTTCAGTTGAAATCATTAAAAATATTAGGAGTTTATTAAACTTTCACATCATTTAATAAAAAGTTAAACATAACAACTTTTTTGGCAGCAAATGAATAGAAATCAACTTAAAAATCAGATTCATAACTATAACCCACACTGTGAAACAGAAAATAACTCACAATTTAAAACAAATTTAGCAACTAGTAAAAATTCAAAAAAAGTGAAGGAAAAAAAGAGAAGCTATGTGGAAAGGTTATGATGATCATAATCTACTTTAGGTAAATTCAGTTTTGTTAATGAGTCTTGCTTTTGGCCATGAACCATCATTTTGACACTGTTCATTTGTAACCTCATTAAAATGGTCATTTCGTGACATCTAGTTTGACATTAGTACAAAGCAACACTAATGCTTGTAGACAGTTTTCTCCATTTATACTGAAGCTAGAAAGTACAATCATTACCTGATGAACAATTTTGCTGAATGCTTCTTGAAGTTTACCATGAATCGTGGATAGTTTCTTTGCATCCCGATTAGCTTCATGAATAGGAATAAGTACTTTGTAAACCTCGTTAACTGCTTCATACATGCCAGCCTATAAGAATAATAAGATATTGCTTTCTTTTACATCAATAAGAAAGTGAATTACAATTTATGAACTCACAATATTTCTACTAAGACAATACTACTGTTTTCCAATAGGACATAAAAACAAACACTACTAATTTTTAATTTGATTAAGGCCTAATAAAATAATTTTGCACAATTTAATATTATCTCTTCTAGATAGATGAATGGATATGTATGCATGTGTGTTTGTGTCTGTGCATTTAAAATACACACATATAATATATACACATTTATATTTCTATATAATTTGAATTGGACATTTTGCTTTTATCTACCCAGTAATTACTTAACTAAAATAAATGTGTGTATGTGTGTGTCCTCATATACGCACGTAAACTTTTGCAGAAACTAATTCTGAGCAGAGGAATAAAGAAACCCAATTATTACATTGGTCACAGATACGCAAATATCAGATAACCTGTGGCCTCCTAGGACACTAAAATTATTAACTTTTCCAAAATATTAAATTGGCACAGGAAATCTTATTGGAACTCTCCTATGGAAAAATCTCTGATTTTTAACAAAACATAAGAAGGTTCTGAACCACCAGATTTTATTCAAGTAGGGGATAGTTGGTCAGTAGGTGACTAAGGGTTGCTCTGGTTATAATCAGAGTAAGGGACAAAATGTGTTTACACTGCTACCCACTCTCTTGCCTTTAGTAATGGATTCATGGCTGTAGTGAAGGAAAGGAGAGGTATTTTCCAAGAGCCACTGAGTTCCCACTGCCTCACACATCAGCAAACATTATTTTCCCAGGGAAAACCTATGGTTCTCATATTTTCTAGTCAGTTCACAAGAGTATATTTAAGCAACATGTAGCTGTAATAGTAAAGTATATTTAGTGTAACTAAAATGCCCAGTAATTATTTTACTTAATATTAAATAGATTAATTGAAAAAGAATGAAATTCACAATTATATGCTCTTGCAAAATATAGGCTTCTGTATATAGGCCACTGTATCCCAATCTAAATTCACTGCTGTGAATTATTAAAATTAAACACATATACATAGAGAATGTATATTTATTAAAATATTCCATTAATACCAAAAAACTTTTTTTTCCCTGCTAGTTCAGATCACTTAAATTGAAACTCAAGGAACAGAGATCCGGGGTAGGAATCAGGACAATCAAGGTCCTCAAAAACAAGAAATTTTAAAGTGGACCAATGCCTAACGTTCTTTGAGTCTCAGAATCATTATTAAATGAATTGCTTCTAAATGCCAATAATGATGAGAAGATGATAATAGCAAACACATTAAAACTTACTTGGAGCCAGGCACTGTGATAAGCACTTTACATAGGTTAACTCATTTAACCCTGATAACATTCCTTGAAGTAGGTACTATTATTAGATGCATTTAACGGTTAAGAAAAGTGAGGCACTGGTAGGTTGAGTAACTTGTGCCTGAAGTGATTTAACTACTAAGGTAGCAGAGCCAGGATCTGAATTCTGACTGTATGCCTTCTAAATCTATACCCATAACCAATATATTTCTGGGGAGGGTTAAGGCCAGGAGAAGCAATAACCAATTCCTAATAATAGTACAATGGGGAAGGTGGGAAACACTGTATATTACCTCAAGCTTCCCTTTTACCTTAACATGAACCTCACTGTCTCCCAAACCTTGGTGCTGGGATACTAAACACTCAGCAGAAAACTCACAGAAAGCAGGTGACCGTAATCACCATGGTTCAAGAAAGTAAGCAGGATTTGGCTGGCTGTTTTTTCCTTCTCCAACAAACATCCCATCTCAGATCCACATGACTGCTTTAATTCTTCACATACAGATGGGGAGGGACAAGGATTAGAGTTATAGCATGGTAGGGTAGATCAGACAAGGGATCTAGGATGTAGTTCATAAAGCTCCTGATACCACTTCAATATCTACCTAATAGAACTCACTATGCAACCAATGGGATGAGTGGCCATAATTTTCCTGAGTACCACAGGCTTTCTGTTTTGCTGGGTTTTTTTTAAATTTTAAAGTTTTAGAAAATGTTTGGTGGTAAAGTTTTGTAAAGCAAGAAAAAAAAATCTCTTACAGACTAAGTGTTGGTTCACAAACAAGCAGATGAAAAACACTGGAGGAAGTGACACACTATTAAAATAAAAAGGAATAAGCAATGATGAATCTAGAAAGAAAATACGTTACTAGATGGTTCTTAAGGTATTTAGAGAAAACTACCATAAAGGAAAAGCAGAGTTGTAGGCAGAAAGCATAAATATACATGTCACTAATAATTAAAAAGTATGTAATTGTGGGAAGAAATGAATAAGAGTCATCTACCATAGAGAAAGAAGCAGCTGCTTGTTCCAGTAATCCCACAAGTCCTGACTCAGTAAAGTACTTTCCAGAGCAGATACCTTCTTCATCTGGAGATACCACATCATCTGAGACTGCAGATTCTTCTAAAACATTAGATGAAATATTCTAGGAGGAAAAAAATGTTTAAGGCTTGTGAAATGGAATTAATTTCTTAACATGAAAGATGTATATGAAGAAGTAATTGATGATGAAATATAGCTACCGGCTTAAGTTTAAAAAAAAAGGGTAGTCAATGCAAAGATAAAAGACAAATCTCCAAAAACTTTTTGTACTGTGAAGATGACAATAAAGTGTAACACCACTGCTAGATAACTTTTCCATTAATAAAAAGTTGCAAGAAAGAAAATTAAGAAAAATCATGGGCTAAGGAAAATCATAATATCACACAGAACACCTATGGAGACTTAAACAATCTTTATTTTTAATTTAATTGATCTTGCTAAAACTCTCTTTCAGGGAAAATAAGGTACAAAAATGGTCCCTTGGCTTGCCTAACATACATCAAGTTAATGAGAAAACTCAGGTATATTAAAAGCCCTCTTACCCAATGAGATTGGGATCAGCCATTATTTCTAAAAAAGAAATGATACCTACATACCTTAAATATTTGATTTGAACCTAAATATTCACAGTAGCTATACACTCATTTGTCAATTTCCTGAAGTAGATCTAAGGTCTTTTCTTTGTGTATGGGTCTCGAGATCAGAGTTCCATGTAATCTCTCTTGACTAAATACCCACAATGCAACCTTTATTTAAGATTTCCAGTTTTGGTTTCTTTAGAGTAAAAACTTGAACTTAAAAGATTATCAAATTATCCTAGACTTCTCGGAGCTTTTCCCCCATTCTTTCTTTATTTGTCTGATCTCTTTGCAAAACATTCAACTTGGTTTTGAGAGAAACAATAACTTACTTTCTTATTGCATTTAGATTTATCAGAGAACATAATATTTAATTAAATTTTGTAACTTCCCAAACCTGGCTTTAACAGGTTTTAAGAAAAGCAAAGCATAACTAACTCTTGGTAAGCAAAGAATTCAACTAGTGGGTAAGGGGGATGTAACCGTACTAGAGCATAAGCTATCATCTCTGAGTCATATATTAGCATATTTATACAGGGAATGGAGAATGTTGGTTTACCTGGTATTTTAATTAAAAGCCAATTAAGAGTTTCCACTGAATTCTGATTCTCAATATCTTGAATGTATTTCATAGATGCTACAAAGTCCACAGCAGTATAGGCAAAGAGAATAAATATACACAGCACTGATAATGCAGAGGTAAGAAAATGTGGAAGAGAATTAATGAGAAATACACTTTAAAAATGTATTAATGAAAGTAATAGTGAAATGTTAATTCATCTACTGAAGTATCACCTTCAGTCTTTATGCTTTCCTTACAAGCTGAATGAATCTAAACACCAGTGAGAAAAGTTAAATCCAAAAAAGGACATACCTTGATTTAATGTAAACCTGGCAGATTCCTACCTGAAATGTTACACATCCCACAGGAAGATATTTCCGGTCCTCCAGCATGCTCAGATATTCAGCAACAAGTGCTGCTGAGTGAACGAGGCACTGGGCAGCTTCAGCATGATTGCTGCGTTCCGAGTGTTTGCCAGCCATGTTCTGCAACCAGGTCAGCCGCAGGTCTGGAGAGGTCTGGTACCCCTTGGCAATTCTAATTAGAACAGAAATTCTTCTCAATTAGCATTTGCTTCCCAAGCTAGAAGGGAGTCCAAATTGCTTTTTCAGTGTTTAGGTTTCTGTTATTGAACACAACCTATTAAGACAAGTTTTTGGGTGGTATGAAAATGTCTTTGAGTATGCTTAGAGAAACAACTGTGGGCCAATGGAACAGTAATATCAGTTTTTTGCAGTGGGGGGCTAAAAAAAGGACATTTTATATGAAAATCTGGACACTAAGGAAACAATCAGTAAGGGAAAAACTGTGGGAATTTACATGTTTATTATAGGAATATAAACAAGTTTTCTATTCAAGGAAAAAAATTTATAGAAGATTGTTTCACTGTATCATTTTTATTTTAAAGAACATATTTGTTTTTGTTTTATTTGTGCCTTTAAGGAACTCCAAAACTGTAAAAAGAGAAGGTCATATGGCAAAGAAAAAGTCAAGTTTTACTTACATCTTTTAAGTTACAACAGGAATTACAAAATTCTCAAAATACCCTATAAATATTATCCTATAGGCAAAACCATATTTAAAATCAGCAAAATTAATATTGTAGTAAAACGTTAATACACTGTATTTTCTTCCTAAAGAACTTTTACATTTAAAATATGGATCTTGGGCCTTCCTAGGAAATCTAGGGCCCAGGATGCCAAGGTGTTAAATGTGTCATTACTTTAAATAATCCTCTTGTTTTTGATAATCAATAAATATACCGAACAATTATTCATAGTTCTTAAAAGAAGAAGTGACACAGGGGATCTGATAAAGCACATTTTGACTTTTCAATTACCGTTAGAAAACGACAAATAAGTTTTGTATTTTTTTTAATCTCATGTTTTTTGTGTATCGTACTAATTTAAGCCCCATTATACAAGGTATAAGTGAATCAAACAAATGTTACCTGTACATTAGATCAATCAACATTTCAGGATCCTCCTGGTGTTCCTTCATTTTAACAGTATCAGAAAGGATCATATGGAGATTGAAAACCAAATCTTGGACCTGTAGCAGAGAATTGTATGAAAAACATCCATTCATTCACAATCATTAAATTAATTTGGAAGATATTTCAGATAAGCATCTAAAGATTTCAAAACAATATGATTTTGATATAGTTCTAAAGAGTCTGGGTATGCTGGGGTAAGATGAGTGAAGGTTGGTAAACTTTATACAAATTGCTCAGCAGACTGTTATTTCAGTTCTCTCACCCAGAAACAAGTAGAAATGTAAGTAGAAATAAAATACATATAGGGATATAGGGAATACAGGAAAAGAACACAAAAGGAAATCTTCTCCTATGTTTCAGATTTTCCCAAAAGGTAGTTTGTAGAAACTTTAGTGTTTGAGGCAAATTACATTTATCAGTGGGAATAGTTTCATCATAAAGCTTTTTTTTTGTCCATACTGCCTAAGTCTAATATTATTTTGGTACAAATTCACAGAATTAAACACCAAAGATATTAACCATTCTGAGAAGGGAGGGTGGCTTATTAAAACAAAGAGATTCAGCCCTATCTATGACACACATGGATGAAAGAAAAATATAGGTTCCTCCAGTTAAAACCAAAGTTTGATCTAACAATTTGGAAAATGCCTATTTACAATTCCTATTTCAGTTAATGCTCTAAAAAGTAGCATTTCTGACCTGATCAGGAAATGTTGTCTCCCTCAATTCCAAGTCTTCTTCAGCATATGTCAGTATAGTCTTTAGAGAACGTCTTAAGAATTCTTCATTAAAATTCTGAGATGTGCCCACCAAGGAAGACAGTGACATGGTTACCTGCATTTTAACCCTGGCAAAGTTCTGTAACAGAGAAATTGCCAGGTAAATATTTAATACAGGAAAGCTTAAAGTGAAAAAGTATATATTTTTTTACTTCCTAAAAGGAAAAGGTTAGTAAAAAAAATACCATTCTATGCAAAATATTTTTGAAAAAGTAATGAAATGTTTATATTGAAATCTTATTATTATTTTTTTTTTTGCGGTACACGGGCCCCTCACTGTTGTGGCCTCTCCCGTTGAGGAGCACAGGTTCTGGACGCGCAGGCTCAGCGGCCATGGCTCGTGGACCTAGCTGCTCCGTGGCATGCAGGATCTTCCCGGACAGGGGCACGAACCCGTGTCCCCTGCATTGGCAGGTGGACTCTCAACCACTGCGCCACCAGGGAAGCCCTGAAATCTTATTTTTAAAAGGACATAAAGCTTAGAATCTTGCTGTAATAATAGCCTACAAAACAGAGTAAAAAATAAAAATTGTGTGTTAGACTTGAATTAGAAGTTGTGCCTAGACTTTACATTGATCTACTATGAGGTATATATTATTAATAATAATACCATTTTTACAGATGGGTTAAAGAACTTGACGAGCATCACAAAATTCTTAAGTGTTAGATGCGGTCTTTGCATTCTAGTCCCTTTCATTAGGTCCACTGCTATGAAAAAATAACTCACATCCTGTATAAAGAAACTTAAAGGTAGAATCTTTGGAGTGATGCCTATAAGAGCTTACACTCTTCCTTTTCTAGCGAAAATTCATTTCTGTTGCACCATTCCCAACTGTGAAACTACTCTTAAGAGTTTATCAGTGACAACCTAGTAATCGCCAAATCCAAGATACTTTTTTGTCAATATTTTACTTGACATCTCTGTATATTTAAATGTATTGATTACTTTTGCCTTGAAAATTGCCTGCCTTATCTTCAATGGTACCACCTTATCCTGATTTTTCTATTCTTTATCCACTCTTTTTCTGACTCCTTTATTCCTCAGTTGCCCTTCTTAAATATCAGTGTTCCCAAAGATTCTGTCAAGAAACCTTTTCACTTCTCATACTCTAAACAGCCTCATCCATTTTTCTGCCTTGGACCAGTACAGATACATGTCTGTGTCTTCAGTTCATTTTTCTCTCTTGAGCTCCAAGCTGTTATATTTTACTAGATGGTTCCTTATGAATGTCGCATGGGTACCTCAGTTTTAACACTTCTGAAATACCTTCTTGGTACTTCCCTGCTGGCGCAGTGGTTAAGAATCCACCTGCCAATGCAGGGGACATGGGTTCGATCCCTGATACGGGAAGATCCCACATGCCGCGGAGCAACTAAGCCTGTGTGCCACAACTACTGAGCCCACGTGCCGCAACTGCTGAGCCCGCGTGCTGCAACTACTGTAGCCTGTGCACCTAGAGCCCATGCTCCGCAACAAGAGAAGCCACTGCAGTGAGAAGCCCGTGCATTGCAATGAAGAGTAGCCCCTGTTCACCGCGACTAGAGAAAGCCCGTGCGCATCAACGAAGACCCAACACAGCCAAAAGCACAAAGAAAGAAAGAAACAAAAAACACCTTCTTTTCCTATTGATTAAATAAATGGTGCTACTATTCTTGTAATCAGTCACTCAGGCCAAAAATCTAGGAGTCATTCCATTGTCATTCTCCCTCTCATTATTCATACCATAAATCCAATCCACACTGTCCTCTAATCTGTTCCAATCTGTTCTTTCTCCATTCCCAATGCCATTTCTTTAGTTTATGCCCTTACCATTACTGTAATAACTTCTTAATCAATCTTTCGGCCTTTTTCTCACCCCTTTTTCTCTCTCCCTGATGCTGTAAGTAGCATCAGGTAAATTTTTGTAAAATGTGAATCTGAACATGTCAGTCTTCTTCTTAAAATACTCCAATGGCTGTTCACACCTTTGAAGATAAAATTCGAATATTTGACCAAGTAAATATGTCAAACTATATGGTGGTAACTGAGAGTATAGTGAGAAACAGTGTCTGCCCTATGACAGCTTAGTACAGACATTTCAATTACAATTTTATCTCTTATTACTCTCCCTTTGAGCCATAACAATTAAGAAGTGCTAAAAAAGTTTCCTTGTCTGCCTGTTTTCTACTCTCATCTCAATGCCTTTCTAATTATCTATGTGCCATTTTCTTTACCTACAAAGTTCTACCCACCTACTTACCCATCCGACTGGGCAATTCTTCATCTTTAGTTCAAGCATCTCCTCTTTCTGAAAACCGATCTTTGAGAGCATAAGCTCTTCTTTTTTTTTCCAACGTCTTTTTTTTTTTGAGAGCATAAGCTCTTTTTCTCTGTGCTTACACAGTCCCCTGTGCTTACCTCTCATTATATTAATAGCAAACACTTATTGAGCATTTGCTCAGAGCCAGTTACTGACATAAGTGTTTTACTTAATTTATATAATCCTCACAAAACCATGTGAAGTAAGTACTTACTATTACAATTATTAGCTGAGCATTACCTGTTCATCTCCTACCCTAGTAGATGTTAAGCTATTTGAAAATAAGGACTGTCCTTTTATCTATGTTTGCCTAATGCCTACCACAGTACCTAGAACACAATTTAATACTTAGTTCTACTAGTATTTCTTGATTCTATAAACTATATAAAATCACTGCCAGTTAAAAAACTACCTATTCCTTTTTAGAGGCACTACCTCACACTAAGATGATAAATCACCTATTTTCATCCTATTATATAAAGCTTTTCTAAAATAACAGAAGACTGAATCAAGAAAACTCCAAGTGTAGTCAAATTTAGGGACTTTATTTCAAAAACTAAACAAGATCCATAAAATAACTAGATTCTTCTGTTCTGAATTAGGAAAGAGGACTTGGCTTCCAGTGAAAATAGGATAGTGAGAGACAGCAAGTTCCTACTTCTCCTGGATTTCATATAAAAATAAAAGATGGGGGGCTTCCCTGGTGGCGCAGTGGTTGAGAGTCCGCCTGCCGATGCAGGGGACACGGGTTCGTGCCCCCGTCCGGGAAGATTCTGCTTGCCGCAGAGCCGCTAGGCCCGTGAGCCATGGCCGCTGAGCCTGCGCGTCCGGAGCCTGTGCTCCGCAACGGGAGAGGCCGCAACAGTGAGAGGCCCGCGTACCGCAAATAAATAAATAAATAAAAGATGAACAGAAAAAAATCCATAAACTCTATTTCAGCAAAATGAGGAGATATACATAATCCATAAGTTAGAAAAATGCATAAGGGTTGCCACGACAAGCTAAATAGGAAGCAGATTCAATGGAAGGCAAGGAGGGGATAGTAAAAAGTGAGGAATCCTAGGGTGCAGATTTAAGAAATAATCGGAAAAATACTTCTTTTAAATAAGAAACTCACTTTGAAGTGATTAAAAACTATCTGTCTTGGAAACAAAATGACCTAAAAATCTGGAGGGACTGGTTAGAAATAGATTGACCAGAAACTTTAGGAAGTTAGGTAAGATGTGTATACAACAGCAAAATCCCATGACAGACACATTCCTGAAGGAATGTCCTATAAATACCTGGGCCAATATAAACTATCTCATTCTATGTAGAGTAACAAAAAGGTAAAGAAGATCAGTGAAACATCAGGTAAGAAACACTTAATAGGAAAATATGGTCATGAAACAGATGAAAATTCTGATAAAATATTTTACCTTAAATTATAAAAAATTTATGAAGCCATTCACTTTAGAAAGGAAAAAAAATGGCAGAAATAAAAGAACTCAAGGAAAGCCACTGTGATAGCTAAGATTTTCTTTCACCCCCCACCAAGAACCAATATTCACTAGCTTGGTGGCAATACTTCCTCCACTGAGAATGCATGATTAAAGAAATAGAGGGCTGAAGGTATTATATAATTATAAAGGTAATCATTAGAACAATACAAACTTTCTTAAATATAATAAAGACTACACCAAAAAAATAAGGTGAACAGACCATAAGTGCAAGATGAAAACAACCAACAAATTTTTTTAAGGAGAGAGGTGGGGAAGCATAACAAAATAATACAACACAACTCTAGGACGTATCTGATAGAATAACAAGTATGAAAAGGTTTAATTCAACTTAGAGACTGGATTACAAGGCAAAACCCAACTCTATGTTGTATATGAGAAGCATGTTTAAAATAAAGTGATTCAAAAAAGTGAAAATGAAAGGATAGGCAAAGGTAACCGAAGACACGTTCAAATTAGAAAGAAAGCAGAGGTATTTTAATACCATACAAAGCAGAATTCAGTCCAAAAATATAAAAATTTTAAATGAAACCAATTCAGGGTCTTTTTCAACTCTAAAGGGAATAATTCATAGTAAGATATAATAGCTATGAATAGTAGTTATAAATATACCAAATAGTTATGAATATCAATTTACCAACAAAGACCTAAAGGAGAAAGAGACAGTGTATAGGCTTTAAATCATCTCCTTCAGTCCACCAAATGGACCAAAAATAAAGAAAAACAGAATAATGTAATTAAAAGGTATATCTGTTTAACTCAATATTCTGAAAATAAAGAGTACCCCTTCTTTTTAAATGCTTGCATAACATTCATAAAAACATTATATGATTGGACACACAAACACACACATCCATACTACCAAAAAGGAGACATAGTATATTAATTGTATGACCACTTTGCAATAAAACTAAAAATTATTAGGAATTCTCTGGCGGTCCAGTGGTTAGGACTCCACACTTTCACTGCTGAGGGCCCGGGTTCAATCCCTCGTTGGGGAACTAAGATCCTGCAAGTTGCAGCACGGCCAGAAAAAAAGAAACAACTAAAAATTATCATCAAAACTTTAAAACTTTGGGTTAAAAAGAAAATATAAACTGAAATTACAAATATCTACAAACCAAGAATACTGAGAATACTACATATCAGAACCAATGAGACACCAAAAACAGTGCACGATGGAATATTCTAGACCTTAAATACTTACATGAGTAAGAATAAATGAACTAAACATTTGACTGATAAAGTTAGGAAAAATAAAACACAAATCTATTAGCAAATAAAAAAACATAAATGAAAACATGGAATTCTTCAAAGACTGGCATATAATCATAAAATATCAAGCCAAGATATTTAACTTTTAATTTTCCTTATGACTTTCATTTCACTTAATGATAATAATTAAAATTTACAATAGCTCAACATTTATATTCTAAATCTGTACTACTACACATTATTTTTAGTATAGGAAGTAAAACTGAAGATTTGGACTTTTATAATATGTCCACAGAATGAGAAATAGAAAGACAAATATTAGACTCAAAACATACCAAAAAAATTCCATGCTCCCCCTGAACCCTTTTAATAGTTATCTACAGAAGTTATATTTCCTAATGAATCAAAGATACAATCCTGAGATGAAACACTTACATTCCCAATCTCAAAGTTCTGTCTCATAAGTAGGTAAAGGGAGGCACTAGCATGTGACCGTATTGTACCGATGCTACTGCTACAGTGCCGGAGAAGCCGGAGGCATAAATCAGCACACTGCTCTGTCTCCTCTTCAAACAGGAGTTCAGGGAACTGTAAAGAAACAACACCAACACTGAATTTATGCAGTAAAAGTTCCAGAGATATGTCAATATAGCCTGATGTGGAGATTTGTTGGTGTAGCCCAGGAATTAAAAGAATGTTAAGGGGGCTTCCCTGGTGGCGCAGTGGTTGAGAGTCCACCTGCCGAAACAGGGGACACGGGTTTGTGCCCCGGTACGGGAAGATCCCACATGCCACGGAGCAGCTGGGCCTGTGAGCCATGGCCGTTGAGCCTGCGCGTCTGGAGCCTGTGCCCCGCAACGGGAGAGGCCACAACAGTGAGAGGCCCACATACCGCCAAAAAAAAAAAAGAATGTTAAGGGACAATATTTACTAATGGTTAATAACATGGCCCACAGAGCCAGATAGACTGGGTTCGAGTATGGATTACACTAGTAATATGGCCTTGGACATATTTTCTCATCCTTAAAATGGGCCTAATAATGTTATCTATGTGGGACTGTATGACTACCTTAGATTAGATAATGTGCATTAAACACTTACTACTATAGTAACTAACATAATAATTCTGTGAAATGTTTTTATTATCACAAAATAGTATATAAGTTATTTTCACTGGCTAAGTTTCATCAACAGCTCTGCATTCCGTCTTATAAGATGACTAAGATGAAATAGCTACCTTCAAGTATTAAGCATACACATACACATTTCCAGAGGAAAACAAACATAGGAAATAAATATTTGAAGTAGTTGAACAAATAGCAGAAGCACCTTCCTTTCCATTTACCATAGGATAAGCTAATTTCAACAGACTGAACAACTTATACATTGAATTCTTGATAAATCAAGTCAATAAGGGACAGCCAAAATAAGATGAAGAGAAAACACAAAAAGCCCCATATTTAAAATAAGCTATTGGGCTTTTCTGGTGGTGCAGTGGTTGAGAATCCGCCTGCCAATGCAGGGGATACGGGTTTGAGCCCTGGTCCAGGAAGATCCCACATGCTGCGGAGCAACTAAGCCCATGTGCCACAACTACTGAGTCCGCACACCACAACTACTGAGGCTGTGCGCCACAACTACTGAAGCCCACGTGCCTAGAGCCCGTGCTCCGCAACAAAAGAAGCCACTGCAATGAGAAGCCCACGCACCGCAATGAAGAGTAGCCCCCCCTCGCCATACTAGAGAAAGCCCGCATGCAACAACGAAGACCCAATGCAGCCAAAAATAAATAAATAAATTTATTTTAAAAAAATAACTAGAATAAAATAAAATAAGCTAGTAATTTCAGGCCCTTCTCCACATCAGACCTACTCTTAGAAATTCCAAAAGGTAAGTAGTAGACAAAAGGCAAAGAAGAATCATGAGTCTTAGGTTATTACTAAAATTTTAACTATAAGTATATTTAAAATATGATCAATGTATGTGTCAAATGATCTTAGACAATGTTAATAAAGAAAGCAAAGTCTGACAGGACAGCAGGTACAAAAATAACCCACCTTTGAAACCAGGGCTCTCTGGGTAGCAAAACAGTGTTGTAGATAAACTGCACTTTGATTACAGGCCATGCTATGTAGTAGCACTTTCAGCACCCCACCAAGGATGCTCTCTTTGGATTCTGTTACAGAAACTGTCTGCAATTTAAAAATAAATAAAATAGAGATGTTAACTGCAATTTGGTTAGAGAGATAGAATATGTATAAGTAACAAATAAAAATTTTAATAGGCAAAAGATAATCTAAGATCTAGGAAGACGTCAAGGAAAAGAAGCTGAGATGGATTTGGATTAAAAAAAAGAGGTGGAGGAGAATGAATAGGTTTTAAATGAGAAAAGAAGAGGAGCAAGGACATAACTTCTAGGATCTACTGATATTTAAATGTAACTATATGGTTCCATAAATACTTTTTCCCCCCAACCCTAACTTATCAAATCTATACTACTTTAAAATCCTCTAATTTGTGTCCTTACCTGGACAACAATCTCTAATGTATCCAAAATGATTAGATTTGCTTCAGTAGCCAGATTTCCATCAATCAGCGCTTCATGTTCAATCTCTGCTCTTGACCTAATACAAAATATTATAAGAAATTATATTTATCTTTTAGAAAAGCCAATAGATCTGCAATTCAGAAAAGACTTAAAGATGCACAGAAATAAAAAACCTTGGAACCCTTTTGCTTTTTCAGGGGAACCATTTTTCAATATTTGCCTGACTGCAAAATTACAAGAGAATAAGGAAAAAGACAGTATTTCGCATATTTTAAAATGTTTTGTTTTAACCTACATTTTTTTCAACCATGCCAATACAGACTTTCTCACCCCATTACAGTGCTACAGTGCCACTAAAGGCATAAATATTTAGTTTTCAGAGATGCAGCAAACACAGGAAAAAACTTTTATTCTGAATGGTACGTAGACACTAGGTGGTGCTATGTGGGCTTGTATTTAGAGCTGCTTTCATGCAAAGCAACATTCAAAATGTTTAGTATTCATACTACTATTTCAAGGATTTTCAACATATTTATTTAAGATAAAAGATCTTTTTAAAAATAAAGTTTTGTCTAATTTCCCCAAACTTTTGATACAAAAATTTTAATACAGAAAATGATTTAACTCTTAAGTGAGACTCTGGATGGCACTCATTAGAAATAAAACAACTTGATGTAATGAAGTGGTTTACTTGAATACTAATATTTACAAAAGTATTATTTAATGAAAATAAAAAACTTAATAACTATATATGATTTATGAGTAAAGACATTTGTTTTAGTTGCAATACATATACAGAAACTATATATTACATCCAAGTAGACAAAAAACACATAAATCAAAGCAAAATAAAAGGATATATTAAATGCTAACTCTTCCAAGTTCTTAGATGTTAAAGTCTGAATCTTTATTACTGTCACTAAAGAGAACAGTCCATGAATTTACATTTACAAATTAAATTTAAGGAGAAAATACAACACAGTTAGAATTAAATTGGACAACAAAATATATAATGTTCAAACTTAAAATTCCAGCAAGATTTTGTGAAGAAACATGACAAAACAAGATGGTTAAACAAAAAGAATCACGAAAACACCAAAAAAAAAAGGGCTCCCTTAAAACATAGTAAGATAAGCAAAGAGAACACATTATACAAATGCAGAAATAAAGCAACATACTAATAGCATAGTATCTTGGTGATTTTTGATTTCTAAAAAACACAACATGTGGAAAAATAATAAAAGAAACGAACATGGACAGAGAGGACAGAAATGCAGAAACTCAAACTTTAAGAATTTTTAACACAGTTATATTCAGTATCTGCATTCCCTGCCAAATTCATACATTGAAAACCTAATGCCCAACGTAATGGTGTTAGGAGGTGCAGTTTTTGGAAGGTGATTGGATAATCAGGGCAGAGCCCTCGTGAATGGGATTAGTGCTTCTATAAAAAATGCCCCAGGGAGTTTGCTTGCCCTTAAACCAAAAGGGGACACAACAAGAAGTCTGTAACCCAGAAGAGGGCCTTCACCAGACACCAAATCTGCTGGCGCCATGATCTCAAACTTCCCAGCCTCCAGAACTGTGAGGAATAAATTTCTGTTGTTTAAAAGTGACACAGCATGTGGTATTTTGTCATAGCAGCCTGTAGAGACTAAGGCAGTTTCTGACAATGCCAAACTCATCTATATGGTACTGACCCTGCTGCTTCTCTCTCTGCTGGCTCTCACAGGGACTTGCTTCCTGATTTTACTGTCTGAGAACTAATATTTCTTGAAGTTCAACTGTGAGAATCCTCTAAAGCTTGGGCTGAAGATGGTTCTCAGATAGGGTGGCCAACCATCCAGGTTCACTTTAGGACAGGACTGGAAGGTTCCCTGGGATGTGGGACATTCACTACTAAAATGAGGAGTACTAGGCAAACCCAAATGAGTTGGTCACCATATGCTCAAAGCTGTGGGGGCCAATCAAGTTACTTGAGGGCTAACTTGTAATTACAAATTATCAGGAAAAAATATTAGCCCCATGACACCTGAAATGCCAAGTGTCAAGCTGAGCAACTTTACCTGTGGTTACCTGGGCAGTGAGAAAGGTTTACTTCCAGTTCCCCTTAGGCTGAAGATGCAGTCCTTTAGGATTGTTTTTGGCGGTAGAGTGGTCAGTTACTGTACCTAGTTTGCCTCCATGCTAGAAACAGAAGACTTGTAGTGTTTTGCCTTTCTTTATATTTTAAGCTTTAACAGGGCAAAGATTAGTTTTCTAATTTTTTGTAATCCTTGAAATATTTAGTTCAGTGTGACACCCAAAATATATTTAAAAAATAGTTGCCGAATGCATTTTCCAAAGGGGATTGTTGGGGGAAAATAGAGTAACATGTGAATATGTAACCTTTTGTTTTACCATAGCATATGAAAATTTCTTCCCTCAAATCATTTTTAATCTAAAATTTAAAAATAAAATATAACTACTTTGTCTTCTAAGATTTGAATGCCTAATATATAAAAAATAACACTAAAAGTAATCATTTTCCTCTGTATTTGAAACTCAACAAACCCATCAGTAAGATAAAACAGAAGGTTATATTACTTGTCAAGCTTCTCAGTGTTTTGACGCCAGTGAGTCATATCCTTCCTCCACCTCAGATTTTCTTGACTCCCAAAGGCACTTCCAGATGGGCTTCTCTCTGCCAAACAAATTTCAAAACCTTTTTTTAATGTTATTTCAGTCAGACCACATACATGTATATTTGCAAACATATAAGAAATCCTACATACTGTTATTAATTTTATAAACAGCCACCTTATCCTCAGTACAAGTGGAAAAACCAGACAATGCTTTTTATTAAAAATTTTCACAACAGTTGCAGAAGAAATATATTTGCTAAATGTAATATTAAAAAACCGAACACGCTTTTAAATAAGCAAACTTTCTAATACTGACTCCCAAAATCCTAACCATGGTTTATAAGACCATGCATGATATGATCTTATTTCCTCCCACTCTTGTTTACACTACCATTATTGTGTGTGTGTGTGCATGTAGTTTCACTACATATGCTACTGATTTAGGATGTGTGCAATGGTGGTTGTTCCTTTTACCTGATTGTTTTTCACTGGCCAATTATTCATCACCTCTGCAGAAAGGCCTTCCTCAACTCTCTACCACTTCCTTTCCTCTTAATTTACTTTCTTTCTCTCCATAGCACTTATGACCACAAGAACATAAGCTACTTAAGAACAGAGATTATGTCCATTTTGTTCACCCCTTTATGTCAGGTACTGACAAAGTATCTGGCACATCCTGAGAACTCAATAACTTTTTGTTTAATAAATAAATTAAGAAGGATTGAGGGGCTTTACTGGTGGCAGAGTGGTTAAGAATCCGCCTACCAATGCAGGGGACACGGGTTCGAGCCCTGGTCCGGGAAGATCCCACATGCCGAGGAGCAACTAAGTCCGTGCGCCACAACTACTGAGCCTGTGCTCTAGAGCCCGCGAGTCACAACTACTGAAGCCCACGCACCTAGAGCCCGTACTCTGCAACAAGAGAAGACCCCCAATGAGAAGCCCGCGCACCACAACGAAGAGTAGCCCCCACTCGCTGCAACTAGAGAGTAGCCCCTGCTCACCACAACTAGAGAAAGCCCATGCGCAGCAACGAAGACCAAGCGCAACCATAAGTAAATAAATAAATAGATAGATAAATAATTTTTTTTAAAAAGGGTTCATAAAGTAATTATTTCTTTTGGTCCACAGAAGGCAGGACAGGAGGAAGATAGGGGCTTTCTCCCAAGCGGTTTCTAGGATGGAAGGCAAAATGAATGGTACGGGCTCCTTAAGGGGCAGCAGCAATAGAACTGATTCATACCAATCCAGCAGAAGTGGAGAAGGCATTGAGAATTGTGGAGAAATATAAACAATAGAATCAAGTCATGACTTCAAGCTTTCAACTAGAAAACTAATGCTCCTTTTTGAAAACCATGAGACTTTAAATTGGCTGGGAAAATGGAAAGAAAAATGAAAGTAAAAATTCAGAGTTCAAATAGAAATTTTAAAATATTGAGAAACAAATATAATTTGACACACAATAAAGGACGTGTCTGGATATTCCTTCTGCTTTCTCTCCCTTCCGTTCCCTTTCTTTCTCTCTTTACCTCTTTGATTTTGAAACCTCTGTCTTTAAGAAATTTTGTGAAAGAAAGCAAAAAGATATGTCTATATTAAGACAGTTAACAAAATAAGTGTGGACTCTTTTCATTTTTATCATTAACTTTTTTTCCCATGAAATTGTCTCTCATCTCCTTAGTTAAGAATGTCTATCATTAGATGACCTAGCTTATTAAGTATCCAAATATGTAAGAATTGCAAAGGTTTAATTTTTCAAAGACAAGAACTTCTTTTTTTAAAATTGAGATAAAATTGATATATAACATTATATTAGTTTCTGGTGAATAACATAATGATGCGATATATGCACATACTACAAAATGATCATCACAACAAGTCTAGTTAACAACCATCACCACACATAGCTTCAAATATTTTTCTCTTATGATAAGAACTTTTGGGCTTCCCTGGTGGTGCACTGGTTAAGAATCCACCTGCCAATGCAGGGGACACGGATTTGATCCCTGGTCCGGGAAGATCCCACATGCTGCGGAGCAACTAAGCCTGTGGCTGCAACTACTGAGCCTGTGCTCTAGAGCCCACGAGCCGCAGCTACTGAGCCCACATGCCACAACTACTGAAGCCCGTGCGCCTAGAGCCCATGCTCCGCAACAAGAGAAGCCACCGCAACGAAGAGTAGCCCCTGCTTGCCGCAAATGGAGAAAGCCCGTGCATAGTAACGAAGACCCAATGCAGCCAAAGATAAATAAATAAATTTTTTTTTTAAAAAAAAGAACTTTTAAGATGTACTCACTTTGCAACTTTCAAGTATACATTTGTTAACTAGAGTCACGGTGCTATAAGTTACATCCCTGGTACTTACGTATTTTATTATGGTGAGTTTGTACCTTTTGATCCCCTACACCCATTTTGTCCATCCCTACCCACCACCTCTAGCAAACACCTATCTGTTCTCCGTATCTATGAGTTTGGGGGGTGGGGGGGGTTTTTTTTTAAGATTCCACATATAGAACTTCGTTTCTTACATTTAAACAGTGGTAGCTGTCCAAAGGCCACAAGATTAAAAATGCAACAAACATATCGGTAACAGCTCCACTCTCCAACAGTAAGCCTCAGAAAGAGCTACTGTATAATATAAAGAACACTAAATTGGCAGTCAAAAGATCTTGGTTCTATCAGTTTATAATCTTAGGCAAGTTATTTACCTCTGTGAGTTTTATTTTATCTTAAAGATGAGGATAATTATTCATTAGGCTTTGGTAATAATTAAATGACCTAGAAAGTTAATTTCCATACTTTATAGAGGGTTGTTGTACATACTAAAAGAGTTAAAAGAAAATCAATAGGTACACTGTAAACTGTATATAACTGAAGTGAAAAAACAGTGCTCTATTAATTCCAAAGGCAAAGACTTTGTCTTATTCATTATTAAATTCCAAACACACATAGCATATAAAAGATATTTAAGTTTACTTAAAAAAACAATCATTAAGTTAAATGGCCTATCAAAAACAATAATTAAAAAATATTCATGTAAATGTACATTCACATTTTAAGTCAACAAATATATATCGAGCTGTTAGCAAATGTCATGTACACAGATGACTAAGCCATGTCCCTGACCTTAAGGAGCTCTCAGCAACAATATTACTTTAGAATTTGCGAAATGTTTACACACACATGGTCACTACAAAGATGATAAGATCAACATTACCTTTTAAAATCTCAAAACAATCACAAGTGGATGAGGAAAGGGAAAGTGGGGAGATTAAGTGACTTGGCCAAAGTTATACGGCTATTGGGTAGCAGACCAGGGATTAGAAACAGGTTTCAAATGCTACTAAATTGTCTTCTCTTGCTGATATTTGAGTTTAATGGGCAATATCTTTGCCTTATATACAGGGTATATTAAATCATTGCAAAACTAGGAAACTTTTAAGAGTAAAAAGTGATGCTACATAGAATGGATGACCAAGAGAACCATAATGTAAACTATAGACTCTGTATGATAATGAGCGTCAGTGTAGGTTCATCAGTTGTAACAAGTGTACCACTCTGGTAGGGGAGGTTGATAACGAGGGAGGCCATGCATGTGTGTGGGGACAGAGGATATATGGGAAATATCTGTATCTTCAGCTCAATTTTGCTATGAACCTAAAACTGCTCTTAAAAAATCTATTTTTAAAAATAAGAGATGCTATTAATAATCACACAAGGGCAAGAGAAACAAACTGAGATTATCCAGAGCAAACTGTAAGTATGCTCACCCTACTTAAATAGGAATTCTAACGTGCAAAGAAATGGCTATTTAAGTTAATTCACAGTTACATTTAAAACACTATCTTAAAAGTGTAGAATTGTCACTGAAGACCTGCAAAAATGATCACTGTAATAGTGTTCAAGGAAACTGAAAAAAATTCTCACCAGAGGAGAAGATATTGTGTACATACCAAGCTGTCCTCGGCTTCGGCGCACCATTTCTTGCCTAGCACCTATGCTTCCAAGAATAGCTTCCTCAAGCTTTGCTCTCATGTCCTTTGATTTCTTAAAGGTCAAACTATTCATTCTTTCAAACACTTTCTTTCCCTAAAATTTAAATATTAGAAAAGAAGACACATTGAAGAAATTTTCTTCTTCTTTTCCACATTATGTTTCCCCTCTTGTTCATCTTTGCAATGGCACAATGATCACTTACTTTGTACTCAAAGCAAGATACACAAAGATAAAGCAGATCTAATAGCCGGTTTAGCTGCAGGACTGAGAGATCTGTAAACCACTTTTGTAAAACTGTCTCATCTGCATTCTTGAGAACCCAAAGCAGACAGATCAAAAGACTCCGACTTGATTCTGCTGAAAAGGTAGTGTGTTGTCTGCCACTCTGAAAATAAAAAGCAGTAGAATGAGACACAAAATGATCAAAGACCATTGCTTTTTTTCAGTTGTCAGTTGTTTTCTTCTAAAAGCAATACAACAATAATTACTTTAAAATCAAATATTTCAAAAGAACCATTTGGTTTAGACAATACTTGTGTAACTCATATAGAACCTTAAACTTAAGGTCCTGACATTTAATGAACCTTTCCTAGCAATAGAAGATTGCTTTAATCTATGACAGGGCTTCCAGCAGACTATAAACGTTAACAGAAAACATAAAGGGAAAAACTAAAAGGTCCTATTATTAAAAACTAAGATATCTACTAAAGACTATCAGACACGATATAAATAAAGGAAAAAAAATGACTCTATATAAGACTATTTTAAGAGTATTATGTGATAACAAAATGTTTATCAGGTTTAGAGAATAACTATTTCCTATCAAGGGCCACTGACAAAATGAAAAAGTCTTAGACCACATATAAGTAAAAAGTATTTTTACTTAGAGCATATAAATTTAAGATAATATTCCCAAACTTAGATTTGTATTAGTATACAGTATGTGAAATACAAACAAAAACTAAGAACTTGTTTACAGTACCATTTATTGAATATTTACTCTCTTCCAGTCATCATACTGAGCTCTTTGCATATATTATTTCATTTAGTCCTCCAACAACATTACTAAGCAGGTTGTATCATCTCAATTTTACAGACAAGAATGCAGGATGACAATAATAATAATGATGATGGCAAACAATGATGATGGCGAAACATAACAAAATTTGAAATGTGCTAGACACTATTCTAATTGCTTTTTCTTATTTAACTCTCAACAGTTTTATGAGATGGTATTAACTATTGTTATTTCTAGTTTACAGGTAAGGAAACTAAAGGCTAGAGATTAAGCAATTTGCCCTAAACCACATTCTAAGAAAAAGTAAAGCCACAATTGTAGTCCAGGTTAACCAGACGCCTAAGCTTATACTCTTCACCATTATACTACATTCTAATATTTGGTTAATAAATATACTAAATTATAATAAGAAAGCAGTGGATAGGATGTTGAGAGGAATTACAAAGGAAAGCCATGACCTCAACTACTACCCTAATCTCCCCTCTATCATGCACGACGGTTTCCCTTGAAACCATCTAAAGATATTTTATTACTTACTCCATTCTACAGACAAGGAAACTGAGACAAGAAGTAGTTAAGTATCAATATTTTGTGAAAGTATTTTGCAATAAATGGTGGAACTGGGATTCAAATGCAGAACGTGTGGCTCCAGAAACCAAGCTCGTATCCACTATGTTTACTGCCTTTAATGGATGCACGCACATGTAAATAAATTCACGTACATACACTCACTTAACCACTATGCTATACTGCACCTGACCTGGACACAAATAGCTTTGACTCCCACCCCCAAATCCACAGTCTCTCTCATAAGGAAAATGCTTCTTTATTTTAAAAGTAAGCACTTTCTACAGCAGAACTTTCAGGTATGCAAAAATATATTGACTAAATTCTCAATGACTGATTTTTTAAAACAAAATTTTAAAATTATACCGAATTCGACAAACAGGTACACACTAACATTTCCTATACCCCCACATAAACTGCCAATAACACAGTGACACAGTCTGAAGAAAGTTGGACAAACATGAAAAAGACTCAGTAATGCAAAGATGTCAGGTTTCCCCCAAATTGTTCTATAGGATCAATGCAATTCCAATCAAAATACCAGCCAGGTTTTTCCTGGAAGTTGACAAACTAATTTTAAATTTAATGGGGAAAAGCAAAGGGCCAAAAATAGCCAAGGCACTCTTGAGGAAGAACCAGGCAGGATGGGGGACAAATTTGCTCTACCACATAGCAACATTTACTAAATAGTTAGAATAATTAAGACAGCTTGATATTGGCATATGGATAGACAAATAGTCTAATGAAATAATAGGAAGCACACAAAAAAATCCTATGCATATATGAAATTGTGACATATAACAGAGCTGGCACTAAGAATCAGTGGTGGAAGGATGAGTTATTCAATAAATGGTGTGAGATAAACGACTTCCCTAGGGGAAAAAATAGTAGACTCCTACCTTGCACTATTGTACAAAAAATAAATTCCAGACAAAGAAAGAACTTAAATGTTAAAAGGAAATATAAAAGAACATATTTATAATCTTGGGAGTAGGACAGAATTTCTTAAATAATACATAAAAAGCGTAAACCATAAACCACAAAAAGACGATCATATTTGCTTACACTGAAATTGAGAATGTGTGTTTGTTCATTCAATTAGTAAATAAATAGATACATAGAAAAAGCACATCATAAATTAGTAGAAATTTGTTGCATATAAAACCAACATATATACACTACCAAATGTAAAACCGATAGCTAGTGGGAAGCTGCCGCATAGCACAGGGAGATCAGCTCAGCACTTTGTGACCACCTAGAGGGGTGGGATAGGGAGGGTGGGAGGGAGACACAAAAGGGAGGAGATATGGGGATATATGTATAGCTGATTCACTTTGTTATAAAGCACAAGCTAACAGACCATTGTAAAGCAATTATACTCCAATAAAGATGTTTAAAAAAATATCACTGTTAGAATGTAAAAACAAACAAAAAAAAACAACCTGAGATTTGTATCCAGAATAGTCTTTCTCAATCAAGTTTCTATGAGAGAATTAAGCCCTACAAAAAATTGAGGGGCTGTTTTCTCCATTCTCTCAAAGCATTAAAAAAAAAAAAGATAATTCTGGTTTGGTATTACCCATCAATGAATCTTCTGTGACGGAAGAAACCACAACCCCAGGACTCTTATTATACATACAAGTAGTACTGCAAATACAAAGTCCAGGACACAGTCACAAACTAGGCACACAAAGAAGCAATACATCATGAGTGAGAACTGACAAAACAGATAACAGAAAAAGGTACATTAAGACTTAAGGTATTGAAATTATCAGAGACTATAAAACAACCACACATTCTATGCACCCTTGCCCAAAAAATAAGATTAAAAATCATGACTGGAAACCTGAAAATATAAAGAGAAATGTTTTATTGAAAAGAAATAGCAGAAACAACAGAATTTAGAAAACTGAAAAAAATTTACCCAATAACCAAATTAAGAACTCAGTAGGTTGGTGTAATGTAATATCAGGTATAGTTAAGGAGAGAATTAGTAGACTGAAAGATAGATCAAAAGAAAAGTTCTAGCATGAAGCACAGGTTAACAAAAAGATGGAATACACAGAAGAGTAGAGACAAAGACAATACAATAAAAAGGACTAACATAAGTTTAACTGGAATATGAAAGAGGAGAGACAGAATGGAGAAGAGGACATATTTGGACACATAACAGCTGAGAATTTCATAGAACTGAAGAAAGATGCTGAATCATAAATTTAAGAAGTCCAAAAAAGCTACCAAGCAGAATAAACATAAAGAAATTCAAAATTAGTCTCAACAATTGAAACCACAGAAAGCCAATTTTAAGGAGACAATCAAAGAAACGACAGAAAAAAAGACAAGTTATTTTCAAAGAAGTAACAGTTCACCACAGCTGGCTTCTCAAAAGTAGCAATGGAAATGAGAAGACAATGGGAACAATGTCCTCAGCAGGCTGAAATAAAACAGAGGAAACTCAGATGCTACTTCTTAAAAAAGGAATCCTAATGAAGGTCAAATAAAGACATTTTTCAAAGAAACAGAGTTCATCACCACAGAATAGAAAATTCTAAAGGATATATTTCACAGAGTAGAAAAACATCTCATAGAAGTCACAAATTTGAGAAAGAATCAAGAGCAAATAAAGTGGTGAACACATGGGCAAATCTAAATAATTGATTCTATATAGCCATAAAAGAATAATAATGACAATGTGAGGTTTAATGATACATAAAACTAAAGATAGCATTTAAGTAGAAAGAAAGGTAAATGAAGTCAACCTGTTTTAAGATCCTTCTATTAACCAATGTGAAAGTAAAGGTAATGATTAATATTCGATTGAAATTTAAGAAAGCATATTCTTATTTGTAATACAATCACAAAAAGAAGAGAAACAGAATGTATGACTTCAAACCTAGTAGAGAGGAAAAAGTGGAATGAGGAAAAAATACAATGAGAAAAAAATGATCCAAAAGAAGATAATAAATGAGACAAAAAGAAATACATAATAGGGGTGGGAAAACATGAAGTAAAATTAAAATGTTAAGTACATTAATTTAATTATACTAAATGTAAATGGGTTTTAAAGCTCTAGTGAAAGACAAAGATGAATAGACCAGATTTTACAAATATAAGACAAACTCTAACCATATGCTGTTTATAAAAGACACATTTAAAACATGAGAAAAAACAATGAAAGTAAAAGGATGGAAAAACTCATGCCATACACACACACATATACACACATACACTCTAAGCAAAAGAAACTTAGCATAGCTATACCAGTATTATACAAAATTGACTTTAAGGCAAATAAAAAATAAGCATTACAGTTCATGTTGACAAAAGGTACAATTCATCAAAAATATAACAATTTTAAATTAGATATTTCATAATAAGGCCTCAAAGGAAATAAAACAAAATCTGACAGAATGACAAGAAGAAATTATACCACCACAGTTGTAGTGGGATATTAGAAAAAGTGAACAGAATTCAGTAAAGAGAAAGAAGATTTAAACAATAGGATTAACAAATTTGATGTAATGCATATAATGGATAAATATACAACAAATGAAGAATGTGCATTCTTTTCAAATATGTGAGATATTTGCAAAAACTGACCACGTACTAGACCATAAAACCAACTCCCACAAATATAACTAATTATCTGATCATTCAATTAGGCCAAAATCAGAAGCAAAAGGATTACTAGAAATTTTCGTATGACTGGAAATTCTCAAACAAAAACAATTTAATAACCCAGAAGTCTAAAAAGAAATCACAATGAACTTAAGATATATTTTGATGACTAATGAAAATGTTACCTACACACTGTGGTATGTAACTAAAACAATAATTAAAGGAAAATGTTTATGATTAAAATATGTATCAGAGAGAAAGGATGAAAATTAGTGAGTTAAGCATCCATCTCAAGAAGTCAGAAAAAAGAACATCAATATAAACCAAAAGAAAGTAGAAGACAGTAAATAATAAAGATAAACATTCAAAAGTGAGGATCAACACTGACCCCAAATTGGTTCTTTACACAAACTAAAGGAATATACAAATTTCTGTTGAGACTGATTTAAGACAAAAGATATAAAAAGCCAATCTCAGAAATAAAAATGTTTATTTCTACTATAGATGTTATGGACATTAAAAAGATCATAGAAGATATTTGAAACAACTCTGTATGCCAAGAAATTTGAATAAATTTATGCTAGAATAAAATTTATAAAAACCAGTGTAAAAAGAAATAGAAAACTTGAACAGTCTTACAATCATTAAAGAAATTATACAGGTAATTTGAAAACTTTCAAAAAAGAAAACTGCAGGTATAGATGGCTTCACTCACAAATTCTCCAAATATTCTAGTAAGAAATAATTTCAATTTTAAATAAGTACTTTCAGGGAACAGAATAAAAGGGGAAATTCCCTAGCTCATTTTTTTTTTTTTTTTTTTTTTGGGTTATGTGGGCCTCTCACTGTCGTGGCCTCTCTCGTTGCAGAGCACAGGCTCCAGACGTGCTGGCTCAGCGGCCATGGCTTATGGGCCTAGCCGCTCCGCGGCATGTGGGATCTTCCCGGACCAGGGCACGAACCCGTGTCCCCTGCATCGGCAGGTGGACTCTCAACCACTGCGCCACCAGGGAAGCCCCCTAGCTCATTTTAATTGGCTAAACTACCCCTGATTCCAAAATCTGAACAGAACATTATGAGAAAGAAAAAAATCTTACTAACATGGTTACACAATCTTAAACAAAATACAGCAAACCAAATCTATTAATATACAATCATGAAAAAGCTGGGTTTAATTCAGGAATTCAAGGTAGGTTTAACACTAGAAAATCAACTGAAAGGGGTCACAGTAAAAGATTACAAAGCAAAATAAAATGACAGTCTCAATGGTGCAAAAGAGCA
The DNA here is from genome assembly GCF_949774975.1 of Lagenorhynchus albirostris. NCBI lineage: Eukaryota > Metazoa > Chordata > Mammalia > Artiodactyla > Delphinidae > Lagenorhynchus > Lagenorhynchus albirostris. The sequence continues at coordinate 133,027,852 of NC_083096.1, read as the reverse complement.
TGATAAAATTCAACAACTATTCATAATTACAAAAATAAAACTCTTAGCAAACTAGGAACACAAGGGGACTTCCATAATATAACAGAGGGTATCTTAAAAAAAAAAACCAAACCGCAAAACCAAAATCTTTAGCACCTATGTTTAAGAATGAAATGGGACGAGGGAAGATGGTGGAAGAGTAAGATGTGGAGATCACCTTCCTCCCCACAGATACACCAGAAATACATCTACACGTGGAACAACTCCTACAGAACACCTACTGAACGCTGGCAGAAGACCTCAGACCTCCCAAAAGGTAAGAAAGTCCCCACATACCTGGGTAGGGCAAAAGAAAAAAGAATAAACAGAGACAAAAGGATAGGGACGGGACCTGCACCAGTGGGAGGGAGCTGTGCAGGAGGAAAGGTTTCCACTCACTAGGAAGCCCCTTTGTGGGCGGAGACTGCGGGTGGTGAAGGGGGTAAACTTCGGTGCCACGGAGGAGAGCACAGCAACAGGGGTGCGGAGGGCAAAGCGGTGAGATTCCCACACAGAGGATTGGTGCCGACCAGCACTCACTAGCCCGAGAGGCTTGTCTGCTCACCAGCCGGGGCGGGCGGGGCTGGGAGCTGAGGCTCAGGCTTCAGTCAGAGCGCAGGGAGAGGACTGGGGTTGGCGGTGTGAACACAGCCTGCAGGGGGTTAGTACACCACGGCTAGCCGGGAGGGAGTCCCAGGAAAAAGTCTGGACCTGCAGAAGAGGCAAAAGACTTTTTTTCCCTCTTTGTTTCCTGGTGCGCAAGGAGAGGGGATTAAGAGTGCTGCTTAAAGGAGCTCCAGAGATGGCCACGAGCCGTGGCTAACAGCACAGACCACAGAGACAGGTGTGAGACGCTAAGGCTGCTGCTGCCACCACCAAGAAGCCTGTGTGCGAGCACAGGTCACTATCCACACCCCACTTCCGGGGAGCCTGTGCAGCTCACCACTGCCAGGGTCCCGGGATCCAGGGACAACTTCCCTGGGAGAACGCACGGCGCACCTCAGGCTGGTGCAACATCCTGCCGCCCTCTGCCGCCACAAGCTCGGCCAACACTCCGTGCCCCTCCCTCCCCCTGGCCTGAGGGAGCCAGAGCCCCTGAATCAGCTGCTCCTTTAACTCTGTCCTGTCTGAGCGAAGAACAGACACCCTCCCCCTACCTACACGCAGAGGTGGGGCCAAATCCAAAGCTGTGACCAGGGAGCTGTGAGAATAAAGAAGAGAAAGGGAAATCTCTCCCAGCAGCCTCAGAAGCAGCAGATTAAAGTTCCACAGTCAACTTGATGTACCCTGCATCTGTGGAATACATGAATAGACAACGAATCATCCCAAATTGAGGAGCTGGACTTTGAGAGCAAGATTTATTTTTTTCCTCTTTTTGTGAGTGTGTATGTGTATGCTTCTGTGTAAGATTTTGTATGTATAGCTTTGCTTCAACCATTTGTCCTAAGGTTCTATCTGTCCGTTTTTCTTTTTTCCTTTTTTTCTTTAAACAAATATATTTTTTCTTAATACTTATTTTTTATTTTAATAACTTTATTTTATTTTATCTTTATTTTATTTTATCTTCTTTCTTTATTTCTTTCCTTCCGTCCGTCCTTCCTTCCTTCCCTCCTCCCTCCCGCCCTCCCTTTTCTTTTTCTTTCTTTCTTTCTTTCTTTTATTCCTTTCTTTCTTTCTTTCTTTCTCTCTTTCTACTTTTTCTTCCTTTTATTCTGAGCCATGTGGATGAAAGGCTCTTGGTGCTGTAGCCAGGAGTCAGTGCTGTGCCTCTGAGGTGGGAGAGCCAACTTCAGGACACTGGTCCACAAGAGACCTCCCAGCTCCATGTAATATCAAACGGCGCAAATCTCCTAGAGATCTCCATCTCAACACCAACACCCAGCTTCACTCAACGACCAACAAGCTACAGTGCTAGACATCCTATGCCAAACAACTAGCAGGACAGGAACACAACCCCACCCATTAGAAGAGAGGCTGCCTAAAATCATAAGAAGTCCACAGACACCCCAAAACACACCACCAGACGTGGACCTGCCCACCAGAAAGACAAGATCCAGCCTCATCCACCAGAACACAGGCAATAGTCCCCTCCACCAGGAAGCCTACACAACCCACTGAACCAACTTTAGCCACTGGGGACAGACACCAAAAACAACGGGAATTACGAACCTGCGGCCTGCAAAAAGGAAACCCCAAACACAGTAAGATAAGCAAAATGAGAAGACAGAAAAACACACAGCAGATGAAGGAGCAAGATAAAACACACCAGACCTAACAAATGAAGAGGAAATAGGCAGTCAACCTGAAAAAGAATTCAGAATAAGGATAGTAAAGATGATCCAAAATCTTGGAAATACAGAAAATGCAAGAAACATTTAACAAGGACCTAAGAAGAACTAAAGATGAAACAAGTAACGATGAACAACACAATAAATGAAATTAAAAATACTCTAGAAGGGATCAATAGCAGAATAACTGAGGCAGAAGAACGGATAAGTGACCTGGAAGATAAAATAGTGGAAATAACTACTGCAGAGCAGAATAAAGAAAAAAGAATGAAAAGAACTGAGGACAGTCTCAGATACCTCTGGGACAACATTAAATGCACCAATATTCGAATTATAGGGGTTCCAGAAGAAGAAGAGAAAAAGAAAGGGACTGAGAAAATATTTGAAGAGATTATAGTTGAAAACTTTGCTAATATGGGAGAGGAAATAGTTAATCAAGTCCAGGAAGCACAGAGAGTCCCATACAGGATAAATCCAAGGAGAAACACGCCAAGACACATATTAATCAAACTGTCAAAAATAAAATACAAAGAAAACATGTTAAAGCAGCAAGGGAAAAACACAAATAACACACAAGGGAATCCCATCAGGTTAACAGCTGATCTTTCAGCAGAAACTCTGCAAGCCAGAAGGGACTGGCAGGACATATTTAAAGTGATGAAGGAGAAAAACCTACAACCAAGATTACCCAGCAAGGATCTCATTCAGATTTGATGGAGAAATTAAAACCTTTACAGACAAGCAAAAGCTGAGAGAGTTCAGCACCACCAAACCAGCTTTACAACAAATACTAAAGGAACTTCTCTGGGCAAGAAACACAAGAGAAGGAAAAGACCTACAATAACGAACCCAAAACAATTAAGAAAACGGGAATAGGAACATACATATCGATAATTACCTTAAATGTAAATGGATTAAATGCTACCACCAAAAGACACAGATTGGCTGAATGGATACAAAAACAAGACCCATATATATGCTGTCTACAAGAGACCCACTTCAGACCTAGAGACACATACAGCCTGAAAGTAGGGGACAGAAAAAGATATTCCATGCAAATGGAAACCAAAAGAAAGCTGGAGTAGCAATTCTCATATCACACGAAATAGACTTTAAAATAAAGACTATTAGAAGAGACAAAGAAAGACACTACATAATGATCAAGGGATCAATCCAAGAAGAAGATATAACAATTGTAAATACTTATGCACCCAACATAGGAGCACCTCAACACATAAGGCAAATGCTAACAGCCATAAAAGGGGAAATCGACAGTAACACATTCATAGTAGGTGACTTTAACACCCCACTTTCACCCATGGACAGATCATCCAAAATGAAAATAAATAAGGGAACACAAGCTTTAAATGATACATTAAACAAGATGGACTTAATTGATATTTATAGGACATTCCATCCAAAAACAACAGAACACACATTTTTCTCAAGTGCTCATGGAACATTCTCCAGGATACATCATATCTTGGGTACAAATCAAGCCTTGGTAAATTTAAGAAAATTGAAATTGTATCAAGTATCTTTTCTGACCACAGTTCTATGAGACTAGATTTCAATTACAGGAAAAGATCTGTAAAAAATACAAACACATGGAGGCTAAACACTACACTACTTAATAACAAAGTGATCACTGAAGAAATCAAAGAGAAAATCAAAAAATACCTAGAAACAAATGACAATGGAGACACGACCACCCAAAACCTATGGGATGCAGCAAAAGCAGTTCTAAGAGGGAAGTTCATAGCAATACAATCCTATTAAGAAACATCTCGAATAAAAAACCTAACCTTGCACTGAAAGCAATTAGAGAAAGAACAAAAAAACCCCAAAGTTAGCAGAAGGAAATAAATCATAAAAATCAGATCAGAAATAAATGAAAAAGAAATGAAGGAAACGATAGCAAAGATCAATAAAACTAAAAGCTGGTTCTTTGAGAAGATAAACAAAATAGATAAACCATTAGCCAGATTCATCAAGAAAAAAAGGGAGAAGACTCAAATCAATAGAATTAGAAATGAAAAAGGAGAAGTAACAACTGACGCTGCAGAAATAAAAGAGATCATGAGAGATTACTACAAGCAACTCTATGCCAATAAAATGGACAACCTGGAAGAAATGGACAAATTCTTAGAAATGCACAACCAGCCAAGACTGAATCAGGAAGAAATAGAAAATATGAACAGACCAGTCACAAGCACTGAAATTGAAACTGTGATTAAAAATCTTCCAACAAACAAAAGCCCAGGACCAGATGGCTTCACAGGCGAATTCTATCAAACATTTAGAGACGAGCTAACACCTATCCTTCTCAAACTCTTCCAAAATATAGCAGAGGGAGGAACACTCCCAAACTCATTCTACGAGGCCACCATCACCCTGATACCAAACCAGACAAGGATGTCACAAAGAAAGAAAACTACAGGCCAATATCACTAATGAACAAAGATGCAAAAATCCTCAACAAAATACTAGCAATCAGAATCCAACAGCACATTAAGAGGATCATACACCATGATCAAGTGGGGCTTATTCCAGGAATGCAAGGATTCTTCAATACACGCAAATCAATCAACGTGATACACCATATTAACAAATTGAAGGAGAAAAACCATATGGTCATCTCAATAGATGCAGAGAAAACTTTTGACAAAGTTCAACACCCATTTATGATAAAAACCCTGCAGAAAGTAGGCATAGAGGGAACTTTCCTCAACATAAAAAGGCTATATATGACAAACCCACAGCCAACATCATCCTCAATGGTGAAAAACTGAAAGCATTTCCACTAAGATCAGGAACAAGACAAGGTTGCCCACTCTCACCACTCTTATTCAACATAGTTTTGGAAGTTTTAGCCACAGCAATCAGAGAAGAAAGGAAAGAAAAGGAATCCAAATCGGAAAACCAGAAGTAAAGCTGTCACTGTTTGCAGATGACATGATCCTATACATAGAGAATCCTAAAGATGCTACCAGAAAACTACTAGAGCTAATCAATGAATTTGGTAAAGTAGCAGGATACAAAATTAATGCACAGAAATCTCTGGCATTCCTATACACTAAGGATGAAAAATCTGAAAGTGAAATCAAGAAAACACTCCCATTTACCATTGCAACAAAAAGAATACAATATCTAAGAATAAACCTACCTAAGGAGACAAAAGACAGGTATGCAGAAAATTATAAGACACTGATGAAAGAAATTAAAGATGATACAAATAGATGGAGAGATATACCATGTTCTTAGATTGGAAGAATCAACATTGTGAAAATGACGCTACTACCCAAAGCAATCTATAGATTCAATGCAATGCCTATCAAACTACCACTGGCATTTTTCACAGAACTAGAACAAAAAATTTCACAATTTGTATGGAAATATAAAAGACCCCGAATAGCCAAAGCAATCTTGAGAAAGAAAAACGGAACTGGAGGAATCAGGCTTCCTGACTTCAGACTATATTACAAAGCTACAGTAATCAAGACAGTATGGTACCGGCACAAAAACAGAAAGATAGATCAATGGAACAGGATAGAAAGCCCAGAGATAAATCCACACACATATGGTCACCTTCTCTTTAATAAAGGTGGCAGGAATGTACAGTGGAGAAAGGACAGCCTCTTCAATAAGTGGTGCTGGGAAAACTGGATAGGTACATGTAAAAGTATAGGTACATGTAAAAGTATGAGGTTAAATCACTCCCTAACACCATACACAAAAAAAAGCTCAAAATGGATTAAAGACCTAAATATAAGGCCAGAAACTATCAAACTCTTAGAGGAAAACATAGACAGAACACTCTATGACATAAATCACAGCAAGATCCTTTCTGACCCACCTCCTAGAGAAATGGAAATAAAAACAGAAACAAATGGGACTTAATGAAACTTCAAAACTTTTGCACCGCAAAGGAAACCATAAAGAAGACATAAAGACAACCCTCAGAATGGGAGAAAATATTTGCAAATGAAGCAACTGACAAAGGATTCATCTCCAAAATTTATAAGCAGCTCATGCAGCTCAATAACAAAAAAACAAGCAACCCAATCCAAAAATGGGCAGAAGACCTAAATAGACATTTCTCCAAAGAAGATATACAGACTGCCAACAAACACATGAAAGAATGCTCCACATCATTAATCATTAGAGAAATGCAAATCAAAACTACAATGAGATATCATCTCACACCAGTCAGAATGGCCATCATCAAAAAATCTAGAAACAATAAATGCTGGAGAGGGTGTGGAGAAAAGGGAACACTCTTGCACGGCTGGTGGGAATGTGAATTGGTACAGCCACTATGGAGAACAGTATGGAGGTTCCTTAAAAAACTACAAATAGAACTACCATATGACCCAGCAATCCCACTACTGGGCATATACCCTGAGAAAACCATAATTCAAAAAGAGTCATGTACCAAAATGTTCATTGCAGCTCTATTTACAATAGCCTGGAGATGGAAACAACCTAAGTGCCCATCATCGGATGAATGGATAAAGATGTGGCACATATATACAATGAAATATTACTCAGCCATAAAAAGAAGCGAAATTGAGCTATTTGTAATGAGGTGGATGGACCTAGAGTCTGTCATACAGAGTGAAGTAAGTCAGAAAGAGAAAGAGAAATATTGTATGCTAACACATATATATGGAATTTAAGGAAAAAAAAATGTCATGAAGAACCGAGGGGTAACACAGGAATAAAGAGACAGACCTACTAGAGAATGGACTTGAGGATATGGGGAGGGGGAAGGGTGAGCTGTGACAAAGCCAGAGAGTGGCATGGACATATATACAGTACCAAATGTAAAATAGATAGCTAGTGGGAAGCAGCTGCATAGCAGAGGGAGATCAGCTCCGTGCTTTGTGACCACCTGGAGGGGTTGGATAGGGAGGGTGGGAGGGAGGGAGACGCAAGATGGAAGAGGTATGGGAACATATGTATATGTATAACTGATTCACTTTGTTATAAAGCAGAAACTAACAAACCATTGTAAAGCAATTATTCTCCAATAAAAATGTAAAAAAAAAATGAATGAAATGTTGCAAGGTTCCCCTTTAATGATGCCAACTCTCACTACTTCTATTTAACATTGTACTCAAGTTTCTAGCCAGTAAATAAGTTATGGGAAAAAAAAAGAAAGGAAGAAATGAAACTGCCAGATGATATGATTGTGTATATAGAAAAAAAAATCTATACCTCTGTTATTAGTTTAGTCATTCTGCTGGAAATAAACATTGTTCAAAATCAATTCTATGCCCACATAAAAGGAATCAACAATTAGGGAGTTCCCTGGTAGTCTAATAGGATTTGGCACTTTCACTGCCGTGGCCCAGGTTCAATCCCTGGTCAGGGAACTGAGATCCCATAAGCCGCATGGCATGGCCAAAAAAAAAAAAATAGCAATCAACAATTAGAAAACAATATTTGAAAACGATGACATTTATGAGACTATAAGAATATAATGTTATATATACAAAATTTATGTGTCATATACATTATCATATTATATAATTTTATAATATTACTAAAATATTTTTAAAATATCAATGACCAACTATACACCTACAAAGGACGTTCTGGGCCTCTGTTGAAAGCTATAAAAGTTTATGTATGTGTAGACACTAAGGAAAGCCTAAATAGTGAGGAGATGTAACATATTCAAGGATTTGGGGATTCAAGCATGTAAAGATATTAATTTTCCCAAAAACTGATCCATAGATTCAATACAATCTTACTTTAAAATACGACACTTATCACCAAATTCACAATTAACTGTATGAAAAAGCAAGCCACAAAAAAAGAAAGAAATCTTTGAACCACTTATAACTGACAGTGGGCTTGATCCAGACATATAAACTACTATAAATTACAAGCAAAGGCAGAAGATCCAATGGAAAATGGGCAAAAAAACTCTAGATACTTCAAAAGAAAAAATCCAAATAGCCATTTATATGAAAAAGTGCACACCCTCATAAGACATCAGGAAAATGGATGCTAAAATGAGATATAATGATATATTACCAAATTGACAAAAAATTAAATGTTTGAATATTCTAAGTGCAGATGGACGAACATATGAAGAAACAGAAACTCTCATATAGCAGGTGCAAATAAAAATTAAGACAAACCTTTTGGAAAACATCATGGCATATCTAGTATAGAAGAGGGTACACATATATGACCCAGCGAATTCCACTCCTAAGAAATACCCTAAATAAAAGTGTGTACATGCAGACAGGAAACATACAGAAGAATCTATAAGACTGTTATTTGTAACCAAAGATCAGAAACCATTTATGCATCTATCAATAGAATGGGTAAATAAATTGATCTATAGTCAGACAATGGAATATCATGCCAAAATGAAAAATCAGTGAATTACAGCTATATTTTACAACCTGGAGGAATATTAAAGACATAATGTAAAACTATAGTATTTAGGGATGCAAACTTAGATGGTGAAACTATTAACAAAATTATGCAATTACTTCATTAGTTAGGATAGTGGGTGGCTTGGTGGATAGCTGTGGTGGAAAACAGCAGGCCAAGGATTTCTGGAAGGTGGTCAATGTTCTATATTTTCTCCTGAATTGTGGTTACAAAGATATTCATTTTAAAATCTTTTGTAAACATTTACATTTATGTTTCATGTACTTTTTCATTTGTGGTATATTTCACATAAGCAAGGTTTTAAAAAATGAAAAACAAGGTCAACAAAACTGAGAATAGTGGTCATTTTGAGGGGAGAAAGGGATTGAACTGATGGCAAACTGGGAACTTCCAAGGAAATTGCAATGTTCTGTTTCTGAAGCTGAGTGATAGGTACACTGCTGTTTCTTCTATTATTACATTTTAACTATATATGTACTTTATATATTATTTTGTATCTACAATAGCAAAAGCAAGTAAAAGAAAACACTGAAAATTTAATTTTGAACATCAAAATTAAAAACTTTTGCACTTCAAATGACAGCATCAAGAAAGTGAAAAGAGGGACTTCCCTGGTGGTCCAGTGGTTAAGAATCTGCCTTCCAATGCAGGCGGACACGGGTTTGATCCCTGGTCGGGGAACTAAGATCCCACATGCTGCGGGGCAACTAAGCCCGTGCGCCACAACTACAGACCGCACGCGCTCTGGAACCCATGCACCACAACTACAGAGCCCACGCGCTCTGGAAGCCCATGTGCCGCAATGAAAGATCCCGTATGCTGCAACTAAGACCCAACACAGACAAATAAATAAATAAATAAATATTTAAGGAAATAAAAAGGGAAAAGATAATCCACAGGAGAAAATATCTGCAAATCACATATCTGATAAGGAATTTATATCCAGAATATATAAAAAACTCTTTCAACTCAATAACAAGAAGATGAATAACACAATTTTAAAACATTAAAGGATTTGAATGGACTTTTTCTCTAAATAAGATATACAAAAAGATGTGCCAATAAGCAAATGAAAAGATACTCTCAGTATCAGTAGACTTTAGGGAAATGCAAATCAAAATGACAATGAGATACCACTTCATACACACTAAGGTATGAAGTATATATAATAAAAAAGAGATAATAGTGTCAATGAGGATTTAGAGAAACAGGAACCTTTATTCATTGCTGGTGAGAATTTAAAATGGAGCAGCCACTTTGAAAAAGTTTAGAAGTTTTTCAAAATGTTAAAGATAGAGATACAATATAACCCAGCAAATCCATTCCTAGGTATCTACCCCAAAGGAATGAAAACATATGTGGACACAAAGACATGTACACAAATGTTCATAGCAGCATTATTCCTAACAGCCAAAAAGTGGAAATGATTCAACTGTTCATCAGCTCATAAATGGATAAAAATCTGGTCTATCAATACTTAGGAATACTATTTGGCATTAAAAAAAGAAGTATTGATACATGTCACAACATGAATGAACCTCAAAAACATTATGCTTAGTGAAAGAAGCCAGACATAAAAGATCACAGTCTATAATTCCATTTATATGAAATGTCCAGAACAGGCAAATCTATACAGACAGAAAGTAGGTTAGTTGCTGCCTAGGGTTGGTGCTGTGTGGAAATAGAGGGTGACTGCTAACAGGCTTCAGGGTTCTTTTTGGGGTGATGGAAATGTTCTAAAATTAGATTGTGGTGATGGCTGCATAACTCTGTAAAGATACTAAAAACCATGAAATTGTAAATTTAAAATGGGTGAATCTTTTGAAATGTAAATTATCTCAATAAAACTTTTAAAAAAGTTGTCTAGTTAGCTAGCTTCCATAAATACGATTGCAGTTTTCTGAAAGAAGTCATCTAAAACTTTTAGAAGTTGATCTTGTTTTATTAAGTTTGTTTACTCCCTGCCTCCCTGTTCTTCCCTCTTTAAGAGGGGAAAATTACAGGGCTGAATGAATATCAATTTATTTAAATATGAAAAAGTATAAATCTTCACAGATTAAAAATAAATATTCTCAACTGCTAAATAACTGAGACTATTTCTTAGGGCTGACAAAGAATAAAATGGATTTTAAAAATGAAGAAAATAGGCTATAAGTAAGGCAACCTTCAAAACTCTAAATGACAGAATATAGAGCTTTATACCATAAAGCTTGAGGTAATTAATTTTAAAAACAACTTAGTGCAAGATGGGCAATATTCTCAAAACCTTAGTGTTTCCACAAAATAAATAAAACTCAGAGTACTTCTGCATCAGCTAGTACAATAATGTGTTATTAAAGGGTATATCCTTGGAAATATCTGTCTTTCCAGATAAAACTTCTGTAGGAGGGTTGTTTTTACCGTTGATGTGAGGAGGAAACTGCCGGGCCTTGTTAGCTGAGGAACTGATGTTCCTGCAATTGCCATGGCAACTGTCTGGCTTATCATGCTTCCGCTCTCACTCTCATAATCATCGGTGGCTATACAGATTGGTCTTCCTCGTTGATTGTGAGTTTCTGGAAAAAAATCACCCAAAAATAAATAAAGAAAACTTCTGTTTAGCTTAATTAACAGCTATTGAGCAAGCAATTCCCTTTCTTATTCTCCTTTACTCTTTAAAGAAAAACCTATTAACATATACTGCTTATCATTATATTTACTTCTTTTAAAAAAATAATTTAAATATTTTAAACATTAACTCATTCCTGTAGTAATATTTATAGTTTTGTAGAGAACTTTAACTTGCTGGTAAAAGAAGATATAATAATATAAATTTCTGCCTTCAGATAAGGAAACCTGCTTTAGTGATCAAAATACTGGGAAAACTACTCTACTATTAGTCTCTCAAAGGGAAAGAGTTGCTATCTTTATATCACCAGCACCTACTGATAACACATATTAGATACCAGTAAAATTTTTTTAGTTGAACTGGAAGTACTTTATTAGGTTAATTGCTAGTTCAAATGCAACCTACAGTGTTTTCTCTAAGGCAAATGAAGGAATTTAAGTAAATTCTAAAAATGGAAAGCAAGAGGAATAAAACTTTGTGGGTTCCAGTTTTTAAAAAGTAACAAAACTTCAACTTATTAACCCAGTATTAGCAATAAACATCATTGTTGTTATTCAGGTGAATATTAATTTCAATTTTATGTATATGAATAAAATTGAGACTGAGGGTGGTGGACATCTAGCAAGTTTTCTCATATTGTTTTTTTCAGATGAACAGTATACACTCACACAAAAAAACCCTATTTCCTAATAGGTAGGTATAGAAATGCTATAAAATCATTATTTAAAAATTTGTCATAAGAAATGCTTACAGAAACCTTGCAGTGAGTTTTCTCACACAGTCAAAAGTTTTTCAGAAATATGTTATGTATTTACAGTGTACCTATGTCAGTGTAAGTTTCCTTATATTTCTTTTCCTAAAATAAGATCACCTTTGAGATATTTTCTAATACTTTTAAACACTGAGATTTGCCTTTAGTTTGTCTTAAGTATACTAAGTACCTGTAAAATCATACAGCTGAGGAACAGTTTCCATGATAATGCCAATCAGAGGTAGATACAACATAGCCACCCGAGCCTTTATCTGGGGGTCAGAGTACCGTGGGTCTGAGTCGTGACTGGATAGTAAATTGTGTACCATATTGATGACTTTCTTATGCAATCCAAACAGTCTATTTAAAAAGAAGATGAAGAAGCAGCTGCAGTAAGGTCACAGAGATTAGTTAATATCTTTAGAGCAAACAGTAAGTCATGGTGCTGAACCACTTTATTCAGCTTCTTAACTTTGCCACATATTTGCATGTATTCCTATAAAACACTTCTCATTTTAAAATTAATCAATGTCCAAAAAATAAAAAAAATTAATATCTCGCTGTACAAAATAAGAACTGAGGGAAAAGGAAATAATATACAAATTCATTTAAGAGTAAATCCGAATATTTTTTCATTAACTCCTTAGGGCATTTTAATATTAAATAACTTAAAACCAGTTACGGTTATATTTTAAAGCAAAAAATGTAGGGGCTTCCCTGGTGGCACAGTGGTTGAGAGTCCGCCTGCCGATGCAGGGGACACAGGTTCGTGCCCCGGTCCGGGAAGAGCCCACATGCTGCGGAGCAGCTGGGCCCGTGAGCCATGGCTGCTGAGCCTGCGCGTCCGGAGCCTGTGCTCCGCAACGGGAGAGGCCACAATGGGAGAGGCCACAACAGTGAGAGGCCCGCGTACCGCAAAAAAAAAAAAAGTAAATTTTAAGTAGTTGTAAATTTTATTTCATCAAATAAAATCTTTTCACATTTAACCAAAATAAACTTTTATTTCCTTTATCTAAAAGAAAAATTCTCTACCTAATGGACTATGTAGTCCATGGCTAGGGTTGCCTTCGACATCTCTATTTAAACTGAACTTCCTTGCTCATTTGGGCCCTTACAACTTTCTAGACTCCCAATCCCAAGTTTCAACTGGCTAATACACTAGCAAGGATCACTCTCATCTTCACACTTTTTTGGCTTCTCTTCTTAGACTGAAGCTGCTTTGACTATGAAAAACATTCTAAAGAAAAATTCATCCAACTTCAACTGCCCTTAATGCTGTATCTGGCAGCTGTTTCAGATCTTATTCTCTCTCCTTAAGCCTCTCACCATCAATCTCAATAGAAGATCTTACCTCCAACTTTCTTTTAGGAAAGAAAAGCCGTTCTGAATTTGCTCTGGCCAGGTCTTTTAACACATCTCCATCTTTATAGCTACCAAATCATCTTTCCTTTCATCTCAGAAAAAATTCTTTCTTCAATAGCTTCAGTGTCCTTCCTCACTAAGTTCTTCCCTTCTTTCCTATCTTGAAAATACATGTTCACTTGAAACTAGTTTGCTCTGGCTTATTTATAGTATTTCTCTTAGTAATAAACTATTATATGATTTCTCTAGTAATAAACTTCCTGAATGTGCAGTATATATCAAGCGTTTTTTTCCATTTACTTCCTAATATCTACTCTCTTTCTCTGAAACAAAGTTTTTGAATGCTTACCACATGGTATTGTACCCCTTTCATCATTTAATAGCTAAATGATTTTCCAAAGATACTTAACCTCTGTTTCCCTATCTATGTATGAAGGTAATAACCTACCTCATAAGGTGGCTGTGAAAATTAAGTTACATAATTTATGTAACATGCTTATTAGCACAGTGCCTTGCACACTGCCTTTTTCAGTAAATATTAGCTTTTCTCTTTTAAGATCACACAGCATATTTAAAAGCTAGGACTGGAAACCAGGTATTCTTCCTCCGGGGCTCTTTAGCTTATCTACCATTTTACGTAGCTATATATGAAATCTACCTGGAGATTCTTCTTCCTTCCAGTTTTTATTCAATAAGTATATTTTTAAATACTGTCAAGAACTCCATCTAATGGACATATCTCAGATTTCATTTTCTAGCTCTCTACTTGACACTTTGTCATCTTTTATGTTTTCTTCTCAGTGTTTTCTCCAAAGAGTTCCCATTATTCCTCATATTCTCCATCATTCTTCCCAAGTCTCAGATTCTGATCATTTGCCTTTTATGTTCTCCCTTTCAACTTGTATCATCAGTGATGATTCCCAAACCTGGGTATATATTTAACATCTCTCAGCAGCTACCAGCGCCAGACTTCAACCTATCTAAACTCTACCCACTGGTCTTCATGAAGCCTTTTCATGTGTCTACATTACTCAATCACATTCAGCCATTATACACATACACACACACACACACATATGCAGGACCTGTCATATCCTATGCTAGATGTTGGAGATAAGACATTGTCCCTGTTCTTAAAGAGCTTGCTTTAGCAAGAGAGAAACACAGACACAAAAATAATAATTCAGTTTTACAAATGCTATAATAAAGGTGCTAATCTTCTTCAAAACTAGGTCTGTACTACAAAATTTGCATTTAACCATAGTATCCTGTTTCAATGTTGTAACTTTCTAACTGCAATGAAAATTTCTAGAGAGCAAATCTTTGGTCATTATTAGAACATATGGGGCTTCCCTGGTGGCACAGTGGTTAAGAATCTGCCTGCCAATGCAGGGGACACGGGTTTGAGCCCCGGTCCAGGAAGATCCCACATGCCGTGGAGCAACTAAGCCCGTGCGCCACAACTACTGAGCCTGCGCGCCACAACTACTGAAGCCCGTGTGCCTAGAGCCTGTGCTCTGCAACAAGAGAAACCACCGCAATGAAAAGCCCACGCACCACAATGAAGAGTAGCCCCCGCTCACCACAACTAGAGAAAGCCTGCATGCAGCAACAAAGACCTAACACAGCCAAAATTAAATAAATAAATTTTTAAAACAATATTAGAACATATTATTGCTACTCAAGGAATTATTTTTGATTACTTAGCAAGCAGAAGGAATAAAAAGAAAAACAATCCTCTTAAGGGTCTATCTAACAAATGCATGTTGTATTTTACCTATGTAAATATAAGAAGAATGTAAAACTTAGAGATATGAGTCTCTCATAGTCAATCATTCATTCATTGAATTAACATATACTTATCAAGTGTCCACTCTGTACCAGACACAATTCTAATGCAGTGGGAATACAGCAGTGAATAAGAAAGTGCCTGCTCTCTTGAGCTCACATTCTAAGGGAAGGGGACAGATAATGAACAAACAAGCAAATTTCAGGTAAGTGCCTTGTAGAAAATAAAACAGGCTGGTTAAGAATAACTGTGGCAACGGCAACACAGCTATAATTCAGATTGGGTGGCCAATGACAGTCTCAGTGAGTAGATGATACTCTTTGAGTGCAGACCTGAAGAACCACAAGGAGGAAATGCCTATGTGGAGATCTTAGGGTAATTTCAGCATTGCTTCAGGCAGAGAAAAGTCCTAGTCCAAAGGCCCTAAGGTGGGACTGGGTTGGGCCCATTAGAGAAACAAAAAGAAGGCCAGGACGGCTAGATTTTAGTATGTGAGGAGGGAAGAGAGTGGCAGTGTAGACAACAGCTAGATATATAGGGCTTTGAGGTCCATTATTAAGTCTGAATTTTATTTTAAATGCTATTTTAAAAGCACACACTTTTAACTATTTTAAAAGTTAAGTGTGCTTTTAAACACATTAAAGAGTTTTAAGCAAGGAAGTGACGTAATTTAATTTTCATTTCTAAAAGACCATATAGGCTGCTGGGTAGAAAAGGGATTTTAGGGAGGGAAGAATGGAAGCATGATTAGCGGAGCAGCAGTAAAGACAGAGAGAAGTAGCTAAACTTGGGATATATTTTGGAGATAGTATTAAGGCATTTGCTAATGGACTGGGTGCAGGAAACAGTGAGAAAAGGAGGAAACAAGCAACAGTAAAAGCTTATAATCCTGTATATTACTATTTAAAGCTCTTCCAGTTATCTTTTTTAACTCAATAGACAAAGTAGTAGTGAACACAGTTATCATGGCTTTCAGACTTGATAGAAAATCTTTCCAAGTGTCAAAGGACCAACTCTGAAGACCAGCTGGAAGAGATAAAAAAGAAGTCTTTCATAGGTCCTATATTGTTCCACAGAAATGTACCTATTTTAATAGAACTGATCCTTCATGTGAGAAAGAAATCTCATCACAAAAATAGTTGACTGTTAGAATTCTCTATTTTTTATCAGACACTGCTGAACACCTACACAACATCTCCTTCCCCTGTCTTCCTTCCTAATAGAATGTAAAAATTTTCGGGTATACGTTCCTGCCCCTGTGACTCAGGGGAAGCTGACTCCATTCCCCCAGTTTCTGAAGTAGATAGATCCAATCAGACTAGCCCTGCTACTTAAAGCAGACAGTCAGTAAAGCTGTTTCACTATCAGTGTGAGAAGAGATAAATGTTAATTAACTAATTGCTTCCTTAACTGAGAAGGTCTACAAAAAAAAAATATCATATGAACTGAACACTTTTTAGTGACAGCTGATTTACATTTAGGCATGAGGTCCTTACCTTCTACTTTGTAACAAACCACCCATGAACCAAAACCAGTCTAAGCACCACATTTGAGTAGAAGTGATCTAATCCATCCAGGAACCTGGCATTGCTCTGGTGACTGTAACAGTACAGGATAGGCAAGTGAGCCAAATCAGTCCAAAGAAAAGATGTGCACTGCATGCTTGAAAGAGGGTTTTTTTCCCTCTGTCCTCTGCTGGACATGAACAAGTAATAATCTAAGCTCAATTGCCAGAGCAACTATCTCACAGTCATGAGAGGCACACTAGCCTCAGGATAAAGCTGAGGGGTTTCTTTAGAAGTAAGAGATATAAAGAAACAGAACCCTGATAACATTATTGAGCTGCTGATTATAGTGTGCTAAAAACCTTACCTTTCTTCCAATTATGAAAAAATAAATATCCTTCCTTTAATAAAGCCAGCCAGTATGAAGAAAGGTTTTCTGTTTCTGGTAACCAAACTTATCCTGATGTATCAAGTAAAAATACTGGAAATATAGAGTCAAATGATTGAGATATAACAGTTATTAAAGAAAGGTAGTATGTTTAGAAGTTTTCAGAGTGATTTTTTCAAACAATGGATCCTTCCCCCCCAATGACATTATATTCATTTATCAATGGCAAAATATAAGAGTGGTGGCAAGCAGGGGTGGGAGACACAGGGTTTCACCCACTTAGTCTGTCCTCTCCATACTCCAATGTCTACACCCCAACCCCATCCTACATGGAAGCACATTAAGGACCTTTTCACAACCTTACAGTTCTGCAGAGCACAGAGTGAAAAACTGCTTCTTAAAACTATATTCCTAATGCAAGAAGTTGCTGTTATGAAAAAAACTCATGACTTTCATTTGCAGAAGCTTTAGCCTTTGACAGTTTACTAAGCATTAACCATGTCCCTATCGCTAAGAACTTTACAAGCATCCTTTTTCATTCGTTCAACAAATACATCATAGGATTCTTAAAAAACCTGCTCAAAAGTATCTCCTTTTGTTCTCTGGAGCTCTTACTTCAGGTTAAACTGCATTACAAACTCCTAATGATACTATCATGGGGAAAAAAAGCAATTATTACCCAAATGAGTTACAGTCATTCAGATTTTTGAAAATAGCTGTTAACATAGAAATACCCTATACGGATCTTAGATCACAACACATTTATAGAAAAGCTATTTCTATAAATTCAAATCATCAGACAATATACTCTTCTAACTATATCAATTTCCAGTAATTCTTTGAATGTATACACAATTTTGGAAGTTTCTAAAACCTAAGGACATTTGTTTATAGAGCAAATTTTGAAGTACATGCTACAGAGTATGATGGCAAATCATAAATTTTCCTCACAAGGAATCAAACAGATTAGTCTACTTAACTGAAATGTGCCTGCTGTATATCAGCAAATCTAAAAGTCCATCTACTAATATGCACAAATATTTTATGTACTACTAAGAAGGAAAAAAAGGCCACCAACTAAACCATGATGCAATGTTGATTGCAAGACAAACATCAAATTCAGAGATGACAAAAAATGTCTGTCTTAAAACTGATGAAATATAGAAATAACATGAGTATGGAACTTAGTGAACACAGAAGTAGAAGAAGAGTGGTAAACAGTATTCTTGTGATTCCTAGGAAGTTAAGTGGATACTTCTGTCCCATTGTCCAAAATCAAATTAATATTCTACACGGCAAAAACTGGTCTACTCACCCTTCAGCATCAGGGTCTAAAATGACAGCCAGTTCTGTTAACACAAGTCCTGCCAAATAATGTTGCTGGCGGAAAGGCACAGACAATTCAAACATATTTGCAATCTTCTGGTCTTGCACAGTGGTGGAAAATCCAGAACTCTGTTTGGGAGTGAGGTAGAACAAAACTATAACAGCTATGCAACAAAACATTCTATAGACAGAGCACTACAACAAATGAGATGTGAGCATTATCTGAAAGTGAGATAAACTTTTTTTTTTTTTTTTTTTGTGGTACGCGGGCCTCTCACCGCTGTGGCCTCTCCCGTTGCGGAGCACAGGCTCCGGACGCGCAGGCTCAGCGGCCATGGCTCACGGGCCCAGTCGCTCCGCGGCATGTGGGATCTTCCTGAACTGGGGCACGAACCCGTGTCCCCTGCATCGGCAGGCAGACTCTCAACCGCCGCGCCACCGGGGAAGCCCGAGATAAACTTTTTAAGTTTATTTTTACATTACTATTATTAACATTGGAGAAAGTAACTGCTCTTACTTTTGGTATAGGAAACTATGATGAAATAACATTTTAAATTATTTTCAATTTCCTTTTTCTCATATTAAAATTTTTTCATCTGCTTTTTCCTTTATACTTTTAGCCACTTAATGTTTCAATATCATACTCTGAAGGGAAAAAAGGAACTAAATCCGTATGATACATTATGTAGTCACTGCTGAGTACAAGAGAAATATTCATAGTCAAGGCTATCTATGGGTTTCCAGAGAAATTTCAAATACTATGAAGTTGTTTTTCAGGGAAAACACTATCTCCAGAAAATTACTGTCTTTTTTTGTCCACTCACTGAGTTTTTAAGAGTTTTTTAATACTGTAAAATAGCATCCCGCCCCCCCCCCACCACAAGATGCTTAAGGCAAGAATGTCCTCAATCTCGTCATCCTTAATCCATATTCAAGACTGCCCATGCGAGGTTTCTTAGAAGAACAGACTTCAGATTTCTCTATGGAGACATCATCTTCCTAATAAGCATATAAAACTATCCTTGCCCCCACTTCCCAAAGAGTGATGTCTCTGTCATCTATTAGAATCTGAAAATTCTGCAGTTAGATGAGAACGTAGGGAACGAGATAATGGAAGAAATTCTGTTAATTTCTTGGCTGAATGAGATGTTCAGCAGGGAGTCAGGTGTAAACAAATGTGTTTCATTAAAGGTTTTAGGAACTGTACCTTTGATTAATTTGTACTTGACTGTGTAGCCACATCTTTGACAGAGGATGGGGGAAGGGAGCAAAAGACTAGCCTCATTTGTTATTGGAAGAAGTGTGTCCTAGCCAGGTAAAAGTATGTGGAAACAGGCTGATCCTTACGAATTTTTGCAAAGGTAAAATGAAAAGTTGGGGGTGTTCTCTGATGTTTTCTACTCTTTCTGAGTAAAGTTTAAAATTTAGTTTATCAAACATCTGAGGTTGATCTAGTATAGGGAATTACTTTCAAGAATTAAATATCTCAAAAATAAACTTATAAAGAGTTCATATCAACTTTGACTTTAGACATTAAGAGCTTAAGGAAATAGCTTGTGTGCCTTAGGAATTATATAGCAAAAAGATGTTTCACTAGGAGGGAACATCCAGGCTTCTCTGATATGAAAACCACAAAATCGCTTCATTTCAATCTGTATGACAGGACACATAATAATTGCTACGATAACCCTTTGTCATCTTTAGAGCAACTACTAGGCACCCTGTGAAAATCCATAAACACCCATCTAGTTTCCTTTGGGTTCTCTGGATACAAGAGAGGCAGGTAGGGCTTTGCCAGGACTGCACTGCAGTTTGACTTCTTTCTCTGCTAAATTATGCTTCATTCCCCTTCCTTTCACAGGTATTGACATCTAATAAATACCTTGTCTCCCAAACTCAGTCTGTGTCTGCCTCAAAAAAACCCAACCTGTGAAAACATCAAGTGAGTTTATGTAGCTGAATTCACTCCCTTGTGCCTGAATCGGTAAGAGGGGTACAACAAAGTGGTTAAAACTTGGGCCCTAGAATAAGCCAACACGTGCCATGGTTCAAAGCCTAGATCTGCCAATTTTTACTATATGTGACCCTGGGTAAGTTACTGACCTTTCTGTGTTTCAATTTTTTTCACCTGTAAAATGGGGATAATAATAGAACTTACCTCCTAGAGTTCCTGTGAGGAGTAAATGATTAATACTTATAAAGTACTTAACCATTTAATACTTATAAAGCACTTAGTATGGAGCCTATCACACAGTTATTATTCAACAGTGTTACTTTTCATGTTTTCCAGTGTTTAGAATGCTTTTTCCACAAGTCTGGACTTAAAAAAATTTGTTTTCATACATTTTGCATACCTGAGATGTTGCAGAAGAAACAGAAGGTGATGGTGACGCAGGTGGAGTTAGCAGGCTACAGGGTAAGTTTAAGGTAACATAGTGCTCATGGCTGCAGATGATGCGCAGAAAATCCAGCCTCAGGGACACCAAGACACTTGGAGTTGGTAATGAATAAAGCTTTGAAGATACCTTGTAAGCGTTGCATAAATAAGAAAACACCAATTGAACATATCATTTCTCTACTACCAATACCAGAATGATAAATTAAAGAATTAAAGTGATTTCTAAATTAAAGGGAGATGGCTAAGAAGGAGGAAATAGCTTCTTCCTCTTAGTCTATGTCATTGTTGAGTGTGAGAAACCCCTGTATTCGACAGAATAACTGCTTTGGGGGAAAACATTACTACCTTTAAAATAAGGTGCTGAGAGAGAGGGGGAAGATGATGGAAGAGTAAGAGCGGAGATCACCTTCCTCCCAACAGACACATCAGAAATACATCTACATGTGGAACAACTCCAACAGAACACCTACTGAATGCTGGCAGAAGACCTCAGACCTCCCAAAAGGCAAGAAACTACCCACGTACCTGGGTAGGGCAAAAGAAAAAAGAATAAACAGAGACAAAAGAATAGGGACGGGACCTGCACCAGTGGGAGGGAGCTGTGAAGGAAGAAAGGTTTCCACACACTAGGCAGCCCCTTCGCGGGCCGAGACTGCGGGTGGCGGAGGGGGGAAGCTTCGGAGCCGCGGAGGAGAGCACAGCAACAGGGGTGCAGAGACCAAAGCGGAGAGATTTCCGCAGAGGAACGGTGCCGACGGGGGCTGGAATCTGAGGCTCGGGCTTCGGTCAAAGCTCAGGGAGACGACTGGGTGAACACAGCCTGAAGGGGTTAGTGCACCACGCCTACCCAGGAGGGAGTCCGGGGAAAAGTCTGGACCTGCCGAAGAGGCAAGAGACTTTTTCTTCCCTCTTTGTTTCCTGGTGCGTGAGGAGAGGGGATTAAGAGCGCTGCTTAAAGGAGCTCCAGAGACGGGCGCGAGCCGCGGCTAGCAGCGCGGACCCCAGAGACGGGAATGAGACACTAAGGCTGCTGCTGCCGCCACCAAGAAGCCTGTGTGCGAGCACAGGTCACTATCCACACCCCCCTTCCGGAGAGCCTGTGCAGCCCGCCACTGACAGGGTCCCGGGACCCAGGGACAACTTCCCCGGGAGAACGCACGGCGCGCCTCAGGCTGGTGCAATGTCACGCCACCCTCTGCCGCCGCAGGCTGGCCCCGCACTCCGCGCCCCTCCCACCCCCGGGCCTGAGTGAGCCAAAGCCCCCAGCGGCTCCTTTAACCCCGTCCTGTCTGAGCAAATAACAGACGTCCTCCAGCGACCTACACGCAGAAGCGGGGCCAAATCCAAAGCTGAGCCCCCAGAGCTGTGCGAACAAAGAGAAAGGGAAATGTCTCCAAGCAGCCTAAGGAGCAGCGAGCGGGTTAAATCTCCACAATCAACGTGATGTAACCTGCATCTGTGGAATATCTGAATAGACAACGAATCATCCCAAATTGAGGAGGTGGACTTTGAGAGCAAGATTTATGATTTCTTCACCTTTTCCTCTTTTTGTAAGTGTGTATGTGTATGCTTCTGTGTGAGATTTTGTCTGTATAGCTTTGCTTTCACCATTTGTCCTAGGGTTCTACCAGTCCGTTTTGTTTTTGTTTTACTTTAAAAAAATTTTTTTTCTTAATAATTATTTTTTATTTTGATAACTTTATTTTATTTTATCTTTATTTTATTTTCTTTTATCCCCATCCTTCCTTCCTTCCTTCCTTCCTTCCTCTTTCTTTCTACTTTTTCTCTCTTTTATTCTGAGCCGTGTGGATGAAAGGCTTTTGGTGCTGCAGCCAGGAGTCAGTGCTGGGCCTCTGAGGTGGGAGAGCCAACTTCAGGACACTGGTCCACAAGAGACCTCCCAGCTCCGCGTAATATCAAATGGCAAAAATCTCCCAGAGATCTCCATCTCAACACCAACACCCAGCTTCACTCAACGACCAAGAAGCTACAGTGCTGGACACCCTATGCCAAACAAGTAGCAAGACAGGAACACAACCCCACCCATTAGAAGAGAGGCCGCCTAAAATCATAAGAAGTCCACAGACACCCCAAAACACACCACCAGACGTGGACCTGCCCACCAGAAAGACAAGATCCAGCCTCATCCACCAGAACACAGGCAATAGTCCCCTCCACCAGGAAGCCTACACAACCCACTGAACCAACTTTAGCCACTGGGGACAGACACCAAAAACAACGGGAACTACGAACCTGCGGCCTGCAAAAAGGAGACCCCAAACACAGTAAGATAAGCAAAATGAAAAGACAAAAAGCATATAGTAGGTGAAGGAGCAAGATAAAAACCCACCAGACCTAACAAATGAAGAGGAAATAGGCAGACTACCTGAAAAAGAATTCAGAATAATGATAGTAAAGATGATCCAAAATCTTGGAAATACAGAAAATGCAAGAAACATTTAACAAGGACCTAGAAGAACTAAAGATGAAACAAGCAATGATGGACAACACAATAAATGACATTAAAAATACTCTAGAAGGGATCAATAACAGAATAACTGAGGCAGAAGAATGGATAAGTGACCTGGAAGATAAAATAGTGGAAATAATTACTGCAGAGCAGAATAAAGAAAAAAGAATGAAAATAACTGAGGACAGTCTCAGATACCTCTGGGACAACATTAAACGCACCAACATTCGAATTATAGGGGTTCCAGAAGAAGAAGAGAAAAAGAAAGTGAGAAAATATTTGAAGAGATTATAGTTGAAAACTTCCCTAATATGGGAGAGGAAATAGTTAATCAAGTCCAGGAAGCACAGAGAGTTCGATACAGGATAAATCCAAGGAGAAACACGCCAAGACACATATTAATCAAAGTGTCAAAAATTAAATACAAAGAAAACATATTAAAAGTAGCAAGGGAAAAACAACAAGTAACACACAAGGGAATCCCCATCAGGTTAACAGCTTACCTTTCAGCATAAACTCTGCAAGCCAGAAGGGACTGGCAGGACATATTTAAAGTGATGAAGGAGAAAAACCTACAACCAAGATTACTCTACCCAGCAAGGATCTCATTCAGATTTGATGGAGAAATTAAAACCTTTACAGACAAGAAAAAGCTGAGAGAGTTCAGCACCACCAAACCAGCTTTACAACAAATGCTAAAGGATCTTCTCTAGGCAAGAAACACAAAAGAAGGAAAAGACCTACGATAACAAACCCAAACAATTAAGAAAATGGGAATAGGAACATACATATCGATAATTACCTTAAATGTAAATGGACTAAATGCTCTGACCAAAGGACACAGACTGGCTGAATGGATACAAAAACAAGGCCCATATATATGCTGTCTACAAGAGACCCACTTCAGACCTAGGTATGCATACAGACTGAAAGTGAGGGGATGGAAAAAGATATTCCATGCAAATGGAAACCAAAAGAAAGCTGGAGTAGCAATTCTCATATCAGACGAAATAGACTTTAAAATAAAGACTATTACAAGAGACAAGGAAGGACACTACATAATCATCAAGGGATTGATCCAAGAAGAAGATATAACAATTGTAAATATTTATGCACCCAACATAGGAGCACCTCAACACATAACCCATGGACAGATCATCCAAAAAGAAAATAAATAAGGAAACACAAGCTTTAAATGATACATTAAACAAGATGGAGTTAATTGATATTTATAGGACATTCCATCCAAAAACAACAGAATACACATTTTTCTCAAGTGCTCATGGAACATTCTCCAGGATACATCATATCTTGGGTCACTAATCAAGCCCTGATAAATTTAAGAAAATTGAAACTGTGTCAAGTATCTTTTCCGACCACAACGCTATGAGACTAGATAGCAATTACAGGAAAAGATCTGTAAAATATACAAACACATGGAGGCTAAACAATACACTACTTAATAAAAAAGTGGTCACTGAGGAAATCAAAGAGGAAATCAAAAAATACCTAGAAACAAAGGACAATGGAGACACGACGACCCAAAACCTATGGGATGCAGCAGAAGCAGTTAAGAGGGAAGTTTATAGCAATACAATCCTACCTTAAGAAACAGGAAACATCTCGAATAAAAAACCTAACCTTGCACCTAAAGCAAATAGAGAAAGAAGAACAAAAATACCTCAAAGTTAGCAGAAGGAAATAAATCATAAAAATCAGATCAGAAATAAATGAAAAAGAAATGAAGGAAACGATAGCAAAGATCAATAAAACTAAAAGCTGGTTCTTTGAGAAGATAAACAAAATTGATAAACCATTAGCCAGACTCATCAAGAAGAAAAGGGAGAAGATCAGATCAATAGAATTAGAAATGAAAAAGGAGAAGTAACAACTGACGCTGCAGAAATACAAAAGATCATGAGAGATTACTACAAACAACCCTATGCCAATAAAATGGACAACCTGGAAGAAATGGACAAATTCTTAGAAATACACAACCTGCCAAGACTAAATCAGGAAGAAATAGAAAATATGAACAGACCAATCACAAGCCCAGAAATTGAAACTGTGATTAAAAATCTTCCAACAAACAAAAGCCCAGGACCAGATGGCTTCACAGGCAAATTCTATCCAACATTTAGAGAAGAGCTAACGCCTATCCTTCTCAAACTCTTCCAAAATATAGCAGAGGGAGGAACACTCCCAAACTCATTCTACGAGGCCACCATCACCCTGATACCAAAACCAGACAAAGACGTCACAAAGAAAGAAAACTACAGGCCAATATCACTGATGAACATAGATGCAAAAATCCTCAACATAATACTAGCAAACAGAATACAACAACACATTAAACGGATCATACACCATGATCAAGTGGGGTTTATCCAGGAATGCAAGGATTCTTCAATATACGCAAATCAATCAATGTGATATACCATATTAACAAACTGAAGGAGAAAAACCATATGGTCATCTCAATAGATGCAGAAAAAGCTTTCGACAAAACTTAACATCTATTTATGATAAAAACCCTGCAGAAAGTAGGCATAGAGGGAACTTTCCTCAACATAATCAAGGCGATATATGACAAACGCACAGCCAACATTGTCCTCATGGTGAAAAACTGAAAGCATTTCCACTAAGATCAGGAAAAAGACAAGGTTGCCCACTCTCAGCACTCTTATGCAACATAGTTTTGGAAGTTTCAGCCACAGCAATCAAGAAAAGGAAATTATAGGAATCCAAATCAGAAAAGAAGAAGTAAAGCTGTCACTTTTTGCAGATGACATGATACTATACATAGAGAACCTAAAGATGCTACCAGAAAACTACAAGAGCTAATCAATGAATCTGGTAAAGTAGCAGGATACAAAATTAATGCACAGCAAATCTCTGGCATTCCTATACACTAATGATGAAAAATCTGAAAGTGAAATCAAGAAAACACTCCCATTTACCATTGCAACAAAAAGAATAAAATAACTAGGAATAAACCTACCTGAGGAGACAAAAGACCTGTATGCAGAAAATTATAAGACACTGACAAAAGAAATTGAAGATGATACAAAGAGATGGAGAGATATACCATGTTCTTGGATTGGAAGAATCAACATTGTGAAAATGACTCTACTACCCAAAGCAATCTACAGATTCAATGCAATCCCTATCAAACTACCACTGGCATTTTTCACAGAACTAGAACAAAAAATTTCACAATTTGTATGGAAACACAAAAGACCCCGAATAGCCAAAGCAATCTTGAGAACGAAAAAAGGAGCTGGAGGAATCAGGCTTCCTGACTTCAGACTACACTACAAAGCTACAGTCATCAAGACAGTATGGTACTGGCACAATAACAGAAAGATCAATGGAACAGGATAGAAAGCCCAGAGATAAACCCATGCACATATGGTCACCTTTTCTTTGATAAAGGAGGCAGGAATGTACAGTGGAGAAAGGACAGCCTCTTCAATAAGTGGTGCTGGGAAAACTGGACAGGTACATGTAAAAGTATGAGATTAGATCACTCCCTAACACCATACACAAAAATAAGCTCAAAATGGATTAAAGATCTAAATGTAAGGCCAGAAACTATCAAACTCTTAGAGGAAAACATAGGCAGAACACTCTACGATATAAATCACAGCAAGATCCTTTTTGACCCACCTCCTAGAGAAATGGAAATAAAAACAAAAATAAACAAATGGGACTTAATGAAACTTCAAAACTTTTGCACAGCAAAGGAAACCATAAACAAGACCAAAAGACAACCCTCTGAATGGGAGAAAATATTTGCAAATGAAGCAACTGACAAGGGATTCATCTCCAAAATTTATAAGCAGCTCATGCAGCTCAATAAAAAAAAAACAAACAACCCAATCCAAAAATGGGCAAAAGACCTAAATAGACATTTCTCCAAAGAAGATATACAGACTGCCAACAAACACATGAAAGAATGCTCAACATCATTAATCATCAGAGAAATGCAAATCAAAACTATAATGAGATATCATCTCACACCAGTCAGAATGGCCATCATCAAAAAATCTAGAAACAATAAATGCTGGAGAGGGTGTGGAGAAAAGGGAACACTCTTGCACTGCTGGTGGGAATGTGAATTGGTTCAGCCACTATGAAGAACAGTATGGAGGTTCCTTAAAAAACTACAAATAGAACTACCATATGACCCAGCAATCCCACTACTGGGCATATACCCTGAGAAAACCATAATTCAAAAAGAGTCATGTACCAAAATGTTCATTGCAGCTCTATTTACAATAGCCCGGAGATGGAAACAACCTAAGTGTTCATCATCGGATGAATGGATAAAGAAGATGTGGCACATATATACAATGGAATATTACTCAGCCATAAAAAGAAACGAAATTGAGTTATTTGTAGTGAGGTGGATGGACCTAGAGTCTGTCATACAGAGTGAAGTCAGAAAGAGAAAGACAAATACCATATGCTAACACATATATATGGAATAAGAAAAAAATTAAAATGTCATGAAGAACCTAGGGGTAAGACAGGAATAAAGACACAGACCTACTAGAGAATGGACTTGAGGATATGGGGAGGGGGAAGGGTAAGCTGTGACAAAGTGAGAGAGTGGCGTGGACACTACCATACACTACCAAACGTAAAATAGATAGCTAGTGGGAAGCAGCTGCATAGCACAGGGAGATCAACTCGGTGCTTTGTGACCACCTAGAGGGGTGGGATAGGGAGGGTGGGAGGGAGGGAGACGCAAGAGGGAAGAGATATGGGAACATATGTATATGTATAACTGATTCACTTTGTTATAAAGCAGAAACTAACACACCATTGTAAAGCAGTTATACTCCAATAAAGATTTTAAAAATAAATAAATAAAACAAATTCAACCAAAAAGAAGAATTAAAGAACAGTACTCAGTGAGCAGTTTTGAATTTTGTGGTTTAAATAACAGTATCGGCTTTTTCCAAAGTTACTCCTAAAATAAAAAATTTGGAACTACAAGATTTACTGTATAAATCCACTGACTAGGTGCATTCTTAAAGCCACATTCTTATGTTTCCAATATAGCATTAATATTTCCACTTCTCAAAGATACACTTTATGAAGAAAAAGTATACCACCAAAATAACTTCCTAAAATAAATTATCCATTCTTTTTACAGCACCTTGTGTTAACCTATATTTATAATTATCTATTTTCCCAAACTACACCCATTAGCTACTTGAGGAAACATATATAGACTGACTTATTTGAATAGTTTTAGCATCCCTAGAGTCTAGTTTAATGTTTGGCAAATGTAGGAGGCCAGTGCTTGAAGAATAAAGACAGGACAGGTTTTGGGAGCAATAATACACGAAATATCAGGGAAAAAGTAAAAATAATACATAGTGTTGCAAATACTTGCAAATAGATCAGTGCCCACACATAGTTTTAACTTCTCTGTTAAAAGAAACATACAATATTGGCATCCAATAGAACAGAGCTTCAAAATTCTAAGTATTAGACTGCCAAATAGCATTTTTAACCAGTAGTTCCCGAAAACTAATCTGTGGACCAGAAGGGAGTACTTTATAATCACTGTTTCCCACACTCCCACCCCCACCACCAGGGTTCAAACTCCTCAGAAATGCTGGGATGGGACACAGAGATCTGTACATTTTTAAAGCTCCCTTAAAAGGTAATTCTAGGATGATTATACAGCTCAGTACCCAAATGGTCTATCAGGATGAATAACTAATGTTTTCTAAAAGCCAGGTTTCATTAATCATTTGATAAAAAATTTAAAACAAAACCAGCTGTTTGTAGAAAACTTCTAGGATACTTTTAGTTTAGAAAAAGCTAGATAATAATATTTGTGACTTGGGTAAACATCTACTCATGCTTCTAAACTCTACAATGTCTAGGGCTTCATCATGAGGAATACACAGCAAAATGCAACTGCTTTAAAAATCACTTAAGACAGAAAAGGTTGGGTTAGCTGTTCATTCAGTAAATATGCTACTCTCGCATGGCACCTTGGGGCTGCTTTACATTTAGACTCCTGACTTGATGGTCTACTTCTGAATGAGAATCTAAAAGTCATAAGTGGGCCAGTATAACTCAATGAAAAGCAGCTGTACTGACAGCAGCTTGCCACAGTCCTGTGTCCTAATAAATGTAATTTATCTTTCCCTTACTAATAAAACTATGCCACTTTTTAAAAACATCATTATATAAATGTGTTCTTGAAAAATCTCTTAGCTCCAGCCCTAAAAGAGCAAACGCAGCATTTAAATTATTTGATTACTAATTATTACTAATTAGGCATTACCTGTTTATAGCAGGTCTTTATAAGGCTAAAGACAAATCCTCTGTCCATAACAGACAACAGATCATTGAGAAAGAATGCAAGGCTTGTGTTGAGTCTCTCAACCATTTCTGTGTCCTGGGAAACAATTAAAAGAAAAACAAATATAGTTTAACGTGTGCTTGAAACACAGATTTTGTTTAAAAAAATAAGTTACCGTTACCTTCTGAAATCGTGAAACTATATCACTAGCAATTGTGCTGACAAGAGCAGCAATGTCATCCATGAAACGTTCTGGAAAACGACTTTTCCTTGGTGCATCAAGTTTATCGTTAAAGTATAAATGGTGCACCATGCTCTTTACCTGAAAAAAGAAATAAGCCATTCATTTAATTTCTTATGGATGTAATGAACAGTTACAGAGATTCTAAACATTAGGGCTATTTTGTCAACATACCATGTAATTTAACAGATAGATAAAATACTTTTAACTCATCAAATATTTTGAAAAAGTTCCCTACAATATTTTGTATGCGCTAGAGAAATATCAAACACAATACAACTCAATCTCTGTATCAGCTTCATGACATTATCCTGGCTATCAGTGGGAAACAAATTATGGGTATGTCAACAGAAAAAAATTTCATCCTTTAAAATTATTTTAAATTAAATCTTTCCAAGACTTAACAATTCTGCCATTCCATGTCCCCCCAACTGTTAGCTCTGAAAGGTTAGAAACCTTGACTGCATGTAGAATCTTTAGCACCTAGCATCTCGTGGCATATGGTGGGTGTACATTAAATATTGATGACTACATATTAAGAATAAAATGTTAGGTAAAAATTAAAGTGGTTTCAATTTACCAAATACTTTTAGATATGGATTCTTATCACAACAGTGTGTTAACGGTACTAAAAATTTTTAATTCATGGAAATTAATGACAAGGTTTTACAGTTGGTAAATAACAGAGACAAGTCAAACTATTTCATGTTTAAGAAATCTGAACATACATGTAAGACTATTTTAAAAGTCATTTGATCTTATACTAAAAGCACATGAATTACAATTTGGTGTTTATTCTCTAGGGGAAAAAAATGAGTTGCCTACCATTTACATATGGTCCCTGACTTATTTTTTTTGTAGATTAGCAAATCTCTAGACAAAACGTCTTTTTTAAAATCTTTTACTGAAGTATAGTTGATTTACAATGTTGTGTTAGTTTCTGGTTACAGCAAAGTGATTCAGTTATATATATATATTCTTTTTCATATTCTTTTCCATTATGGTTTATTATAGGATATTGAATATAGTTCCCTGTGCTATACAGTGCGGCCTTGTTGTTTATTTTATATACAGTAGTTTGTATCTGCTAATCCCAAAGTCCTAATTTATCCCTCTCCCACCCCCTTTCCCCTTTGGTAACTGTAAGTTTGTTTTCTATGTCTGAGTCTGTTTCTGTTTTGTAAACAAGTTCGTTTGTATCATATTTTGGATTACACATATAAGTGATATCATACGGTATTTAACTTTTCTCTTTCTGGCTTACTTCACTTAGTAGGATAATCTCTAGGTGCATCTACGTTGCTGCAAATGGCACTATTTCATTCTTTTTTATGGCTGAATAGTATTCCAATGTATATGTATTCCACATCTTCTTTATCCATTCATCTCTCGATGGATATTTAAGCTGCTTCCATGTCTCGGATATTGTAAATAGTGCTGCTATGACACTGGGGTGCATGTAACTTTTTGAATTAAGAGTTTTCTCCAGATATATGCCCCGGAGTGGGATTGATGGATCATATGGTAGCTCTATTTTTAGTTTTTTAAGGAACCTCCATACTATACTCCATAGTGGCTACACCAATTTACATTCCCACCAACAGTGTAGAACGGTTTCCTTTTCTCCACATACTTTACAGCAATTATTATTTGTAGGCTTTTTAATGATGGCCATTCTGACTGGTATGAGGCGATACCTCATTGTAGTTTTAACTTGCAGAAGAAATGTCTTCCAATCTTCAACATAAGTAACACTCAATGCTAAGAATGATTCTATGGCATACTCTAGAAACTTCCATTGTTTCTTTTCTTTTTCTTTTTTCTGTCTCTTTTTTTGTTGTTTTGCTTTCCTTTGTTTCTTATTTATTATTTTACATAATGTTTTTGGAAGAAAAAGTTTCAGTGATTTCAGCTTTCTAAAGCTAGAGAGGAAGGTCCCTAGTGCCAGAATGCCTAAGTTTGAATCACAGCTCTGCAGTATACAAGCTATGTGTACTTAAACAAGTTACTTAATCTCTCTGTGCCTTGGTAATCCCTAGCCCATAGGGCTGTGCTACCATACTGTACGTACTTAATAAATGTATATTGCTTTTGTGTACATATGTGTTTATGTTGTGTGTGTATAGACACTTATTAAAATATTAATTCATTTATTTGTTTTAATATCATTTACTGAATTAAGTAGAAAGTGTTGTTGTTTTTCATTGGCTGTGACTGGCATTTCCCTAAGAGCTTTCTAACCATAAAAGCAGTAGGTATCTATAAAGCTCTTTTTATCTGGTATGAAATCAATAGTACTGCCATTATACACTAGCATGTTCAGACTAAGAAAGAATGTATCACAGGTTTCCTTTAAAAAGATAGTTAGCTTCTGCAACTATCCCTAAAAATATAGTTTAAATTAGCTTTATAACTCCATCTAAATTGTGCTGACTGTCCACAGTGTTTATTTAGAGATGTAGCAAAGGTAATTTTGTCTTGGAGGCACATGTAAAACCATAAGATGGGCAATAGGAAAAGATTCTAGGATAAAATCATGAGCTAACACAAAATTGTTTAACAAGATAAACAAAGAATGTGTTTCGTTTGCTCACCATTAACTCAAAAAAGAACCAGGCTTGTTGCAAAGCTGATTCCCGAACGCTGCCACTGCAAACAACCCACTGCAAAGCCAGCTCCTCATGAAATAGCTATCCAGAAGTAAATCCAAAGTTATTATCAGTGTCAGGTCTGCTGGTAACACAAACCAAATAATGCAAGTACAAATGAAGATATAATGAGAATAAGCAAAATAAGGCATGTGAACCATTCAATGATGCAGTGAGGACACCCATTAACGAAACGGCTATTTATACACATAAGACAGTGGCATGTTGAATAGCTGAAAAAATTACATGTTATCTTGGAGTAAAATGTAATTTTAAAACGACAGGTGGGAAATAGCCTCCTAAATTGTACGTGCAAAAAGAAACTAGACCGAAAACTCACAGTTACAAATAAAATCTGGCTTGTGCCTTACATACATATTTCAGCATATGCAAATACATTCATGAACTTTGCTGGTACAATTTAGGAAATACCTTTAAAAATTTAAACTTTGATATCAGCCATTAATTTTCAACTTCTCAGGTATTTAAAGTCTTTTTATTAAAATAGCAGAAATGTCCTGCCTTATAATGGATATGCATACAAAGCATTTGCACAATAGTGTATATTAATATGAAAAAGGACTAACAAAACTGTGCATAAGGGAAGCAAATCAACATATCTTACTAAGAGTGATAATTTTTCTAACTCATCTTCCTTTCCCTGGAGATTTAAAACACAAAACAGAAGCAGTTACAGAAACAGAATTAAGAGTTGATACAATCTTTTTGGTACTAAAATTTAATGATCAAATTTAATGCACTAAACTCTAAAAACAGTCATCTGCAAAGATATAAACATTATAATAATGTAAAAGAGCTTGCAATGGAGAGGTATGCCCAAAAAGACATCAAACAAGCAATGCTTGCTCAAATGTATTTTTAAAAACAGTGCAATTATTGTAACGTCTCATACTGGTTATGTAAAGAATCCTTACATCTACGTAATTGTTGGAATTATTTTCCCCCTACATGGACTATCTTCATATGAATCTACCTTTTTAGTTGGTAAGCGTCCCGTTAATGTTTGTAAGAAACTTGACGTCTCTGTGTGCGAAGACATACGATTACAACTTCGATCCATAGCCTATGGAGTGAAGATGAATGAATGACGAGATACCATTAAAGTCTGCTGTGGATGACTATGCAGTTCAAGGATTATATACAATTTTTTACATAGAGCTTTACTGTCATTTTAACAGCCATCTGTTTTATTGCTCATCCCATTTTCACTATTTTAAGTTGTTTTAACGACAGTGCATTAGAAGTATCAAAATGGCTTCTATTTATTTTATCTTTAAAAGATAAGTATTTTAATGATTATATAAATCCAGAGTGCTGCAAAGAATGAAACTTTTATCTGTGTGATCTATACACATGCACGTATCTAGTAAGAAAATGTAAAAAGTAAAAACATACTTCTCACTGGTCTTGGACCAAAAGAGAAATCAAGAATTTTATATTTAATTAAAAAATTAAAAGTTTAGAATCATTTCTTTCATGTTTCACTATCATCAAAAATTACGATTCAGGTTAGCCATATACTATATTAAATATAAATCATTTATAATAAATTTGCAATTAAAATTTTTCTTGAAGAACGAGAGCATTGTCCTCCAAAGCCAATACACAGATGAGAAGTATATTTTGAGGAATCATGCAGTATTAGCTATCAAGCAATTAGACTTAAGTAAGCAAAACCTAGTACAAATAAGTTACAACAAATTTCATACTTTGCAACACAGTACAGTTTAAAACAGATTTTTGCTTCTGGCACTTAATCTTACAGCATGGGGATCATATACTGTTCATATTTAATTTCAGTTTATTACCAATATTTCTAGTCAGTGATTATGAAGAAAATGACAAGATAGTAAATGCTAAATGACAATGATACAATAGCTACACTTTAAACCAAAAGCGAATGGAAAACTGTCAGGTTTTTTCCACACAAAAAATTTTTAAATTCCTACTAAAGATGCACTACCCCAAAAGTAGAAACTGTTATCAAAGCCATCAATTGCATAAGCAGCAGGCACTGAAACATCAATGGGGTGTATAGGAGGGAAGGAGAAGGAGACAGGAAATAGGAAAGGAGAGTATTACTGGTGCAATTGGTGGTATTCATGCATAGCAGTTGGAAAATGTGCTAAGTAAACAAAAATACACACTTTTTAATTATTAAAAAGCAAGCCACTGAAATCATAGTATATACTAAAAAGTAATGTTCTAAAGGGAAACATCAGCAGCGAATAAAGAAACCTCTAATATAAACACCACCTGTGTTGATTCTGCACTTGGACTGGGGTTGGATCCCCATGGGGCAGCTTTTGGACCACCAGTGTTAACCCAGGAATTGGAGCGGTCTAAACCCTAAGCATATAATAGAAAGCAGTTGGAAAGGAAAGAAATATTACATGTGGCATGCTATATTCTTAAAGAAATCCAGACTTTCCAATGCAAACATGTTTTTAATTAGTACTGTTAAAGCAACCAAAATTTTTAGGCATCTATAGAATATTAGTTCATCAAAATTATTTCATTACATAATTTTTTTAAAATCACAAAGAAAATTAAGTATAGCATTTAAAGGTAATTTCTCTTTATATAAAGGGATCACCTTTAAGTATCAACAACTAAAGATCCCACAGCACCATCCCCCCAAACTCTCTTCAGAGATGGTACAAGTTAGCAACAGACAATTTCCTCTAAATCTAACTAGGATTTAAAGGAAAAAGAAAAAAAAAATGGAAGAAGAAAAACATTCCAATCTTGTCTAAAAGACTAATTTTATTCCATCTGTCATCAACTGAAAACTTCTGTGTAGCAATACTCCATAATTCTATTTGAACTTGCCTCCTCTTTTAGGGACCAATAAGAAAAATTAAGTGAAAAATTAAGAAAAAAAAAAGATGCCCAATATTTGCTCCTTCCTAAAAATGATGGTAGATTTGGAGCTGTGCTCAGTCTTATTATGCTTGTTGAAATTAAACATAATGGGTAGATTTATTAACAAATAATAAATTTATGAATTTTATTATTTTAAAAAAAACATAATGGGTTTTTTTATATAAAAATTGTAAGGAAAAACATTATGCCAGGGCTGTCTGTAGGAATTGTATCTTCATCATCACTATCATTAATTTGAAGTTAATTTAATATGCCATTAATGTGTATGACCAGAAGTGAATTATGTCTGTCTTCTCTGAAAGAGGTTATTATGATCCCAGGTAAAGGGAACTGGGGCTTTACTTCAATTTCTTAAAATTGATTACTAGAATCACCTGAATTATAAAATTCAGATTCTGGCCCTTACCCCCAGAAATCCAGATTCAGCAACATGGGCTGGGCCCTGGGAACCTATGAATAGAACTGAGCAAGGTAGAAGAGATTTTTAGAGGACTGCTGAAGACAACACAAGACAAGCCAACTAAAAATATTAGGGCCTGAGTATGAACCCAAACCAGAAAGCACCAAAGAAGGATAGGTAAAAGAAAAGAAAGAGTAAACAGTGGTAATCAACTCTATGTAGACATTAGTATCACCTGGTAAGGTTAAGGACAACCACCACCACAAATGTGCAGGGCCCTACCTCTGAACAGTTAAATCATCTCTGGGAGTGAGGCCCATGCATGTATATTGTGGGAAGGGAAGGAGGAGGTGGGGGGAAGGAAAAGGGAGGGGAGGAGGAAAGGGGAGGGGGAAAGAGGGAAGACAAACTCTACTAGCTCTCAAGGGCTTAGCTTTTAGGGAGAATACTTCCCTTCTTTTTCTCACTATTTTTTCCAAAAATACAAAGAAGTTGAAATGATGATACAGTAACTACCCATTTCCCCTCATTTTTGACACTGAATGTGTAAGATGAGAGTTAAAATTCAAATCCAGGTTCTACTGCTTACTAACTGTAAAATCTAAGGTAAGTTATCTAATCTCTTTTTCAGTTTCTTAGCTACAAAATAGGAATAATGATAAGTGTCTCCCTAATACTGTAAAGATCAAAGTAAATAATGGAAGTAAATCACTGAATACAATGCCTCAAATATAGTAAACTTTTAAAAAATAATTTTAACAAAAACTTGCCATACATGTTTTTTTAAATGCTTCCTAGTGAAGTATATTGGGCAATATTCAAATACTCATAAAATTATGTAATCAATAGATTTGTTTAAAATAAAATACCCCATTTTATAGGTATTAATAAAGACTTCTCAGAAGCCCATTATATTATTTCAAATAAAAGCAAATCAGCACACAATACGTTTTTCAGGTAAGTTAAAACAAAACTTTTCAGTCTCCCAAATTATGTCACTACTCATGTTACAAAAATAACAAAATATAAGCATCTAATTTCTGCAAAATTACAATTGTGCTCTACCATAAATTTCTACAAAAAGAAAAACAATAACTTTGCCATACTCATAAGTTCACTTTTTAACTTCTTGCTTAATAATTTCCTTTAAAACTAAGGCACATGCTAATGAGTAATGTGAGAATAAACAATAAATCTCTTTGTGCCATTAATTATACATTATATCCACAATACTGAGGCTCTGAACAGTTATAATCACATCAAGTCAAAGCCAACTGTTTAAAGAAAACTGGTGGCCACTTTATTTGTAAAGCAAATTACTTCCACAATTTAAATGTCATACAGCTAAGAATTATATCAAACAGCCCTTAGTTAAGCAAAGTTATCACTGATATTTACTAATATAGTAACTATGTTTCCATATCTCCAACTAACAGAAGAGATTAATCAAATGTGTGTACATGTGCATGAAAGTGTTTTTATTCTGTTTTTGCCAAATCTCTGTAACATTATTATTTTGTTTTGTCCCTTAGGTATAGATAGGCTCCTTCCCTGAGTAAGGCTCACAGTGTATCTGACTTGACATCAATACTCATGTTTCAATACAATCCTCAGCATAGTGGATTTAGTAAGCTATGCACACAGTAAGCTCTCAATTTTTGAAAAATAAATGAAAAAATAGGAGATGATACATTAGAAAGAAACTAATTATCAATGTAAAATTGCACTGGCATTTGCTTAAAAGCAATAAAATTCAAACCTGGTGCAACCATACATTTACACAACTGAATGTTAAAAGAATATTGCTAGGACAAAGAAAGATCAGTTTGGGCAAAATAATGATGGAAAAAATCTCACAAATATGGTTTTATAGCCACTAGAGTAATAAAAGCCTGTTGATAGTATTTTAGAACTTTAGGAGTTCTGCATTTTGTGTTAGGAAATAAAGTCTAACTAAAACTTTCATAAAAGCGAATATCTTAAGATCTTTAAGTATTTAATTAATCCTGATAG
This sequence comes from Lagenorhynchus albirostris, assembly GCF_949774975.1. Taxonomy (NCBI): domain Eukaryota; kingdom Metazoa; phylum Chordata; class Mammalia; order Artiodactyla; family Delphinidae; genus Lagenorhynchus; species Lagenorhynchus albirostris. The sequence goes on along the minus strand of NC_083096.1, from coordinate 132,989,995 downwards.
CAAGAGGGCAAACAAAAGCATAATTCAATTTTAAAGAAGTTGTTTACTCTTGCTAGAGATACTCAATGCTTACTAACATTCATTCTTTGGATACATGTCTTTTGAGTACTTTTCATACGCTGGACATTATAGTTGCTTTGGATACATCAGTGAACAAATATCTCTGCCCTCATGGAGTTTATACTCTAATAAAGGGAGACAAACACTAAAAAATTAATGTAACAGGTAACTAATTTATATGTTACATTAAAAGGTAGTAAATGTTATGAGTCAAAGAAACAAAGTAAGGGGATAAGAAGTCCCCGGGACAAGACTAAGGAGAAAGACACACTTATACATTTAAATAAGTGGTCAGAGGAGACCCCATGGAGAAGGTAGTTCTCTGAGTACAGACTTAAAAGAGGTAAAGGAGTTAGTCATAGGATCTTGCTCAGAGATATGACATAATCCAACTTAAGTTTTGTTTATTTGTAACTTAAGATTTTAAAGCAGCATTCTGGTTGCTATGTTGTGAAGTGAGTGTAGGTTGGAAGGAGGGAAACCATCTTTAAGACTATTACATTAATTCAGGAAGAGATGATGGTAGTTCAGACTAAATGGCAGTACTAGAGGTGATGAGAAGTGGCTCTACCTTTAACATATATGCAAATCTGAACTAAAGGATTTACAAAAGGCAGCTGAGTTTAGAATTCCAGAGAGAGATCTGTACTTGAAATACAATTTTTGTGAGATATCAGCATAAAGTGATACTTACAACAACAGGACTTCATAAGATCATGAAGTGAGTGAGTGTAGAGAAAAGAGAAAACAAGACAAGAGAAGACAAGAAATAAGGACAGAGGCCTGGGGCACTTCCAAATTAAGAGATCAGAAAAAGAAGAATCTACAAAGGAGACTGAAAAGGTATAATCAGTAAAGAGGAAAATCAAGATAGCGTAGTGCCCTAGAAGCTAAGTAAATAGAATAAATTGGAGAATTAACTGTGTCAAAAGCTGCTGTAAGGTAAATTCAGCCAAGTGTTGAGATTTAACCTTCGGATTTAAGAACATGGAGAGCACTGGGGGCAGTAGAAGGGCAGTATGGGCTGAAGATCCAAGGAATATGTTTGAAGTAGGGTAACAGGAGTTAAAGAACGAGAGTAAAAGAATTGGAGACAGCAAGTATGGAAAACTCTTCTAAGGAATTCTACTACAAAAGGTAGCAGAGAAATGATGAAGAAGCTACCAGCAGAAATACTAGAGAGGAGATTTTTTTATGGGAGAAATTTTTAAAAAATTACTTTTTATCCCATTTTATGGGATGGGTTGATTTAGTAGATGGGGAGAAACTGATGATGTAGAACAGTGATGAAAGAACTGCTGGAGTGAGGATCCTGAGTAGGTGAAAGGGGATAGGTGGTTGTATACAAACAGGGAATGGACTTAGGGAAATGACAGTTCATCTATAGCAGAGTTTTAAGTAGTAGGTAGTAGTAGATGGCAGTGGGTAGGTAGATGTGATGGTCAAAGGTGACAAAAGTTTTCTTCTGATGGCCTCAATTTTCTTAATGAAGTAGGAGATAAAGTGAGGAGGGGGACTGGTGGGGAGCTGTTAGAGGGTTTGAGGTACCAAAGAAGGCATTAAACCTTTTTCTGGGAGAATGGGAAAGTAAATGGAATAAAGAAATATAGTATAATTGCTTGACAGCATTAAGGGCTCTCTTGAGGTTCATGGCCTTTAATTTCAAATGAGACCAGTTATCATGGCATTTCTCAAAGCATGTTTAATGGCACAGGCAGTCAACTGAATTCAGCTATGGTTTGAGGTTTGGCTAAGCAAGTAAAATGAAGTAAGGGAAAGATAAGGGAATTGACGTTTGTTTATAATGGTAATAATTATAATGATTGATCATGGAATTTAAGCCGGCTAAATTGGAAGAAAGAACATCAGGGGCGTGAGGTACAGTAAAAAGGTCATACGATCAAGTGATTGGAGGTTGCCGAGCAGAGGAATTGTTGGAGTTGGGGTACTAGTCAGAAAAATATGAGCTAATGGTTAGAGAACAAGATGCATGAAATTGAGATAATGAGGATTAAAGTTATTCATCATGACAAGACTAAGGGTATGACCATGGCTAAGGCAGAGTGAAAGACAAAAATCATTAAAGAAGAGCGTCTCTAATTTCCAAGCCAATAAAATCAGAATAAATAAAGAGTAGCTATAAATAAACTTCAGATTCCTTATAATTTTTCAATAGATAAAATTATACACCATTATTATTAGGGATTATGACTAAATGATAGTCCAAAATGAAGGTAGGTAGCTATCAAAAATAATGCAACCAGGAGGCTTCCCTGGTGGCACAGTGGTTGAGAGTCTGCCTGCCGATGCAGGGGACGCAGGTTCATGCCCCAGTCTGGGAAGATCCCACATGCCGCGGAGCGGCTGGGCCCGTGAGCCATGGCCGCTGAGCCTGCGCGTCCGGAGCCTGTGCTCCGCAACGGGAGAGGCCACAACAGTGCAAGGCCCGCGTACCGCAAAAAAACAAAAAAACTAATTAAAAATAATGCAACCAAAAGAAAAAAAAAAAGAACACACAAAAACCATTTGAATAAAATTTGATTAGGACAACACTGTATTGTCATAAGACAAAGTCTCATCTTATGACGGCTTTCTCAAAAGTTTATGTATATAATACCAGAAGCAAGTTGACATCATTATTATGTCCCATTTTATGAACCACTTGAAAAAAGACAAATAATCATTCCAATACATGTACACTTTTGTTCTAAATCTTGATGTTATAATCTATCAAATACATCATATATAAAGGAAAACTCTAGAATTATGCTAAATGAAGCATAATGCAAATCTTACAGAAATTAAGAGATGTTTCAAAAGTAGAACCTTGAGAAAAATGGCGTCTAAAGCTCTTTAATAGGAAAATTTCTTATAATTCACAAATGAGATTCATTCCACTGAAAAACTGTATTTACGTACGTAAATTATGTTAAGTATTACCTCCATTACAACGAGATAAGATCAAGAATGAAGACAAGGATAAAAAACCTTCTCTTCCTAGACATGGACAGATATGTGGAGGGAGAAAAACCGTCTCTTTTGTAATTCCTATATTACTCAGGTTACTCTGCAGTAACCATGTAAATACATCTGAACATCATTTTCTCAAAAGTTCACAAAAAGTGAAAGTTTGTTTAATTAGAGTAACACCTATTTGGATCTTTAAGTTATTGAAATTCATGTTTAATTTATTTTTTAAATTATAAGGCTACAAAATATTTTTTATCTGTAAGAAATTACTTTAAAAAATGTATTTTTGATCTGTGAGAAATTACTTTCAAATTACGTAAAAGGTACTTTAAAATGCGCAATGCTAAAGTTTATTAGAAGTGTCTGAATGTAAAATTTCTGTAACTATATGAGTAGATTTAAGTCATTCTGATGTGTTTGATCCATATTCAAGTATTTCACACAAACAAGCTCAGATCATTAAAAAAATAATAAGGTCTATTTAGTTCAGGCTAAGGGTTAAACACAGACCCCAAAACACGTTTACTAATTCTTCCTCATATCCTAATTAACAGACTAAAATGCCAAAGAAAAGTTGGCTGTGATTCCATAACAAAGGTATCTTCCTTCTTTCTAATAGCAAAAAATCAATTTAAAATGGGTTGGTCAAAACCCAACATAATGTGATTTCTTGGCCTCAGTCTTACTGTTCTTTTTTTCCACTTTGATTTTTCAAACTCTGAGTTATTTTTGTACTTTAACTATAGAAAGGTAATGACTACTTGTTCCTTAAGTATATTTTGGGGGGTAATAAAGATTGATGCTTACATAAAATATAGCTGGATCTTATATTGGCTGGCCTCTCCCTTATTGTCTGGGATAATCACTAACCATGACTAAATAAATCATATTTTTCTAATCCTGGTGCACCTTACACAGAGTTTTCCATGTGAAATGTAGCTCTATTAATTGTTAATCATTGTGCTTGATATTTTTGGAGAAGGGAGGCTCATATTTTAAGTTGATAGTATGTCCCAACTACACAGCAGTCACAGGTCTCTTTTAATCCTCTAGAAAATCAATCTAACCATTTTTCACATGATGATCAGACGGACAATGAGTCGTATGTGACTGGTCATCCTGCACAAATGTTTTAATTTGGCAGATATTCTTGAGCAGAGCGCACAAACCAGTTTGTAACAGCAAAAACATTTAATAGAAACATCAAACATTTATGTGTTCACTGATAGAATAGAAACGTACAATTTCTTTCTTATTACTAACTCAAATACACTTTAAAATTAAGAAAAAGTAAAACCATTGGACATTTCTCATTTGTTCACAACCTGAAAGCCAAATTTATAGATGCGTATCTTCAGTTTACCTTACTGCCGATGATTGACCGTACTTCATCATCTGGTGACGTGGGAGTTCCAGATATATCTGGATTACTATTACTAAGGCTCCGAGAACGATTTAAATTAAGGCTTGCAGGTCTCACAGCAGATCTAGCCATTGTGGCATAATGCACTGATCCTCCCAAACCCCCAGGACCTAGAGTTGTACATAAAATAACATATAATTAAGCAAAAAATTAATCAGCAAAGGACCTGAAAAAATCTCTTCCACTTTACAAAATTCCACAAAGATCATAAATTGCTTTTATGTCTAAATGAAAATACTATAAATAAGAAAAACACGCCAGACCTAGTGATAGCTATACAAAGATAATTTATTTTACAGCAGCTGACAAAACCATGTGAATTATAAATACAATCATTATCTCTTCAATGTTTCTATGATTATGTATTACACGTACAATAAAAAACAAAAGTAATAAGAAACATACACAAACGTTACCTTTCCTTATATATGAGGGTGTCTAAGACCCAAAATGCTCCAGCTAATATCTTTTCCTTTTTTCCCACCCCTCCTGCTCTGCCCCTTGAAACACAGTCACTAAGAGGGAGAGCCAATTTCCTGTCAATATCTCTTAAATGAAACTATGGCTTAGTTCTCTATCTTTATCAGTGACAATTTTAACTATAACAAAATGGCAACTTTATAATATACATACATAAATGTATACTAAAGATAATTCTCCTAAAAGCCCAGGTTATACAAAAAAAAGCAAAGAATCCCCTTTTTGTCTGAAATCAAGCCTGATACCATTATTCAACCAGGATCTATGAACATAAAGTACCCAACAACTGTATCTCCATTTTTCTTTTTTAAAGAAATCTTTCTGAGTGTCATATTTGCAAATGACACACACCTGTCAACTAAGTAGTATATAGTCTTCAGGTCAGCATGTAAAAAAGACATTTTGCAAAATCTGTGAAATTCTAATAGTGTACTGAATGGAACAGTAAATGGAGTAGCATTATATACAGTCCACAATCACTTATGTACTCAGAGACTCAAGTACTATAATTTTAGAAATCAAGATAGGAAATTATGAGCAAGACTTTAAGAGTCAATTAGCTCTCTTTTTCAATTAAGAAATAAAACGTGCTAAAACTGAGATTACTATTATGCCGAGTTTTCAGAGTGAATGTCATAATTACTTGTCACCATTATTAATGCTAACAATGACAACAGCTGAAAAGGGCACTTACCATTATCACTAGTGAGGAATGGATGACTCATACAGACAAATATGTAAACAGGTTGAAAGGTATGCACAATATAATCATTAACCTACTAACTGAACAACTAAAGAGTGATTCAAACTAAGACATCCCCCACCACCACCACCACCACAGATGTCATATAAAACAAAAGTACGTGGCTACTCTGGGCTCTAATATTCAAAAAGGCTGTATGATTTTATTGACCATGAAGAGATCAGAACTCTTCTAGAGGATAATCTTTTACAGTATTGTAGGTTTCACAGGGTTACCAGGAAACTACTGAGCCATCGTATTTCTTCTTTAACATCCAATAGCACTCTGAATGACAAATATAACATTCTATTTACCTTTTTTTTTTTACTGAGATACTGGGGAACTTTATGCACATATTTTAAACACATAATCAAGAGAAAAAACTGAACTGGGAACTGTAAGGAAAACAACTTTGCCACATGTACCCCAAAATGTAGTAAATAAACAATGAGCAGAGATATGTTTTTACTCTTTGAATACAACATCAGGTCCCTAGAGCTGAGCCACAAGTCAACAGCATGTATTATACTGAGAAAAAGAACTCACTTTATTAAGTATCAAGAACAAAATCCTCCACAAATGTCTTTTCTAATAGAAATCACCCTCACTGCTAATTTGGAATTTGGAGCAATAGCCTTTTATTAAACTGTTCACAAACAGCAGTTCGTACGTCAGACTACATAATCATAAATCAAGCTGAGATGACTGCATTAGCCTCAAATAGACTCAGAGAACCTCAGTGGGGATTCTTAAATACTCTTCCTTCCAATTTTACCCATAATGCCATGCGATGCAACTTTTTTTAAAATTTTCTTTTATTTTTTATATAGCAGGTTCTTATTAGTTATCTATTTTATACATATTGGTGTATATATGTCAATCCCAATCTCCCAATTCATCCCACCACCACCACCTCCCCCCGTCCCGCTTTCCCCCCTTGGTGTCCATCAGTGTCTCTATTTCTACCTTGCAAACCAGTTCATCTGTACCATTTTTCTAAATTATTTATCTTAACTGGGAATGATAAAATGCTTCCAGAGACGGAAGTTATTTTCAAGGTTTATTTCCAAAAATTAATTCAACCAAGATCTCTCTAATTCAACTTAAAGAAAGCTGTATAAATAATGATGCTTTAAAATACAACCTATTTATCCTTTTAACTCCAGTACATAGCATAGTCCATGGCACTTAGCAGGCATTCAACAAATGTCTGCTATTGAATAAATGCATCACACCATGGACTATAAGATTATTTCAATCCTATTATGAACACATAATCTATGCAAGATAGTTTCTTAGTAAAAAGAATAAAATACCTGGTGACGGTGAATTAGGGTAAGTATTCGGTAGGCGAAAAACATAATAGATATATGATGCAAGAAGGCTGCTTCTGCCATGCTGGTCATGATTTCCTTCCAAGTTTTTGTGAAGCCGATTTATAATTGATGCCATGGCTTCAAATGATGCTTGACCTAGATTTACTTTTAAGAAGGAGGAAAATATTTTTCCATTAACTTTTTTAGACTGTAAGTTCCAAAAAGATCAAGGTTTTGCCTTCACTATATGCATTAAGTATAGTGACTATACACAGTAAGCGTATAAAGATGATATTTGATATTAATTTTATGGTATCTTTATGATACTGTATTAACTGAATCAAAAATACTTTCCTTAAAAAAATGAGAAAAAACTAATTTTACTAATTTAACATGAAAACTATGTGGCTTTGCTTAGTGTGAAAAAAAGAATCATCAAACAGTACCCACTACTTTGTAAAACAATACAAAGCACATGATAAGTAAAAAATCTATCTTATATATAACCTTTGAGAAGTAACTTCTCATTTTAAAGATGACTCTGAGAAACTAAATACCATACATTGAGCACGTTACTTTTGTTTATAAAATAAAAATTACTAATAAAAGTAGATTATTAAAAATATTAATAGAAAAGAGTTGATAAGCAACTTAATTGAAGTGAGTAGCTCTGTAAAAGGATTAGAAGGAAAAAAGGGTAGAAAACCAGGTTGAGGTAAGACTATAGCACATTAAATGCCAGGCTAAGTAATACCTACCCAGCCATTCAAGTTAGTATATAACAAGAATTTTGCAAAAATTGGGAAATTCTGGTAGCTCAGTGAATAAATGGATAATCCAAACAGCCATTCTGAGCAATATCGCCTCACATTTTATGATTTATTTAATCAAGACAGGAATTTATGAACAGATAATGAGGCCAATTAAGTTTTCCTAAAAGTGGAAATATCAGATAGAGTGGTCATTTAGGAAGATTAATCTATATATACTGAACTGGAAGAGAGACTATAAAGAGAGAAACCTAAGCAGGGTTTAGCAATCCTACCTGTGTTCCTGGTTGACTCCTTTTTCTTTTCCTCATAGTAGCTATTCCAAACCATCAGAATCCTTCACAAAACTAGGTCCACTTTACTCCCTTCTCCACAAATCCTGCTTTTTATCTCAGAGTAGAAATTTATAGAGCATGAAAGTCCTGAAATTCTTACTATAAATTTATCAGAATCTGAAACAATTTTTAGTTCCTTTCCAAGGGAAGCAGTGCTCGTCTCCTATATAAGAATGATCTATCCACCTTAATTTTTGTCCTACATGCTTGCTTCATTAATTAAAATCTCTTGCACCTCTATATAAATTCTCAAAGCATATAAACATGCTCAAATCTCTCCACTCTTATGCCCTAATCAACCTTGCATCCTCTTCTAACTAAACTTCTCAAAACAGTATAAGTTTTTTGCATTCCTTTCACCATCTGCTGTTTATTACTAAATTCTCTGTAATCTGGTTTCTACTTTCACTATTTGACCAAGACTATTCTCGTTAATTTCACCAGTGGACACTTCTTCAGTATAGTAGGTAAGAGTGGGACTCTAGAGTCAGTTGCTTGGGTTTGAATCCTTAGGTAAATTTTTTTTTTTTTTTTTTTTTGGCTGTGCGCGGGCCTCTCACTGTTGTGGCCTCTCCCGTTGTGGAGCACAGGCTCTGGACGCACAGGCTCAGCGGCCATGGCTCACGGGCCTAGCCGCTCCGCGGCATGTGGGATCTTCCCAGACCGGGGCACGAACCCATGTCCCCTGCATCGGCAGGCGGACTCTCAACCACTGCGCCACCAGGGAAGCCCCTTAGGTAAATTTTTAAGCGTATGTTCATCATTTTATTCATGAAATCATGAAATTCATACCTATACCTAGAGTTGTAAAGATTTCATACATTAATATAAATAAAGTACATAGCACAATTTCTGGTACACTGTAAGTGTTGTGGAAATGTTTGTTACTATTGTGATTATTTTACTATACAATCTACAAAAATGAACAATGTTAACTTTTTTTCCTTAAAACCTTCTATGACTTCTGTAACATTACTCTCTACAACATCTCTTCAGTATCTCTTAAACTACCCTCTCTTCTCTATCCCACCATCACTGTCTTTTATCAGGACCACAGAATTTTTTGTATAAAATTCAAGATTTCAAATCTGTCTGCCTGCCTCCAGATTTTCTCACTTTCAATCTACCTCCGTGCAAAATCATCCTTATAAAAGCCAACCTAGTCACATTACTTTTCTAATTAAGACCAGATCCTTCAAAGGCTATTGATTCTTACAGAATAATAGTCCAATTTCCTAATGTGTCAAGGACCCTACTTCATCTCCCCTACGACCAATATCATCTCTAATCACTAACCCTCCAATTCATAACTAATTACTTGTAATTCCCCCAAAATTTCCAGGTTAGTTTATCTGTTTGTGTACTATACACATACTGTTTCATTTCCCTGGGCTAGTTATTTACCTGCCAGACTCCTACTCATCTTTAAATGCTCAACCCAAGAATCACCTCTACTTACAAGTATCCCTAAAAAAATCTCAAGGAGTTGAATACTATTCTCCTTTGTGCCACCACTTAATACGAAACTTCTATAACAAGTTAGCTGAAATTTCTCACAAACTCAACTACTTTGCAGGATTGGGTGGAAGCTGTTAGCAAAAGTAAAGGAATGAATCTTGGAAAAAAGGTAGGAAACCTGAATACCTCTCCTTCAAGGAAAACTCACAAGAAAAAGAAGATAGAGATTTTGAGTCAACGAAGAGAATAATAGCTATATTAAATAGAGGATAGCAGATGAGTGAAAATGTAGATTATAAGTCATGTAAAACACAATATGATTTATCAGTTGCATGTTTTCTTAACTAGTCTATGAGATCCTTAAAATCAGAAACCATGCCTTTGTCAGTGCCTATCACTGTATGGTACATATTAAGTGCTTAATAAATATTTGGTGTGTGAATAAATAAATTTGTTTTCATAATTTGAGTAAAAGTCTATATGGCACATTTTATAGAAACAAAAGAAAGTTATTTTCCAGCATTAGAAACAAGTAAGTAACAACGCCCCACAAAGTCAAACACAGTCCTTATAGAGATGGCAAAAAGGAATCATGAGTCTGTTTCTGTAAAAGTTAGAAATGTTGAATGATAAATTTCATGATTCCCCCAACATAGGTAAATTACCTATTTGGCCAGCAATGACAGGAGGTCTAACAACTAAAAGTATCAGTTTATCAAGCAGAAGATAAAGAAATCGGACCACTGGTTCCAACTGAGATGAATTCAATGCTGCAATACTGCTCTTCAATTCATTTTCTAAGTTATTTTCCATGATTCGCATGTCTCCAATTCGGACTGGGAACATGTGTTCATCCAGAGCATTCACCAGAGCAAAAAACTTATCAAGATAAGGATCCTAAAACAAAGAATGAACAGAGGCACTAAACAATTATAACTTCATACATTCCACAAACTACGGACCACTGATATCTCATATTAATTGATAATACAAAAAAGTACATATTCGTATATACAAACATTGTTTCCAATTAAATACATCTATTCTCAGCTATTATTGTAAAGTAGCCACTTCAAATACTATTGATTACTCAAAAAAACTGTTGATATTAGGATTTCTTTTTCCAGTGTGAGTCTGCCTTATTGTTTTAGAGCTCAATTATTATGGCGAGTGTGTTAGTAACCTACCTGAGCCCATTATTAATTTATTACCTCTTAGCTCCATCCAAACCCACCATCTTTTCCACATTTTGTAATTCTGGAGCTAGACTCTTCAAACTACATTTGTCCTTTGTCAGCTGGCTTGTGATAGGCTCTGACAACAGAGGGTAGGGGAAACAGTCTGCTAGGCTTGAGGAGTTAGAAGGGAATCTTCTTCCTCCTGTTTGCTTTCCTAATGGCAGCGAGTAGACGTGCATACTGTGGCTCAGAGGTGAGGTACATGGGCAGCAGTGGTGGCTCTCACAGTTCCACAGCAGGAGCTCTCTACCAAGCTTCCTCAATACTACAGCATGGCAGGCACTGTGTTCCTGTAGCAGCAGTGTCCTCTCCTCAGAGGTCTGACTGACATCCTTCAAGATCTTGCTCTAGGTTTCTAGGTTCCTTCCTCCCTTACCACTTTCTGCAATTGCTATCTTTGTTACAATCAGAATTCTCTTTTAACCCATTTAGTAGTGAATCACCTTTAACTTAGTTAACAATTATTTATTTGCAGATTTTCTCCACTCAAATTACTGGCAGTTTCTATCTCCTGACTACATCCTAACTGCTATTATTTAACCTCCTTCTACACTGATAGAACCACAATCTTATTTAAAGCAGTAATGTGCCTGCTCTTTGAGCCTCCTTTATACCTACAGATGACCGAGTTCTGACCAATGGATGTGAGAAAAAGGCTACTGAAACTCTGGGAAGACTTTTACTTAGTTAACAATGAAAATAAACTTTAAGAAAAGGCAGTAATGCTAAACAACTTCACATTTATAATTTTAATACTGTTCTAATTTTATATGTTTTAAATGAATAAAAATAATTCTATTGAATTCTAACTATATATCCAGTAAATTTCAAAGCACCTACAAGCAAAGTACAAAACATCATAAAAAACATTTATTGTCTTCAATTGATCCTTTAAAAAAGATTATAACACATGATAAAATTACATTACAGAGTTGTAAAATTTTATAAGCTTTTGAGTTTCAGTCACAGGACTGTGAATGTCAGGGGGCTACACACTAGACACTTCCACTCTATTCTTCCTCTACATTCTATAGATTCTAAATCATCTCTATGAAATATTTTGCCCCAAATCCTTCCTTGTTACATTAAGACAATACATATATCTACCTGCCTCCATAAAAATAAAGTCAGGAGTAAAACACAAATATATTACCAACACTAGAAAAAGAGAACACTAACTATGATTACAGGATTCAAAAAAACATTGAAAAATAATGTATTTGTATACTTAAGAAGATATCATGTGATATTAAGAATAATTTTATTAAGGGAAGGAATATATTTAAACAGTATACTATAATGTCAACCTTCTCATTATCAGAAGAATAAGGTCTATAGGAAACATAAGCATATCTAACAACAGAAAAGTAAAAACTCCACTGGAGCATTATTTTACTAGGATCTACCTGCATACTGCTAAATAAAATGTATATACTACCTTTTTGCTGTTTGTTTGTTTGTTTTTTTCTTGGCTGCGCTGGATCTCCGTTGCTGCGCGTGGGCTTTCTCTAGTTGCAGTGAGCGGGGGCCACTCTTGGTTGCAGTGCACGGGCTTCTCATTGCGGTGGCTTCTCCTGTCACAGAGCACGGGCTCTAGGCACGCCGGCTTCGGTATTTGCAGCACATGGGCTCAGTAGTTGCGGCACGCAGGCCCTAGAGCATGTGGGCTTCAGTAGTTGCGGCACGTGGGCTCAGTAGCTGTGGCGCACAGGCTGTAGGGCACATGGGCTTCAGCAGTTGCAGCACACGGGCTCAGTAGTTGTGGCTCATGGGCTCTAGAGTGCAGGCTCAGTAGTTGTGGCGCACGGGCTTAGATGCTCCACGGCATGTGGGATCTTCCCGGACCAGGGATCAAACCCATGTTTCCTGCATTGGCAGGAGGATTCTTAACCACTGCACCACCAGGGAAGTCCTTTGCTGTTGTTTTAAAACGTGATATAGAGCACCCTGTCTTTTTACTTTCCCTACCTCACTGTGCAGAAAAGAGTTAACATAGCAAGCTTAAGACATTTCAAAGGCCTGCTTACAAGGTTGGCCCTTGGCTGGCATCTGGGAACTTGGATTTCAGGAGGGTTCCCACTGATAGGCGATTGCTCACTATACCTAAACTGTTTGTGCAAGCAATATGGTTTATGCTTAATACCTGCTTTCCTTTTGCAAATCTAGGATTTTGGTATGTGTTAGGCAGAGGGTGTCTACGAGACAAGCCTATGGTAAAAACTCTGGGAACTGAGCTTCCCTGGTAGACAACATTTCACATGTGCTGTTTCAACTTATCCTCTATGACTTCATAGGAGAAAACTCTTGGAAGCCTGTGTCCTATTTCATCTAGACTTGACCTCTTTCCCCTTACCTTATTTTTCTTTATATCTTTCACTAAAATAAATCACAGCTGTGAATATGACTACATGCTGAGTCCTGTGAGTTCTGCTAGAAAATAACAGAACTTAAAGGTGGCCTTGGAAACCCCTGCATACCACCCCTTGCCTTTTCAAGTTGGAGAACCCACATATTCTATTTTGAACACCCGCCTCTTCTCACTCTACATTTTCTCCCTGGAAAATCACATTCACTAGTACAGTTTCAGCTATCACATTTATTCTGTTACCCCCCCAAACCTAAACTCCTAATTAATTACAACTGCCTATAGGACATCTTCATCTGAAGTGCCCAGGCACTTCAAACTCAAAAATAAACTCATTATAGCCCCATAATTTATCTCCCTTAGTATGCTCCCAAATTTACTTCTCTCACACTTACTATTTACGTTAGAAATCACCACACACCCTAAATTCTGTGGCATTCAAGGTCCTTCATAATCTTTTACCAGCCTGGTCTTCTATGCTCATATACCATGATTTCCCACATACTTTAAACTGCAGTCACACCAGATTAACTACCCTTCCTTTGGCAGATTACTGCCTCTTTGCACTTGCTTTTTACCAATTGCATTGTCTACCTCTCTCTGTATGGTAAATGCCTACTCACCAATGCAACTCAGTTCCCAGCAAAACAAACAACTCTCTCTCTGTACTTGAAAGGATTTAGTTCATATATCTAACATAATACTAGTTTTATTATAATTATTTTTGCACTTCCCCCTATTTCACTGTAAGGTACTTTAAGGGCAGGCTCTTTCCTTCACAGGTAACAACGTCCCTGACCTCACAGAGTTTACAGTCTAATGGGGGAAAGAACCAATAAACAAAGGATATGAATGCCTTTATATGTACTCACACACACACACACACAGTGAAAGAAAGCAAAAGTGCAAGAGCACGCAAGCGAAAATAAGAAGCAGTAAGGAGTGCAGGGTAAGACGATACAGAGTGATGGAGCTGCTATGTTTAAGAGTCACCAGCAAAGGCTTCTCTGAGGTAAGGAGAAGCCTTAATGAAGAGAAGTCAAATGAATGTGAGAAGGAAAAGCATTCCGGCTAAAGAAAGAGTAAATACAAAGGCTTTGAAAAGAGCTTGGCACATTCCAGAAATATAGTGAAAAATATGGTGATCCCTAAGAACCCTTTCCATTTGAAATATCTAAGTCTATGAGAAGTAAAACGAGCTGGATGATGGTTTTTCAACTCTAATTATTCTGCTATATTCTAGAAACTTAGAAAAAAAAATCACTTAATTTTCAAAATGAAGTCAATAACATCTTGAAAAGCAAAATATTTGCTTTTGTTCACATTAAATGATATTTTATTGATTCCTTTAAAAAGTAACTTCCAAACCTATACATTTTTAACTGATATACAGTCTCATAAATCTTACAGCAGACAAAACTGATTTAAGTTCTAGACAAAATGTTCAATTCATTTAAGTGAAATTTGATCACAAAAATTATTAAAACTCACTTACCTGTGTATGGATAGATGAAACAGCAACAACTTCAACATTAAAAACACCTTTGTGATTATCTACCCATTTCATGCCAGGTAGAGGAACCTATAAGATATTGAATACAATGACCACAGATGCTTAACTTAATTATGAATTCTGAAACAAATGTGAATTATGAAAAAAAATTACAATATCTCAATGAGAAAAAATACTGTGGAAATATATTTTATGCACTACAAATAAATGTAGAACTTATATTTTGTTCTTATTAGAAAAATCAATATGTTTCCTACAAGAGAAGTAAAAGGCTCAAGGAGCAAAAGGCAGAAAATATACTCAAAATTCTATCTTCCCAGAAACATATACCTTTATATCATTCCAGATCTTCCCTTATGCACGTGTATTTTTAAATACACCCTTACATAGGTGATGTATCAAACATATTATATTGAAACCTGTTTTTCACCTATTACATTGTGAATCTCTTTTCATGCCAATAAATTCACATCTACAATATCTTAATGGCTTAACAGTATCCTATTTTCTTTATTTTAAACAATTCTATTATGTTTTAATTGGGCTTTAAAATATTCATAAGCAAAGGAAGTCTATTGTTTTAAGGATTAGAAAACATTTTTTTCTGATATAAATTGCTAGCAGTGTTAATTAAAATCATATCACAAAAATTATTTTTAAAAGGGAGTACATCAGTTCTCTCTATTCTTCCTGCTGAGTACAGCTAGAAACCCTGAACATGATACAGAAAATAAACATAAAGACTGAAAGGGGAGAGAAGGATGCAGGCGGGCTAGGGACCTCAGGATACAAGGAACTACAAGGCAGTGTTTCCTGGGTTTTAGTTTTGCCTCATGTTTCCTGGGCTAGTTGCTAGAGAAGCTGGCAACTCAGAATTGCCAAAAGGAACAGACAAAAAAAAAAAAAAAAAAAAACTCCAGGAAAAGCCTGCTCCCTCTAGTCAAATGCAACAATTGCCCTAATCTGGCCAAACACAAGGAAACAAATCACAGCCCCATTCCACCTCCACAGGCTGAGTGAGGGGCCTAGGTGTCCACCCTCAGCTGGCTATAATGAAGTTCCTCAATCCCTAACCCACCCTCACAAATACTGTCTGGTATCAGAGAAGACAGAGATGGGAACTGGTCCCAGTCCAGTGATAAAAAGTACCTCCACTAATTGTGGGGTTAGTGGAGGCCAATCAGGGAAAAGTAACAAGTTTCCCCCTCACCCTCACAGCCAGGGAGGTGTCAACTGAGGCCCGAAATCCTACCTCCACCCAATAATAAGCCACCCCCAACCCAACGCGGAGCGGGGAATGTGAATCTTTACCTCCACCTGGCAACAGGACCTCCCCCTACTGCTAAAACACAAGACTTATGTAAGATCTAGAGTCATAACATAATACCTAAAATGTTCAGGATATAACAAAAAATCACACATCATACCAAGAACCAGAAAAATGTCAACTTAAATGAGAAAAGACAATCAACAGACATCAATATTTAGATACTGGACAGATCTGACAAGGAGTTTAAAACAGCCATCAGGGGAAAAAAAAAGCTCCACAAGCAATTACAAACATCCTTGAAACAAATGACAAAAATAGAAAGTCTCAGCAAAACAAAACAAAACAAACAAACAACAAAATATATATATACATATATAGGAAGATAGGATTTCTTTCCCATGGTTTTATATTGTTATTATATGAAGAAAATAAAACCAAATAAAGGAAGTTTCCTATTACAAAATTCAATACTAAGTAGGTAAGAAATTCAATATCTTTACTGAGGCAAATAATACAGGTATTGAAACTTTAAAAAAGAAACAAACGCTAGTGGAGTAAATTGAAACTACTCAGCACAAGAAAGAGTACTAGCTCTTTCAACCCAAAACACTCATTTTCAGCTTTAAAAAAAGGACATCCAAATAAAATGTGAACACATACTTCTTTAAAAACAGTCTGCAGCATCAATATCTTCTGGGCACTTGAAGAAATGTAAATAATCAAGCCCCAGCCCAGACCTACCTCATCAGTAACTCTGGGAGTAAGGTTAAACAACTGGTGTTACTACAAACACTCCAGGTGATTTTGATGCATGCTAAAGTAAGAACTACTCTCTTAAAATATTCTAACAAATAGTGTGGCAATAGGAATGGCATAATAGTAGCAGACACTTCTTTAGCACTTTTCATGTGCCTGGTACCATTCTAAATGTTCTACGTACGATTAATCATTCAGTCATCAACATAACCCAATTATTGTAGGCATTAATTATTCTCCTCAATTTACAGATAAGAAAATTCAGGCAGAGAGACTATCTTAATCAGCTCGGTTTGCCACAACAAAATGTCATATACTGGGTGGCTTAAATAACAGAAATTTATTTTCTCACGGTCTGAAGACTAGAAAAGTCCAATATCAAGGCGCCACCATGGTCGGTTTCTGGTGAGAACCCCTTCCTAGCTTGCAGATGACCACCTTTCACTATGTCCTCACACAGCCAAGAGAGCAAGCTCTCTGGTGTCTCTTCTTACAGAGCACTAATCCCAGCATGAGGGCCCATCCTCATGACCTCATTTAACCTAATTACCTCCCAAAGGCCCCATCTCCAAATTCTATCACATTGGGGGTTAGAACAATTTAGTCCACAGCAGAATAAGAAACTCACCTGAGGTCAGTGGGAGCTGGGAGTGAAACTTTGGATATTATGTTATACTGCCTTTCAAAGGTATATGGGATTAGAAAAAAAATCAACAATAACAAAACTTTCATAATCCCACACCCCTTTGAGAGCTAAATTTGGTATATATTTTCCAAACTATTTCCACCCAGTTGCTGATATATCTACATATTGAGTTTGGTTGTCACGACATTATTTGTTTGTTTTTATATTTTTATTACAAATGTCCCATTGGGATATTTAAATCTACATCACTCCTCTTAACTACTGTATCATTGTATGGCTGTACAAAAATTTAATTAAACAAACCCTTGGTCGACATCCAGGTAATTTCCATTTTTTACTTTTTGCTAATACCAATAATCCTGTAATTTTCTTCTTTAAATTCATACAACAAATATTTACTGAAGTCTCTACACAGTTTTCTAGGTACTAGGGTTTCATGATAAATATAACATCTGCTCTCAGGGAGCTTACTACCCATTTCTTGTAGAAAAAAAGAAAATAAGAATTTCAGATAGTGATAAGTATTTAGTAAATAAAAATGGATTAAAAATGATAGACTGTATTAGCAGTGTGGAGGAAGGACGGGTTGAAAATTCATGGAGTGAGGGAAAGCCCCTCTGAGGAAGTGCTATTTGAAATATATAATGAAATAAATATAATGAAAAGACTCCAGCCATGAGGAGATCAGGAAGAAGAAAGACAAAATTCAAAGACTGAGAGGCTGGAAAATATTTGGAAGAAGCTGTAAGTACGGAACAAGGGGAGTGGTGGTAGTAGAAGATGACGCTGTAGAAGTGGAAGAGCCCAGGTCTTTCAGAGATTTCCTGTAGGTCGCAGGAAAAAAGATCTACATTATATTCTAAGTACAATGAAATTCCGAAGGAACATTTTATTTTCATAATAAACACAAAATCTTAGTAATATAATGCTGAATGAAAAAAGCAAGTCTCCGAGGATTATTTATAGCATAATAACCTTTTCATTAAATTCATAAAATAAGCAAAGTAAACAATGTATTCTTTAGGCACATATATACCTCAATTAAAAAGTAGTTTTAGAGATTTCCCTGGTGGTGCAGTGGTTAAAAATCCGCCTGCCAATGCAGGGGACACGGGTTCAAGCCCTGGTCTTGGAAGATCCCACATGCCGCGGAGCAACTAAGCCGGTGCGCCACAACTGCTAAGTCTGTGCTCTAGAGCCCGTGAGCCACAACTACTGAGCCCGCGTGCCACAACTACAGAAGCCCACGCGACTAGAGCCCATGCTTCACAACAAGAGAAGCCACCACAATGAGAAGCGCGCGCACCGCAACGAAGGAGCAGCCTCCACTCTCCGCAACTAGAGAAAGCCTGCACACAGCAACGAAGACCCAGCACAGCCAAAAATAAATAAATAAATTTATTTTTGAAAAAAAAAAGTAGTTTTACCGGGGGGGTGGGGGTGGGGGGTGATTGAGATTGGGAGATTGGGATTGACATATATACATTAATATGTATAAAATAGATAACCAATAAGAACCTGCTGTATAAAAAAATAATAAAATTAAATTAAAAAAATAAAAGATTCTATGGGAAAAAAACCTTACAGAAAAATGGTCTGAGGGTATCTCAGTCAACAAAATAAATGGCCTCTCACCCACTTTATTTCTGACTCACATAGGCTGAGATCACCAAGGAATTCTTTTCCTTACCATACAGACCATTTATACTCAGTTTTATTTTACCCCAACTCTGTAGTACTTTTTTTAAATCATTTTTTTCTCTCTAATATTTTACTTCTTTGCTTGTTAACATCTCTCTTTGCAGCTCTACGTTTCTTATTCTCAAAATCTGATTCCTGGCTCACCCCCCTGCCCCCACCTTCCCAGAAATGATTGGAAATACAGGTGTATAACCAACTCAGATTTTTTTTTTTTTAAGTTCAGTACATGAAACCTCCAACCACATCTGGCCATTCACCATTCCAGACATTTTGGTAGGTGTTGATTTGCCCCTAATATTTTGATGTTTGTAATACACTAAATTCTCCATTAATCAGAATGGAATATTCTGGTTAAATTTCTAAAGAAGATACACTTTTTTTTTTTTTTTTTTTTTTTTTGCGGTACGCGAGCCTCTCACTGTTGTGGCCTCTCCCGTTGTGGAGCACAGGCTGTGGACGCGCAGGCTCAGCGGCCATGGCTCACGGGCCCAGCAGCTCTGTGGCATGTGGGATCTTCCCGGACCGGGGCACGAACCCGTGTCCCCTGCATTGGCAGGCGGACTCTCAACCACTGCGCCACCAGGGAAGCCCAAGAAGATAAACTTTTTAATAAACTTTTGCTCTTGCTGGAAATAAAAAAAAGTAGTTTTAAGAGGCTAGTTTTCAAAACAATGTGAATGTACTTAATACCACAGAACTGTACACTTAAAAATAGTTAAAATGGTAAATTTTATGTTATGTATATTTTACCACAATTTTTTTTAAAGCCTAGCTTTTTGTAGTTAGAAGGAAGAAGAATATGGAATAAGGGAGGAGCACATAAGTGATGTAAACTATTGTCAGTGTTCTAGCTCTTGGATTGGGTGGTGGATTCATGAGTGTGTATTATATTATTAAATAAAATAACAAAAAATTGAAAAGTATAACTATCCTCAGGTGTAACCACTGTTAAGTTCAAAAATATCCTATATGCTGATCTTTGCATACCTATGCAAATAGAGATGATAACCTGCCATGCTAGTCTATATGTCAATCTTGTATGAATCTTGTAAGCATGAATCTGCTTCCTGGAGCCCAATACACACTAATCCTGAAAAGCTGATGACACTGAACTGAGATAAATTCACTAGAATCACTCTGTTGAGGCATATTGGGGGGCCAAGGTTTTCCTCTCACCATAAAGTTCCAACAGTATTCAACAAGAATGAGTCCAGTTTGGGACATTTTATGTCTGAGATATCTACAGAACATCCTGGCAAAGACATCACTAGGCTTTTTAATTTACCAGACAAATAACTGGCAAGAAATGAGTGAGCAGAGATGCAGATTTAAGATTCATCAACTAGCAGTAGGAGTCAGGAGCATCTTGGTCCTCTTGTAAGTTACATACTACACCACTCTGAGAGTACTGTTCACAGAACTGCAGTCAGTGATCCTGCCTGGGAAGAGTGTTTACAGGTTCAGAGTGAAAAGAACATGAAAACTTAAGGGGGAAACACGAGAAAACCAAGAAAATGTGGTGAAACAAAGCCAACAAAGGTTCACCTTCCGTTTTACCCAGTTTTAAGAAGAAAATGATCCATTTATCACTGAAAATTACCACTGAGTGAAATATAATAAAGCAATAGTTCACTAGTTACAGAAATTAGTTTCTCAGTACCTAAGTGTGATTATATGGCAAGCTTCATATTCTAAGGTCCAAAGAACTGTTGAAGTTAACACATATCAGAAGTTCTCTGACTTTCTGAATCAAAGAGAGCTCAACCTCAACCAGGAAAGTGAATACAAAATTGCATTAAGCAATGACCTATAAAAGTCAAATATTTAAGTATTTATCTCTCACTTGCTTTAAATTAAGCACTAAAATTAATATATACTATGCTTTAAATATAATAATGGGGCTTCCCTGGTGGTGCAGTGGTTGAGAGTCTGCCTGCCGATGCAGGGGACACGGGTTCGTGCCCCGGTCCGGGAGGATCCCACATGCCGCGGAGCGGCTAAGCCTGCGCATCCGGAGCCTGTGCTCCGCAATGGGGGAGGCCGCAACAGTGGGAGGCCGGCGTACCGCAAAAAAAAAAAAAAAAAAAAAAAAAAAAAAATATATATATATATATATAAAATAATGATGCTCAGAATATATACTGTTCTTTTAATATAGTAATTAAAATATACAAAAGTTTAAGCACTTAATCAGGTAGTTTAATCTTACATATCAATCAGCCATACTATGTATCTATAGTCAAATTCAAATTATCACCATATTCTTTATATATGAACATACACGTTGTAGCTAGAAGAAAACCATCAGCCTCCCCCTTTAGAAAGCTGACCTTGAATCTGCAAATCAATTAAGAACAAATCTATAACTTCCATAAAATTATATTTTCTTTTAAAATATTTCCTTTTGGGGGCTTCCCTGGTGGCGCAGTGATTGAGAGTCTGCCTGCCGATGCAGGGGACACAGGTTCGTGCCCCGGTCCAGGAAGATCCCACATGCCGCGGAGCGGCTGGGCCCGTGAGCCATGGCCGCTGAGCCTGCGCATCCGGAGCCTGTGCTCCGCGACGGGAGAGGCCACAACAGTGAGAGTCCCGCGTACCACAAAAAAAAAAAAAAATATATATATATATATATATATATATATATATATTTCCTTTTGAAATACGATGCTACCCCTGACAGAAGACTAATTTATTTTACTGAAAAGATATGTTCCTGGAAAACTGAATGAAAGATTTGGGGGTTGGGGGGTTTCTGTCCTATTTCTTTCCTACGGTCTTTATTCATTAATTTAATAAATATTCATTAACTGTCTACTATGAGCCAAGCACTATTCTAAGCACTGGTAGATACAGCAATACATAAGAAAGACAAAGTCCTTAACCTCATGGAGCTTATACTCTGTAGACAATAAACAGATAAAGATATATGAACTATAAAGTCAGTGGTAAGTTTTTTTTTTTTTGGCTGCGCCCCACGGCATGTGGGATCTTAGTTCCTGACCAGGGATCAAACCCAAGCCCCTGCAGTGGAAGTGCAGAGTCTGAACCACTGGACTGCCAGGGAAGTCCCAGTGATAAGTATTATGAGGATAAACAAAGGGATAAAAAGCGGTGGAGGCTGCTACTTAAAACAAAGTAATTATAGATGACTTCTCTGAAGAGGGGATATTTGAGTGGATATCTGAATTAAATAAGCAGCAGGTCTTGTGATAGAGCATTGCCAGCAAAGGAAAGTACAAACGGCCTGAGATGGGAATGTGCTCTTCATGTATGAGGAACAACAAAGGCTCTGTGCTATATAGTCAGGGCAGAGTGACAGAGAATGGTGAGAAAGGAGGTCAGAGCAGTAGCCTTACATTGCCTTTTTTTTTTAATTAAAAACAATATAAATTTATTTGTGAAAACTTTTAAAGTTCTATAATGAAAAATAAATGCCACCAGGAGAACATTCACAAGACACATTTCAGATTAATGGTTACAAACAATTGTAGACAAAGCATTAAGAGACATTGGTAATCATCATGTAACCGTTCTCTCAAAAGGCACTTTGGTTTTTGAACAGTGGCTACTGATTCTTGATTGAGATTTTCCCAATGTTTTTGTTTCTTTCAAGTCACATATGTCATCATCAAAGCTGCTAATGTCCCTTGGAAAATAATATTATTACTTCACTATATACATACTTAGAGAGAGAAGAAACAGCAAGTTTGAGACAACTATCTTTGTAATGAAAAGCCCATTTCATTCAAACTGGAGAATTTCAATGTGAGAGAAACTGACCTCAGGAGACAGTACAGAATAAGCCTGTGGCGGTTTTTCCAGTGAGACCGGTAGGCAAAACTGCCCAGTCTTTAATCGTCCATTCTGAAGCATCGGTATCCACTTTTAAATAAAAAGGAAACAATATTAATTTAAATATGTTTGTTATAAAAGTAATTACTTGGAAAATCTGTTTTAAGAACTTGGTATGAGCCAAATTCGTTTCACATCACTAAACACCAAGGGGATTTAATTATCAGGTAATAATAATAGGTTTTCATAATTCCTCTAAAGAAGTTTCCCCAACAATATTTAAGGAGGATCCCCAGAACATTACCAGCTAACTATGCAATACTTAAATCTATAACAGGTCCTCATTATCCAAGGGAAAGTTGGTAATAGAAAGTAGAAAAGGCCACAAAGTGAATCAATTTTAAACTGGGGTAATAGTGTCAATGTAAATAGGGAAAGAAAGATTTGATTAGATAAGAATGTTGGAAACAAAACTAAGAAGTATGACATAAACTTATTTTCTTACATTTAGCAAAAATTCATGTCATAAGCTGAAGACAAAAGATATGTATCAAATGTTAGTTTTTCTCTTTTAGGTGAAGGCATGCCTTTCTGACGAAATTGTGGTAGCACACTCTGATGTATTCATCTTAGGTTTACTTTTGTGATTCAATAGTAATGATTTTCAAAAAATACTCAGGCGTTTTAATTGCTTTAATTAAGACAATTAAAAAGGGTTTTAATTGCCAAGGGTCTCTTTTAATCATTTTACGTTCAAACCATTTTCTTCCGAAGAACGCTTAAAACTGTTACATTTACATCTCTTTTAATCATTTTACGTTCAAACCATTTTCTTCCGAAGAATGCTTAAAACTGTTACATTTACACAGTACTGTTGGGTAAATATACAATAATCAGGACCAACACCTAAGTGTTTACACATGTTAGTTAGTTAATTAATGACACTGGTTAACTATATTGAGAATTTTCTTGTTATGATGACCCTTCCTAATGAACATGGGGAATCAGATAAGGAATACTCAAATAATAATGATCACCAATTATCTTAAATATTGTTAATTATATTTAAGATCAAAGGGCTAAATATTTAACAAAATATACTTACCGTGTATCCAACAGGAGTTTCAAGAGGAGTATTTTGTTTTTGTTGACAACTAACATGATAAAAAGTAAAAAGCAAGTGATGATGGTCAGTTAAAGTAGCAGGGAGTTTAACCTTGATTTCTTCATGAAAATCAGGAGACCTTCATACAAAAACAAAACAAAACATCAATAGTCAGTAATGTGTTCAAAATAAACAGTTATTGCATTTGTATGTTTGAGTAATTTTAAAATTAATTTCAGGGTTCATGCTTAATTTTTCTTCTAGTCCAAAATATTTTTATTTCCAAGCTCTTAAGTAACTAACCCCTACTTCCAGATGAGGGAGCTGCCACTGTTTCTGAAATTTCTCATCCCATTTTTATTAATGGGTTGAGTAATCCTACTATTTGAAAATTCATTAATAATCACCACCTTGATGCTGAAATCTTCATTAGATTGGAAACTGTATAAGAGAAGAGACTAGGGCAAGGCTTTCTATATTTATAAACCAATTTGGATACATATTACATAGAAAAAAAATAATGAGCTTTTATAAGGGTGTATCTTATAACCATACCATAGAAAAACATTTTTCTGTTATAGGAGTACAGCTTCATAGTAAGACTAAATTGTAGTATCCTTTTGTTAAAAAAAAATAAGAAAGAAAGAAAGAAAAAAGGAATCTTCAGACAACTTGGTATCAAGATGGGCTCTCTATGCAATGTCTTATATCTATCATTCCATTGCTAAAGAAATAAATGTTACCTAAACATGGACAGTTGTGTATTGACTGACAGCTTTACAAAAAAAAAAAAAAAAAAAGGACAAGGAAAAGAGAAAAAAGAAAAGAAAAAATCAGGGAATCCCCACAAATTGCAATGTGCCCCACCGTTTAGAAGGGCTCCCAGCTACTAAGGAATACAACAAATATCATATTTGATCAAACCAATGGCACTTGCATCTCAATATTCATTGAGAGTGGGCCCTAAGAGCATTTTTATAAGATAGCATGGCTGCTATTTATGATATAGACCTAAAAGGGATAGAACCTTAGCATCCCCATCTTCCATATTCAGTTAGTATCTCTCTGTTGTATTCAATGAAAATACAGCCAAACCATATAGTTCCAACTACCTTTAAAGTGAAGCCCATCCCACCAGTTAGGGATTTTTCTCTGATGCTAAATATGTCAAATATTCTTCCATCTCAAATAAGCCTCAAAAATGCTAACAGGTGTAGATCTGATCACAGAAAAATTAAGTGGCATAAGGCTTTTAATACCCGTAAGAAAGGTAGCTAATGCTAGCCATCTGAGAATTTGATGACTTTGGTGAATAAAAGATGCTATAGATCTTATTACTGATCTCACTAATCACCACTGAATTACGAGAAAGTTGAATTTACTAGTAATGTTAGACTGTATCATTTTAATTCTACTAACGCTAAGAGCAACAAAATAAAGACCTAGCCACAAACTGAGATACTTTTAGAAAATACAACCTTCTTTATAAATATCTTTTCTGGCTTCTAGTGCTTTAGTTCATTTCTTTCCTGAAATCATATTATGTAAAGGCTCTTATGGACAATTAAACATCTACGAGTAATTCATCAACAAGTATTTTTAATTACCCACCATTAGGCTAAGAACTGTGTTACTTTTGTGGTGGTTTTAAAGATGAACATAAGAAAAATAACCCTCAAAAATATATAATTCAGTAAAAATATAAGTAAGACACACATATATCAATAGCTATGCTATAAAGCAGGGGTTGGCAAACTATGGCCACAGGCCAAATCCAGTCCACTACTTCATTTGTAAAGCCTACAAACTAAAAATGATTTTTATATTTTTAAGTGCTTAAAAAAATTCAAAAGAATATTTCACTTGAGATATTAAATGAAATTCAAATTTCAGGGTCCATAAATAAAATTTTATTGGAAGACAGCCATGCCCATTTATTTGCAATTTACTGTACATGGCTACTTTTGCACTACAACAGCAAGGTTGAGTAGTTGCAAGAGACCAGATGGCACACAAGGCCTAAAAGATATACTATTTGGCCCTTTTTAGAAAAGTTTGCCGACCCCTAGTGTACAGCATATAAGGTTAAGTGCTTCAAGAACAGAGCTGAATTGATTACTTCAAGTTTTAGATCAGGGAACTGTCATTTAGGAAGAGATATATGATATGGGCCTTAAAGTATGAGTAGGAGTTCAATTAGAGGGAACCAGTATTACAACAGAAAAAAGATCCAAGAAAGGCCCAGAAACAGGACAGCACAAGATATCCTTGGTAATGAGGCAGAAATACAATCATCAAGATGTAAAAGATGATTGTATATTAGACAAAATAAGAAGGAAGGCAAGAATGTCTTACATTTTGAATCAGAGCAACTGGAAAAATCGTAGTACGATTAATAAAAATAAAGAGTCAGACAGCGATTGGCTTAGGAAGAGAGTCGACGACAAATACATGGAAATTGAGAAGGCAGCAGGCACTCGAATGAATACGCCTAAAAGGCCACTGAAAATACACATTTGTATCTCAGAAAGAAGGTTATGAGAGAAAATAAACAGTGCGAACAATCCACATAAAAAATGTAAAAGTAGTAGTATTTTCATTGAATGTAACTCTGGAAATACATATAAGATTATTTAGGGAGAGAATATTATAGAAAAAGAAGGATACAGGCAAAACTTTCGTATTTTGTGTGGAAGACCTATGTTTTAAAGAAAAAGAAAAATTAGAATAATTACTATTAAAAAAAAGTGTTCAAAGGGATAAAAGGAAACCAAGAGAGGGTCATAAAATAAACATGAGAAAGAAAAGTTTTAAGGAGGGTAAGGAAAAACCATGCTACACAACAGCACTGAAGAAAGACTTTTTTTTAAGTATAGAAAACAAATTTTGTGGCAATAAGAGATGGAGCCAAAGAAACAGAGGACTGATGATGCAAGAAAAGGAATAACTGATGGAGTCACATTCTGAAGAGCCTGGATAAGATCGTTTTGAGAGCAGAGATGAAAAGATCCACACTGAGGAAGGTGTGCACCATTACCACCTTTGAAACAGAGGAAAGGCAGATCTGCATGGAGACAATTTGAGGTGAAGAGCACAGAAGTTGATAGATCTCAAGTTAGATGGTCTCAATCAACTTCATAAAGTAGGAACACTAGAGTTAAAGCAAACAGAAAAGAAGTAGGAGCTAGAGAATGGGGAAGAAAAGCTTACAATAGCTACTGCCAAATGGGAGAGAAGGTAAAAAAGTGACGACAAAAAAATTTACCAAAGAACAGAGGGGCCAAAAGAAGATAAAATGTGATAAAATAAATTACTGTAGCCCCATCATATGATAAAATAACATCAATTTGTGGCAGCCCTCATTGGCACAATTTTGTGTTTTTTCTCCAATAGCATTCGATAATCAAAACAAAAGAAGGGGGAGAGGGAGGTGAAGGAGGGGGATGGGGAGGGAGGGCAGGAGGAAGAGGAGGAGGGGAAAGAAAGCAGAAGTTAAAGCTTATCCAGAGTTAACAATCAATTCCCAAAGAAGTAAAAGGGAAAGTCACTGAGTCGAAGATTTATTGGATGTTGCACCAATTTAACTGACTAATGAGTGCAAGCTTAGTAAAGAGTTAAGTAAAACTACAAAGTGTCAGGTGAAAATAACAGGGAAAGACCAAAGGACCAGAGGCCATAATGATAATCAATAACAATATAATAAAAATGAAAGGATCAGAGAATTTGACAGAAAAGATGTTTTGTGCATAAAGTCTTATATTTGAGATGTCTACGGAGAGAATGTGCATCTACAGGTTGAAAATTATAACTTTGATGTCAGCTGTCTTGAATTTGCACATCCAGTGCAGCAAAGCATTTGGTAAACACACTAACGTGAGTGCTAACAATGCCACTGAGAAGTGAGAAACTTTGAAAGAAATATTTGAATTCAGTACCTGTTATGATATACTACGGCTGTATAGGCTTCCTTTGAAAATTCTGAACAGCTAGATTTACCAAAGATTACCTGTAACAAATAACAGCATGTTGAAACTTTGTTGTAATAAATGCTGGATGTTTCAAATCTATGTAAGAATTTGTCTGATTTAATAACTGAGAACAATGGGCAAAATAAGCCCAATGAAGAACAATGTGCCTATACGTTCAATTGCTTAACTGTAAATTTCTTTTCAACTATAGACCCATCTGACATTCAAACATTCAAAAAGTTTCTATCCATTATATTTATATCTATTGGGCAATAAGGTACATTTCTTTCCTTTTTCTTAAAGGTAAAGAATTCATTTTAAAATCTAGATGTAGCACATCATTTGGAATTTACATAAGAAATATGATCCTAGAATGGTGGCATATATCTACTATATAAATTGGTAGATTCTCCACTAAAACAACAGTCATTCTGAACGTCAAATATAAATTATTTATAAATGATATTAAAGTACCCTAATTTAGGTCAAGCTATGTACCCTTTAACTTCCAGTACTCCCTGCAAGCTACTCTACAATGGAAGAGGAGCTCCATTCTTATATTCTTACTTATGTGTTTGGTTTTTTTTCAAATCCACCACATTAAAAAAAAATACACTGCTACTACAATACTTTGGAGAAGGTTTAGAGGTAAAATAATTCAGTCTTGTATATCTGCCTCTCGAATTCTACCAAGCAATACTATGGTTAATTAGGGCAGCAGATTACATAAACGGCTTAATGGTGTCAAGGTCATAGCTATGATTACTATGTGACAGGCTTACAATGTTATCTAGTCATAGATTAAACTTCTAAGTCTGGCCAGTCATCTCTACACATGCATGAATAGGTATGTGGACAGGTCATCACACTTCTATCACACAACTGGTAAAACAACTCAAAGTTTACTCCTTATACAAAGGGGTTAAGTTGCACCATCCTTAAATAAAAAGAACATAACAGATATCTGTGTTTCTTTTTGCAACATTTCAAGCAGGTCCTTTTATTTTAAGGGTATGCAAAAGTGTAATAATTATGACTCTCCTGTATATGTCTAATTTCATCAATTTCTAAGACTACCTTACTATGTTTTTATAAAAATGCTGTTCCAGTGCCAAAATTATGAAGTTTATGATTTTATCATATCAACATTGTATGATCAAAAAATTATCTTAAGATTCATTTGGACCGTCTTCATTTTTAAAAAAATAAGCAAATATAATGTGTCTGTGTTTATACATTATTTCAAACCAGCCACTCACATAAACATAAAAGCATTATATTTTCATATCACTAATAATACACAAGAGAAAGGAATGCAGTACCTTTTTTTCCCTCTGAGAAGCTATTGTTTTTCAAAAAGTAACTTATTTTGATAACATGCAATGATATAAAGTGAAAAGTGTTCCTTTGACCATTTAACATGTATTTTTAATCATTCATCAACATAGACTGAGCATCAATTATGCCAAGCACTATGATAGGCAAGATACAGATATGAGTAAGACATGGTCCTTGCCCTCAAGGAGCTCACAGTCTAGTGGTTGAGATAAAGAAACAAGCATATAACCATAAAATGAAACAGCCCATAAAAAAAGTGAGAAGACACTAAGGTAGCACCAAATGAAGGAGTGGTATAACTGCCGATATGGCTGGACGCAGCTGGGGCTCTGTAGAGGAGGCTATATGTATGCTAAGACAAGGAAGAGTTTGTTAGGCAAAAAATAAAAACAAATTATTTTACATATACTACATTTGTCATAAGCTCAAATTCACATGGCCATTCACATATAGGATAACAGAGCCATCTATTTTCACAATCCAGCATCTTTTCATTGACTATGATTAGTGCATTCATTCCTTCGGCAAAAATGAAGAGCTAGTAAAAAGCATGAAATGCTCATTCCAAACCTCAAAAATAAATTCTACATTTATTGAACAAATATTTATTCAGCATGTATTACATGCAAGGATCTGGAACAGCTGCCATAGAAGCATACAAAGATGAATAATTTGTGCTTGCTGCTATCAAGATCTATAAATGTTGATGAAACTGAGGCTACAGTGGAAAGGAAAATATATAGTTTTCTTAGTAAGTATTGTAGAAAATCAAAAGAACTTGATTCAAATGACTGCCATAGAAGGCTAAAATAAAACTCTGTAAACAGTGCACCTGTTCTTAGTGCATTTTCATTCCACTAGGGTTCTTTCAGAGGTTGAACATCTACAGTGATAGATGTGCTCCTACTCCGTAAATTGAAAATCTACTTTCATGGAACCTGAATTTACTAGTGTCCCACAAATCCTAAATGACAATGTGGGCAGTCAAGAACCTCCCCAATCTAGCCTCAATCTACTATTCCTGACTTATCTTGCATTGCTCTGGCTCACTGGCAACTCACCACTCTACCTCTGTTGAAGGACATTCTCCAACTTGAATTGCTCTCCTTTCCCCACAGTCTAGACAGATCCACTGCTATGAACATTTTAACCACCTTTGAGGCATTCTCTCCTTCCTCTGAACACCTATACCTTTGAAACCCTATACTACCAATCTTCTAATAATTAGCACATACCTTGGTTATCAATATTGGCTGCAAAATGTAATCCCTTGGGGAGATTTAAAAATACTGATATCTGCCTGGTATCCCACCCCAGAGATTATAATGTAATTGGAATGGGATTGTCTGGGCATTGGTATTTTTAAAAGCTCCCCAAGTGAGTGTAAAATGCAGCCAAAGTTAAGAACTACTGCCAGAGTTTCTCAACAAAGATGGTAAGAACCATGCAAATTAGAATCACCTGGGGGGCATTTTCAAACTATACCACAACCCCATAATACTACCCACCACTTTCCACCTCCCTTACCTGGCCTTTCATTCTAAAGGCCGGGAATCAGGATCACAGATGGAAGCATAGAGAAGAGGTATCTGCTCTGTTAAGAGTACCCTAGGTGATTCCGATCTGGCCCTCTTCTGAAGTTCATTATTTTAAAATTTTATGTATTCTGAATATCCTCTAGATTATGTCTTATTCATCTTTGTATCTCTGGGAGTGCCTAGCATATACCAAGTCCTCAATAAATAAGACTTCAAATAAACTCATTACTACCTGTACAGGAAGTAATGAAGTCTGAAATTTTGTTTGCAAGATCACATTCATTTCCAGTTCAGAGCTGCCAACCAAGTGATTACCTTCCCTGCCCCCAAAAAGGTCTATTTGAACCTTATATGAAGAATAGCAAATGTAAAGAACATTTCTTACCGGCATGGCATTGCTAGGATCCTCCCCATACATAAACTGGACTTTAACTGTTATATTTCTGGCAGAACCTTGACGGTTGGCAAAATTGAGACTCTGAGGGTATATGTAGAGAAGGTTTCTGTGAAGGCAATAGTATACATGATAGTGAATACATATCTAAAAACACTATGTATCACTACTACACACCACAAAAGAAACAGATGAACAAATATTGAATCATTAGCATTTGCTAGACACTATGCTATTTTCACATACAATGTTTGATTTGATCCTTAGAGCAGTCATTCAAACAGACAGCAATCAAATATATCCCCCTTTTGCAGATGAACTGAGGCCCAGAAAAGTTAAGAGATTTTCACATACAATCAATTTTTGCAGATGAACTGAGGCCCAGAAAAGTTAAGAGATTTTCACATACAATCATACAATCATTTCGGCAAAGCCGAAATGAGAATACAGTTCAGTCAGACTTAAAAATGCATGTTCTTTCCTCTAGAAGAGGCTACTGGGAAATAAACAAGTATGAACAGAAACATTATTAAGAAGTTAAAAGACAGTTCTAATATTATCTTAGTTTCTCCAAGCAGATATAAATAGGATGACATTTAGAAATCAGGCTTTTTGTATAAATGTGATCAAGGTTTTAAGAGGTATAATATTCTACATTATTATTCAAAAACACATGTGATAATACGGTACGTATAACAGTATTAGGTAGTTACTATGAGAAAATCACATACTACTCTACAATTATTCGAATTCATGTCCAGTTGCATCTTACACAGCTTTAATAGTCCCTGCTGCCAACACAGAGATGAGAAATAATTCAAGGAAAGGCACCAAAACAGAGGGCTTAAAAAAAAAAAATTGAGAGTTACTTTACCTAAAAACTAGTGTTTGCTCAGAGCTGATGAACAAGACTTCAAGCATAATAAAACCCTCCTCATCAACTGCTAGGACAATGAAAATAGGTCTAAATTTTCTAGAAGGTGGTAGAGCAATATAGGAATTTTAAATGAACATACGCTTTGACCCAACAAACCCACCTCTAGTCTAAGGAGAGAACTGCACATACGTACAAATGGGTGTGTTCAAAGAAATGCATGACATTTTTTATATTAGGAAATAATTATAAAGAAACATGTTCATCAGTACTGGACTAATTAATTAAGATATATTAAAAGAAGAATACATTTCAGAGTCCCAAAAAATGACAATATGCAGCAGTATTTATTAATGCAGAAAGAGATACCCAGCATGTTGGATGAAAAAAAGGTTGCAGGGCAGGATGTATAGTGGCATTAACCTACTTACAGAAAACTGTGAAGAAATAATGGCTGAAAACTTCTCTAATCTAAGGAAGGAAACAGACATCCAGATCCAGGAAATTCAGAGAGTTCCAAATTAGATGAACTCAAAGAGACCCACACCAAGGCACATTATTATTAAAATGTCAAAAGTTAAAAACAAGATAAAAAGAGGTAAAATATATCACACATCTAATGGCACGGAAATACCTATAAACAAGACCATTTCAAAACAATGCTGTGTTGTGAGAGAAGTATGCAGAAGCTATGGGAGGAACAGACAGGTACTTAGTTGATCATGGAGAAGTCTTTTCATCTACTCCCTTTGCAATACATTTGTTGAAGAATTATTGATATTTTTGTGTAGATTTTTCCAGAGGCTGGATTTTACTAACTGCACACTGTAGTGACATTTAACATGTTCCTCTGTGTTTTCTATGAATTGAGAGTTGAATCTAGAACCTTGGTCAAATTTTGGTGGCAAGATCACTTCATAAATGGTACTGTGTCCTTCTATCAGGAGGAAAATGTTTGGTTGTTGTTTCATTTTTTGTGCAATTAGTAGACAATGATGACCAATGCCTAAATCCATTAACTCATTAAGGATTGCCAAAAGGTGATATTCTATCATTGCTTTTTTATTTAACAGCTGGAATATCTCTATGAAGAGCACTTTTCCTTATCTACTATTTGCTTTGCCAGTGAGCCATTATATGAGAGGCAAGAATAAATGCTTGATTCTTTTCCATTAGCTGCCAGTTTTCAAAATAATCAGTTGGTACATTACATTCCTCTAAAAGGGATCAATTGTGTCTTTCTTTTACAGCATCACTTATAAACTCACGGACCAAACATATTAACGGGTTTCAATATTTTGCAGTTATTATCTTTATTGGTGTTCAAACTGTACCATCTTTGACAGGTGAAAAGGTCGATTCAAACTGGCTCATGATTCCTTTTGATTCAGTCAAAATAGTCTTTGACGGCTTCTTACTATCTGTTACGAGAAGACCTTCCAGGCTCTTCTTGTACACTTTCTTCCCAAACCTGGAATCAGCCATTTCTCCAAGAAGTTGGGGTTTTTGAATGGGTAATGTTTTTCCAGGCCACTCATTGTGGGTTATTCATTGTTTCTAGGCCTTTTAAAGTTGAAAGAGTTAGGGGAAAATGCTTTTAACATGAAATATATCCTGAGTTCATAGTGATAATCCAAATTCAAATTCAAGAATACAAGGTTTTTATTCATTCTTTTCTATCTTGCACTTATATATCATTTTTCCTGTGCTGAGAACCATTCTCAAGGACATCAACTATGAGAGAACTAAAATATCACTTAATTACTCTCATTGTGTATTATTCCAACAAAGGAGTCTTAAGGAACTTGAAGATTATGTGGTCATCCAGAAGAGAATGAGCCTACGAAGACTGATAAGGCACCCACAAAGAAACAGAAGGAAAACCATGGAAGTACAGTGGCAAGGAAGCCCAAGGAAGAAATTACAAGCAGAATTATGAGTTAAGTGTCAAATGCTATTCACAGACCAAATAAGGTAAGAAATGAAAAATGTCAACTGAATTTAGCAACTTCAAAGTCACTGGAAATCTCAGGCTGAAAACAGACAAAAGTAGGTTTAAAGAGTAAGTAGGAGGTAAGAAAATGAAATAAGTGAAATTCTGAAGAGTGTAGCTGAGAATGGGAGAAAGATAATGCAATAGTTGGAGACAGAACATAGGGATTTGGGAAGCTTTTTAAGATTGGAAAGGTTTAAGTTCGATTAAATCCTAATGAAAAGAATTTAGTTGAGACAGAGTTTGCATACACTAGAACAAGAATGTAATGATTCCTGAAATGGTGGGAGAGAACAGGATCCAAAGCACATGATAACAGATCGGCCTTTATTATGTTTATAATGCCTCATTGTGACATTTATTGAGTATGCAGTATACTAGATACTGAGAATATAGAGATAAAAGACAAAGTTCTTGACTTCATAGAACTCACAGTCTGGAGGGAGAATAAGACAGGCATACTTGCAGTATGATAAATGCTATGAACATAGAATGTCACTGGGGCCACAAGAGGACTTGAAACTAAAGAATCTGCCCATAAATTTCAGTGAGAAATTTTCAAGTACGATAGACATGCAAAACACACAGAAAAGCAAAACACATCATGCCTTCCCCCACCCCTCAATTTCTGCATTTGGATTACTGCTGTTTTAGCTTTGTGGATATGGACATAACTGGCCCCTTCCCATCTTTCGAGTCTTAGAAAGCCTCACTTTACCTCCCCACATAACATCACTTTGTTATCCCATTCACAACTCTTAAATAATCTGCTTAAGATAATCCTAAATTATCTTGTTTGTACATTATTTCTTGTTTATGTATCTCCTTAAATAAAGCCCAAATTCCATGAGGCCAAGGACCTTACGAATCTAGTTAACTGCTATATTTCCAGTGCCTAGAATAGTTCCTCATATGAATAAATGATTGATTGAATGAATGAATGAATAGTACAGAACTCACATAATATTTTAGTTACTTAACTCTTCTGGAGTTTGAATTTTCATATGAAATGCGAATTAACTGAACATTAAGCTATGCTTGATTTCTAATATAAGCGATACAATTTTAAATTCAACTTGTCTATGAAGGTGAAAGGCATGCATTTAGCCTAGACTCTTTTTCATTTGACTGCTAACTCTACTAATAAATTTCCACATAAACCCAGTAAGTCTTTACCGTGCATTTATAATACTCCTTCAGAGGAATTTTAAATCAGCAGAGAGAAGGTAGATCAATGAAAAGTGTTGAGTTGCTGAGATAGCTGACTAACCTTTTTTAAGGCTGAATTCATATTTCACCACTTCCTCAAAATAAATTCCAGATTAAATCAAAGTTTTAAATAATAAAAATAAAACCATAAAAGTACTAGAAAACCTTTAAAGAGACCATATTTTATAGGTGACAAAGGCATTTCTGAGCATGAGCCACAAAAAATCATAAAAGACAAATTTTAAAGCCTCTACAGAGCAGGGGATACCATAAACACAAGTGGAAGACAAAGGACAAATTGGAAGAACACTGTTTGCTACACACATGACAAAGAGTTAGTATCCATCACATGTGAATGATTCCTAAAATTATTCAGAAAGAGACAAACAAAAAAGGGGTGGGGAGTTTGATGGGGGGAGGGAGACTCATATAATTCTCAGGTAATTCACAAAGAGAGCAAGACAGACAGCAAAATAAACTAGATATATGTGCCTACTAGGTTTATCAATATTTTTTGTCTTTGTCAATTTAAAGCATTGGTAAAAATTCATGGGAAAAGAGGAACTCTCATATACTCTTGGTAGGGATATAAATTGGCACAATTCTTTTAAAGGATAATCTGACAAGAGAAAACTACTTTGAAAGTTAACATCTATGAACTTATCATATGAAAATATTTATACACAAATATAAACACCTTTTCTATGCATATTGTTTGTAATCAGAAAATTGCAAGCAACTGAAATGATCATTGACAGGCAGATGATTAAATTAAGGTACATCCATATAATAAAAGATTGTGCAGCCATTTAAAAGGATATGGTATAGGCACTCATATGAAAATAAATTTTAAAATGTTATGGTCTTGAATCAATTTATATATATAACACAAGCTATATATAACACACTCCCATTTGTGTTAAAAAAAAAAATTACATTTAGGCAGTCATCCAAGGGAACTGGTATGATAGACCCCAAAATGTTAATAGGGAAGAGTCAGGATTTTTATTTTTTATAGGTTTTTCAAATATCTGAGTTTCCACGATAAATACTTTCAACATAACAAATTAACATTTATTAATAGTGAACATGAGAAAAAAGCTAAGATAAACAAAATGATTCCTTCGAAAGTCACTCATCTTCTGGACCTCTGCTGTCCAATAATATGGTCTAGTGAGACCATATGGTCTAGTGAGACCATAAAATACATACTAGATTTGGGTTAAACAAAACATACTATTAAAATTAATTTCACTTGTTTCTTTTCAGTTTTTTACACATATAGTTCACACTATATTTCCATTGGACAGTGCTGTTCTGGACAAAGAGAGGAAAAGGGAGCTAACGTATTGATATTACTCTGGCATTATTCTTTAGTTACTATAAATATTTCTATTTATAAATATGCTTTTCTCAGTTACTTTTAGAATCTTTCTACAGAATATATTAATTCAAAAACAAATGACCACAGTTTAAAAGGAAGAAATTACTAGTGATACTATATTCAACAGACTCCAAATGCCTTGTGTTTTATTTGGAACTCAAATCTCCATAAGATTGCACAACCTGGGGGAGGATAAGGGACTTTGCTTTGCTTGGAATTTAAACAAAGCTCCCAAATGTCCTAAAATTCTATGCAGCTAAGAAATTTTGTATATTAGTTCTTTGAAACTAGGAATTCTTAAATTAGGTTTTAATTTTGCTTAGTTTCTTATTTTCTTTGGCATAAAAATTTTAAGTTTTTATAACATTACTGGTTACATCTTATCAGAGTTCTATTTAAACAGGCACAAGTTCAAGCAAAGATTAGATTCTGCCTTTAACAATGTGTACTCAGACAGGGGGCATTAAAAGGTAGATGTAAAAATCATTTACAAAATTACTACTTTCATTACATTTCCCATGTTGACATTCTTCCACAGCTTATAATTAGGCAAATTATTCATTTTAATTATATTAAATAACATGTCAAACTATGGTAAGAAAACAAATTATCCAGATATTTCTACCCAGAGACAATATATACTATAAACCAAGAATATGCAACCGCTGCCTCTAATCTATCTTTTTGTGTTACATGTGAGGAAATATATAAATTGTGCAAAAAGTGTCAATACTCCAGCAGAGTAACCAAATAGAAGGAAATTCCTTCACACAGCCTTTCTTTGGTATTAGTGTCCAGTTACTTTCATGCACTGGAAGGGCCTACTTTTCAAATTCCTTTCTCTGAAAAGAACCTCCTATATCAAAAAGGTGTATCTATTATATGCAAATTTTGTGTTTGAAAAACTCCCATGTTAAGACTTTATCATTATCTTACTCATTCAATAAAAATGTATGGTTTCTCCAGCATGTTAGGCATTGTACTAAAGTGCTATACAGGATATAAATTTAAAACAGATATAGATCTTACCAATGAACAGCTTATAGTACAATAGAGACAAGAAGCTGGCCCATCTCCATTCCCCCTCAACTAGAAAATGGATGAAATATCAGGGTCAATAGTTTTAAGCCAGAAAAGTAGACAGTTTAGTTAGGAGAAGTTTCGAAATATGCCCTTCAGGACCAATGATCACAACACTAACATATCTCTTTTAAAAAGAGGGAGGCAAAGCGATAAAGAGGCATGGACATATATACACTACCAAAAGTAAGGTAGTTAGCTAGTGGGAAGCAGCCGCATAGCACAGGGAGATCAGCTCGGTGCTTTGTGACCGCCTGGAGGGGTGGGATAGGGAGGGTGGGAGGGAGGGAGACGCAAGCGGGAAGAGATATGGGAATATATGTATATATATAACTGATTCATTTTGTTGTGAAGCTGAAACTAACATACCATTGTAAAGCAATTATACTCCAATAAAGATGTTAAAAAAAAAAAAAGGGAATGAAAAAAAAAAAAAGAGGGAGGAAATTCAAATTTCTTCATTAGTTCAACATACACTTCTATAATTCCATAACATGTACCAGTGGTAAAGGTAAGATGAAAATGAAGAATAAGGAAAAATATTTTGTTTTTCTTCTTCATTAGTGGAAGTATTAGTATATTTTTATCTACTTGCATTCTATATTTCTCTTACAAACAGAAATATTTATGTGGTTCTGTATTGGACACTTAGAAAAAGTATACACAGGCTAAACAAAAGACATAATTCCTTGTACTTATCAAGGTCCAAGAGACCAAAACTCAGAAAACCCAGACTCTAGCAAAACTTCCCAATTTATGTCATCTTAACATAAGACTAGATAATATTTACCAATAAAATATTACAGCAATATTACATAAGTGCATTGCCTTTTTAATTACAAAAGAATACTAATATATAATAATGTGTAATGTTTACTAAACACTAGGTAGTGCTCTAAGTGCTTTAAAATATTTTTAGTCTTTATATAATTCTATAGAGTAGATATTATCTTCACTTGATAGACAAGAAAACAGAGGTCAGAAAAGCTAAGTAATTTCACAGAGCTGAAGAACAGCACAGCCAGGATTCCAATTCATCCAGTCTCTCTCCAGAATCAAACTCTTAGCCACTGTGGTTTACTACATCTACTGCAACTGTTCTATCCAAAAGCCCTTAATCCTAAATCATCAAAAGAAAGGGTCTCTGTTTTACTCCAGGAAGAAGCATTTCTAAGAATAAATTTGGAAATGATAAATTTTGTAAAGTTTTGCTTGATAATTTACCATATAAACTGAAATTCATTATGTTAAAACTTTTCCCTTTGCAAAAGAGCTATTGCATTTATGAAAAATTTCATTTAGATAGGGCTAATCACACACACATACACACACACAAATTAAAAGGTAATTTCATGGATATAATAACTAACATTTTGAGTACTTCCTATTTGCCAGACACTGTTCTAAGTACTTTACACATATTACTTCTTTTGCTTCTCCTTAAGTATGTACCAAAAAAAAATACCCAACTTACAGAAGAGGAGACTGAGGTGTGGGAAGGTTAAGTAACTTATCTAAGGCAGGATAGCTAGATCTGGCTTCTGGACCAGACCATAATCTGATTCCAAAGACCACACTCTTAACAATTTTACTATATTAATTTGTCAAGATAAGGCATTTTAAAAGTATTTATTATTTTCTCAAAAATAGTTCTTAATATGAACACTCAAGAAAAGTAATCACTTATAATTTAACTGAAACATTTAGTATTTTTCCTTTTAACACTAAGTTAGAAGCACAGGGGAACATTATTTTTAATCATACTATTAATTTTTTGGTTTTGTTAAATTTAGATCATGAATATTGTTACCAAGCACACAAACTTTAGAAAAACTTATAATGGGCAAATAGTTTCTGACATTTTAAGTATTGGGTTGGCCAAAAAGTGCCTTTGGTTCATAAAAAAAAATAAAAGACACATTCTTCATTTTCACCAAGAACTTTACTGAACAATATATTCACTCTTTTGTTCCACTACCTTCTGCCATTTTTAGGTAACTTCATAATTCCATCTTCCCAACTTTTTATCTTTTTGAGTGAAGAACTGTTCCAGGTGCCCTTTACAGTCTTCCAGGGGATTGAAATTTTTTCCATTAAGAGAATTCTGTAAAGACCAAAATAAATGGAAATCCAAAGGTGCAATGTCTGGTGAATACAGTGGATGAATCAGAACCCCCCAGCCAAGCTTAACAGTTTTTGCCTGGTCATCAAAGAAACATACAGTCTTGCGTTATCCTGATGGAATATTATGCGTTTTCTGTTGACTAATTCTGGATGCTTTTTGTTGAGTGCTGCTTTCAGTTGGTCTAACTGGGAGCAGTACTTGCTGGAGTTAATCGTTTGGTTTTCCGGAAGGAGCTCATAATAGAGGATTCCCTTCCAATCCCACCATATACACAACATTACCTTCTTTGGATGAAGACCGCCTTTGCTGTGGTTGATAGTGGTTTATTTTGCTTGTCCCATGATCTCTTCCATTCCACATTATTGTACAGTATCCACTTTTCATTGCCCATCACAATGTTTTAAATACGGAACATTTCCATTACATTTCAGTAGAGAAGCACACGCAGAAATACAGTCAAGAAGGTTGTTTTTCACTTAACTTA
Source organism: Lagenorhynchus albirostris (assembly GCF_949774975.1). Classification (NCBI taxonomy): domain Eukaryota; kingdom Metazoa; phylum Chordata; class Mammalia; order Artiodactyla; family Delphinidae; genus Lagenorhynchus; species Lagenorhynchus albirostris. The sequence continues at coordinate 132,949,668 of NC_083096.1, read as the reverse complement.
TGTGGAACCCAAACATCAAAGCGATGAACATAACCAAGCCAGTGCAAATGATTTTCAACGCTTGATTTGGATATTTTGAGTATGTCAGCTATCTCCTGTGTGGTATAAGGTTGATTGTTCTCAATAATGTCTCGATTTGATCGCTACCAACTTCAACTGGTCTACCCGACAGTGCAGCATCGTCCAGTGAGAAATCTCCAGCACAAAACTTCGCAAACTACTTTTGACATGTTCGATCAGTCACAGCACCTTCTCCATATACTGCACAAGTCTTTTTATGCATTTCAGCTGCATTTTTACCTTTCTTGAAATAATAAAGCATAATATGCCAAAATGTTGCTTTTTCTTCCATCTTCAATATTAAAATGGCTACGCAAAAATTCACCAATTTTGTAAGTCTTTTTTTAAATGCACACTGATATGACAGCTATCACATACAATCTAACAAAATTGTTTTGAATGAAGTTAAAGACAACTAAGCGCTACTAGAGCCATCTTATGGAAAAAAACGAACAAACCTTTCTTTTGGTCAACCCAATATTTAATTCTGGTTGACCTTAGAAAACCACATAATCTATTGGTCTTACAGTGGGCACATGGAAAAGAGGAGGCTAGAACATAGAGACACAGACTATAACAGAGAAAAAGGATGAAATATATTTTAATGTATGGGATTTTGTGAAAATATACAAATATGATTTAGATAGATTATCTGAAGCAAAAAGATATACTAACAAATAATTACAATGACAAATAATAAGGAATATATAATCATATGTTAGCTTATACAGAGTACCATGGGCATGCAGCATTAACACCACCTGCAGATGTGGAGGAAGGCTTCACAGAGAAGGCATTTTTTTTTAATCGATCACTGTTTCCAAAAAAACTAAAATACAATTTGGGAAATGTATACTTAATTTATTAATTTTTCCTCAACTTTAATGATGAATTTATCAGTCAAAAGAATTTGGTATTTACTTGTAAATCTCTTTAAAAATCATGATAAATTAAAATGAGCTTTTAAAAACAGGTAGATCTCATAACACTGAAAGTACAGTTTATAATACAGCAAAATTAAATACAATAACCATTTTAAATGACCTATTAAATTCTTTGTTCATTTCTTTGACTTCATTTAGCATTGATCTAACTCAATGTGGAAGGTTACATTCATACAAGTTTAAACAGCTTAATGATTAACTATATTCACCTGCCAACCTTACTGTTTATGTGGCAAATAGTGTTATATAGAGAGTTCAGAAGTCTAGGTATGCTTGCAGGAAAAAAAACGAATTCCAAATCATTTTAAAGTAAATAATTAGGATAAAAATGTACCCTATTAAGCTCTTTCTTTTTATTGCTCCTCTAGTTATTTCTTCCAGAATTGACCAAGATTATTCATCATTTGATTCTGTATCTCCAGAGCCAAAATCAAGATTTGCTATGTTAGATGATGTAAAAATTTTAGCCAATGGCCTACTTCAGTTAGGACATGGTCTTAAAGACTTTGTTCATAAGACTAAGGGCCAAATTAATGACATATTTCAAAAACTCAATATATTTGATCAGTCTTTTTATGACTTATCACTGCAAACCAATGAAATCAAAGAAGAAGAAAAGGAACTTAGAAGAACTACATCCAGACTGCAAGTCAAAAATGAAGAAGTAAAGAACATGTCACTTGAACTCAACTCAAAACTTGAAAGTCTCCTTGAAGAAAAAATTCTACTTCAACAAAAAGTGAGATATCTGGAGGACCAATTAACCAATTTAATTAAAAATCAACCTGAAATTCAGGAACACCCGGAAATAACTTCACTCAAAGTAAGTATAAAACAAAGAGGGTTCATGATTATGTTTTCAATGTGGATCTTTTTAAAAAAATATTTTAAAACATGCTACTTGAAATACTTTGTTGAACTGTTGAAACACTATATTTTTCTCATGAAAAAAAGACTCCAGGAAATAAATTTTCCCATTATAATTTCAAGTTGGTTTTTGTTTCCCTAACATTATTTATGAAAATAACTAAACTTTGCATTTCAGATGAAAATTACAAGACAGTTAAGCAATGAAATTTAGAACAATTATTATACTATTGCAAATTACTGGAGGCAAGTAAAAAGCTAAAGGAATATAACTTGTGTAACTATTCTCCCATCTTTAAAATGTATAAAAGTAATACAGTTAATGGAAAAGATATTAAAATATTGGTTTTTTTCCATTTAATTGAAGTAGTTTAAAGTTCAGGAAATCAGATTTTAGAGATGGTACATTTTAAATAAAACACAAAAACTCAAGTATGTACTATGTGAAAGAGGAATACAAGGGGAAAAGGTTTGCCAATATCATTTTTCTAATCCAGTATTAGTTTAAAAAATTAGATTGTGATAGTCTTATAGGAAATAAAAAAGTCTAATTTAACAAAAAAGAAAGAAACTTCTAACCAACCTATAATCTATGTCCAGACTTTTGTAGAACAGCAAGATAATAGCATCAAAGATCTTCTTCAGATCGTGGAAGAACAATACAGACAATTAAATCAACAGCACAGTCAAATAAAAGAAATTGAAAATCAGGTAAGTCAATATTTTAATAGTATGTCCAATCTTTTACATAAAATTTAGGTTTATGAAAACACTGGACCCTAAAATTATTTAAAATAATTATAGTTGGATAGTGAATAAAAGGATCACCTCAGCATGATCATTAGGTTTGCAGGCTCTGAAGCTAATAAACTACCTGGGGTTGAATTCTGGCTCTAAAACTTTTGTGTGACCTTGAATAAATTACTTAACCCCTTCTCAGTTTCCTAATGTACTCTATGTAGATAATAAAAGAATCTGTCTTACAAGACTGTTGTGAGAAAAAAAGAATTAATTCATGCAAAGTACATCCTCAACATAGCAGCCAAAGAGATTCAGTTAAAATTTAAATTAGACTCTCTCTTTGTTCAACACCGCACAATGGCTTCCGGTCTCACTCGTAGTGGCCCATAAGACCCAGATGACTCTTAATCATCTCACTGACTTCATCTCCTGTACTCTAGTCATACTGGCTTTTTACTGTTACACAAACACATCAATCAGGCCGCTATCTCAGGGTCTTTGCCCTTGTTGCTCTCTGTCTGGAATGCTCTTCACCCTGGTATCTGCATGGGCCCACTCTTAATCACTTTAGGTCTTTCTCAAATACAAATTTCTCAAAGAAACCTTCCCAGATAACTTAATCATAAATTATAATCCCCCAGGTGCCACCTATTCTTTTGCTTCTTACCTATTTGGCCTCTTGCCTTACCTCCCAATCCACCTTATACTCTAGACAAACTGGAATATTCGCAGTCATGTGTCAGAGCTGGGTCAGAACACAGATGGGCTAACTCCTAGGTCAGTGACCTGTCCTCTACACCATGATCCCATATTCATGTTTAATTCCATTCAATGTGGATATTTATGTACATTCTAATAAACGAACTAGACAAAAACTCAACAAGAAAAAAAAAAAAGAAAGAAATTATAATCCCCTACACCCATGCTTGAAACCTGCTACCTCCTTCATTACTCTCTTTTCTTCCTTAACACTTATCCCTATTTAACATAATACATATTTGAGTTATTTATCTTGTCTGTCCCTGCACTAGAATGTAAGCTCCATAAGTACAGAAAGTTTCTATTTTTTAAAATTGCTATAGCTCCAAAATATAGAACTCTGTCTGACACATAGTAGGCACTTAATAAATACATGTTAATAAAGGTAATGTCACATTTAGCACAAAGAAGTCAATAAAAACTTACTATGATTAATATTATTATTAGAAGCTATATGTCTAATAATTAAAGTTTAATATCCAACAATATAATTAATCTACAATGTAAATAACTGGCTAGGTGAGCAAGGTAGATACGTGTTTGGAATAAAGCTATGCCAAAATCTAAGATTTCCAATAAACAGTACTATAGTTCAAAAATATTAATTAGTAATAATACTACTAAATAGCTGTTCAAGAGAGTTTCAAAAATAATACAGACCTGAAGAAACTGGTATAAAAAAAAATAGATGCCAAGAACTATAAAACAAATATTACCAATTTTCACCAAACAAACACATTATGTTTCAGTAATTTTATGACTCATAATTTTAGTAGGTTATTTTTGCTAACTGTCTGAAAAGGGGTTTTTGCCAGCTAGTTTTGATTTCCATGATTTCCTTCTTACTATATGCTATTTTTCTAATTCTTTTCCTGTATCTTTTATTATGAGTAAATGAACCTGCTCACAAAAGCAAAATGTCACTATTATAAAATAATATACATCCTGTCTAATAATAAAATGTATGAAGAATTCAACAATGAATTCTAAGTTGGAAGAAGCCTTAAATCATCTGACCCAACTTATTCAAATTTAAATTAAGAAACCAAAACTGTAAAGTTAAGTTACTGTAAGATCACAGTTACTTAGTAGAAAAGACTAACATCCAGTAAGTGAACTTTACAATGGATCTTTATGCATTATATCCTAGGAAATGCCATTTATGCTGACATCAAAAAACTAACACTAATAACACATTACGTACTCTGCTCTTCTCAACCCATCAATAAGAAAAGCTATCGGTCAATAAACTGCAAACCCAGCACAACAGACAATGAAATATTGAATATATTAAAAGTACACAAATAAAACTGCCTATTTGTTACCTTTACAGATATGATTACATGTCAAAAACTATCAAGAAAGCAGCCTTGTTCAAATTATGTGCTAGGTCTTAAGACCTACAACTGAGAATTATGAAATTTAAAATCTGCCTGTGTCACTGAACAGAATATATATTACATTCATATAAATAAATAGAACATATTAAAATATTCTAAGTAAAGTCTCTGCCTTTGATCTTATTGTTTTTTGATCAATTTCTGTTTTTTGCCTTGTCTTTCTCTATTTTTTTGAACTCTTTATGTGCCTGATTAAATATTTTGAGAACAGCAAGTCTGTATAATATGTATAGCATTGCTTATCCCTCTTAACATCGAAAACAATAACATATTATGAACTCAGATTTCCCCTAATTGTATATTCAGTACCATTTTTTAAAGTAGATTTATATTCTTTTATCAGTTAAGAAGAACTGGTGTTCAAGAATCCACAGAAAATTCTCTTTCTTCTAAACAAAGAGCACCAAGAACTACTCCCTCTCTTCACTTGAATGAAACAAAAAATGTAGAACATGATGGTAAGATAATTTGGTGGGTTTCCTTCTTGAAACTAATATCGTCAAATTTTTCTTCTTTGACATTTCCATCAAAAATCTCTATTCTCAGGGCCTGTTCTAGACTAATTAAAAGAGAATAAAGAGATAAATCCAACAAGTATAATGTGTCAACCTAAATTGGATCCTGGTAATTTTTTTAAACCCTATAAAACATTCTTAAGACAATCAGGGAAATATAAATATAGACTTGATATTAGATAATATAAAATTATTATTAACTTTCTTAGATGTAATGATGGTATTATAGTTACGTAAGAGAATAATCTCATGTTTAAGAGATGGATGCCAAAATATCTAAGGGGTTAAGGGGCATGATGTTTGCAAATTCCTTTTAAATAGCACAGCAAAATACATATTTGTATGTATTTGTGTTTATAAAGCAAATACGGCAAAATGTTAACAACTGTTGAATACAGATGAAAAGATTATGGCATTCTCTTCAATGTTTCTACTTTCCATAAGAAAAACAAAAAAGAGGGGGAACAAAGTCTCCATTCCTACCCAAGCTTTAAAAAAATGATATAGTTTGAAAACACATTTATTTTTAATGTAATTCATAGAGGAAAAAAGTTCTCTGTTAGTTTCCTCTATGTACGTTCACTCTTTCCTCATGTATCTGTTGACTACCTGCTATGCACCAAGCACTATACTAACATCTCATATGTGGTATTTTATTTATGTTTTTCCTAGATCTAAGGGAAAAAAGTGTTTAAAATTCTAATTTTGTCACTTTTCTTAAAAATAAATCAGTTTGGTAATAACTATTTTGATATTCTTTGTAAAACATGCCATCTAATAAAAATGCTTTAGCATAAAGTACCTTTTCAATAACACATTACTGAAAAAGACTGAAGGCTACAGTCACCACAATTCCATAAAATGTCAAGTAAAATCTCAAGCTCTAAAGATATCATTCTTTATTACTGTATCTTACGTAATAACATTTTGTTGATTCTAGACATTCCTGCTGATTGTACCATCATTTATAATAAAGGTGAACATACAAGTGGCATCTATTCCATTAGACCCAGCAACTCTCAAGTTTTCAACGTCTACTGTGATGTTACATCAGGTAAAACGAGCCTAAGAGAAACTAGACAGTAGCTAGCTCAGGTTACTCACTACCTATTAGTAAGGCTAATCCTGTTATTTTTGTTCTGAATACATATAAAATGAAATATATATATCACAAGTAGTTATATAGATCTAGTACTTATATTTGTCTTGTTTATGTATTTACTCAGGCATTTACTCAATATTCTCCATCTTTTTCTATAAAATAATCTAAAATGAACTTTGTCAATAAGTTTATTAAGACAAATTCATTAGTTGCCCTTCACTTAACTTCTTGGGCTCATAATAAATAATAAAATGTTATTACCATAACAACATTAATAACTACCTTGTACAGCCACCAATTAAAACCAAACAAAAAACCGCATTTTGTTACAACTATCAGCATCAGTCTACTGAAAATAAACAATCTGTTCATTATATTCAGGTAGTTCATGGACATTAATCCAACACCGAATAGATGGATCACAAAACTTCAATGAAACTTGGGAAAACTACAAATATGGTTTTGGGAGGCTTGATGGTAAGCTGACTTCATTCACTGGTTAACTTAAAAATATTTATTAAGAGCCTATTACAGACTGGGCATTAGAAAAACAATGAATGAGGAACACTCCCAGCATTCATATAAATTATTAACAAATAACTACACATTTTAAGTACTGAACTTATTACAAGTGTCTTTATTTGAATTATACTTTTCACAATTACATGTCTGTTCTATGTATACTTATCACAATTTAATTGGATGGCTTCTAATTATCATAATTATAATTATCAAAGATAAATTTGATTAAGGGCTAAGTGCTTCAAATAAGTGCTAAACGCTATGAATGGGCTACAAAGAAAACCATCCTTATCACTGGTCATTCTACTTTCTTATTAACATTTTAGATATTAACTATTTGGAAGTTGGAAGGCACAAGGAAGCTGTCAGATGTACAGTACAAAATGTTTAGATTTCAATTATTTAAATATGATAAATGTATACTATACAATGTGTGGTTTAAAATAAATTTAGTTTAATTCAATGTAAATTATTATATTTTGATCACAAAATAAGGTAAAAAACAAAATAAGCAAAATAAAAATAAATGACAGAGGTTTAAAATCCAAAAAGCACATTATAAAAATCCATGAGTGATGTACATGTACTCATTAATAAAGTGGATAACATCCATTATTATATCGAATTTTTAAACATTCAGTACTACTTGATCATTTAAACAATTCTGTATTCAAACTACCAGTTAAATCCCTAACTAAAAGGTAGAATCAGTGATATGTTTTGTAGCTCCAAATCTTCTTCTGAGAGAATCTAGAGTACTCACTTATTTCTACAAGAAAGTAAGCCATTTGTATTTTGCAATTCTTAAAATGAAATCTACAAATTCAACAGCAGTAAGGAAATTTTGACTTTTTTTCCGTAAATGCTTTAATAAAAGGGATAATTAAAGAGAGAGTAATTGTGATAATCAGAGATATCTATTTGTATTTACAATATGTTATATTTTTAATTCCAAATAAAATTTCTTAATTATAGAGAAAAGTTATTAAAAATTATGCTTTTTAATTTAAAATATTTTTTTAAATTTATTTCCTTCTTTTTCTACAAAGAAAACATATATATCAAGCAAATATCAAAGGCCAAGATTATATTTGAGGAAAATTACATTATTATACAAGTCTCTGGAAATACTTAACAAATCTCTTGATAGTATATTCATATTAATAAACAGCTGACAGTAAAGCCAGTACATATAAGGACCCAGAAGTTAGATAATATTTTACCAATGACTAGCCCTAAAAGTACTTATAATAGTCTAACACGTTTCACCTGTGAAATATGCCTGATAATATCCATTTTAGAAAGGATAATCAGACTTTAGGTAGGCCTATTACTATTTTAACACTTGTTGTATTTTAACACCTATTACTATTTTAACATAACTATCTTCAATAAAATTGTTTTAAAAAGAAATATTTTACGAGACTCTAAAATAATCAAGGGATTCAAGACTAAAACATCTAATCTACTTACACCAAAAAAAAAAGAACACTCTCAAAAAAAATAGTTGCTGCCTAATCTGCAGTTAACAATCCACAGATTTTTACAACTTTTCTTTTCAGGAGAATTTTGGTTGGGTCTAGAGAAGATATACTCCCTAGTAAAGCAATCTAAATATATCTTACGAATTGAGCTAGAAGATTGGAAAGACAACAAGCATTATATTGAATATTCTTTTCACTTGGGAGATCATGAAACCAACTATACACTACATCTAGTTGAGATTGCTGGCAATGTCCCCAACGCACTCCCGGAACACAAAGATTTGATGTTTTCTACTTGGGATCACAAAGCAAAAGGACCCTTCAATTGTCCAGAAAGTAATTCAGGTAACCTGTTCCTAATATAAATACTTTATTTTCAAAGTTTCAAAATATCTTCCCAAAGTAATAGCTAATATCTTTCAATGTCAGACAACTCTTTAAAATCTGAATCCAATATAAACATTTTCTCTATAGGTAAACGTCTCAACGTAAGTGTTAACTTGATTCTAGTTTGAGTACGTATTCTACCTCTAACCTTTCTCAGATATTTTATTTTTGGTCAGGTATATGAGACTTGTATAAATTCTTTTAAATTGGAATATATGTATACAACACTGTTATATTTATAAGAAATGAAGATATACTCACTGGAGAAATATAATAACAGTAACTACGTATGAGTTTGTATCTATTAAACTGCGTATCTATCCTTTTTAGGAGGTTGGTGGTGCCATGATGTATGTGGGGAAAACAACCTAAATGGTAAATATAACAAGCCAAAAGCAAAGACTAAGCCAGAGAGGAGAAGAGGAATATGCTGGAAGTCTCAAAATGGAAGGTTATACTCTATCAAATCAACCAAAATGTTGATCCGCCCAACAGATTCAGAATATTCTGAATGAACTGAGGCAATTTAAAAAGCCAATAAATTAAACATTAAACTCATCCGAAATTACTGTGGTTTAAAAATCTGGTATTAAATCCCTAATAGAAAGCTTTAGAAATAAATTCTTTATATTAAAGCCACTACCAACTTAATATTAAACATATCATCACATCACCTCAAAGAACACCATTTACTTTTCTCAATCAAAATTCTTATGATCATTTATTCATATATTTTGTGATGTGCGAATCAATTTTAGATGGTCACAATCTGAATTGTGACCAATGGGTGAATTTTCAAATAACCTTTCTAAATAAAAAACTTACAAAAAGACTTTTATTTTCAAAGTCATCATGTGAGCTAATTTTACAACTTCCTCAGTTTAAAAACTATTTTTCTTGCTAAAATTCTAAACTTGAATAACTATAAAAGACTAATAATTGTACATTTCTTAAATGCTGTAATATTAATTTCAAAACTAAAATTCAGTCAGTTCAGAGTACATGTGAAAATCAATAATATGAATCTTAAAACTGATACTTCATTTGCTACAAAATAATCTGGAGTAAATGTTTGGTATGCTTTGTTTATGAAGCCAAATGAAGCAGGATGAAATACTGTACTGAAATAGATTCACAGTCTTATATACAGTAGTTCATAACTGCTAAGTCATATTGACTTTAAATATCAAGTACTGCTGTAGCTTGTTTGTTAACTTATCTGTACTGTATACATATTTTAACACTTAATATTGTGAAAACAAATAATTTTAAAGGGATCTTGTCAGAATACAATAAGAATGAATGTATTGGTGGCATCAACTTAAAGTTTTATCATTTATTCCCCCTGAACACAGTGTGAGTCTAATACTTATGTGTAGGTTTTCAAACAATTAAGAATCCTAACAAGTAACTAAATGTTTAAATAGTCTGAGAGATGTTCATGTATGTTTCCAAATTCAATAAAGACTCAGTCCCCTAAATTATAGAAATTTTAATTCTTGTAGCTTTTTTTTTTTTTGGCTGTGCCACAGCATGCGGAATCTTAGTTCCCCGACCAGGCATCAAACCCGTGCCCTCTGCAGTGGAGGCATGGAGTCAGGGAAGTCCAATTCTTGCAGTTTTTATTGACATCCAATAGAAGTATGATTATGTTATTTCTAATTTAAATAATTTAAATTCTGAATCCTCAAGAATTATTAGAGGATATTTTGACCATAGTATCACTTGTCAGTATTTATTTTTAAATACGTTTTTAAAGAAACTACCAAGGAGAAATAAAGTCTTGAATTAAATCCAATTTTTAAAGGTTAGTGCCCAAGCTATACAGTGACTCACATTAGTCAATAAATATTCAGCATTCTGTACGTTAAATTATCCAATATATGTCATATATATTTTTACTGTATGACACATGCAAATATGGATGATCTATGTGGATCCTACATAAATATTTTGTTCCAAAAAATACAAAAGAATAAAGGCAAAAGTAGGTTTTCTTTTTTTCAGAACCACATTCAAGCTGTCCAAATTGACTTTTTAAAGCGAGAATGCCAAAATGGCTTAAAATAGGAAGCTTTCAAATGCAAAATAATGCATTATTTAATATACCAATTTCTGTCTCTGTTTTCCAATTTTTTATAATTCTCACACAATATGTTTCATTTTGTTCCATTTAGGAACATTAAGTGAGGTTTTTTCTGCATATAAAGCTCAGATTGAGAGAGAATTCTGGTAGAGAAAGAAAAAGGATTTTTTTTCTTTATGGTTCACAAAATTGTGTCCTTCTGTCCTCACTAGTTTGCCAAAAGTGTTCTAATTGTACCACTAACACAACTGTCAAATCTAGTGACCTCTTAGACCACATTCCCTTTGGTTTCTCTACTACTTACTAATAACAATATTCTTTTCTCAAACTTGACCTTCAGTTTGCTTCCACAATACTACTATACTCTCCAAGGATTATCTCCAACTTGAACCCATCTTTAAAGCCCTAATCCATCCTAGTCTTAAGCATTGTGGACCAATGGACAATATTCAGTCATCTATTCTACTCTGACCCTCAGAAATTCTATCTACTGTCATGGACTCATCTTTTTCCATGAATAAAGTTCCCAAATCTACATATTACTCCCAGATCTCTCTCCAGTTCCCCTTCTTCCATTGCCTACCTGCCATTTCTCCTTTTGATATCCTATAGCCTCTTCAAACTCAATTTATCAAATAACAAATTCATCAATACCTTACATCCTCTGCTGGTTCTCCCTTTTACCTTTTCACACTCTCCTCCTTCTTTCTTTTTTTTTTTTACATCTTTATTGGAGTATAATTGCTTTACAATGGTGTGTTAGTTTCTGCTTTATAACGAAGTGAATCAGTTATACATATACATATGTTCCCATATCTCTTCCCTCTTGCGTCTCCCTCCCTCCCACCCTCCCTATCCCATCCCTCCAGCTGGTCACAAAGCACTGAGCTGATCTCCCTGTGCTATGCGGCTGCTTCCCACTAGCTATCTACCTTACGTTTGGTAGTGTATATATGTCCATGCCTTATTTCTTTATATATATTAATGGCACTACCATGCTTCCACTCATAAAAGCTTAGAACCCAGGAGGCATCTTTGGCTTTGCAATTAACTTTGTGTACCACCTCTCCTCTACCATGACTTGCATATCTCATTTAGCTGTGCCCTCACAAGAATGTGTACCCCAATTACAAGAGCATAAGCCTACAAAGCAAAATCCAAATCTCTTCCAGGTGTTCAAGGATTTCTATAATCTGACGTCAAAATACTTCTTTAACCATTTCCTGCCCAACACAAACCCTCAGATCTAATTAAAATTATTCACTTTGAAACATCCCCTGTATACTTTCCTAATGCCATTCCATTTTCCTAGAATACCTCTCCACACCTTTCTGCTTGGCTAGATGCTATTTATACTTCAGGGTAGCACAGAGGATCTCACTTATTCCACAAATATCCTAGTAAATGGAGGTCCTTCCTCTGAAACCTTGCAGCATTACTGTCTGGACCCCTTCAATTGGCACTTTACAAGTAAAGACAAGACAGAAAAATAAATCTGGCAAATCATAACACTAAAAATAGTGAAAAATAGTAATAAAAACCCCAACAGCACCAAAGATAGTCAATCTACTTGATTTTAGTGAATTCCTACAGAATTTCTATACCAAGAGTTTACTCTGAACTAGTGTGAATTTTACTGAGAGAAAGTATATACATTTCTCATGTAGGAGTTACCTACTGTAGTATAATCTATTTAAATCCTGCCATCCTAGAATCAGCATGTTTTCACACTTGTATCTTTTCTTCCTAATAACTCATGGAAATCAATTAACTCATTCATTAATCAAAAATGTATTCATTAATCAGTATTTGAGTATCTACTATTTACCTCCTTATAAAACCTATTCCAAATATGTATTGTTACATATTCCACATTCTGTTATAGAATAATCAAATGTCCTTCTGTTTTTCTCCCGTAACTAACAACCACAAACACTGCACTTATGCATGTACTACAAAGTGATCAAATGCTGGCCCTTTTATCAAAGTCCAAAGTGTTTTCATGGCAAATCAAATAGGGCAAAATTACTCAATTGGTGTGAAAAGAGCAGTTCAAGGTCATGAAAATAGGATTAACAATCCCCCTAATAAGCCTTTATAAAATGAGGTTTCAATGACATTTTAGGAAATATAAAATCAGAGATTCCACCTCAAACATAAAAACTGTTTTCCTAAATTCATATGTTTAATCCCAAGAACAATCATACATCTAACAAAATGATTACATTTATTTGACAAAGCAATAACCTGTATCTTTAAAGATGTAAGGCTCTGTTTATCTTCAAATAAGCAACTAAGCCTCAGTTTCCATATCCCATATATATGGGAATAATAATAACTTTGTCAAATCTACTTCATGGACCTGTAATTATCAAGTAAGATACTGTATTTGAATGGCTGTATGAACTACAAAGTTCTAAACAAATGTATATACTTGCAAAAACTGGATCTTGGGTATCACTATTCACATCTCTTTAAGTAAATACTCCGTACAAATGCTTCTTAACAGAAAATACTCTAACTCTCAGGACAGGGGAACAAAAGTGCTCTCCTCACATTCTGCTGCTGTTTCTGGAATTTTACTCCTTCCCTTGGAGTCTGAGATAACACTCCACCATGTTCAAGCCCCTAGTTAAAAACTCCTGGGTGGCTATGTTAAAATGTTAGAGAACAGACCTCTCAAATCAAGAATTTTTGTAGTTAAAATAAACTAGGACCAATTAAATAGTATAAAAGCCAGAGTGCTATATCTAGGGCAAAACCAAAACAGTGGAGTATGGCAACAGTTTGTAACATCTATGAAAACTAAAAATAAAAACAAAGACCAATACTCTCTAAAGCAGAGAACCGAAAACTTGAATGGAAAAAAAAATACTCCTTAATTTTCACTGAAATTTACACTTCCTTAAATTTTGAATGCAGGAAACTAACTATACCAGTATTAGCAATACATGAGACTTTGTCATTAATAGAAATCATACATGACTTTATATCACAACTATTGCAGACATCTTAAAACACTGTTCACGCTTATTACTACCTAGAGAATATGGTAGTTTTTAGACCTGCAGCTAGATCTTGTTATTTAATTCATTAATAAAGAAACATATCACAACTTAAAATCTTGATAATTGTTATTTAATATAATTGATTTCCTTTGTTATCCTATGTATTTCATTTTATACATTCAGAAAGATTATTCCCAAACAAGAATCAAAGGATTCACAAGACTGCCAAATGGTATTAAGAACCTCAACTCTGAAGGGAGACCTACCATCATACGATAACCTAGTTTAAGAAACATGAATTACATGGCTCTCATGTCATAATATAAGTAGTATAGACTTCCCTTGGTATCCAAGGGGAGTGGTTTCAGGACCACTGAGGATACCAAAATCCGTGGATGCTCAAGTACCTTATATAAAATGGTTAAGTGTTTGCATATAACCTATGCACATCCTCCCGCATATTTTAAATCATCTCTAGATTACTTTTAATACTTAATACAATGTAAACACTATGTGAATAGTTGCCAGAGCACAGCAAATTCAAGTTTTACTTTTTAGATCTTTCTGGAATTTATTTTTCCAAATACTTTCAATCTTCAGTTGTTTGAATCTGCAGATGTGGAACCTGCTAATATGAAGGGCCAACTGTACACATTTACTCTGATTGACCAAGCTATTCCTAGAAACAGAATTTTAGGGAAAAAATTCAATCACTATACAATAAACTTATTAAACTACCCAGGAGAAAACTGATACAGGGTAAAATTATAAAGCAATAATAAAACATTTCAAATGTTATTGTGGCTAATTTTTTTTAAGTCCTTATCTGTTAGAAATACATAACTGAAGGACTGACTGGTGAAATGATATGATGACTAGGCTTCATTTTAAAGTATTACAGAAAAAAAAGGAACAGGTAATAGATGAAATAAGAATGACAGTGGAGGTTAATTGTACTATTCTATATACTTTTGTGTATGTTCGTAATTTTCCACTATAAAAAGTTTAAAACTATAATCAGGTTAATGTCACAGATAATATAGGTTTACTAAGAATTACTGAGAGATGAATGGGGGTGTATTACTAACTAAGGTCCAGATCAAAATGAACCACATCCTTTCATTTTGTTTCTCAGTGTCACCAAGTCTGAACCACTGTATTCATTCTTATATTCTTGGTAACAGCATATTTGCTGGATATGGTCTTTCTACGAAATGGAAGAAGAACAAAGATATGAAAGTTCAATAGGTGATTACAACGAAGGCTATTTGGGGGAAAGAAACTAACTCTTAATAGTCTCACCAAGAATATCGTGCTCTACGACATATCTCTTAAAAACTGGATGTCAATAAAACACACGGGCATTTGCTCAATTAGATGTACCACGATCTTTTAACTCAAGTGCAACAGTGGTCATCAAGTACAAATTTGGAACATGAATAGCATTACACACAATCTACTACCTAACTTTCAAGTGATTTCAGATACGCAACAAAAAAATTTTTTTTTCCATGAGTAAGAAAGTTTTTATTTGATTATCTTAATGTAACAACTGCACTAGCACTTCTTCTATGATAGAGTGATAACATAAGTATTTTCTTGATAAAGCAAGCAATTGATATAAATTATCTCCACTTGTTTTGCACAATAAGAAATATATTATTCAGTTCCTAATTGCTAAAAACTACCATGTAGGGCTTCCCTGGTGGCGCAGTGGTTGAGAGTCCACCTGCCGATGCAGGGGACACGGGTTCGTGCCCCGGTCCGGGAAGATCCCACATGCCGCGGAACGGCTAGGCCCGTGAGCCATGGCCGCTGAGCCTGCGCGTCCAGAGCCTGCGCTCCGCAACGGGAGAGGCCACAACAGTGAGAGGCCCGCGTACCACAAAAAAAAAAAAAAAAACTACCATGTATCTGTGCATCCTCATTTACCCCTATAGAGGATTTGAACAGACCAAGTCCCTTCTGTTGTTAACATTTTAAAAGAATAAGTGAACAACCACATGTGGTGGGGAAAAAAAAGACAGACTTTACTTGAATGTGAAAATCTCTAACTTTAGGTATAGCTTAGTAAAGATTTTTTTAAAAAAACCTCTTTGAGAAAGAGGGAAGAGATATGGGGATATATGTATATGTATAGCTGATTCACTTTGTTATAAAGCAGAAACCAACACACCATAGTAAAGCAATTATACTCCAATAAAGATGTTAAAAAAAAATCATGTGTAGAGGAAAAGTAAATGGTTCTTTTGAAATAAAATATTACAACGTTAAAAAAAAAGAGAGAAATCTCAATAATATCTTTAAAATCATATTTTAATGTAAAACATAAAAAATTAAACTAAAAAATATATTTTTTACATACATATCCTTTTAGATAGCTTTTTCTAAATTATTTGATAACTATAAAAATTGGAAGCAATAGGTGTTAAGTAATAGGAGATCTGCCACTTTCAGAATACAGTTCTCCCTACGATTTCTCACTTGTCAAATGTTTGCGTCAATCACATCCATTCATTCTCCCTCTACTCAGACGATAATTTTTTTTATCTTTTTTATCCCTTGAAACCCTTTAAAGTACACTCACGTTTACTACTAAAAATAAATACAATGTGCAAATACTTTCTTAAAACTCACACTAAAAATGCTTAAATTTCTGGTTTTTTCAGATACAAATTTGAACCCTACAGTATGTCAGCTCTGTCATCTATAAAACAAGGATAATTGTATTGGCTCTGTGCAGGCTGCTGTGCAGAGTTAAAGAGATAATGGCTATATATAAACTAAAAGGAGTCCTTGTGTCAACTTTACTTTCTTTTTTAAACATTATTCACTGGGAAAATGTACACATATAGATTGCATAATTCCTACTAACATGTATTACCAGAAATCACTGCTTACCTTGAAACATACCTTGAAACATGCCTCAGAAGGTAGAAAGAATTCAAACTGAGCTAGAAGAGTATTATTGTGATCCAATACAACAATTCAGTCAGCAAATATTTATGGAAATTTATGTAAAATTTTATGATATCTGTGTGTCAGCTGATATCTGCTAAGTATATCTCCTTCTGTCATTCTAAAATTATTTCTACCTATGCTAGATTTTCTAGATAAGTGAAAGGTTTTTTTTAAATTATAAATTCCTAAAAAATATTAGCTGCCTGAGACTAAAATTTTTTCACAGTTCTAAGTAGAATAAGCAACCTATACGATTTGGTATTCAGGTCTCACTGGACATTGAAGGCCCAAGTAATAATACAAAAAAGGCCACTAGTGACTTTGATAACCTTCCTTTTTAAAATCATTCTCTTAGCCAATTATACCCCAAAAGCCCAGTATCCTTAAGCTTTCAAACCAATCTCTCTCAAGTTGTGTAACGATTGGGTAAATGTAATGTAATAAAGCCAATGATAATAATAATGACTAACTTCTATCAAGCATATAATATGTGCAGGTACTTTCCTACACCCTAATCCAGGAAGATACTAAAGGCTCTCAGTATAATGAGTAAACCAAGAAAGAAAAAAACGTATAGGAGATAAGAACTCCATTGCAAAAGAAATGCAAACAGAATTTCTAGGACAACGGTGAATAGGCTCTAAGATGACAACTGTACAGTAAGTCTAGTGAGCCTAGAAAACTTCCCCTGCTATACTAACTTATAATTTAGTTGCAAAGGGACCAAGGAAGGTGCAAGAAAGGAAATAATTGATAATATGAAGCTTTACAGAGCTGACAAGTATATTTTTTTTCTGGATTTATGCAAGTATATGTATTTTTTTAAGGAGGAGATATCAGAGTTAAATCTTGAAAAAGAATCAAGAAATAGCAGCATGAACATGCTATTTAGAAACAAAGAGTAAAATACCAAAAGAAGGATCAAAAAGAGTTACTAGTGAGTGACAATAAAGATTAGACATCAGCATAGGGAAGAGTTGGTAGGAATAAGATGAAGGACCTCTGTTTTTAATTTTAAGCCTTATGGAACTATGTGAACTTTAAGTATATTCATATAATTTGTTTAAAAAATATAAATATGTAAATAAATAACAAAGGTAAGTAGAACAATGAAAGGAAAGACCCCCTCATAGTCCCCAATTCCATTTTCCCTGTCTCTGAAATAATCCAAGCAGAGGAAAGACAGATAAACACAAGTTAGGAATGTTCTAGATGAGATTCCTGTACTAGATAAGAGAGAGAGTTGATAACCTCTGAATTGTTCAATACAAACCTTGGATCACTTCTTTATTCCATGTCCTTTTAAATAGTTATATATATAATTTATAGGAGAATACTTATATTACCTGTTTCTTTTGAAAAAGCAGTATATATTTTCTTCAGCCTATCTTCCAGGAATTTTACTCACACTATATGCCAATCACGTGTAATGCTTTGCGCTCTGTACCCTCACAAGAGAAGACAGGTATTATCATCTCACATTTTATTAATAAAACTGAGTGCCAATAAATTGGTAACTTAAGACAAGTTACTTAAACAATAAACAGTGGAGTCAGAAGTCACACCCATATCTGCATGACTCTAAATTCCATTCATACCACTGTACAATGTCTTATTTCTTAACTCACTGAGTAAGTATTTACTGTGTGCTCTCCGTGTGCTTGTACACTATTCTATATGCTGGAGATAAAGTGGTAAACAAAACAGACAAGTCCCTGCCCTTTACAGTAATTACATTCTAATGAGAAAGAGAAAAAATGACCATATAACTACATATTACAGTGCCAGATAATGATAAATACCAGGAAAGTTAAAAAGCTAGAGTAGGGAAGCAGCAGATCTTTTTAGTTAGGGTGACGAGAATGTCCTGTAAGCAGATACATGTCTGAATAAGGAATCAAGTCATGTGACTATCTGGGGAAAAACATAATAGGCAAAGAGAAGAAAAAAAATCAAAAAATCTTAGGCAGAATTTTGTTTGTTCAAGGATGAACAAAAAGGCCACTGAGGCTAAAATGAGCAAGACAGAGATTAGTAAGATATGACGTTAGAGAAAGGCAGAAGCCAGATCATACAGTCTTATAGACTACAGTAAAAAAATTCATTCTTGTTCTGCTTATAATAGAAGCCACTGGAGGGCTTTAGGCAGAGGAATAAATGATCTGATTTATATCTTCTAAAAATCTCTCTGACTACAACGCTGAGAATTGACTGAGGCAGGGGTAGAAATAAGATCAAATTTTAAAAGGTACACAAAATTCGAGATCAGCGGCTGTCCAATATTCTAGCCTCTAGTCCCATCTGACTATTGAGCATTTGAAATGTGGCTCATCTGAACTGAGATGTGCTTTAAGTGTAAAACACGCACCAGACTTTGAAGATTTTTTAGTAGGAGTGGAAGAAAAGTAAAAGAATTTTTTACATTTATTACATGTTAAAATACTATTTTAGATATATTGGGTTGAATAACATGATTAATTTCACTTGTTTCTATTTTTTTTTAATGTAGCAACTATAAAATTTTACATTACAAATGTGGTTCCCATCATATTTCTATTTGACAGTGCTGATCTGGACGGTAACTTGACTAGAATTTTAAAGGTGGAGGAGGTACAAAGTATTGGATTTGGGATTCATTCTGAAGCAGAGCCTACAAAACTTCGTGGAGGAGTAAATGTGAGGAATAACAAAAGGAGAGAAATCATTTTGATCCCAAAACTTTTGGCCTCAGGAACTGGGTAAACGGTGGTGAAATACATTAAGATGGGGAAGTCTAGGCAGAAACTTATGTCTGAGCGGCCCTGTTGGGTGTCCCAATAGACATGTCAAGTCATGGTCTCAGCATTCACAAATAAAGGGAGCTTCATTCATAAAGAGTATATCTAAATGGTACCCCTGGAGTTATGCAGGTTCAGCCTAAAAGCCTATCCAATAACCTTGTGTCAAGTATTCTCTGAGTAATGTAGAATCACCAAATATTGTTTATTGTTAGAACATAGTGCAGGCACATACATATGATTGATGTGTAATGCTAGATTCTGCTAATAAGAACACATGAGGCAATACAGTAACTAGGAGTTCAAATGTTTTAACCTAACAACCCACAATTCAAATGCTAGCTCCAACACAGTAAAGTATAACCTCTTTATCCCTCAGTTTACTCACTTCTAAAATGAAGGTAATACCTACCTCAAGCTATGAACATTAAATAAGATAATGTATGTAAGGTAACTAACATTATACCTCTTGCACAGCAATAGCTTAATACATTACAGCTATTAATAAAATCATGAAGAAATGGAATAACAAAGCTACAAAAGATTTTTGAAGAGTTTCACTCTCTATTAATATTAGAATATATAGTATCTTATTTCAGAATTCTCCAAAATTAAAATGTGCTACCTGTAAGTAGTGTTTGGAACATAGACATCCCTTGCAGGAAACTCCAAAATTTCTCTGGTAGGTCTAACTCTACTGTCAGGGTAAAGCTTCACTTGAAGCAGCTCTGGTGTTAGGCAATAATGGGGATTTTCAGGTGCAGGAGAAATGTCTATCTTCAGCTGAGCTGCATATAAAAATACATCATAAAAACAATGTAAACATAATAAATAACAACTTCACACTAAAAGTATTTTTGGAAGAATTTAGATCCTATTTTTGCAAGAAGTCTGGGAAGAAACCAAAATTGCTATCATCTCAGACCTCTAAATTATTTCGTCTTATCAAGTCTCAAACTTACAAATTACTAATACAGACATAAAGACATAAAATAATAAATGCTTACTGAATGAATGAATGGAAAGGAAGAAGAGGGCGAAAAAGAAGAAAAAAACCAGAGGGATCTAGTATAGAAACAAGCCAACATTTTGAAGATTAAATGATTTACTTTAAATTTGGTAGATTTCAAAATAGTTTTACTCTGGAATGGTTTGCTCTGATCATAATACGAATCTACTTCTGAACATCTACCATTACATGTATTTTTTCCCCTCTAGAAAATAATTTTAAGCCACAATATTATTCATCATGCTCATTTCCGTACTCAAATTATCAAAGGTACTGAATCCTGCAACCAAACTGTTAGACTACATGAGAGCAGAATAATGAAATGAAGAAGGCTGACAGGTATTGAGCACAGAAACACATATGGGCTAGATAACTGAAAAAATGAATAGATAATTATAAAAAATACAATTATTAATGATGATAATAGTTGTCATCACGTTTACACAAAATCTTAAAATACCTGTAATAGGTCTTAGTCGCCGTAAAACAGAAGATGGCCTTCTCATATCAGCAAGGAATTTGTACAGATCTTCATCACTTAAGCGATCTCCTTCCTGATTTTAAAAATAGAGGAAAAAGTATTAGATTTTAACAATATAGTACATTGAAAGTAAGTTTATATTGCCTGTTAATAATCCTGCCCTTCTTCCTTCATTTCAGTCTGAATGAAAAGTAAAATTAAATTAATATAATTATGATTAAAAATAAATATGCTAACCTATTTTCTTCCTTCTTGCTTTCAAATTGTATTAAGAGCTATAATATTGCTATCTATTTTTAAATTTTATAGATTTATTTACAGCCCATTATCTGTGTTTATAAGGGGTTACAGGGCACTCTAAAATATAGAAAAAATGATGCAAGTTAGAGGGAGATAAAGAGAAGAAAACAAGAATATAGACAGAAAACAGACATATATATGTATGTGTGTGTGTGTGTGTGTATATATATATATATATATATATATGACACTCATAAATTTGTTACACTTGAATTTTCATTTGTCTTTTCAACTTTATATCACCAAATTTCTTAAATGCAAAATATAGAGCATTGGCTACATTTGAAAAAGAAAAGAAAGAAGTAACAACAAAAAACTACTCTTAAAAAAAACAAGACAACTATCCTGATAATAAGACCAGAAATAAAACTCTAAAAAGACCTCAATCAATGGGGAAAAGAGACAAAAAAACCGAACCATGTCCAATTAACAAAGAATTCTCAATTTAAAGTAATATTTTTTCTTACAGTTAAAATAGGTAGAGATTGATTTTATTCTTTTATTCAAAAGTCTTTACATTTTATTAATCCAAACCTCCTGCATTTGACATCTTATTATTTTTAATGCATAATTCATATACTGTCTTTTTATCCTATTTGGTAATAAACATATTTAAGCCTCCTTTATCACTGTGAGCTCACCTTGAGCCAGATCTCATGTGTTCACAATTGTATTCTAAACAGGATACAGAACTGCTCTTCTTTTATGCCATTATTTTAAAAAGTGATTTTTATTTTCTAAGTAGTTGGAGATTTCTGTCAATACTTTTATAAATGGTTTTTAGTTTTACTGAGTTATAGTTAGAGAATCTGACTTCAAGAAGATTTTTTCAGTGACCTAAATATACAATTAATTATTGTAAATGTTCCATCAGTTACTAAAAGAGCATATTCTCTCCTTTTGAGTACAGAAATGAATACAGATCTTCAAATGGTCCTTATTTAGAATACATTCAGATTATCTCAAGATTCAATTATTTCTGTCTACTTCACTTGTTAAACTGATTATATCAATGGCCTCCATTCTTTACTCCCTGTCTGTTTCCATGCCTTTTGTTGGGTGGGACACAATTCTTTCCCCTGGGCTTGGCCACGAGACTTGTTCTAATCAGTAAGCAAACATGATACAGAGACTTGAAAAGCATTTGCATAAGTAAGCTTGCCCCCTCTCTGGAACTTCTGTCACTGCTGTAACAACATAACCAAGCTGGCCTGCTAGAGTATAAGAGTGGAAGCTGAGACACATGGAAATGGTCTGAATCATTTCAGTTTTCCCAGCAGAAGTCAGTCTAGATCAGTTGACCCTAGTCAATAGCCAAACATGTGAATAAGCCTAGCTGACACTCACCCCTCCACACTGCATGCACTGCTATGTACTCCTGAAGCAACAGATAACTTCTATACATGTCAACAAATAGAACAAATGTCCTTAAAACTAATGTATGGATTTAATTTTTGTTTTTAAATCTCTATGTATTTCCAAGAATTTTGGCCTGACACATTTCAAATCTGTACATAAACACTCCTGATTACTATATCCCAATCGTGGACAGTAATCTCTCGTTAAAAAAAAAAAAAACTTGGGGACTTCCCTGGTGGTCCAGTGGTTAAGAATCCGCCTTCCAATGCAGGGGACAAGGGTTCGATCCCTAGTTAGGGAACTAGGATCCCACATGCCATGGGGCAACTAGGTCCGTATGCCACAACTACTGAGCCTACACGTTCTAGAGCTCGTGCGCCACAACTAGAGAGAAGTTCGCACCGCAACAAAGAGCCTGTGCATCACAACAAGAGATTCCGCATGCTGCAAGGAAGATCCCGCATGCCACAACTAAGACCCGGCACAGCCAAACAAACAAACAAACAAATAAGTAAATAAATAACCTGCCTTCTGTATCTCATTTAGGAGAAATTGTACCTTGAATTCTACTTTATTAAAATTTTAATCTCTGCTTTTTACTTAATATGCACTTGCCTGATGCATAATATCCTAGCTATTTAAAAATACTTATAAAAATCATATATGTTAATAGTTTAAAAATTATGGAACTGTACAAAAGTCAAGTGTAAATGCTTTCCATTGCTCCATATTTCCAGCAATCATCCTTTTTTAAGTTTTCACAATCACTTTGTTCCAGTTTCCAGTTACCAGTCTCCAACAGTGTTTAGTACATGATGAATGCTCAAAAAATACTTGTTGAGGGCTTCCCTGGTGGCGCAGTGGTTGGGAGTCCGCCTGTCGATGCAGGGGACATGGGTTCGTGCCCCGGTCTGGGAAGATCCCACATGCCACGGAGCGGCTGGGCCCATGAGCCATGGCCACTGAGCCTACGCGTCCGGAGCCTGTGCTCCATGACGGGAGAGGCCACAGCAATGAGAGGCCCGCTTACCGCAAAAAAAAAAAAAAAAAAAAAGAAATTTGTTGAATGAACGGGTGGGTGGATGGATGACTTATTGATTTAAGTTTATAATACTAGTTCAATAATAAAACATGCTGAAGAAAAAAAAAGCTGTGGAAATAGTGGCAGAAGTGATATACCAGCTGAAGATGAAGAGAGAGAGAAAAATGTTACAGCTACAAGGTTGTGTCACTGTAACAAGTAAATCTACTGCCCTGTTTCCATAGCTAAATGTGGCCTATCACCTCATCCAAGTAACACTGTGGCCTTTTCTAGATTCTTTCTTGCAGTATTATCCATAACAAAAAGACCCTTACCACTTCAGACCCTTCTCACCTGCTTTATTTTCCATTTGAGTCTCTCAGAGCAGCTGTCTGTAAATGCTACTGATATATAACTGTAGCATTACACTAGACAGCTAGCTGTCAAATCATAACATATCCTGCCCTAAACACCTTGCTCTCTCAAGTTATAAGGTGTCACTAGGCCAGGATTTTCTCCTCTTATTTAGAATAACACCACAGAAGGAGGAATTCTGAGGCAATACTTAGCATTTTCCTTTAATCTGATCCAAAATACATGCATAGTACCCTTCTCCAGTTTATCACACTAATACAAATTTTCTTCCATCCTTAAAATGTTCTGGTCCTCTGGTTACTTTAGACAGACTTTCAAAATTTTCTGATCCGGATTCAGAGCATAAAATTCATTTTACATCAAAATCCAGTAGCACATACACCATGTATGCACATATAGACAGGTATGCACGCACACAAAAATTGGAGGGAAAAAAGCCTACTGAAGCAATATTTAACTTCACTAAGTGCAATGCACTATTATTTTTCTATTCTCCTGGTTTGTTTGGTTTTTTTAAGCTGGGTGTTATCTACTAAATTTCCATCACTATTATTGGATCATGACCAGCACTTGAAAACTACTGATTTGACTCAAGTACAGGAAATATACTTGCAAAGAAGAAAGTATCTTTGATCAGGAACTTTTTGGACCTATAAACTCACCTATAAAAATAATTTTAGCACAAAAATGCACTACTAGTGCCTGAAATTTCTATTCTATATACCATGAATGTGGTATGTTAGGTCAAAAACAACTTGAGTTGGGAAGACAGATGTAACCACACACCTGCTCTAAGAAAATCCTTAAAATATCAATGCTTAAGAAAAGTTAAAATATTAAAATTAAGAAATAGGATACAGATGTGGATGATTGATTTGGAAGCATTACTAATCAATGCCAACATTTAAACAAATATAATGATGAAAAAACAGCTATAATATTATTTTTTCTTATATTTTTTATTTTTATTCTTAATTTTTTTAACTTGTTAAAATCCCAATTACTACATATACATGTAATGCATGGAAAATTATGATTTTTCTGAAATCACAAGAAATTTAAGCACGAATAGCCCCCTAGAATTCCTCCATGACAGAACAATACCTGCTTAAAAAAATTTGTCACTGTGAGAGTAGCAGGTCGAAAGCTGGTCAAGTTACAAGAATCATCTCCACTTGTTGTCCTTTCAAGTGATCTTCTGCCAACCAGACTAGAATTCCTCCTCTCTGACCAAGACCCCTTTCGTTCTACCAAGGAAAAAAAGTAAGATATTCATTTCCATAATATTTAAAATGTGTTTTAAAGCAGTCTTCCAAACACAGGAAAATATCCACTAAAGTTGAAAATTATCCCCTCAGCAATACTGATTACAGTTGAAGAATTTCACTTCTGGGGAGATCCATAAGGAAGCATTAAACCTAAATCTTTGGGTTCTCTTTAAAAACTTCTCCAGTGTAAAATAAGTCTCTACCACACAAAGATTATGCATATAACCCAATATGAGCTATGAAGAACAGCTATAGAGGAACTATGTATTTACTAGGAAATAGGCACACAATGCAAATTTTGGTCACCATATAATGGCCCCTCAGTCTTAGCACTTGAGTTTGAAAAAGAATTTAAGATAACTTGCATTCACAGTCCTTGCAAGATAACCCTATAATTCAAAACCAATAGAGCAACTATGTTGTAGAAAACAAACAAAACTATAAACAAGCTAGACCTAACAGGCATCTATAGAATACACCACTAAGCAAAAGTAGAAT
This sequence comes from Lagenorhynchus albirostris, assembly GCF_949774975.1. Lineage (NCBI taxonomy): Eukaryota > Metazoa > Chordata > Mammalia > Artiodactyla > Delphinidae > Lagenorhynchus > Lagenorhynchus albirostris. Next base: position 132,923,744 of record NC_083096.1, on the reverse strand, counting down.
ACACATTCTTCTCAAGCACACACAGGAAATTCTCCAAGACAAACTATATAATAAGCTATAGAACAAAATACAATAAATTCAAAGGGATTCAAATCACATAAAATATGTTTTCCAAGAACAATTGAATTAAGCTATAAATCAATAACAGAAGAAAATTTGAGAAATTCATAAGCATGTGGAAGTTAAACAGCACACTTCTGAATAACCAATGGATCAAAGAGGTAACAAGGGAAATTTTAAAACATTTAAGATATAGGAAAATGCAAAATCCCCAAACATATGATATATCACTAAAGAAGTTCTCAGAGGGAAATTTATAGCTGTCAATGTTTATATTACAAAAAAAAGAAAGATCTCAAATCAGTAACTTAAGCTTACGTCTTAAGAAACCAGAAAAAGAAGAGAAAACTAAACCCAAAGCAAGCATTAGAAAGGATGCCAAGGGAATGTAAATTGATACAGTCACTATGGAGAACAGTATGGAGGTTCCTTGAAAAACTGAAAATAGAATTACCATATGACCCAGCAATCCCACTACTGGGCATATACCCTGAGAAAACCATAATTCAAAAAGAGTCATGTACCAAAATGTTCACTGCAGCTCTATTTACAATTGCCAGGACATAGAAGCAACCTAAGTGTCCATCGACAGATGAATGGATAAAGAAGATGTGGCACATATATATAATGGAATATTACGTAGCCATAAAAAGAAATGAAATTGAGTTATTTGTAGTGAGGTGGATGGACCTAGAGACTGTCATACAGAGTGAAGTAAGTCAGAAAGAGAAAAATAAATACTGTATGCTAACACATATATATGGAATCTAAAACAAAACAAAACCAAAAAAAATGGTTCTGAAGAACCTAGGGGCAGGACAGGAATAAAGACACAGACTTAGAGAATGGACTTGAGGACACAAGGAGGGGGAAGGGTAAGCTGGGACGAAGTGAGAGAGTGGCATGGACATATATACACTACCAAATGTAAAACAGATAGCTAGTGGGAAGCAGCTGCATAGCACAGGGAGATTAGCTCGGTGCTTTGTGTCCACCTAGAGGGGTGGGATAGGGAGGGTGGGAGGGAGATGCAAGAGGGAGGAGATATGGGGATATACAGCTGATTCATTTTGTTATACAGCAGAAACTAACACACCACTGTAAAGCAATACTCCAGTAAAGATGTTAAAAAAAAAGAAAGAATACCAAAAAAGACAACAGCTAAGTGGAAATAAATGAAATAGAAACTAGGAAAACAATAGAAAAATAATCAATGAAACCAAAAACTGATTCTTCAAAAAGATAAAATTTTTAAAACTTTAGTTAAACTAATGAAGAAAAAAATACATAGACAGGGGACTTCCCTGGTGGTGCAGTGGTTAAGAATCCACCTGCCAATACAGGGGATACGGGTTCAAGCCCTCGTCCAGGAAGATCCCATAAACCGCGGAGCAACTAAGCACATGCGCCACAACTACTGAGCCTGCATGCCACAACTACTGAAGCCTGCGTGCCTAGAGCCTGTGCTCCACAACAAAAGAAGTCACCACAATGAGAAGCCCGTACACTGCAACAAAGAGTAGCCCCTGCTTGCCACAACTACAGAAAGCCCTTGCACAGTAACGAAGACCCCATGCAGCCAAAAATAAATAAATTTATTAAAAAACAAATACATAGACAGGACTCAAATTACTAACATCATCACTACAGCAGACCTTAGAGAGAAAAAGGATTATACTACAATACTATGAATAACTGTAAGTCAACAGTTAGATAACAATTAGATAATTTAGATGAAATGAACACATTTCTAGAAAGATACACAGTACTGAAACTGACTCAAGATGAGAGAGAAAATATGAATAGATGTATAACAAGAGATATAATTAGTAATGAAAATACTTACCACAAAGAAAAGACCAAGCCAAGGTGGCTTCACTAGTGAATTCTTCCAAACTTTCAATGAAAAATTAATACCAAATGTTTACAAATTCTTCCAAAAACCAGAAGGAAAAAATCACAACTCATTTTCAATGAGGCCAGTATTACCCTGATACCAATACCAGACAGAGATATTACAAGGAAGAAAAACTACAGACCAACATCCCTTAGGAATATAGAAGCAAAAATACTAAACAAAATACTAGGAAACAAACTAACAACACATAAAAAAAAATTATATACCATGACCAAGTGAGACTTCTCCCAGAAGTGTAAGATTAGTTTAACATCCAAAACCAATCAGTTAATGCAATACAGCATACTAAAAGACTAAAGGGCAAAAAACCATACAAATCATCTCAATAAACTCAAAGAATGCATTTTACAAAATCCAATATCCTTCCATGACAAAACCACTCAAAAAGTTAGGAATAGAAGGGAATTTCCTCAAACTACTACATTACATCTATGAAAAACCTATAGCAAACATCATACTTGATAGTGAAAGACTGAATGCCTTCCCCCTAAGGTCAGGAACAAGATGAGGATATCCACTCTTGCCATTTTTTTTAATACTGTACAGGAGGTTCTAGTCAAGATAATTAGAAAAGAAAAATAAATAAAGACATCCAGATGGGGGAAAAAAAAAGTAAACCTATTTTCATTTGCAGATGACATGATCTTATACATGGAAAATCCTAAAGAATCCAGAAAAGAAAAAAAAAATTAGAATTAATAAACACATTCAAAAAGGTTTCAAAGTACAAGATCAATATTCAGAAGCCAATTGTATTTCTATCACTAAAAATGAATATTAGGAAAATGAAATTAAGAAAACAATCCATTTAAAATAGCATCAAAAACCAATAAAATACTGGGATGCACATTTAACAAGAGAGGGGCAAGACTTGTACACTGAAAACTACAAAAGATTGTTTAAATAAATTTTTAAGATCTAAATAAATGGAAAAACATTCCATGGATTGGAAGACTTAATATTGTTATGAGGGCAACACTCCACAAATTGATCTACCAAATCAATGTAATTCCTATCAAAATTCCAGCTGCCTTTGTGCAGAAATTATCACCTGACCCTAAACTTCTCATGAAAATGCAAGAGCTCAAAATAGTCAAAATAATCTTGAAAAAAATTGGAGGACCCACTATTCCCAATTTCAAAACTTACTGCAAAGCTAAAATAATAAAGATAGTATAGTACTAGCATAAGCATATATATCAATGGAACAGAACTGAGTCCAGAAATAAAACCATATATCGACGGTCAATTGATTTTCAACAAGAGTGCCAAGACCATTCAATAGGGAAAGAATAGCCTTTTCAACAAATGGTGTTGGGACAACTAGATATCTACATAAAAAGAATGAAGTTGGACACTTACCTCTTACCATGTACAAAAATTAACTCAAAATGGACTATATACCCAGATGTAACAACATGTGTGAACCTTTCAAACATTATGCTAAGTGAAAGAAGCTACTCACAAAAGATTACACATTGTATAATTCTATTAATATGAAATGTCCGGCATAGACAAATCCATACAGACTAAATAAATTACAGTTTGGTTAGGTTTGGGGACGTGAGGAGAAGCGTGACCATTAAGGAGTATGAAAGTTCTAAAATTAGATTGTGGTGACATTCGCTGAACCTTACGAATATAACAAAAAACATTGAATTATACATCTTAAATGGGCAAACTGTACGTATGTGAATTACATCTCAATAAACCCGTTAAAGGAAAAAAAGAAAACCCTTTTAATGTCTCACTACATTGCAAAGCTTACAAATAAAACAAGACTATATAAGAAAAAGAAAAGAATTATACATGTAGAAATATTTTATATAAAACATTCTCACCTCCAGTGCTTATTTCTACCTCTGTAGAATCTCTTTCCAAACTCCCAGCACTGCTAACAATATTCATTAAATGGATTGCAGTCCAAGCAAAAGGCATGCGATACTTCCCAAGTCTTTGGCAAAACTGATCAGCTTGACTTTTCAGCTTCTCCAATTTTTCCTTATTCTGCAAAACAAAACTTTATACATTATATGATTACGTTCAAAGAAATGAATTAAAGGCTATTTCATAATATATAAAGGAAAATATAAAGGTTAAGAATTCTCAATTCTCAGCAAAGATGGAAAAACAATCTGTACCTTTCAGAGATCAATTAACAGTATATTATCTTTACTAACCTCAACCAGTTCTACAAATATATGTGAAAGTCTTTAAAATTTCTGTTTGTGATGATCTTATGTTGGGAGAAAAGAAAGGACAGCAAGAGTCAAACATGTTTATGTACTGAAAGTACTATTTTATGAAAGGAAACATAACCTAGACAACAGGTTCTAGACATGAACTGCCAACCACAAAATATTCTAGGTTATGACTTATTAAATTTTATTTTTCTAAAAAAGATGGAAGCAGTTGGGCCATTCTGACATAATCACTAACTTATGACAACTATGAGGTGGGACTGGGGGTCACAAATAAACCAACAATAAATAAGTCCAGAGCTGTAATAAAAGAAGCAAACAAAAAAAGTATGACAAGAGGACTAAACCCTGGAAAAAGACCAATGATCCAAATAGCACGTGCTTATCTGGAAGACATCCTGAGGCTGGCTCAACTTTTAGGCTATCCTTGAAACAAACACTAAGGTGGCCTGCAATAGCCAACCAATGGTCCAAGGGTGAAAACCTACACTAAAATCTCTCACATACTATTTCCATATAGGATATTGGTAAGGTATACTCAAATGGCAGTGTCCTACCTTAGGACTCAGGACTGAGAAAAGATGAAGAAATAGCTAAGTGGTAGGGCTGTTTACTGCTATATCTATTATACCTTCAAAATAGGTTCTTGCTTTAAGAGTACTTAAAGAGAATTAAGGACCCTTATCAAGCATGTGAATATGTAAGAGAAGAGTGAAATAAGCTGCAATTATACACCTATGAACTTCATATAACAGAGCAATTTAATTTGTAAAATGACGACCTGGGGAAAGCCAGAATAGTTTAACCCTAATTTCAACCAGATATCCAGGAATCAGAGAATATCATGTGCTCAGATGTACCCATATTAGCAGAAAACGCTCAATTCTTGTTCCAAATCTCAGAAAAATAAAAAGCAAAACATTTTCTACATTGTGGTGATTTGTCCAATACTCCTCAAGCACACCTCTCCTGGCTGTTTGACATATTAAATCATGTGTTCAAAGATCCAAAAATCACCTGCTATGCTTTTTTTTTTTTTTTTTTTTGGCTGCAGTGGGTCTTTGTTGCTGCACGCGGGCTTTCTCTAGTTGCGGCGAGCGGGGACTACTCTTCGTTGCAGTGCAGTGGCTTCTCTTGTTGCAGAGCACAGGCTTCAGTAGTCACAGCACGCAGGCTCAGTAGTTGAGGCTCGTGGGCTCTAGAGGACAGGCTCAGTAGTCGTGGCACATGGGCTTAGCTGCTCCACAGCATGTAGGATCTTCCCAGACCAGGGCTCAAACCCGTGTCCCCTGCATTGGCAGGCGGATTCTTAACCACTGCGCCACCAGGGAAGTCCTCACCTGTTATTCTTATAACTAACTCAGGGTATCTGGAATTTGGTACCGATTGTTCACCTATTATTTTTGCTTTATAAGTTTATCCAAATTCTAGAAATTATCTGATGGCAAAGTTATCTGATGGCAAAATGGAGATTGTATTTTCTATTTTTACCATATTTCCTAATTATCTGCAGCTAGACAGAGGCCCAGAATACTTCTGCTTTGCTAGAAAAAGTTCCATCAAAATCACTATTTTGCAAACACAGGAAATTTTTTATTATTTAGGAATTAAACTGAACTAATTTGATTCTTTAGGAATCCATTAGCTTGGGGTGAGGGAGATTTTAAAGAATAGCACAGCACATGACTCAAGCTAGGTACTGAAGGAAATAAAGAAAATAGGTAGGCCAAGAGAAAAAAATGAACTAGTAGTAAAATTCTTTAATATGCTCTGTATAGTATTCTCCCAAATTATAATTTCGGAGATTAGAGGTTGTTTAGGGTCGGGTTTGGGGATCTGAGGAGAATGGAAAGTGACTGCTAATGACTATGAAAGTGGCAGAAATAAGAGGCATGACATTCTACCTTGGTGGCATCTGCTTCTTTGAAAATCATATATGGTTCTGCACACTCTCCAATGTCTCCTTGCTGTAGCACTTTTTCTAGCTGTCAAAGACAAAAAGAGTAAAGATTAATTAAGCTTAAAAATAAAAGCAATCAGCCTGGAATGTAAGGATGGTTCAAAATACAAAAATCAATCAACATAATACACCACATTAACAAAATAACAGAAAAAAAACACATGACCATCTTAACTGATGCAGGAAAAAGAACTGGACAATTCAACACCCTTTCATGATAGAAAAACTCAATGAACTTAGAAAAGAAGAAAGCTACCTCAATATAATAAAGACCATATATGAAAAGTCCACATTTAACATCATATTCAATGCTGAAAAACCAAAAGCTTTTCCTCTAGAATGAGGAACAGGATAAGGATGTTCACTTTTGCCAATTCTATTCAACAAAGTACTGGAAGTCTGAGCCAGAGCAATTTGACAACACAAAGAAACAAAAACATCCAAATTGAAAAGGAAGAAGTTAAATTATCTCTATTCACAGACAACATGATCTCTTATATAGAAAACTCTAATATTCCACACACACACACACACAAAAACTTGTTAGAACTAATAAATTCAGCAGAGTTGCAGGATACAAAATCAACGCACAAAAAATCAGTTGCATTTCTATACCCGAGCAATGAGCAATTCAAAAAGGAAATTAAGAAAAAAATTCCATTTACAATAATATCAAAAAGAATAAAATACTGAGGAATTAACCAAAAAGGTGAAAGATCTGTAATCTGAAAACTATAAATAGTTAGATTTTCTACAAGGGTGCCAAGACTATTCAATGGGGAAAGAACAGTTTTTTCAACAAATGATATTAAAAGAAACCTGAATATCCAAATGCAAAAGAATAAAGTTGAGCCCTTACATTATATTATATACAAAAATTAACTCAAAATGGATCAAACACCTAAACATAAACCCAAAACTATTAAACTCTTAGAAGAAAAAATAAAGGAAAAGCTTCCTGTGATTGGATTTGGTAATGTATTCTTGGATTTGACACACAAAAAAGCAAAGGAACAAAAGTAAAAATAGTTAAATTGGATTACATCAAAATTTAAAACTTTTGTATATGACAGAACACAACAGGGTGAAAGGCAACCCACAGAATGAGAGAAAATATTTGCAAATCATATAACTGATAAGGAGTTCATATCCAAAACAGATAAAGAAATCCTACAACTCAACAACAAAACAACAAATAATCTGATTTTTAAAGGGGCAAAGAACTTGAATAGACATTTCTCCAAAGAAGCCATACAAACGTCTAAGAAGCATATAAAAAGACACTCAACATCACTAATCATTAGGGAAATGCAAATCAAAACCACAATGAGATATCACCTTACACCCATCAGGATGGCCACAATTAAATAAACAAACAAATAACAAGCATTGGCAAGGATATGGAAAACTGGAACCCCTGTGTGCTTTTTATGGTGTAAAATCGTAATCTGCTGTAGAAGACAGTACAGAGGTTCCTCAAAAAGTTAAAAATAGAATTATCATGTGATTCAGAAAACCTATTTCTGGGTATATATTCAATAGAATTGAAAGCAGGTACTCAAACAGATATTCACACACCCATGTTCATAGCAGCATTATTCACAATAGCCAAAAGGTAGAGGCAATTCAAGTGTCCATCAAAAAATGAGTAAACAAAACATGAGTATACACATACACATGGAATATTATTCAGCCTTAAAAGGAAGAAAATTCTGAAACATGCTACGACCTGGATGAACCTTGAAGACATTACGCCAAGGGAAATAAGCCTGTCACAAAAAGACAAATACTGTATTATTCCATTCAAATGAGGTATCTAGAATAGACAAATTCATAGAAACAAAAAGCAAAATGCTGGTTGGCAGGGGCTGGGGAGAAGGGGAAATGAAGAGCTGCTACTTAATGTGTATAGAGGTTAACGTTTTGTTGGCAAGATAAAATTTTCTAAAGATTGCTCGCATGATAATCTGAATATACTTAATTCTGAACTGTACACATAAAAACAATTAAGATGGTAAATTTTATGTTATGTGTATTTTACCTCAATTAAAACTATTAATAAAAGCAATCAGTCTTAAAAGTCATCTCCATTTAATATAACATCAAAGTACAAAATTACAATTAAAAAAGACAACTCACAAAATATTAAGTGGCCAATACAATTCTACTTATCATTTTTCTCCAAAATGTCTCACTTTACCCCTATAAAATTTTTAATGTTTTAGGAAAAGAAATATAAATAAAATAGGATAAAAGTCCAGAAACCAAATGAAGTGTATGCAAGAATTTAGCACATAATAAAGTTGATACTTCAAATTAGTGAATGGAGGATACATAAAGCGCTCTTACAAATTAATAAATTATTAATACAGTAATTGATAAAATAAAAACAATCCAATGAAATGAAGATTACACAACTGTATTTTTCTCACTTAAAACTTATGTATCCTATACACTTAAAATTTGTGTTTTTTATGTATACAAACAAGCTAAAAATGAGCTTACTATTTGAATAAGCACTACACAAAACAGAATATCCAAATGGCCAATAATTCTTAGACATCAGGGAATTATAAATTAAAGCCAAACTGACATACCCCTGCAAATGCACCAGAAATAAAATACATAATAAAATAAAATTAATGAAATTGAAATGTAAAATACAATAAAACCTGATGATATCAAGTGTTAAGAAGGAATGGAGCAAATAAAATTCTCAAGCACTGCCGATGAGACTGAAACTTGGACTAACCACGTCAGAAAACTGGTTCTTTCTACTAAAACTGAAGCTATAAATACACTATGATCCAGTAATTCAACATCTACCTATATACTCAACAGAAATGCAAAAATCATATATAAGAACGTTTACAGGGCTTCCCTGGTGGCGCAGTGGTTGAGAGTCTGCCTGCCGATGCAGGGGTCACGAGTTCGTGCCCCGGTCCAGGAAGATCCCACATGCCGCGGAGCGGCTGGGCCCGTGAGCCATGGCCGCTGAGCCTGCACATCTGGAGCCTGTGCTCCGCAACGGGAAAGGCCAGAACAGTGAGAGGCCCGCATACCACACAAAAAAAAAAAAAATGTTTACAGCAGCATTACTTACAATATAGCCAAAAGCTAGAAATAACCCCAATGTCCATCGACTATTAGAATGGCCAAACTGTGATATGCATATAACAAGATACTATGCAGGGTGAAAAACAACCAACTATTGCTACATGCAAAAATGATGAATCATATAATTCTTTAGAATGTGAGACACAGGAATATATATGATTCCTTTTCTATGAAGAAAAAGAGGTTAAACTAATCCATGGTGATAAGTCAGCATAGTAGGAAGGGGCCAAAGAAGGCTGTTGAGTAATGTTCTATACCTTGATCTGGATGTTGGTTACATAACTGAGTTAAGTATGTAAAAATTAAAGAAAGTGTACACCTTGTGCATGTTACTAACTATAAATAAAAATTTATAAAGAAAAGATAACCGAATTTCTATACACCAGTGATGAACGAAATTCTGTATATAATTTAAAATGAAAAATTTTAAATGATAACATTTAGAACAGGGTCAAAAATATCAAATTACCAGGAAGATATAGGAGAAAAGACCTAAAAACATACTGTGCTCATTGACCTGAGAACTCAACAGTTTAAAGACGTCAGCTTTTCCAAACTGATCAGTATATTTAATGCAATCCCAGTTAACATCTCAACAAGATCTTTCTTGAGAGAGAGTATGCCTGCATTGGGGCAGCACGGAGGGACTGACAAGCAAAACTTTATACAAAAATGTAAAGGGTCAAAAACATCCAGCCTCTCTCACCTCCTCACTTCCAAGATGACCAAGAAAAGAAGGAACAACGGTCATGCCAAAAAGGGCCACGGCCACGTGTAGCCTGTTTGCTGCACCAACTGTGCTCGATGCTTGCGCAAGGACAAGGCCATTAAGAAGCTCATCATTCAGAACATAGTAGAGGCCTAAGCCGTCAGGGACATTTCTGAAGCAAGTGTTTTCGATGCCTATGTGCTTTCCAAGCTGTATGTGAAACTACATTACTGCATGAGTTGTGCCATTCACAGCAAGGTAGTCAGGAATAGTTCTCGGGAGGCCCAGAAGGACCGAACACCTCCACCCTGATTTAGACCTGCAGGTGCTGCCCCACGACTTCCACCAAAGCCCACGTAAGGAGCTAAGTCCTTAAAGACTGAAGAAATACTATTCTCTGAAAAGACAATAAAATGGAAATCATACTTTATTAAAAAAAAAGAAAAAGAAAAAGGAACATCCAAGGCAATCTTGAAGAATAAAGCTAGAAAAAAATATACTGTTTTTTATAAACTACAATAATTTTTTTTTTTGGCTGACTTGGGTCTTCATTGCTGCGCGCAGGCTTTCTCTAATTGCGGTGAGCAGGGGCTACTCTTTGTTGCGGTACACAGGATTCTCACTGTGGTGGCTTCTCTTGTTGCAGAGCACGGGCTCTAGGTGCATGGGCTTCAGTAGTTGCAGCACACAGGCTCAGTAGTTGTGGCATGTGGGCTCTAGGGTGTGCAAGCTTCAGTTGTTGTGGCACGTGGGCTCAGTAGTTGTGGCACGTGGGCACTAGAGTGCAGACTCGGTAGTTGTGGTACACCGGCTCAGTTGATCTGCGGCGTGTGGGAGCTTCCCGGACCAGGGATCGAACCTGTGTCTCCTGCATTGGCAGGCGGATTCTTAACCACTGCGCCACCAGGGAAGTCTCTAAACTACTCTAATTAAAACAGTGTGGTACTAGTGCCAATTAAAGACAAAACAGGCCAGTTGAACCAAAAAAGATTCTAGGAAAAAAATCTCATACATATGAACACTTGATTTATGACATGGGATACTTTGTAAAAGCAGTAGGAGAAAAAAGCAGTCTTTTCAATAAATAGTGCTGGGTCATTTGGTTATCCATATGTGGGGGGGATTAATCTTCATCTCAACTTCACTCCAAACTATATGTGTAAGGTGAAACAATTACTCTTACCAGGGATCACTTAAGAGAATATATTTTTGAATTTGAGGGAGGCAAAAATTTCATACATAAAACACAAAATACCATAGCCATAAAGAAAAAGGTTGATAAATTAGACAACATGTAAGCTATAAACTTTGATTTAGCAAAGGATAACATTCTGTGAGAAAGCAAGCACAGAGTGGCAAACGCATGTATACTCATGTACCAAAAGACTTGTTAAAGAATGTACATAGAAGCTTTATTCATAATAACCAACTGAAAACCAGATATACATTGGGGGGGAAAAAAACCCCTATGGTCTACCAAAGTCTATCTATTCATCTAAGCAGGATAAATAAACTGTGCTATAATCAGACAATGAAGTAAAACATGATGATAAAAATAAAAGAACTGCTGCTGTACATAATATAGAGGATTCTCACAGAAATTATATTGAGTTGAAACAAGCCAGGCACAAAAGACTACATATTGTATGACTGTGCTCAGATGAAATTCAAGAAGAGGAAAAGCTAAATAATGGTGATTTAAGTTGGAATACTAGTCATCTGGTGGAACAGAGGGGATAGTCACTAGAAAGACAAACAAAAGAACTCTCCAGGGTGATGGGGTGATGGAAATACTGTATGGCTTGAGCTTAGTCATGATTATACAGAAAAATACATAGTAAGAGTTCATCGCTCTGTTTACACCACATTTGTAAACTATACAGGTCTTATTATAGGGATTTCATATGTCAGTTTTTTAAAAAACTGGTAAGTGTGACTAACTGAAACTCTTATTCACCCCTGGTGGGGAATACAACTATCACAGATACTCTGGAAACCAATATGGCAGCATCTACCAAAGCTGACATATAAATATCCTACGACTCTTCACCCTTCCTTTACCCCCTCACTGCTATATGACACTGCAATTCCTCCAAATAAAGAGGTCAGGTATATATCACAACTCCTAGAGTTTGTGTTATCATGTGACCTGTTTTGGCCAATAAAATGTTAGCTGGTGTGATGTGACCAAATGCTAGAAAAATGTCTCTGCAACTGGGTCTGCTCTCTGGCACTTAGGCAATCACCATGAGAATACGCCAGTCTAGCCTGCCAGAAAAGAGACATACAAAGAACAGCTCTAACTAAATCAAGTGACGCCCAGCCAACCTACAGACACTTGGAAGGAGCACAACTACCTAACAGAGTTCAACCTATATTGGCTGACCACACAGACAACTCAGATGCATGAACTAAAAAATGCTTATTGTTGTACGCCACTGGGATTTTGTCTTTTTGTTCTTGTAGAGCAATAACTAACTAATACACAGATCAAGGGGATTTTTCTCTCAAAAGACAAAAACATCCTGCCGGACTATGATTTAAGAAAACCTCCTAAATACATTTTCTTTAAAGTCTGTAAAACACTTTAACTTGTACATATTTTTGAAATTATGTAAAAGTCTTTTTCTATGTATATACAACCATTTATGTGTGTATAGGTGTGTGTGTATATATTTTACACAATTGGGACCATATGGTATGAACAGTCTCATTTTTAAGCAGCCAGCATTCCAATCACCATCTCTATCTTTCCAGTTCATTCCCTCAGATATGTTCTATTTTATGAAAACTTACTATTTTCCCATGTAAAATAACTGTGTATACACATTTATCAATTGTATTAATATCTAGAACTTTTAAGTGAGTTTCTGAAGACCACTGCTGCTAAATCTTTGCTTGTAAGATTGCTCATTGTAACTAAGATTTATTTTAACCTGAATTCATAGGAATCTGTCCACAAATTAGGACATTATTCCTGTGGGTAAATAAAATTCATTTCATGACAATCCACTTTATAACCTTATTATAAAATTCATTACCTTTTTATGATAATTTTATATAAATACAGATAAAATGATTAAAGAATATATTTTAGGCTATTCTCAAGTCAAGGTCAAGTTAAGGTAAATTATTCTTAAGTTACCCTAAGCTAAGTGGCTTAGTAATATTCAGATTTTAGAATCTGTAATCCTTATTCTTCTTTTTTTTTTTTTTTGTGGTACGCGGGCCTCTCACTATTGTGGCCTCTCCCATTGTGGAGCACAGGCTCCAGACGCACAGGCTCAGCGGCCATGGCTCACGGGCCCAGCCACTCCACGGCATGTGGGATCTTCCCGGACTGGGGCACGAACCTGTGTCCCCTGCATCAGCAGGTGGACTCTCAACCACTGCGCCACCAGGGAGGCCCTGTAATCCTTATTCTTAATTGGCTGACAGTCAAATCATAATGCTCCGTGATCTCAATGATTTAGATTTTAGTATTTATATATTTAGGAGCTGAGTGATAAAATCATAGTATAGTTCCTATGATGCTTAATTTTATATGCCAACATGGCTAGGTTATCAAACACCAATCTAGATGTTGCTATGAAGGTATTTTTTAGAGGTGATTAACTTTTAAATCAGTAGACTTTGAGTAGAGCAGATTACCCTCCATAATGTGGGTGGGCCTCATCCAGTTAGTTCAAGACTTGAAGAACAAAGACTAAGGTTTCTCGAAGAAGGATTCTCAAGACTGCAACACAGCAATCCTGCCTGAGTTTCTGGTCTGCTGCCCTGTGGAATTGACTTAAGACTACAACATCACCCCTTACCTGGATTTCCAGCCAGCGCTACACATTTCAAACCTGTCAGCCCCCACAATCACACGAGCCACTTCCTTAAAATCAATCTCTCTCTCTCTCTCTCTCTGTGCGTGCGTGTGTGTGTGTGTGTGTGTGTGTGTGTGTGTGTGTATCTCCCTCCTACTGATCTATTTCTCTGGAGAACTCTAATAAAGCTCCCCACTCGAGAAAAATTTAGGTAGCACCTATAGTATACGTCTAATATTGTGTTAAGAAATTTTAAGATGAAAAAATAGGTTAAAGATAAAATCTTTACCCTTAAAAAGCTTGCAATGTTGATAGGGACACAAGTATACAGACACAACACAAATAAACAAACATATTTAACATTATTCTCACCTTTATTACAAGAAAAACATCTTGGGAAGGATAAGTGATAGAAAAAATAGCTGATCGTGCCAGGGTGGTAATGGCAGCAGGTGGTACATGTGGACGTAATAATCCTTTCATCTGCTCAGAATTAAGGTCAAAATAAAAGTTTTCTGAAATCTAAAAAGCATATTCATATATTAAATTTAAAACCTGTGTATTTTATAAAAACTCACAAAAATCATACACAGTCTTAAAATATTACAGATATTAGACGATTATACTAACATACAGTTTACCATATATTTCACTGACTGATCTTTACATGTCTATATCAAAGCAAAAAAAATATAATGCAAAAAACATATTCTAAAGAACCATATCCACGCTCCTTTAATTAGAAATTTAACTTCTAATAAAGTATACATAGAAATTATTATTGAGATGAATTACCCCAAACTGAGTCTTTAAAACAATTACATGAATAACATCTCAGAAGATTTGATTTAGCAAATACAGTTTAAAATAAAGTTGCTGGAATACAGTTCCACTATAGAAATCCATAATATGTTGACAGCAGAAGTCACTAAAGGCATTTTAAGTTTCTTCTACACATTAGGCTTAGAATACTGAAATGCTGTATGAGACAGCCCTCTGAAAAACTCCTAAGTGTAATAAAGATATAATGGCAAAACTAAGAGCACTACTTTAGACAAGAATATTTGAAATATATATAAATGATCTTTTAGCTAGTGAAATCTGAAAATTACACCAACAAAAATTCACTGTCACCTTCATTGTAATCCTTTATACATCAGTTGCCTAAAATGGTTTTCTTGTATTTTTTTCTATTTATTAAACTAAAAGAAAGTTGCTTCTGCTACTTGCTTTTGGAACGCTTTCAATGAAACAAAAACTAGGTCAACTGAACTATTTTATAGTAAGAAAATACTTTATGTCTTAAATTTCTACTTTCTTCTTAAAAAATCCATGTTTAATAATATTCTCAAAAAGTCATTATTTATCTTATAAAACACTTAAAAACAGGTTTCTGAACCTATGATTGTGACAAAAGACTAGGTTCAAATTATATAACCTTACCTTTTTCTTTTCCTTCACATCATATAAAGCCAAACTTGCAAAAATGGGTTCAATTTCAATCTCAAACCTTTAAGAAGGAAAAGGATGAAGCAGTTTAAAAATAAAGTTCATAGTTCAAGAGAAATTCTCATTCCAAAAATAAATTCTCTCAATACCTTGTACTTTTCTACATCTGTGCTACACCATCTATACTGCCCCTCTTCCTGAAACACACTTCTCCACGTATACCTTTCACAGTCTAAATCAACAATTACTACATACTTCAAAATCTTAAGAAAAAACAAAGCCTGCCATGTAACAAATATAAAATCATCTCTAAGGAAAAAGATACTTTGTCTTTATATTCCTCAAGCCAAGAACAGTGTCTGATAAATACTACAGATTTCAGTGAATGTTTTTTCAAGTTTTAAGACTAGTTATATAACTGAGGCAGAGTCATCTTCACCTAGCCAAAAATGCTCTCAAGCTCAGCTTCATAGGCAGGATGAAATGTTTAGTAGAATTTAAAATTATGTACAGAACATTACTTTTCAAAAGGACACAAACACAAGTATAAAATCTACCAGGATTTTGTTACGCTGGTATTCAAAATATTATTCCAGAAAATAAAAGTTACATAGTAAACAAAATAAATACTCACTTGAGTGATAAACATTTTACAAGAAGTCTTTGACCAAAATGTTCTTTGGGCACCTCAGGAACACTAAGTCGTTCTATTGGTTCTTCCTACAAATTGACAAGCAACACCAAAATGAACATGCTTACCATATGTCAACCCTTTACAATTTATTTTTTAAGAACTTATTTTATTAATCTACTACTTTTAGTCTTCACAAGTGAACACAGAAAAGAATGGCCTATTTATCCTCAAACAGGACTCATTACATCATAAGTGTGCTCAACTATACTTCATTTACAAAAAGCATAACTCTGTTTCAATTAAGTTTTATTCCCTACATTATCATAATGCTACATACAATTCATACTCCCCAAACATCTATCTTAATAATCATTTGCTTCTTTATATCCAAATTATCTATACCTCATCTGGTGATGGATGCAAGGCAAAGAGCTCCTTATGACGGTTTGCTTTCCTTTGGTCATCATTCTGACGGTCTATTTCTTCATTTGGAGTTCGATCAAGTAAATTGGGAAGCAAAGCATCAGGAAGTGAATTTTTCAAGTCAAAAATACTGCAGGCCCAGCTACCCCTTGGAGTATCATCTATTGACATTGAACGTCTTTTAAGATCATCCTGTAATGTAAAACATTAAATATATTAATCAATGAATAAAAAAAACTATATTAAAATAACTTCTTATAGTCATTTAAAAATAAAAGTATTACTTGTTCATCCTGGTAGTTGTTGCCATCTGGAGCTTCATCGGATTCAAAGACCTGTTTTGGCAAACCTTTTTGCCTTTCTTTCTGTTTATCTAATGTATTAGGATTAAATCCTGTTCCCAGTTTATGATATCTATTCAAAATAAAATAAGGAAATATCAATTTTTGAAAATTTTTCATCATCATTATGTAATAAGCCAACTGTTCTCTGCATTATTTCTTTACATAATAAGAATATATTCTGGCAGTTTTTGAGTGTATTTAACATTTAACCAGAGGTTTAAGAAAACTTCCATCCAGAGTTCCTTTAATCCAACTAGAGAGCATTTATGAGTTTCCAGAGGTAAATCATATTGTCCTTCCTTTTCATGACAATCATGTGGATATAATTTAAGTTGTACTTTCAATTCAGAGAATTGGTCAGTAACAGGAAAGGATGGGAAGCCAGGTTAAAGAATAAAATGAGAGAGCAGAAAATATATCCTGCATTCATAACAATGTAAATTTTTAAAAGGCAAAAATATATAAAGCACTGAAGCTTAAAGTTCCAAATAGCCAAAAAAATTTTGCTATATCTCATTATGTATAAAAAATCTGAAACAACCTAAAGCTTCAGGCTTCTAAAATGAAAAAATAGGGACTTCCCTGGTGGCGCAGTGGTTAGGAATCCACCCACCAATGCAGGGGACATGGGTCCGATCCCTGGTCCAGGAAGATCCCACATGCTGCGGAGCAACTAAGACCATGCGCCTAGAGCCAGTGCTCCGCAACGAGAGAAGCCACGGCAATGAGAAGCCCACGCACCACAACAAAGAGTAGACCCCACTCGCCACAACTAGAGAAAGCCCACGCGCAGCAACGAAGACGGAACGCAGCCAAAAAAAAAAAAAAAAAAAAGAGCCTGTAAAATGAAAGAATAGCAAGATCTACACCACTGTATACATATATTCTTAATTAACATATATTGTTGTATAATATATATATTAGGCTAAGAACAACTCTTAAACTAATGTATATTTCTTTCCTAACAACCCAATGTCCAAGAATATTAGAGACACTATGATCAAAGAGCAACTACTGTGTCACACCTCATATAGTCAAACTGGGGGAAATTTTAACTGGAGCATAAACAATTATAATTACCAGAGGATGATATGGTTCTATCAGTCAATTTATGACATAGTAAAGAATCACACTTAATATGAATTATTCACATGTCTTGCTGCGAACGGTACTGAAATAGCAGCTACATGATGCTCACATCATAGTATAATCACAAAATAAAAGAAAGCATTTTTCTCTGGAATAACTAAAATAAAAATATGCAGTATAGTAACATGAAAGATATTACTCAGAAGCAGATATTTTAATCTCTCATGAAATGTTTAAAGTGCCTTAATATGTGTAAAAATGCCTGTAAAGTGACAAAGTTTGAATTCAAACACAGGTCTGTTTAACTCTTTACACAATGTTGACTAAAGGCAAATAGACAAAACTTTGCAGCAAAAAACCATTACCAGATATTTTTGAAAGATACTAAACTGTTTTCTAGTCTTTGCACCTTTTTTCCTCAAGGGAAACATTTGTATTTTCCTTAAAGGACAGAATACACTGTTGCTTTTCTATATGAAAAAGGGTTTTTTTTTTAAATAACATTTCATTATTACAGAATCAATCCATGCTCATTGTTGAAAATTTAAAAATACAGATCTGTAAAAATACAATCATTATATTTCTACTACTCAGAGTATCAGTGTTGAACTCCTAGTATTTAACTAACTGGATCTTTTCCTGGGCGTATGTATAATCATAAGTATATACATATACATAAGTATATACATACTTATAGTTTTTGTATTTTTTAATAAAAATGAGATAATGTGGGAAAAAAGTGCCTTAATTGAGAAACTAGATATCTAAGCTACTCTAATAAACCAGAATACTGTTGCATTCTTCCTCCTTTATGTCCTAAAAAACTGATAGTATGAAATTCAAGAGAGCTGAGAAGAATGACATGATTCATGATCAATACTCTTTCCTATATTATCATTCTGTTCCTGTAGTCAGTTGCTATGATAAGGCTCTACATGATTACCCATCCAACACCACCATTTCTACGACTCTGTATCCTGGCATTCTCTCCCTCACTTATTCTGTTCCAGCCACACTGACCTCTCTGCTATTCCCTGAACATTCCCAGCATGCTTCCAATATGGAGCCTTTGCGTATACTGCTCTTGCCTCTGCCTAATACACTCTTCCCCCAGATATCCAGAGGGCTTACTCCTTAACTTCCTTCATGTCTTCGCTCAAATTCATCTTATCAGAAAGGCCTCTTCCGATTAGTTATTCACAAAGTGGAATCACCTCTTCTTGGCTCTCCCTATCCCCCCATCCTACTTTTTTTCTCTACAAGACTTCCCTCTATTCTTCCCAACTATTATATATTTATCTGTGTTTGTTTAATGTCTATTGCCCTCAACCCCAAGTAGAACATAAGCTCCATGAGGGCACGGAGTTAGTTTTGTTGACTGTTGTATCATCACTGCTTAGTATAGTGCCTGGCACATACTAGCCTCTCAGTAAGTATGTCTTGAATGAATAAAGTACTTTCTATCCTTTTACCCTTCTGTGCTGAATTATGGAAGAAGTTTTTGGTTTCATCTTATAACTTACTATTCCACTTTTCAGTCACATCTGCTCTGCCATTAAACCCATCTGCTGAGTTTTAAACATTTTTTTCACTGAACAAAATTTTCACTTCCAAAGATAACCAGTTGATTTTTTATATGGTTACCATAACGTTTTCACATCTCTTTGAGGATATTAGTTACACGTATGGGTCTTGATGTGTGTTCTGTTAACTATTTCCTAAATTGTAAGTTCTTTTATTTGTAGTTTGATAATTCTCTTTCAAGTGCACTGGTTTTAATCAAATGGTTGGCAATTCTAGGTTCTAATGCTCATTTTTTAATTTGTAAGCCCATATCTGTCTGAAAATACTGTATCTGCTTAGCCAAGCACATATCCAGTGGCTGTGGAGAAGAGGCACCTCATGCTTCCAGGCAGAGTCTGCCAGTCTTCTGGGTATGAGGGCTCCTTCTTATTCCAAGGTATGCCCACCCCAGGCACTATTGTATGAGCTCAAGCCCCTATAATTAGTCCTCTTAAAATAGGCAGATACCGGACTTCCCCGGTGGCGCAGTGGTTAAGAATCCGCCTGCCAATGCAGGGGACATGAGTTCGAGCCCTGGTCAGGGAAGATCCCACATGCCGCGGAGCAACTAAGCCCGTGCACCACAACTACTGAGCCTGCGCTCTAGAGCCCACGACCCACAACTACTGAGCCCGTGTGCTACAACTACTGAAGCCCACATGCCTAGAGCCTCTGCTCCGCAACAAGAGAAGCCACCGCAATGAGGAGCCCGCACACCACAACGAAGAGTAGCCCCTGCTTGCCGCCACTGGAGAAAGCCCAGACGCAGCAACGAAGATCCAACGCAGCCAGCCAATCAATCAATCAATCAATAAATAAATAGGCAGATACCTCTGCTCCCACTTCTATGCATAAAGAAGGGTATAAGAGGTTTCAAAGTAACCAAATGTCCAACATTCACCCCAGGTCCCCCTTCCACTGCCTGTATTCACTGAGCCTAAAGCTCTACTGAACCTTTTGCATGTATCTTAGATTATTCTGTGCTGTGGCTTTCTGTTGTGTTCCGGTCATACCTTTTATATTTCAGGGATACTTTAAAACTTCTAGTCTACCAAAGGTACCCCTTAGTCTTCCATTTACTACTGAAGGTAATAAATAATATCTAGTATAACAGAAAAAAATACAAGCATTAGAATCTGATGCCCCTAGGTTCTAATCCTAGCTATCCCATTTTTTGGCCATGGGACCTCAAAGAAGTTACCTAAGTACTCTGAGCCTGAGCTACCTTGTCTGTTGGAACCTTAAATGAGATGAGTGTAAAGTATCCAATAAAATGCCCAGCATATAGCAAATAACCATAAATGTTAACTACTGTACCCTCTTGGCTTAAATCAAGGTCAGCAATCCCTTGATTAGAATTAAGTAGCAAGACGACTCCATGATTCTAAGGTTAATATATTTTACAACTAATCTATTTCTATTAAGATTTCTGATTACAGGTTTCCAACATACATGCATAAAGGTAAAAACTTTTGAGTTATCTGACAGAGGAACGGTCTTCTTCAGTAATCTCTAAAATCTGGCTATTGAAATACTTATCAAAATTGTAAGTTCATAAAAACAGCTCTTCTTTATAAAGGGTAGCAGATTGTATTTTTATTAGGTCACACTAAAACTAAAAAGTATGTCAGCAGTAACCCCAAGAGTGAAACACAGTGAAATAAGACAGTTGCCCACAACAGCAACAAAATAAGCAATGGATACATCACTGTTACTAGTACAATTTAGCACAGATAACTTCATTTCTCAAAACTGCAATGTCATAACAGAATTTTCCACTACTTCAGTAATTATACTTCCTTTAGAAAAATAAAATAAGGCTAAGAAGATTCAGTATGAAGACCCTTTTTCATTATGCAAATTAGCAAAGGAAGAATAATTTTATTTTATTTCTTAATCTGACTTGATATTTCAAACACCATCCATTAGAAGCATAAATTTTGTGGTAAAACAAAACATTTTTACAACTACTAACTTGATTGGATGTACAGGTCAAGGACCTGTAAATATTCAGTTAGTTAATAAAAGGCAGAGACCTTTCAAACAGCTTGATCTAGAAAACTAGCTATTAAACTTAACCAATTCAATAAATTGGATTCTCTTTTAAAAATACAAATTATTCATCAATATTTACCCACGATTTCCCAAAAGAATTAGACTACAAATCATTATTTTATATTATTATTAGTTACTAATGATCTATGATAATATAGAAATACTATCCCCACAAACGTATTATTTTATAAGGAAAGTAAGAGAAAGTAATTGTGGAACTCCTAAGGAAAAAATATCTATATGCAAAGGTTCTTCTTTTACTTTTTCAGCTATTTTTTAAATGAATTTTCAGGTCTCATAATTAGTATTAATCTACCTTAATCCATTTACAGATCCTACTCAGTATTTTTAAATGTCATAATGAATATATAACTTACTTTCTGATCACAATTGCCCAGTCTTCTGTATAACTTCTTATACAATCTCTAACATGTGGATCCATTTCACTATTTTAAAAAAGAAAATATATTTATAATTTAGACAGGAAAGCATTGATGTTTGTGAATTCTGCTGCTGCGCTCTTGTTCATATAATAGGAAACAACACTACCACAAGAAATAGAATCTAAATAAAATAATGGAAGGTAGCCTTTTTATAGTTACACTAAAACCAGAAATAGGTAAATGTCTCCTTACCTTTCTTCAGGTACAGCTGAAACAAGGGTTCTACAGTCCCTAGGACTATAAACCACTTCAATATCATCTGGAGGGAATTCAATCAAATCCCTTAAAAGCCCACAATCCACAGCTAAAGGATGAGTAATGAGGTAATCTTCCAAATCCACTGGATCCACTGCTTCAGTAAGGGGCACCTTATAAACAGGGATGGATGTGAGAGGTGGGTATAAAGGAAGAGGTGGACACAATAATTTTAAAACTTAAATAGATTTATTATTTTAAAAAAACGTTATTTTTCTCTTGCTATTTCTAAAATGTCAACAGATATTCAGCCAGATGAACTAAAGAAACCACAAAGTGTTGGGTCATACTCTCTGATTTTCTTGCTTCGATTTTGCCCATAACTCCCACATAAAAACAGGAAGATAACAGTTTTATAATACTATACAGTGACAAAATACTCACTGGAGGGATTCTTTTTTATAATTTGGAATTTTCATTGCTAAGTTTCTTAGTGGTGCTTTTACTTTATTTGTTGTTACTGTTATCCTAGTAAAAACGTACAACCATACTGCAGTGGGGGGACAAATGGCCCTCCAAAAGATTGCCAAATCCCAATCCATGGACCTTATATGTGAAAATAAATAAAATATAAAATAAGAGTGTTTGAAGATATCATTAAGGATCTTAAAAGAGGGACATTATCCTGGATTATCTGAGTGGGTCCTAAATGCAATCATATATATCCTTATATGAAGATAAACAGAGATTTGGGCCACACCAAGAGGAAAGCCATATGAAGACACAGGAAAGAGAGATTTGAAGATTCTGGCCTTAAAGGTAGAAGTGATGTGCCACAAGCAGCCACCAGAATCTGGAAGAGGCAAGAAAGTGATACTGAAGGGAGCCTCTGAAGAAAGTGCAACCTTGCCAAAACCTTGATTTCTGCCCGTTGATACTAATTCCAGACTTCTGGACTCCAGCACTGTGAAAGAATACATTTCTGTTGTTTTAAGCCACCCAGTTTGTGGTAATTTGTTACAGCACCCAAGGAGACTAATACACAGACCCCATTAAAAGTATTATTAGCAATAATAGGATATTTGTGGCATTCCTTAGCCAAGCTGAAATTATAGTTTTTGATAAGATACTCTACTTCTTATCTAATTCAAGAAAGAAAACTATTCAGGCAAAACTATAAGTGATTATACAACAAATGTGCAGTTGTGGACCAATGAAAATAAGAATATGTTATTTTTCAAGATGTTCAACTGGGTAAAAACACTGAGACCTGCCTACTGTGCAAGTCTGCATTACTACAAAGAAGGTGCTTTAACCTATACTTCTTTGGACTGAACAACTAGGTAGAGCAACAACATTTTAAAGATACTAAGTAAAATAATGAATGACTATCACATCATAAACACTCAAAAGATAGTAGCTATTATTATCATTATCATTATATGTTTTCTCATTTAAACCTCCCCCAAACCCTATAAGTTAGAGATAATTACTATTTCAATTCTACAAATAAAGGCAATTGTGCTCAAAGAAGTTAACTTCTGAAAATAAAATAGCCACAAAATGAAGAGCAAAATTTCAAACTGGGTGTTTAAGATATAAATTCATGATTTTCTCTCATAAGCATTCTGTGAAGAGATTTTTTTTTTTTTTTTTTTTTTTTTTGGCGGTACGCGGGCCTCTCACTGTTGTGGCCTCTCCCGTTGCGGAGCACAGGCTCCGGACGCGCAGGCTCAGCGGCCATGGCTCACAGGCCTAGCCACTCCGCGGCATGTGGTATCTTCCCAGACTGGGGCACGAACCCGTCTGTTCGTGGGGCGGACTCTCAACCACTGCGCCACCAGGGAAGCCCTTCTCATAAGCATTCTATCTTACCTATTCTACCAAGTACATAATACACTATCATGACATGCTTAATAGAAGCATAGAAGCAATTCAACAGAGAAAGGGAAATCTTTTTCAATTACTGTTGCTGGAAAAATTGGATATCTATATGGGGGGGAAAATGAACTTCAATCCTTACATCACGACATATACAAAAACTAAACTGAGATGGACCATAGATATAAACATAAATGCTAAAACTATAAAGCTGCTAGAAGGAAATATAGGAGAATACCTTCAAAATTTGGAGTAGGCAAGGGTTTCTCAGACATGACAGAGAAAGGGATAATCGTAAAAGAAAAACTGATACATCAAAAGATGGTTAAGAAAATGAACAGGCAAGCCACACTAGGAGAAAATATTTACAAAATACATTTAATAAGTGACTGGCATCTAGAATATATAAAAAAGTCCCACATCTCATAAAAACAAACCACCCCCTCAAATAAATGGCGTGGGGGATGGGGGGGGGCAGTTGGTAAGACATTCAGAAAGGAAGATATAAAAATGGCCAGTTAGGGACTTCCCTGGTGGCACAGTGGTTAAGAATCCATCTCCCAACGCAGGGGACACAGGATGGATCCCTGGTCAGGGAACTGGATCCTACATGCATGCTGTAACTAGGAGTTTGCATGCCACAACTAAGGAGCCCTCGAGCCCAACTAACGAGCACATGTGCCGCAACTAAGACCTGGCACAACCAAAATAAATAAATAAAATTTTTAAAATAAAAAATCCAACAGAGTCCATAAAATAAAATTTATTTTTTTTTAAAAATGGCCATTTAGCACATGAAAAAGTGCTCAACATCAAAGTCACAAGTAGGTACTTCCACTTCCAGGAAGATGGAGTAGACATACTTTTCTCTATTCTTCCCACTAGTTACAACTACAAACCCTGAAGATTATATATAAAATAAACATAAGACGGCTCTAAAAGGTGGATAGAAAAAGGCAGACCAACAGGGACCTCGGGACCCAAGGAATAGCACAATAGTGAGTTACCTAAAATTTCTTTTTACCTTACATACTCCACACCTGATGCTAGAGAGGTCCACAACCCAGAAACACCAAGGAGCACAGGAAAACAAAAAACACAACCAAAGCCTGTTCTCCCCAGCCAAAGGACCAGAGAGCAGCAGCCTAGCAAAACAGAAAAGGTTAGAGAATAACCACTCTACTCCAGCCAAACATCACATGAAAAACTGTAGTCCCACCTACATCCACACCAGCAAAGGCCAAATGGGGAGCTAGACTTCACCCTCACCAAGCTGTAACAAGCCATCCCAACACTACCCATTCAGCACAATGTCAGAGAAGTCAGAGTGGGGAGCTGAGATTTTCATATCTACTGGAAGGTAATGAATCCTCCACTCCCACAGTGTCAGTGGAGTCCACACAGGGAATCTGGACACCTATTGCTATACAGCAGTAACAAGAACTCCTTCCCCTTACTGCTGAGGCAATGTCAGGTGAGGTCTATATAATTTAATACCTATAGGGTGAAGAGACATAAAGGTACATAAGATTTCCACACTTCACTCAAACTGGTAAAATGTCAACACCAGTAGTGTGATTAGTTATGTATATACAATACCTTAAGCAACCACTAAAAAGACTATACAAAGATATGCACTCAACAACATTACAGAGAAATCAAAATGGAATTCTAAAAAATGTTCAGATAACCCACAGGAAGACAGAAAAAGGAAACTAGAGAAACAAAAGGCAGAGAGAACAAACAAAAAATAAAATGGCAGATTAAAGCCCTAGCAGAATGATAATAACATTAAATGTAAATGGCCTACATACACCAATAAAAAGATAAGAAACTGGCAGAATGGATTTAAAAACATGACATACCAGTAAGGTATACCAAAAGCTCACTTCAAAAAAGACAATATAAGGAGGCTGAAAACAGAAGGATGGAAAAATATATACCATATATACATTAAACAAAAGAAAGCAGAAGTGGCTATATTAACATAAGATAAAGTACTTCGACTTCAGTGCAAAGAAAAGCACTGAATAAAGAGGGACATTACCTGATGATAACAGCTATGACCCATAGCAATCTTAAATGTGCATGTACTAAACAACAGAGCTATAAATTATGGGAAGCAAAAACTGACAGAACTGAAAGAAGAAATAAGATATATCTACAGTTATAGCTGGAGACTTCAAGACATCTCTCTCAACAACTGAAAGAAAACTGAACAGAAAAATCAACAAGGATATGGTAAAATTCAACAGCACCATCAACCAATAGGTCTAACTGACATTGTTTTATAGAACAATCCACCCAATGACAACAGACCAAATACTTTTCTCAAAGGCCCAAAAAGTAAATACCAGGATAGACCATAACCTGAACCCTAAAACAAACCTCAAAAAATTTTAAAAAATTGAAATCATACAGAGTGTGTTCTCTGACCATAATGTAATCAAACTAGAAATTAGCAACAGAAAGACAACAGGAAAACCTCCAAACACTTGGAAACTAAAAACACAGTTCCAAATAATCCACGAGTCACAAAAGTCTGAAAAATGAAACTTAAAAATTACATTGAACTAAATGAAAATAAAACATAACAAAATTAGTGGGATGAGGAAAGTGCAAATCAAAAACACAAGATACTACTTCACACCCATTATGATGGCTATTACCAAAAAATGTAAAATAACAAGTGTAGGAGAGGATATTGAGAAATTGGAAGTCTTGTGCAATGCTGGTGGGAATGTAAAATGGTACAGCTGCTGTGGAAAACAATTCGGTGGTTCTGGAAAAAAAAAAAACCAAAACACACAGAATTATCATATGACCCACCAATTCCACTTCCAGCTATATACTCAAAAAAACTGAAAATAGAGACTCAAACAGATACTTGTACACTAATGTTCATAGCAGCATCATTACCGATAGCCAAAAGATGAGAACAATCCAATGTCCATCAACAGATGAATGGATAAACAAAATGTGGTACACATATACAATGGCATATTTTTCAACCTTAAAAAGAAATGAAATTCTAACACGTGCTGTAACAAGCATGAACCTTGAAGACATTATGGCTGAGTGAAATAAGCCAGACACAAAAAGACAAATATTGTATGATTCCACTTACATGAGGTATGTACATATAATAGACAAATTCATAGAGACAGGAAATAGAATGGAGGTTACTGGGGATTGGAAGGAGCAGGGGAATGGAATTATTTTTTAATGGGTACAGGGTTTCAGTTTGCGTTAATTAAAAAGTTTTGGAAATGGACAGTGGTAATGGTTGCACAAAATTGTGAGTGTACTTGATGCCATTTAATTGTACACTTAGAAATGGTTAAACTGATAAATTTTGTTGTGTATATTTTACCACAATATAAATACATACATACATAAATTTAAGCGAACATTTTTTTAAACAATGTTTCTCCACCTAAGAATTATTTCTGAGGCAGTACACTTTTCAGGATTCAAAGTGTCACAAATGATACTCCATGAAAATAATGACAAAAGCTGGGAGTCCTTACGTATGTCTAATTCAAAACTAACCTTTCCTCAAAGATTGACCAATCATATCAAGAGTAAGGGTTAGGGTTGGGAAGAAAGATATGACACTCTCTTAACAACACTAAATCACAGAGATGATAAATGATCTTATTTCCCAAACTCACATAGAAAGTCACTGGTTTTCTAGGTGTAATACTAACTAGACTTGGAGCTAAGAAATAAATTTATTTCTGCTACAACTGTCTCCACTCTCTCTGACTCCCATCAGAGACAACTGCCTGGGCTAGTTTTCAGATGTAGTGATGAGCTGCTTACAACTATAAATTATTTTGCAAGACTCCAAAGAAAGATCCTGTATTTACAGATTCAAGGGAGGAGACTGCAACATGATTTTATAACAGAGAATGACTAGGCAGTAAGCAGGGTTAAAGGATGCAATAAGAAGCAATAGTGAAGCACTACAGAATCCCTTACAGGCAATGTGAGACACTGTCTTACTTCAACAATCACTGCATTGGAATTCTGACTAACATGTTTAGTGTTCAGATCTCTTTCAGTCTTTTCTGGTGTGCCATCAAAATTCTGGTATTTGATTAGTGGTTGTTTTGGGATGGGAGAAGGGAGACAAAAGGGTGAGAGCTAAACAGTTTCTTTTTGAGATAATGAAAACGTTCTAAATTGACTGTTGTGATGGTTGCACGTTATATGTGAACATATTAAATCCACTGAATTGTAAATTAAATGGATGAATTGTATGGTTATGTGAAAAAAGTCTCAGTAAAGCCATTAAAAAAAAAGTTGAACCAGAATCTAATCGTATACAGGAAATACAGAAGATAGAGAAACAAGTCTATGAGGAAGAAATTTCAAAAATGTTGAACCAGAATCTAACCAGTTACAGGAAATACAGAAGATAGAGAAACAAGTCTACAAGGAAATAAACATAAAATCCAAAAGGTAGGAAATTCTATAAGACAACTAATCCAATTTCCTCAACAAGTCAATGGCATAAAAACAAACAAACTTAAAAGTTGGGGGAGGGAGTAGTATTCCACTGTGTATATACACCACATCTTTTTTATCCATTCATCTGCTGATGGACATTTAGGTTGCTTCCATATCTTGGTTATTGTAAATAATGTTGCTATGAACATTGGGGTGTGTGTATCTTCTCGAATTAGTGTTTTCATTTTCTTCAGATAAATACCCAGAAGTGGAACTGCTGGACCATACTGTAGTTCTATATTTAGTTTTTTGTTTTTTTTTTTTTTGCGGTACGCAGGCCTCTCACTGTTGTGGCCTCTCCCGTTGCGGAACACAGGCTCCGGACGCGCAGGCTCAGTGGCCATGGTTCACGGGCCCAGCCGCGGAGTGGGATCTTCCCAGACCAGGGCACAAACCCGTGTCCCCTGCATCGGCAGGCGGACTCTCAACCACTGCACCACCAGGGAAGCCCTATATTTAGTTTTTTGAGGAACCTCCATACGTTTTCCAGTATGGAGGAAAACATACGGCTGTACCACTTTACATTCTCACCAACAGTGCACAAAGGTTCCCTTTTCTCCACATCCTCGCCAGCACTTGTTATCGCTTGTCTTCTTGATGATAACCATTCTAACAGGTGTGGGGATACCTCGTCATGGTTTTAATTTCCATTTCCCTACGTACTTTTTCATGTACCTGTTGGCCATTTGGATAATTTCTTTGGAAAAATGTCTATTTAGTTCTTCTGCCTATTTTTAATCGGGTTGTTTGTCTTTTTGTTATTGAGTTGTATGAGTTCCTTATATATTTTGGATATTAACCCCTTATCTGATGTATGATTTGCGAAAATTTTTCTCCCATAGGATGCCTTTTCATTTTGTTAATTGTTTCTTTGGCTGTGCAAAAGCTTTTAAGCTTGATGTAGCCCCAATCTGTTGATTTTTGCTTTTGGTGTTTGTGCTTTTGGTGTCATATCCAAAAACATCATTTCCAAGAACAACATCAAGGAGCTTCTTCTTATATTTTCTTCTAGGAGTTTTATAGTATCAGGTGTTATGTTTAAGACTGATCCATTTCAAGTTAATTTTTGTGAGTGGTGTAAGATAGGGAACCAATTTCACTGCTCTGCATGTGTCTTTCTAGCTTTCCCAGCACCATTTGTTGGCCTTTCCCCACTGGATGCACTTGGCAGCCTTGTAGACTATTAGATGACCATATGAGCAACAACGTGGATGGATCTGGATGATATTATGCTTAGTGAAATAAGTCAGACAGAGAAAAACAAATTTTACGTTATCACTTACATGTGCAATCTATAAAATAAAACAAACTAGAGAATATAAC
The DNA here is from genome assembly GCF_949774975.1 of Lagenorhynchus albirostris. NCBI lineage: Eukaryota > Metazoa > Chordata > Mammalia > Artiodactyla > Delphinidae > Lagenorhynchus > Lagenorhynchus albirostris. Next base: position 132,894,053 of record NC_083096.1, on the reverse strand, counting down.
AAAAAAAGAAACAGACTCACAAATATAGAGAACAAACTAGTAGTTACCAGTGGGGGGGACAGGGCCAGGATAGGGATAGGAGATTAAGAGGTACAAATTACTATTATAAAATAAAGAAGCTACAATAATATATTGTACAGCAAAGGGAACATAGTATTTTATAATAACTCTAAATGGAGTACAACCTTTAAATATAGTGAAACACAGTGCTGTACACCTGAAACTTATTTAATATTGTAAGTCAGCCATACCTCAATTTAAAAAAAAAAGTTAAAGGAGGGAGAAGCTGCCCTTTTTTTTAAAAATGCAAGTGATCTAAGACCAAATTCCATCTGTGGATTTTGTTTGATCCTGATTTGAATAAACCAACTATAAAAAGATATGTATGAAATAATCAAGAAAATTTAACATGCACTGGATATTATTAGATGATACCAAAGGATTATGGACTGTTAATTTTGTTAAGTGTGATAACAGCACTGTGGTTAAATTTAAAGATGTTAATGTTTATACTAGTCTTATACTTCTATGTATGTTTGAAGATTCCCATAACTTAAAAAGAACTTTTTCAGAGAGAATACAAGAAGAGAAATTGAAATCAGCAAGCTCTGACAACCCTTCAAAGGAATTTTGTTGCAAAAAAGAGCAAAGAAATATTGGAAGTTGGAGACTGATGGAAAAGTGGGGCAAAAAAAGCAGAATTTTTTTAAATGGGAGAAGTAACGGTATGTTTGCATGTTTATATACTGGTGGGAATGATCCAATAAATAGAGAGAAAAAGTGACGATATAAAAGAGAAGGGAGGACTTCCCTGGTGGCACAGTGGTTAAGAATCTGCCTGCCAATGCAGGGGACACAGGTTCGAGCCCTGGTCCAGGAGGAGCCCACATGCTGCAGAGCAACTAAGCCCATGCTACTGAGCCTGTGCTCTAGAGCCCACGTGCCACAACTACTGAAACCTGCGCACCTACAGACGGTGCTCCACAAGAGAAGCCACTGCAATGAGAAGCACGCGCACCACAATGAAGAGTAGCCCCCACTCACCGCAACTAGAGAAAGCCCACACGCGGCAACGAAGACCCAACACAGCCAAAAATAAATAAATAAAATAAATAAATTTTTTTCAAAAAGAGAGTAGGGAGAATTCCTGAAGTACTGTATTTGAGCAAGAGAACTTGGGATCTAGTTCACTAGTGGTTCATTTAAAATAACTGGTGAATAGACACAATATGGGTACAGATGATAAAAGGTGAACACACATGGTGGTAGGAGTATGTGGAAGTTCCTTCTGACTGCTTCAATTTTCTCAGTGAAACAGGAAGTCAAGTCATCCTCAGAGTGAAAATGGGGAAGAGCAATTAGGGTTTTAAGGGAAGAGTAGGAGGCATGAAATGGGTCAACTAAAACAGTGGGAAAATGAACGGATTAGGAAAATAAAATGTTTGCCTAGCAATGTTAAAGCCTTCATGAGTTAGTGGTCATAAATTTAAAGTGAGACCAGTCAATGGGATCTGTGTGTTTTCCTCCAGCCATACTCAGCTGCACAAGTGCAGGTATGAAGTAAGCAGAAGGTTGGATTTAAACAGCACTGAGGTAGTGCAAATGACATGAGAAGAAGTTAAGGAAGCCAAGAGTATACGCAAAAGAGGAATTATAATGATCAACAAATAATTTAAGTTTGGTAAGGAGAGAAAAGAGGACATCAAGGGGTGACAGACACACAAAAGTTAGTATGATCACAAATTCTAGGTCCCAGTGGTGTTGAAGGACAGTTGAAGTCAGAGCACCAGAACAAGAGAGCAAGAAAGATAAGAAGTGGTATTAAGAGAATAGGAAACCTAAAACTGAGATTACAGGAGGCTTATGGTTATTCATAATGACTAAATCCAGGGATGACTATGGAAGTGAATAGTTAAGGTGTAACACAGAATGCGGGAAATCAGTTGAAAAGAGGAGTTCAAGACACTAAGAGAGTATTAGAAGGATCATCTCCATGTACACTGAAACCATCCAGAAATCTATATATTCTAAAATTTCTCCAATCAGTATGTTACTGTTGTTAAAAGTAAACCCCATGTTTTAAAATTTTAATAACACAAACATTATATATAAACATGTCGCTACAAGTCAATCAAACTATTATGCTCTGGCATATGATGTTTGTTCAATAATTGGTACCATTTCATAACCAAAGAGAAAGTGTTAATACAACTTCACCCAAGTCAGTCTTAATTACTTTTTCAGTTTTTGACAAATGGAGCATGTTTTTAATTCATATTCCTACTATAACTAATAAGTACCAGTTTTTTATCAAAATTGATTATCCTCATGCCAGCCTCTTGAATAAGAAAACATATATTTATATCTCTGACATAGCACCTGGCTTAAAGCAATAATTCAATAACTATATATTCCTTTCTATTAAAGGACATAGATAATACTATGAATCTACATAATTATTTAACATTTACTTCAGTACCTATTATTTCTAGAATAGATTCCTGAATTTTCATGTATGAATCACCCTGGGTCTGGGAAGTTCTAATTGTAAAATTCCAGAGTTGATTAAATCCTGAATGTAAAGTTTCAGAGTTGCCTAGGAAATCAACACTTCTATAATGCCTCCCAACACTCCTCTGACTCAAATTTCAGAAAAGAGTGAGATAGCAACAAATAAGGGTGTTAGTGAGAGTAGTGATGGAACCCAATATACTGGCTCTTATCTTTCCACTATTTTTTCATGGCCTAGTCAGAATTACACAGTAACATACCATATTTTAAATATGCTACTTACTGTGGTATGATGGGATATACTGCCAACAATGTTGAGGTTTTTGAGCAGCTGGGGAGAACCACTGTACTGTCCAGAAATCTGCTTCCTAACTTCAGCAGCCACAGTTCTACAACAAAAAAAGCAAATACATTGTTTTTAAAAAGAAAACAAACTAACTTAAAATGGGAGAAAGCTAAGTATTTTCAAAAGTCATCTAAAGAACAACAAAATCTCAGCACATCAATAAGGCTATAAATTTATAAGATATTTTGGTAAATACTGCTTATAATTACAGTAGAACATCTTTATAACGCTGATATAGCGTACAATACTTACAGCCAACTTACATAAGGCTTTTTTTGTATATGGCATTTCAGGGAACATATTGATACTTTGTTTTATGATAGAGATGGAAGCTATAATAAGATGTATATATTAATGTGTATATATTTTAAGGATATAAAATTAATTCAAAATACTTTATAAACAATATTCATGCCCCAGAAAACTATTCCCTATTTTTACTTAACTAATAAAAATTGTCTTTATACTCTGGCATTAATGGCTTTCCATAATCTGACCCTAATCACCTTTTCAGCCTTACATATCCCTTCCCAAATTCTTCTCAATGAACATAAACCGCTTCCTAGAATGCTGTTTCTCTCCTATATCCACAAATTCAACTCTTAATTAGTTTTAGGGGTAAAACTCAAATGGCAAGACTTCCATACAAGATTCTTGACTCACCACAGCTAAAATACCACCCTTCTTAAAAACTCTTAGAGCATTTATCATAACCTAACTTGCATTTTCCTCCTTCCTAGCTATTTTCTCCACATTCATGTATGCCCTATATAAACAGAGGCAGTGGTTTCATTCATTCCTATTTCCCCTAAAATATTTAGCAGGTAGCACTTAAAACAGAGAAATGTATATTTAGTCCTATGAAATATATAGTATTACTGACGAATGAAGTAAACCACAAAGGCATTACCATAACATAACTTGACCAGTAAGTCCTTATCTGAAACAGGATTAAAGTTTAGAAGTTCCACGATTTCAAGCTGCTTGTTGACCCATGGGAGCATACTAGTATTTCAAATTTACTAAATGACATTTCTAGGGACTTCCCTGTTGGTTCAGTGGTTAAGACTCTGCACTCCCAATGCAGAGGGCCTGGGTTCCATCCCTGGTCAGGGAACTAGATCCCACATGCCACAACTAAAAGATCCCACACGTGGCAATGAAGATCCCTCATGCCACAACTAAGACCCAGTGCAGCCAAATAAATAAATAAATATTTCTAAAACAAAAATATTTTAGACATTTGAATGACTCTGTAGCTCATTAAGCTCTATATTCCTTAGACTTCACAAAATTATAAACCAAAATATTCTGTGAGTCTTAAATCCAGTCATTAAATAACTTCCTCATATTAGTAACATTTTTACTAAGTAAAAAATGTAACTAAAGAACACAAAATAAAGACAACTATCAATAGATTTTGTACAATTATTTTCCTGATGTCAATATCTAACCTCCACCCTATGATCATCAACTGGTCACTATTTTATAAACCTTGCCTTTTGTTCTTTTACTCTTTTCCAAAAAATAAACCCTACCTTCTTCCTATCATTCCATTGAACGTAAAGTGAAACTGGCCTACTGCCTTCGATTCTGGGCCAGCTTGATGATACTTTTGTTCTGGACTGTTCTCAAATTAATGGTTGAATTCAGAGCCCTGAACATCTTAGTGCCCTTTCAAATTTCCAGCTGAATTTCTAGACAATTTCATTTTCCAAAAATTATCCAAATATACGATATAATCTTTAGCTTCCTTCTTCTCTTCCATACCCCCTTAACTATTTTCATATTCAATCACTCCACACACATCTCTTGAGCACTGTTAGGAGCTGACCACTCAGTTAGAAATTTTTGATAGAAAAGTAAAAGAGTTATCATTTTTAAGGCTCAAGATACTGAATTAGCTCAACTTTTTCTTTACAGGTGATCTGAAGTACATTAGATCATATATGTGTTTTAAAAAAGGCTAATCTGTTATTCATAATTGTCAAAACTTGGAAGCTTATCCTTCAATAGGTAAATGGATAAACAAACTATGATACATTCATACCATGGAACATTATTCAGCAGTAAAAAGAAATGCACTATCAAGCCAAAAAAGACATGGAAGAACCTTAAAAGAATACTGCTAAGTGAAAGAAGCCCATCTGACAAGGATACAATACTGTATGATTCCACCTATATGACATTCTGGAAAAGGCAAACTATGGAGGGGTGAAAAACAGTGGTTGCCAGGGGTTGGAAGAAGGAGGAAAAGGAAGAGATGAGTAAGTAATGCACAGGGATTTTTAGGGCAGTGAAACTATTCTCTATGATACTATCATGATGGATACATATCATTATACATTTGTCAAAACCTATAGAATATACAACACAAACAGTAAACCTAATGTAATCTATGGACTTTAGTTAATAATAATGTATCAATATTAGCTTATCTATTATAACAAATCTATTATAACAAATGTATCATACTAATCCAGGATGTTAATAAAAGGGAAAACTTGGTTGGGAAGTAAACATGGGAACTCTCTGTACTTTCCACTTTTCTGTAAATCTAAAACTGCTCTCCCAAAGAAGTCTACTGAATTTTTAAAAATTAGTAAATAAATAAAAAAGACTAACTCAGAAAAGACAAGGGAGGAAGAGAAGAGCATGAAGAAATGATTAGAGGTTAGAGATGAAAGCTAAAGGAGGAATGTAACCTTTGAAGGAGGATACAGACTGAGGAGAGGGCAAAGGGCAAATTCTGTAAAGCATCTGGATGTGAGAGGACAGGAACATTCACTGCAGTTTATGACTCCCCTTAGGCTTTTAATGAAGCCTATACACTGTGAATGTTCATTATTATGTTTGGTTTAAAGGCCTTACAATCTCCTGATCCTGTTGTCAAGACTGAGATGAAAATATGAAAAAGCTTTTAAAAAGAGAGAGAGAGACAGAGAACAAGTATTGTGTCTATCTTCCTCAGTGCTACTCAACTCAGTCTACCAACCTCAGCACTACCTCAGTGCTTCTGTTTCTCAGTGTTTCTGGGGCTAAACCACGAGTAATCTGAATTGTAAACTGCTATATTTGATCAAGTTCAAGATCTCAGTAACTGTTAAGACTTGCTATTACTTCAGGTACAGCTAAGAAAGAAAAACCTTGCTAATTAAGCAATACACTATCAATTAATTGAAAGACATACCCTGATTTCAGAAAATGTTAAAAAGTGAAACAAAATTTAAAATATGATTACTTCAAAAAGAGACAATCTTTCATTTAATAACAATCTTTCATTTAATAACAGAGACATACAAAGGATAATCCCATTACAAATATTTGTCTTATTTATACATGACATAATTTCCCCCAAAGAGAAAATCAGCAATAATTTGAAGTAAGAACCATTTCCAAACTGAGCTATAATGGCAATAAAACCATCTGCAACCCAGACAAAGGATGTATTTATACTGAGACCCTCTGCATGAAAAGATTTCCTCAATGATAAGTGAGGAAATTTTCCCAAATTAAAAAAACAGTATCGGGCTTCCCTGGTGGCGCAGTGGTTGAGAGTCCACCTGCCGATGCAGGGGACACGGGTTTGTGCCCCGGTCCGGGAAGATCCCACATGCTGCGGAGCGGCTGGGCCCGTGAGCCATGGCCGCTGAGCCTGCGCGTCCAGAGCCTGTGCTCCACAACAGTGAGAGGCCCGTGTACCACCAAACAAACAACAACAACAAAAAAAACCAGTTATCTCTTAACCATACTATGGTCCAAAGTATGCAACACAAGAAATTTAATGAATAAACTGTTATCAGGAGTAACAGTACCTGTTATCAATTAAAATCCTTTATCACAGATTACTTTTTTAATAACAATTTTTCCTACTCCTAATGAAGCTCATATAGTAAAGCAATACAAGGAAGTCTTTTTTACTTCTAATAAGCTATTAGTATTAACTGCAAAGTGGAAAGAAGAGTAGGTCAAAAATTCCATAGTTACTTACACTCTTAAATTATAATAGCAGAATATCTTCTTCCCCTTCCAAAAGCACGTGATCCAATATTTGACCTATTTAACTCCTTACCAACTCTCTCCATTTCCGTAAGCTCCCTCACTATGTCAACATGCATTACAGTTTTTACAAAAGCAAGCACTCGCTAAGGCCGTTCACCATGGGATATTAGAAATAACCAACAAAGGATCCACATCCTGAGGGAAAATTATGTTGCATTTAACCTTTCCTCTAACCTCATCCCACTTTCAGATGCCCGATCAACCATGATTTCCAGAAAGTCCCAAAGCCAATCTGGGCCTCTCTCATCTCTAGTCGTTCTTCATGGGACCAGAGGAAACACTTGAGTAAAGATGAGTAAGGAGAGTTTAGACTAAAATAAAAGAGGTTAGTTGAGCTACTCCTATAAAGTCACAAAAAAATATCTGCAATGTAATATGCAAATAAGAGAATAAGATCTCTTGGAACTGGCACTGTTTATATTAAACACAGAACTCAGAGGAGAAGTATAAGGGAATATACCATGGAATATACCAAGTAAGGGCACATATCAGAGACAAGGCAAGAAAGGGCTAGCTAAAAATCCCCAAAAGAAAAAGGACAAGAACAGATGATACTCCAATGCTGTGACTATCCAAGTCCATGACTGATGACTGATGGACTGAATCACAGTTCTACCATAGTGTGTAGTTGGTATTAAAGACCAAAAGAGGCAAAATAAAGAAAACAATAGATTAAAGAAATGCAACACTGTATCACCTTTCCAGTATTTGTGCCACAAATATTTAACCTGAACTGAATCAAACCTGTATATCTAACATCCAGATTACAAGAAATACAGAGAACAGTGTTAACAATACTAAAAAAAAGCAATCAGACAAAAACCAGAAGAAAGCTCATTCTATAATGTCAAGTCTCTTCAACAAGTCAATGTGATGAATAAATAAATAAAGGCAGTGGGCTAAGTTTTAGCATAAAAAAGACTTAAGATTAAAAATTAAAGTCTACTCAAAAAGGGAAAAAAAGACTTAAGCGATATAACCAAATGCAATGAATGGTCCTTAACTGGATCTTGATTTGAACAAACCAGCTATAAAAGACATTTCTGGGGATAATGAGAAATCTGAACATGGACAAGGTATTACATAATTAAGAATCAGTGTTTTTTTAATGTGGGAAAACAGTATTATAACAATGGAGGGAAATGTCCTTATGTTTTAGAGATGCAAATTATGTCTATAATTTAGCTTAAAACACTTCAGTTATGGTTACTCTGCCTTAACAGAGAAAACCAGCAAACTAAATATGGAATACAGATGTGCTAAATACTCTTCAAGAAGTATATCATATCCTCCATATATCCCTGCCTGATTATTTCTGCCGTGTTTCCCTCAGGTTAGACACTCGTCCTCTGCGCTTTCAAAGCATTTTGTGTTTATGCGCATTCATTTAAGGAAATGGAGTTTCCAGGAGGCTAGTTCAGACAGGCAGCAGACTAGCTAGACTGCTTTCTATGGTGGAATAAAAACCTGGGCTTGCTGACAGAGTTTGATTTCAGCAGTGAGAAAGCCTAATGTTTATAAACATTCTCTGTGATAGAAGCACATAAACTGCAAAGTAGATTTTTCTAGAATAGTAGTAATGCGACCCACAGATGTAAAAGTATGGTGGACAAAAAAAAGGTGCGGTAAAGTATCAAGAATATGGCTTCTCAGGCCTGGCACACTCTCCCTCTTCAGAGGTGCCTTTGCGACCTCCTTGAGGAATGAAGGAGGACAAGGAAACTTTACTTCTGATAGGAGTACGCTATGTCTCTTTTTTTGTATAAATGTCTCAAAGCAGGCTAATTTCTGCCATTAAAGAAAACGTACATTTTTTAAATCTGTCTGGTGCCATTTTCCTATCAAGAACTACCCCACTGTGAAAACCGAGCAGTACCTTAGTCATAGTACCTTAGTCATATCAAATTGTTCTCAAATCTATTTACCTATCTCCTTGCAAGGAACTAAGCAATTAGCTTTACTTATCTTTGCACCCTCCAGCAGAGTGCCTAGCACACTCTGGGTGCTTAAAAAATGTTTAAAAAGCTGAAGTGAAAAAAATGAGACTATAGCGAAATTCATAATTCCTCCCCCCAAAAAAGTAGTTCAATAAGAATGCTAGAATGGAACAATTGATAGGAACTTCTTGAGTGCAGGAACTACATTTTATTAATCTTTACATCCTCGATGTCTAAGACAATTAAGACAATGGGGGGGTGGAGAAAGAGGAATGGAGAGACAGGTGTAGTGGAGAGAGAAAAAAGGAGGTAAGGGAAAAGGAAGAATTTAGAGACTACCTAGTATATGGACTTTCCAAATGCCTTTCAGAGGAAATTAATCTATAAGTATTGTTGCTTTCTAATTGATTGGAAAGACACAAGAAGTATGCCTTTTTATCTATTACTGTCAAGTAATCAGGTGAGTGTTTGCTGGGGGGAAAAAATCTGAAACAACAGAAGAGTTCTACATGTGTAAAACCTTTTCTTTAAGAGCCTAGCTGACATCATTACTATCCCATTTGTTAACTGGTAAAGTTTAAAAACTACTACTGAAGAAAAAAAAAAACTTCTACTGAAACACAATGCTCTCTTATTCTATGTGAAACTTTTCTTTTTTAGCAATGTTTTAAGAAGATAACATGTTTACTTATCTCAAAGTAGTCTCTAATACGTCTTCAGCATATCTGCAAAGGGCTGGTTCTAGAACTACATTCAAGCTCTACAATTATGTAAATAAACTTACTATGAGAAGCAGAGAAAATAAGATTTCTCCAGTATGGAGAGAATAAGATTTTCCAGTATGGAGAAAAGACAAAACAACTTGATAAAGGAAGACATCTTTTTTAAAAAAAAATGATTAAAAAAGTAAATAAAAGGAAAATGTACATGGTATTAAAAACTCAAAGTTCACAAAGAAGTAAAAACAAAAGGTGTAACTCTCTACCATTTCCAATCCCCAACCGTATTCCCCACATGTGACCACTGAATATTTTCTTAGGTGTCCTTCAAGAAAAAGATGTGTGTACATCAGTGCGTATATAAGAAATCCTTATCTTTTAATATGACATATGACATCATACATAACCTTTTCTCAATATCTTACATTATACACTTAATTATCTTAGGAATCTTTCCATATCAGCACATGAAATAATAATAATATTCTAGCAATATTTATCAAGCATTTACAATGTGCCAGATACACATAAAAGTGTTAAATTTGATATACCTCATTTAATCTTCAGAAGAACTCATGAAGTAGGCACTATACCAGCATACTGAAGTTTTAAGACGTTCAGGTCATACAACCAATAAGGAATAGCACTAAGGTCTCAACTTAGAGCCCCCACTCTTTTTTTTTTTTGCGGTACGCGGGCCTCTCACTGTTGTGGCCTCTCCCGTTGCGGAGCACAGGCTCTGGACGCGCAGGCTCAGCAGGCAGAGCCGCTCCGCAGCATGTGGGATCTTCCCGGACCGGGGCACGAACCTGTGCCCCCTGCATCGGCAGGCGGATTCTCAACCACTGCGCCACCAGGGAAGCCCAGAGCCCCCACTCTTAACCACTGTTCTCCTTTTTATCTGATATAGAGTCCATAAAATGAATAAACTGCAACGTATTTAACCAGTCTCTACTGTAGACATTTAAGCTATTTCTAGTCTTCGCAAAGATCATCACTTGAATGTAAGCTCCACTGAGAGATTTTTATCTAAATCAAGAATTATGGGTGATTTTTATTTTATCTTTTGGGCCTTTTGCATTTCCACATTTTCTGCAGTACCATATATTATTTTATAGTAAGAAAAAAATAGATATTTTTAGATAAACTTGAAAAATAGAGTAACTTATGAAAGGTAGAGACGGTTTGAATTCAGATCCATAAAACTCCCAAGGCCTCTTTCCATGGAAGCAAGTTTCCAAAGGTAAATAATTCTAGTTATAGTTTATATTAATTATTTCTATATTCTCCAGAACCTAACCAGGAGGTCAGTTAAAGATGTCCAGTGAAAATGTCTGTAGTATATACCAACATATTAATAGGAACACTATAATAACTACCACCACTGCTATGATCTGTTTCCTATCTCTCACGGATGGCTGAATAAAACTCCCATCTGAGGCACTGTCATTTGTAAGTTATCCTGTGTTGAATTCTTTAGGAATTAAGGTCCAGAGTGGACCAGTAACCACTAAAACCCCAAGAAAACAAAAACACATACAGGTTGATTTGTGAAACCAAAGAACAGAAATAATCCTTCTCTATAATACACTTAACATTTAAGACATAGTTCCTTTTGGGGGAGGATGAAGGAAAAAAGATGTCAGATGACTCATGTATCCCATCTGATGCTATTTTGGGATGACATTTAAGTTAAAGATTTAGAAAGCACTGTATTAAGGAGACTTGGAAGTCCCCATCATTCTGATCTACAGCATTTCACTATATCTCAATTTCCTCAACTAAAACATGGTGATAATAATGCTCCCTACTTCATGGAACATATTAAGTTATAACTACAGAAAAAAAGATTTTTAAATTTAGCATTTGAAAAAATTAACACTGATCTGAAATTGCCAACTAAAAAGAAAACTGAAGGGGAAAAAACCTCTACTGTAAAAAGTCAATCCTCCCAAAAGGAAATAAATATATCCTTAACTCCACTCTGCTTCATAAAAATAAAGCCAGAATCTCCTTACCCACAAACATATGAATTATATCCTGATGTAAACTGTATACAATTAGTTGCTAAACTCTGTTCATCCTAAGTCTTAAATACTTCTCAAATTTTCGTCCCCTCCTTCCCTTTCCTACAGCATCTGCCTACAGATAACATCATACTTAATGGTAAAATGCTTTCTTCCTTAGACGGGAAAGAAAGCAAGGATGTGTACTCTCACCACTTCTATTCAACACTACACTGCAGGATCCAGCCAGTGGAATATGGGAAGGAAAGAAGGAAAAATGGAAAGAAGGAAGAGAGGGGGGAAGGAAAGGGAGGGAAGGAGGAAGAAAGGACAGGGAGGAAAGGAGGGAGGGAAGGAAGGAAGGAAAGGGAAGAAATTAAAGGCATTAAGATTGGAAAGGAAGAAATAAAACTATCTTTATTCACAGACAATATATCCTGTAGGCAGAAAATCTTAAGGAATCCACCAAAAATTACTAGAACTAATAAATGAGTTCAGGAACGTCAGAAGATACAAATTCAATATTCAAAAATCAATTGTATTTCTATAAACCAGCAACAAACAAACCAAAAATAATTCTTCAATTCCATTCATGATAAAATCAAAAACAATATAATACTTAGAAATAGATTTAACAAAAGAAGTATAAGACTTGCACACTGAAAACTTTAAAACTTTACTAAGAGAAATCAAAAAAGCTCGAAATAAATGAAGAGACAGTGTGTTCATGGATTTTTTTTTATTATTTTATTTATTTATTTATTTTGGCTGCATTGGGTCTTCATTGCCACGCGCGGGCTTTTCTCCAGTTGTGGTGAGTGGAGGCTTCTCTTGTTGCGGAGCATGGGCTCTAGGCACACGAGCTTCAGTAGTTGTGGCACGCAGGCTCAGTAGTTGTGGCTCACGGGCTCTAGAGTGCAGGCTCAGTAGTTGTGGCGCATGGACTTAGCTGCTCCACGGCATGTGGGATCTTCCCGGACCAGGGATCGAACTCATGTCCCCTGCAGTGGCAGGCGGATTCTTAACCACTGCGCCACCAGGGAAGCCCTGTGTTCATGGATTTGAAGACTTGATATTGTTGATGGCAATTCTCCCCAAACTAATCTACAGATTGAATGTAATTCCTGTCAAAACCCCAAGAGGGCTTCCCTGGTGGCGCGGTGGTTGAGAGTCCGCCTGCCGATGCAGTTCGTGCCCCGGTCCGGGAAGATCCCACATGCCGCGGAGCGGCTGGGCCCGTGGGCCGTGGCCGCTGGGCCTGTACGTCTGGAGCCTGTGCTCCGCGGCAGGAGGGGCCGCAGCAGTGAGAGGCCCGTGTACCACAAACAAACAAACAAACAACAACAACAACAAAAAAAAGAATATTTGCAGAAATTGGTAAAATTCATGTTGATATTGATCCTAAAATGTTTACAGAAATGGAAAAAATCCAGAATAGGCAAAACAATTTTGAAAAAGAAGAAAAAAGTTGAAGGACTTACACTTCCAGCTATCAAATTTTACTGTAAAATGAGAGTAATCAGAACAGTTTGAACTGTAAGGACAGACATACAGATCAATGATTTTTAACAAGGTATCAGGGTAATTCAATGAGAAGAGGACAGTCTTTTCAACAAAGAGTGTTACATCAACTGAACATTCATATACAAAAGATGAATTTAGACCCCTTCTCACACCATGCACAAAAATTAATGCTAAATGGATCATAAACCAAAAGTAAGAGCTAAAACTATAAAAACTTCTAGAAGAAAACAGAGAAGGAAATCTTCTTGAGTATGAATTAAGCCGAATCTTAGATCTAACAACACCAAAATCATGATCCATAAAAAAGAAAAAAAAATTAATAAATTGGAGTTCATCAAAATGTACATCTTTGTGCTTCAAAATTCACCATTAAGTGCTCGCTTCGGCGCACATATACTAAAATTGGAAAGATACAGAGAAGATTAGCATGGCCCCTGTGCAAGGATGACATGCAAATTTGTGAAGTGTTCCATATTTTTTCACTTTGTTATAAAGCAGAAACTAACACACCATTGTCACCATTAAGAAAATAAAAAACCTAACCAGACAGGGAGAAAATATTTGCAAATCATATATCTAATAAAGGACCTTTATCTAAAACATATAAAGAACTCTTACAACTCAAAAACAAGATAAATAATCTAATTTTAAAATGAGCAAAAGATTTTGATAGTTCACCAATATAGACAGATATGTAAATAGATATGTAAATGGTTAATAAGCACAAGAAAAACATCACTAATCATTAGGGAAATGCAAATCAAAACCATAATGAAATGCCACTTCACAAGTACTGATACATGCTACTACTTGACAAACCTTGAAATGTTATGCTAAGTGAAGGAAGCCAGACACAAAAGGCCACATATTGTATGATTCCATTTATATGACATGTTCAGAAAAAGCAAATCTAGAGAAAGAGAGACAGACATAAAGCATATTAGTGGTTGCCTGGGGCTTGGGGTGGAACTAGGGAGTGACTACAAACTGGCACAAGGGGTTCTGGGGGGAGGGGGACGAAAATGCTCTAAAACAGGATTGTGGGTGATGGTTTCACAACTTTATAAATTTCCTAAAAATCACTGAATGGTACACTTAAAATGAATTAACTGTACGGTATGTAAAGTATACCTCTATAAAGTTGTCTTTTTAAAAAACAAAAAGAGCTTGGATATGGTTGGAACTACTCTGTGACGATAAGGGTAAGAAATTGCTTATAGTCAGAGAAAGAATGATGGTGACAGGAAAAAGAGGAGTTGCAGTGGAGTCACTAAGAAAGTTTTGGACTCTGAGGCTCCTTACCACCACCCCTGTATCTTTAGCAAAGTTTAAAATCATTAAAAGGCTGATATGAGTGAAGGAGTTCAGTTTTCTGGTGTAACAGGACAAACATGGAACACCTCATGTGGATGCAGGAGTGCAGGTGCAGAAAGAAGCATGGGAAAGCCAAAAAACAAGAACCAAGTAGACCTCTTTGGGAGGCTGTGAGCTGGCATTAAGGTGAGAGCTAAACTTAACAAAGTTAAGAGACAGGGGATCCACAGCTGGCATCAGGTTACCCTGGTTTTGTTTGTTTTTTGTATTTCACCAATTACATTTAAATTTTAGCAGGTAGTAGAGTTGACTATACAGCTATATATTTAAATGATTATAGGGATGCTACACAACTTCAAATGACTAATTTTATTTAAAGAATATCAGTTGTTTTGGGGACCAGCACTCTGACCCTCCTTCTTTTGGTTAGAAACTCCTTTTTGATAAGCAACTCATTCCTTGAGATTGGGTGTTGCTGACACCATCACATCTCTCCCCCAAACCACAGAGGACATATGACCCAGGACTGGCCAGAATCCCCTATATCCCTAAACACAGTAATTGGTTCAAGGAAGGACATGTGATCCAAGCCAGACCAATAACTGTGTCCCTGGATCTTTTCTGCCACAGCTAAACTTGTAGGATTCGAGCCTGGGGCTGTCAATTCTCATTGTAACCATTTTGTTATAATTTTGTGGAAAATCTAGCCAAGACATGAAGATAAGAGGCCTACTAACATCACCTGTATCCCTGGACCCAATGTACTCAGTTAACATGAGTCAGCACCTTTTTTTTTATATGTGCAAATTAATCTGATTTGAGTTTCTGTCACTTGCAACCAAAAAGTCTCTTCCGTAAAAGGCCACTGATAAAGCAGAGACATCTCAAGCGGTTGCCAAAGGGGTCCAAAAGATGCATCCCAGAAACTAAAGGAAACTAACTCTCTGTGGAGACTGAATTGACTAATGGAAAACAGGATGCAGGAGAAAAGCAGGTAGATAAACTTCCTCTTCTTCCACAGTCCCATCTACACATCTAAGGAACTGTTCCTCTGTCTAAAGATATCCTGTGTGGCCAAGCGTGCACACCTGGCAAACGATCTCTCTTTAGCTCTTTGTGAAGCAGTGGCCAACGAGATAAGGTATCACCTTACATTGTTTCCCATCCTTCTCTTCACTTTCCTCTTCTCTTTTAATGCCCTGGGATTATGCCTCCCAGAAAAAAACTCCACTTTTTTTTTTGTTGGCTGCGTTGGGTCCTCGTTGCTGTGCACGGGCTTTCTCTAGTTTCGGCGAGCGGGGGCCACTCTTCGTTGCAGTGCGTGGGCTTCTCATTGCGGTGGCTTTTCTCGTTGTGAAACATGGGCTCTAGGCACTCAGGCTTCAGTAGTTGCAGCATGCGGGCTCAGAAGTTGCAGCACACAGGCTTCAGTAGTTGTGGCTCACGGGCTCTAGAGCGCAGGCTGAGTAGTTGTGGCACATTGGCTTAGTTGCTCCGCAGCCTGTGGGATCTTCCCAGACCAGGGTTCGAACCCGTGTCCCCTGCATTGGCAGGTGGATTCCTAACCACTGCGCCACCAGGGAAGTCCAAGCCTCAACTCTTAATCCTTGTTTCAGTCTCTATTTTCTAGGGAACCCAGCCTAAAAGAGTACCTACAAAAAACCTACAGTAATCACCAGGCTTAATATTAAGTGAAACACAGAAAGCTTTCCCTTTGAGATTATAAACAAAATGAGGATGCTCAATATTAACACAATGTTGAGTAGAAATGGTAGTAAAAATCTGTACAATAATGCAAGATAATAGCCTGCAGACCAACACAAAAAAATAAATCAGTTACAAGGTTTGGAAAAGACAAAACAAAAATTCTTGATTTTCAGATGATACGGCTGTCTACATGGAAAATATAAAGGCCACAGGAGAGTAAGTAGGTTGACTGCAGCCTGATCTTCCCCCTCAGCTTTGTTCAGTCTTCCTGTACCAGGAGTTTCTCAAGTATGGAGCTGGAATATAAGGTCTCCTGAAAAAGACTGACCCTGTGTTTTCCTGAGAAAGCACAACAGTTCTGGTTGAATCAGTCCCACAAAGCTATTGTGTAACCTGAGGACTGTCCAGAGTTGAAAAGCCTGTGCCCATTTTGAAGAATCAAGGACTATTATTAAACTTTGGTAAAAATTTTTAAAAAAAGAAAAAGAAAATACAAAGGAATCCACAGGTACATTCTTAGATTTAACAAGAGTTTAACAAGGTATATAGCTGATACAAAATTGTTATATACCTAGGGATAAATCTAACAAAAGATATGCAAGAACCTTACGGAGAAAACTACAAAATTTCATTGTGTGATACAAAGAAGACCTAAATAAATGGAGAGATACACCACGACCATGAATCAGTATTATAAGAATGTCATTTCTCCCCCAAATTGATGTACAGATTCAATGCAATCCCAATCAAATTCTAATAGGATTTGGGAGTTTTTTGTTTGTTTGTTTTTGGTGGATTCTAAAATATACACGGAAATTCAAAAAGCTAAGAGCAGCTAAGACACTTATTTTTTTTAAGGTGGGAGGAGAGAGTCTACCAAATTCCAAAACTTATTACAATGAAAATTGTTTATAATTAGTGAAAAGATGTATAACTAGACCACTGGGACAAAATAGAGAGCCCATAAAAAAAACCCACAAATAAGGACACACATATCTATTATAGACATGGCAGGACAGATCAATGGGGAAAGGAGAATCCATTCTGAAAAAATTAAAATTTCACACCATACACATATCAAGTCCAGGTGGAATATAAACCTAAACACAAAGGAGGTAATTACAAAGTTTATTATAAATCAGATGAATATCTTAATGACCTCAGAGAATAAAATATTTCTTAAACAAGACCCCCAAAATACTAAACGTTAAAAAAAAACCTGATATACTGCATTAAAACGTAGTTTTCAAAAGATTCCATTTTGGACTTCCCTGGCTGTCCAGTGGTTAAGACCCCACACTTCCACTGCAGGAGGCCCAGGTTCGATCCCTGGTCAGGGAACTAAGATCCCACACGCCGCAATGTGCAGCCCAAAAAAAAAGTAAAAGTCTCTATAAAAAGAATTAAAAAACAAACCACAGTGTAGGAAAAGATATTTGCGAAACATATAATCAATAAATGATTAATCTACGGAATACATATAAAGTACTCACACAAATCAATAAGAAAAAGACAATCCAAAGGGAAAAAACAAGGAAGGAAAATGGCAAAGTATTTAATTAGGTAATTTACAAAAAAGTAAATTCAAATGGTCAATAAACATACAAAACAGGGCTCAATCTCATTAGTTATCAAGCAAATATGTAGTAAAACTTTTACAATAAGATAGGATCATGCATCTACCAGATTGGCAAAATGAAAAAGCTGGCAATACCAAGTGATGGTAACTATGTAAGGCAATATTGTGGGAGTGTAAATTTCCACAACTATCTTAGAAAACAGTTTGGCATAGCCTAATAAACTTGATGATAAATAAAACTGCTAGGACAAGCAATAAAAACCTAGCAATTCGGGCTTCCCTGGTGGCGCAGTGGTTGAGAGTCCGCCTGCCGATGCAGGGGACACGGGTTCGTGACCTGGTCCGGGAGGATCCCACGTGCCGCGGAGCGGCTGGGCCCGTGAGCCATGGCCGCTGAGCCTGCGCGTCCGGAGCCTGTGCTCCGCAACGGGACAGGCCACAGCAGTGAGAGGCCCGCGTACCGCAAAAAAAAAAAAAAAAAAACCTAGCAATTCCACACCTGAGCATACCATAGAAAAACTCATGAACATATGTACCAGAATATATGTATAGGAATGCTCATAGCAACACTGTTTCTAATAGTCAAAAACTGGAAACAACCCAAATGTCCATCTACTGTAGAATGGAAAATTGTGGTATATTTATACAATGAAATAATATAAAGCAATGAAAATGAGTGAACTTCAACTGCTTGTAACATCATGGCTGAATCTGACAGATATAATTTTGAGCAAAAGTAGTAAGATAGAAAAGCATACAAACATACAGTATGATTCTATTTAAATGAATTCAAAAATAAAAAATTATATTGCTTAGGGATGCATTCATAGGTAGTAAAAATAAAGAAAAGCAAGGAAATGGTTATCCCAAATGTCAGGACAGCAGCTTGGAGTACTCTAAAGCAAAGGGTAAGATTTAGAAAAGGAAAGGCAGGATATATAAAAAAAAAAAAAAAAAAAAAAACCAACAGAACAGTTATAGAGATGGAAATGAGCAGAGCATTTGTGGGAGTAAAGTGAAAACACCAGACTGACTAGTCCAAAATGTAAGCTAGAGAATAAGCAACAAGAGAAGGACCAGATTATAGATGACTTTAAAATGCAAGCAGGAGTTTGGATTTAACCCCATAAGAAGCCACTACATTTATATTTTTGAACATAAGAATGCCATGATAAAAGCTGTGTTTTAGGGAGACTTCATTTGTAACACGTTTGAATTAGAGGAGGGAGGGACTAGATCAGCCATGACCTTGCTGTGAGGCAATGAAAGATGCTCCAAGGTGGCAGGGTGGCGTTCATTCCTACACTTCTTATGCGTCCAGTTTACACAAGTTTCTGTGCTAAGCACTGTAGATAAAAAGACCTAGACCAGCCCTCAAAGAGTTCTGAAAAGCAGTATAAAATAGGGGGAAAGGGGAAAGGAGGGCAAGCATGAGAAAGTTCAGAAAGAAAAAGAAAAAAAAAAAACTGTACCTCATGAAATCAGTGATGAGCAAAAGAAGAAAGTCAGATGTTCCTAATTCTCAAGAGTTCTATAATCCAAGTACACATAAGGTAGCATGGTAAGCACTACCATATGGCCCCAGGATTGATGAGAAAGAGAACAGGCAGGAAGTACTGGTGACTATACCACATACATGTGAGAAAACTGACTATAAAAGAAAAAGAAATGATTGGTTGGCAGCCAGAAATGCCAGAAGACTCGATGGTTCTTTGTTTTATGATGAGAAAGGCAGGATAAGTCTTATGGCTTAAGGGAAACATCCATAAAAAAGAATAGATTGAAGATGCTAGAAAGGAAAGGGAAAATTGTGAGATCAAGGTTGGGAGGAGGTGGCAAGGTATGGGATTCAAAGTACAATAACACAGGTAAGTTTTAGGTACAAGATACCCTTCAGGCTCAAGAGAAAGATGGTTGAACAATATATTGGGACAGTCATATGCTGAGGTTAAAATGAAGGACTCATGTGGTATGGTCCCAAACTTTTCGGTAAAAGATGGGGTAGGGAAACAAAGATGATAAATAAGAGACATTATTTGGAATAAACCTCATTTCAAATGATAAGACATTAATTAATAAAAGATCAACTCTGGGGACTTCCCTGGTGGCACAGTGGATGAGATTCTGCACTCCCAATGCAGGGGGCCTGGGTTCCATCCCTGGTCAGGGAACTAGATCCCACATGCATGCCACAACTAAGAGTTTGCATGCCACAAATGAGGAGCCCACATGCCGCAACTAAGAAGCCCACCTGCTGCAACTGAAGAGTCCGCCTGCCGCAACTAAGAGCCGGCACAACTAAATAAATAATAATTTTTTTTTTTTAAAGATCAACTCTGAACTATTCTAGTCTCCCTCTAACACTACTCTGCAGCTCAGGAGCAAGAAATAGGTTAGATATTCAGCATTAACAGTTAGTGAAATGAGTACAACAGAAGGTCAGGGAAGTGGTATATGTGTCCAAAGTGATGAAACAGGCAGCACTGCAATAGTTGATACTATGTGGAAAGGACTTACTTTGATCAGGAGTGAGATTATGAATTGAACAAAGTAGATTAAAAGATTGAGCCTATTCAGCCAGAGCTATGAACAGATTCAAGACTAAAAACAATTGAGGTTATAAATAAGCCTATACCCAGGAAATCCTAATGTAGGATTTTCCTCAGAAATAAAGATCTGATGAAAGCCTTTCATTAAATTCTGCTTCTTAGGCAGCAAAATGATACGAAATTAACAAAGATTAAGAAAACAAGGATAACTTTTGGTATACTAATAGCAGCACTGTTAGAAAATCTAGAACTACCACAGAAGAAAATATTTTGCAGAAAGAAAATACAGTCGAATAATAATAATTTAAGATCCGAAATCAGAGGACTAGGGTTTGAACCTCAATTAAGGCAAATAATCTCATTCTCAGTAGGCCTCAGTTCTGCATCTGTATTATGGGAATAATAAATAACAGTAAATAACCATAATTCAAAAAGACACATGCACTCCAGTGTTCATTGCAGCACTATTTACAATAGCCAGGACATGGAAGCAACCTAAGTGTCCATCAACAGAGGAATGGATAAAGAAGATATGGTACATATATACAATGGAATATTACTCAGCCACAATAAGGAACGAAATTGGGTCATTTGCAGAGACGTGGATGGACCTAGAGACTGTCATACAGGGTGAAGTAAGTCAGAAAGAGAAAAACAAATATCGTATATTAACGCATATATGTGGAACCTAGAAAAATGGTACAGATGAACCGGTCTGCAAGGCAGAAATAGAGACACAGATGTAGAGAACAAATGTATGGACACCAAGGGGGGAAAGTGGGGGTGGTGAGGTGGGATGAATTGGGAGATTGGGATTGACATATATACACTAATATGTATAAAATAGATAACTAATAAGAACCTGCTGTATAGCACGGGGAACTCCACTTCACTGTACAGTAGAAACTAACACAACATTTTAAAACAACTATACCCCAATAAAAATAAACAAATAAATAAATAACAGTAAATAATACAGGAATAATAGCAGCAGCTAACATTTTTTGAATGCTTATTATGTTTCAGGCACAGTTCTAAGTGTCTTACATGTATTATCTCATTTAATCCTCAAATTAATCCTACAGAGGTTTTTATCTCCACTTTACTGATGAGCAAACAAAGACAAAGAGGTTAGATCAACTGCCCAGGATTACACAGCTATTATTTGGTATAGGTAGAATTTCAACCTGGGTGATGTGATCTAGAGCCTACCTTCTTTACTATGTTCTTCTGCCCTCTGGGTTATGAAGATGAGAATGTGGTAAAAAGTGTTTTAAGTATACACAAATATTCTTCATTACAGCTGAATATCAAGTGATAGGACAAAATAATCCAAACAAAATCCTAGGTCATTTATCTACAATCAACATTCCATAAATTGTACCTATTATACACTAGGGAGTGATTACAAAGGTTAACAAGGCATATGCCTTGTCCTCAAAAAGTAGGGAGAACAGGGACTTCCCTGGTGGCTCAGTAGTTAAGAATCTGCCTGCCAATGCAGGGAACATGAGTTCGATCCCTGGTCCAGGAAGATCCCACATGCCACGGAGCAACTAAGCCCATGTGCCACAACTACTAAGCCTGTGCTCTAGAGCCCGTGAGCCACAACTACTGAGCCTGCATGCCACAACTACTGAAGCCCGTGCGCCTAGAGCCTGTGCTCTACACCAAGAGAAGCCACCACAATGAAAAGCCTGTGCACCGCAACAAAGAATAGCCCCTGCTCACCGCAACTAGAGAAAGTCCACACAGAGCAACAAAGGTCCAACGCAGCCATACATACATACATAAATGTAGGGAGAACAGACAAGAGGCAATACTTGACATGAAGTCTGCTTTTCTATGATGAGCCAAGGTTAGTAGCACAATCAGTGTTGCACAATAAAGAGCTTTGAAAAATCACCAAATCACAGCCTCAAAAAATAACAGCACTAAATGCAAAGGGCTAGGGAAAAACTGAGCCAGAAAAGAGATCAGTGTAATTCTTTTCAAAGTAAAGGTTTCTGAAAAATCATAAAGCTTTAAAAAAGAAAAATAAGTTTTCCAGTAGCAACAGGCTTTTCACAGAGCAACAAAGTTCATATAGGTATATCATAAAAAGGATTATTACTTCCAAATAATAGTCCTAGGCCATATTATAAATTCTGTAATAATAAAAAAAATAGTGATACTTACTGTGTACTATTACCTAAAAAGCACTGTCATAAGCATTTTATACGTATGGATTTACTTAATCCTTACAACAATCCTATAAGGTGAGTCCTACTATTAACCCCATTTTATAGATAGGGAAAATGAGGCAAAAGTGAGAGGAAGTAACTCATCCAAGTTTACACAATGGGGGGCAGTGCTAGGATGTCAAACCAGGCAGTCTGTCTCCAGAGTTGTGCTATACTTCCCCCAGTAGGAAACTAAGAAGCAGAACAATAATTTATTCAGAGGTATTATTCAGCCATATTTGGTAACTTGGAGGAAAGTACCTTTCATTCACAATAAGCAGATAATAATTCATCATCTATAGCAGTTCTGTCCTTGGTCTTCCCTCCAGATTAAGCCTGTGCATTCCTCCTCAACTATCTCATCTGCTCCTCTGGCTTTAATTACAATCTACTTGCTGATGACTCCCAAATCTAGATCTCCAACCCAATCTCTCTTCTGCACCTTAAACCTGTACCAACAGCCTCATAGACACTTCTCTTGGAATGCTCCATGAGCACCTCAAAATCAACATGTCCAAAACTGAATCATCATCTCCATCCCACCTCATTTCCCACCCTCACACCCATTCTTCCTCCTGTCCTCCCTTACTCAACAACTGCCTCCATCCTGGTTGCCCAAGTCAGAAACTTGGATGTCCTCCCAGACTCTTCAGTCTTCCTCACTTTCCTTATCCAAGCAATCATCAATCACTGCCATGCCTACCTCCTAAGTATCTCTCCAGTCAATGCATGTCTCTTCATTTCCATTGCCTTACTTTTATAACTTTAAACGGCTATACTAACTTGAATTTTTTTGTTGTTTTGCAAAACTGGTTATCTTTTTTTCTTGTGTTTTGTCATGCCCTATCTGAGAACAAATTCCATGAATGGAGAACAGACATTGTATGTATTTCACACCTAACTCCCTTATGTGCACTTTCTTGATCAGCACAATGTTCTCAGAGATAAGCTTTTGGTTCTATTTAAGAGAAATTAATACTAAGCATGCATGTCAAGTAATGCATCTACTTTTAAATGGCACTGCCTTCAGAAACAAAACCAAGTTATTTTACAAAACATTTTTTAAAAAGAACAAAAGTAATAATTTCCTATTAAGTCTATCACAGCTCCCTAGGTTATACTAATTACTGTTAAGCGTTCCATGATAGCTAGTAAAGGCCATACACTGTACTAAACCCTTTACACAAATTATTCCGTTTAATGTTCGCAACAACTCTATGAGCTGGGTACCGGTTTTTTTACCCATTTTCCAAACAAGTAAAGACCTTAAACAATTTGGCCAAGGTGCCAACTTAGAAAATAACAGTCAGGATTTAAGCCCGTGGTCACAGTCTGAGCTTATGCTCTTAAGCACTTGCTATTTTGTCTCTTAAGGAGAAAATAAAATACGTGTTTTAAAGCTCGAAAGAAAAAAAGAAAAGCACAAAGCTTAAATGAAACAGATGTTAGTTTTAAATGAAAAAGTGCCAAAAGAGAGTAACACTATGGAAGTCCAAGCAGTTAAGAAACGACCTGTTTGGTAGGTCCAAAAATCTTTAATAAACATCAGCAAACTAAAAAGATCCAGAGTCACAGAAATACAATTGTCGAAAAAGTAATACGTTCGAATGTTTCTTCTCTTGGGACTTCAGATGAACAGAAATATGGTCTTATTAAACAAAACATGTCTAGTGTCATACCCACTGATATATTCCACAATGAAAGTCTACAAATGTTAGAATCCTCCACCGTAATTCAATTTTTAGTTTTAGGGGAGAGAAAGGTGGCAACCTCCCCACCACAAGTGGGTGAAAAGCTCAGAAACCTCAACCGTGATCGCTTGCTCACTGCTAGACTTCTAAAAACACGAGTCAAAGGGCCGGTGTATAAAGAACACTGCCTATCATCCATCTTCCTCTGGAGCTATGAGAAACACAGGCGCAGTTTACATTCACACGCTACTAGGATCAATTCGTCAGATCGGGCAGCTGGACACCGAAGGTGCAGACCACAAGCTCTCAACTTTTCATTTAGGCCGTACGTTTTCGATTCTGGGTGCACGAGCCCACTCTGAATTGGACCCCTGGGTGCAAAGAGGATTCCTGTCAGATTTCTGGGAAGGGTGAGAGGCTTGAAGGAGGGGGGGCCTCGCACCGGCCGGGAGCCCGCCGCGCGCCGAATCTTTTGTTGGGGTGGAGACGAGGGCGGACCCCCGCACCGTCCTGAGGGGCAACGGGGGTGGGCGGGGAGAGGGAAAGGGCCCCGGCCAGCCCGGGGGTGGGGACACAAAGAATTTGGGAAGCGCCGAGCGGCCGGCAGAAGAGCTTCCCCCGCCAGCCCTTCAATAAGCCGCCGCGAACTCCAGGCCCGGGGGCCCGAGGAGCCGGCGGAGGCAGGGGCGCGGGCGTGCGGGGCTCTCAGCGACCCCGGCCGAGGCGCGGGCTAAGGGCCGGGTTCGGAGGGCGGCGCCAGGCCTGGGCAGCCTCCACGGCCGCCGAGAGCTCCCTCCGCCCCTCCGCCCCTCCGCCCAGCCGCCGACCAGGCCGCGGGATCCCGGCGTCCGCGTCGCCACACCCACCCGTCTCCTAGGCCCGGGCCGGGAGGATTCTCCGACTCTTCCCCCGGCTGCGGCGGCGCGCCCCACGCCCCAGATTTACCTGCTGATCTTCTGGGCAAAGGCGCGGCGCTCGGCCATGGCTGCTAAGGCGGCTGCGGCGGTCTGGGCGCGGACGGGCGGGCGCGTGCCTCTTCACTCGCGCTCCCTCCCTCGCCGCCTCCGCCAGTCCCCGCTCCGGACCCGTGAGGCTGGGGCTGGCGGCCGGAGCCGGGAACGAGCCCGGCCGTAATGCTCCTGAGAGGCGCGCAGCAAGAAACCGCTCCTCCCCTCAGCGCGTCAATCCCCTCGGGAACCCTGGCTTCGGAACGCAGCTGCGGCCCGCGGAAGCGAAGAGGAAGACTGGGGCGTGGAGGGAGCGAGCCGCAGCCTCTGGTCTCCCGGCTGCCGCGGGGCCCGCATGACCGAGAGGACGCAAAGAGAAGCCAGAGAGGGGCCAGCGACCTGGCGAAGCAAGAGAATAAGATAACCGAGCGCGTGGGGGGGGGGGGGGGGAGCCAGGCTCTCCCGAAAAGGAACGGAAGGAAATGGAAGATGGGCTTTGCCAAGGCGGCTGTGCTGTGCCGCCCGGGAGGGCTGGGTCCACGTTCCTGCAGCACCCATCTCCGTGCAGTTGAAAGCACTTTCTGTTCTGCTGCGACCTTGTTAACGGGGTCTGACTGGAGAAGGAATGTTTTTTCTTACAGAAAAAGAGCCAGAAAAGAGCTTTCTCCTGCAGAGGTAACGATAATAATAGTTGACTTGTGGTGCTAAGCCAGGCACTGGATTAAAGTTTTACATGCATGCATGATTTTACTTAATCTTCACAACAGCTCTTGGAAGTAAATTATTATCCTCATTTTAGAGGAAAGGAATTTGGTTCAGAGAAACTAAGCGACTGGCCCCGGGTCCCACAGATGGTAACCTCTTCAACCGAAGTTCAGACCCTGAGCCCAGGCCTTTTCTTTGAAGACACGTGTTTCCCCATTAGTAACACTCTTCCTGAGACTATTACATATCCCTTTTGAATCTCATTTTTCATATATATATGTTGAACCACATGAGCGCTAATGTACTTTACCATTTTGATATTCTGTTAAGTAATCTGTATATTTACCAATCAAGCTGATCTTGCCCATCAAATCCTATAAAACAGGGACTAGCAGAAATCATGTTTCATTATTCTGTTGTAATCCCATAGTGTCTAATGTGTTTGGCTCCTAATGCATATTTGCTGATTACTGATGTTACGGTGAAACTAAGAAAAATACCGTGGTTTCTTTAGTACCTTTCTCTTAAGTGTTGCAAGAATTTAATGTGTGTATTTATTTATTTATTTATTTATTATGGTCTTGCTGTGTCCCTGTGAAGTATGTTGGATACTTCTTTTCCTCTCTTTTACAGTTGGAAAGTCAGAAGCATGGAGCTGTTAGTTCATTTGCCCAGAGTCACACATTGAGTCAGAGGTGCAAGCCTCAATTAGTCAGATCCATAACTTCCTGTCAGATCCACAGTGCTCTAACCACTGTAGAAGACTTCATTTATTTTGTTTAATAATGCTCACTCCAATAAAGGTGGTCTATTCAAAGAGGTATATATGTAGCTTCTCCCCAAGTGTAGTACAAAGTGCTGTTCTCAGGAAGTTTGAGTCCATTGGGAAACATGAAACAGCTACTCAAAGAACTACAAGTCAAGGCCAACACTGTATGCTGGCCTTTAAGACCCTCCATGATAGGAACCCGATCATATGCTGCCACCTCCTTACTATGTAACCTTGAGCAAGTTACTTAACCTCAACTCTAAAACAGGGTAATAATTGTACCTACTTGAAAGAGTATTATGAGGATTCATTGTTATTATTATACCTGCTGTTAACAGGGATAATAACAGCTACCCTGCTGTTATTATTATCACTGTTATTATCATTCATCCTACCCTTAAGCTTGTCCTGGGTGCTTGATTGTCGCTGAATCGTTTGTCTGCTCTCATGCTCCCAGCCAGATGTTATATGCCTTTATCTCTGCTCTCCAAACATCTTTTCACTACTCTCTCAGAGAAATGACCACATTTTGCTTTGAATGGTTCTTTGTGTACATGACTCACTAGTTGCCAAAGTGTCTGAAAGGACATTGCATGCACTGTGCAGTTTGGTGGGAACATTTAGAGCAGGAAGAGGACAAGCTGTAAGCAGGCTAGACAGAGGCTGGGGAATACTTCAAGCAAGAATGGTGGTCCCCACCTCTGGGGAACAGCTGACGTCACAGACAAGTCCAATGTAGGCAGGTATCCATGTCCCACAGGAGTCCAGTCTCAGGGATATGTGTGGAGCTCAACAGAGGGACTGAGAAGGGAATTGTTTTGGCTGACCAGCGTCCATGCTCCCCACACTACCCCCTGTGTGTGTGTGTGTGTGTGTGTGTGTGTGTGTGCACACCCGCACATACAGCCCCCCCCTCGCCACACACACACACAAACACACAGGTCTCAATCCACCAGTCTCAATCACCACATTTTTATGGAGCAAATTCCCGCAGCCCAGTTTCAAGGATGAGCATGTGACCTAGGCCTGGCCAAGCTGAGCAGCACATTCCCCTGGCTTCTGTGACTGGTTTAGGGGTAGGCACATGAGTCAAGCCAAGACTGTTGGGCCTAAATGCCATGGACTAAAGTATTTTGAGATCCTGCCCTAATTTACATTTCCCCCAAAGCAGAGCTTGAGACACAACTTGGAAGCAGGCAGTTTATTAGGGAAGAGATCCTAGAAGCTGGAGAGAGGGAGTAGAGAGAGTGGACTAGAGGAGAAAAAGCCAGTAAAGGGGGCATTATTGAGTGTTAGCACAGTGGGCAGCAAAGCTTAATCCTGCCTGCCACCCTCCGGAGAACTGTTTAGTATGCACTTCAGAATTGGCCCTGTGAGGTTGAGTATTTAGCTACCCTTGGTTGAAGGCTGATCCTCGGGACATTAACTGCTCCCACACTCCATGCTGCAAAAAGCTGAGCGATATGGTAGGTGCTTCAGGTAGGAAGCCATCCGTGTGCATAACTGTCCACCACAGCTGCAGCTAAAATCAGAGATGAGCTGTGGGGAAGAAGTATGAAGCGCCAATAGTTTCTATTACCGACCCCCTGCAAGTGACACGGAGACTACAGTAACAATCCTCCTAAAACAATGTATGCCCCTCATGGTTCTTTAGTTGGGAAGGGCCCAAAGGCCAGGCTACCCCAATCAAAATGGCCTGAAATGTAGACTCAGTGCCCACTTTAAAAACAGGCCGAAGTTATGCCTTTTCTGAATGAGCTGTATTCCAAGGTAGTCATATTTGATGAGGGGAAGTTATTTTAGAAGAATTTGAGCTAACAAGTGCAGAGGTAGTGTAGACTCTGGTGAAATAGTGAACCTAGACCTGTACTATCCATTAACCACTTGTCACATGTAACCATTTACATTTAAGTTAATTAAAATTTGAGTCATTTTTCAGTTGTATTAGGCATATTTCAAGTACTCAATAGCCACATGTGATTAGAGGCTACCATATTGGACAGTGTACAGATAGAACATTTCCATCACCATAGAAAGTTCTATTGGACAGCACTGACCCAAACACTATAGCTGATAAACCATTAAATAAGAGCCTGTTGGAGAATTTTAAATGGTTGTGTTAGGCCAATAAGAACAGAACCCACTGATTAATCTTAACATCACAAAAAATTCAATCAGTCACTGTATTCCTCCTCATGTGATGTAAAGAGGAGATGTTTAGGATGCATACAGTACCACCTATGAAATATTTCTGTCAGAAGTTTAAACCCAAATCTGATCAAACCTCTGAATCTTAATTATGAGCCTATAGAAAATATAGGGGTTGGGGGAACATGTTAAGTAATACCCTAGGGTTGCAATTAGCAAAATTGAGAATATGGTAAATTGTACAGGACATAATGACTTGGTTCCTTCAAGAAATAAGTAGCAAGGAATTTTTAAAAGATTAAAAATAGAATAAAAGCACAAGCAACAAAAGGTGAATTGGACATCATCAAAATTAACAACTTTTGTGCTTCAAAAGACACCACCATCAAGGAAATGAAAAAACAAACCAAAGAATGGGAGAAAATTTTTGCAAATCATTTGTCTCATAAGAGACTTCTGTCTAGAATGTATAAACGACTCATATATCAATAATAAAAAGACAAATAACCTAATTTTAAAATGAGGAAATGATTTGAATAGTCGTTTCTCCAAAGAAGATATGCAGATGGCCAATGCACATATGAATAAAGTGTTCAACATCATTAGCCATCAGGGAAATGCAAATCAAAACTACAGAGAAATATCACTTCACACCCATTAGGATGACTAGCATCAAAAGGACACATATTGGGCTTCCCTGGTGGCGCAGTGGTTGAGAATCTGCCTGCCAATGCAGGGGACACGGGTTCGAGCCCTGGTCTGGGAAGATCCCACATGCCGCCGAGCAACTGGGCCCGTGAGCCACAACTACTGAGCCTGCGCGTCTGGAGCTTGTGCTCCACAACAAGAAAGGCCGCGACAGTGAGAGGCCCGCGCACCGCGATGAAGAGTGGGCCCCCGCTTGACGCAACTAGAGAAAGCCCACGCACAGAAACGAAGACACAACACAGTCTAAATAAATAAATAAATAATTTTTTTTTTTAAAAAAAAGGACAGATATTAATAACTGTTGATGAGGATGTGGAGAAACTGGAACCCCCTTATACTGCTGATGGGAATGTAAAATGGTGCAGCTGCTCTGGAAAACGGTCTAGCAGGTCCCCAACATGTTTAAATATAGAGTCGCCATGTGACCCAGAAATTCCATTCTTAGGTATATACCCAGGAGAAATGAAGACATATGTCCACACAAAAACTTGCACATGAAATGTTTATAGCAGCATTGTTCACAATAGCCAAAAAGTGGAAACAACCCAAATGCCAATCAACTGACGAATGGATAAAATGTGGTATATACATACAATGGAATATTATTTGACAATAAAATTAAATAAAGTACTGATACATGCTACGACATGGATGGATCTTGAAAACATTATGCTAAGTGAGAGAAGCAAGACACAAAAGGTCACAAGTTATATGAAACGTGTGGAATAGACAAAGCCATAGAGACAGAAAGTAGATTAGTTCTTCCCAGGGGCTGAGAGAAAGGGAGAATGGAGAATGACTGCTAATGGCTTTAACGTTTCTTTCGGGGGTGATTAAAATGTTCTATAATTAATTGTGATGGTTGTACAACTCCGTGAATATACTAAAATCTATGTAAATTTTACACTTTAAATGGGTGCATTGTATGGAATGTGAATTACATCTTGAGCTGATTTTATTCGCAACACTGACACCAAATATGTGGAGGTTTTTTCCCCACACCAACCAATTCTCCAACTCTCCAAACACCAACTGGGTGTCTATAGTTCATTTCAGTTCTGACACAACCTACCTGGGTTTTGCATAGACCCCACAAGTTAAGAGCTCAATCCTGCAAGATTACCCCCACCTAAGATGACAGCTGCAAGTCATAGGTTACCACTTGTACTTGTGACCAGCCAGCTATAAATTCAGTGGGCTCCCACAATCCCCTTCCCAGTTTCAATAATTTGCTAGAATGGTTCATATAAATATATTAAGTGATATTAAGAATTATTATTTTCTGGGTATCTTCCCTTTGTTCCTCCAGAACCACTCTCCACCCTACTCTCTGCTCCAGAAGGCTGGACTCTATGGATTATATCAGTAGGGCTCCCATGCCCTTTAGCCATTAGATGGACTAGGCCAGTGAAAACTACTAGCAAAAGAAGAGAGAGAGGGAGGAGAGTAATGTCAGGGTATCATTCCCCTGTCTCCCTCCCTGCAAAATCACCCTACTGTGTCTCTTGACCTAAGGTCATTGATTTTTTCAGTGTAGCCCACTCTATAGATTCTTTCTTTTTCCAGGTTCTGGTAACCACTCCCTCCCCATATTCTTATGGGTCTGGAGGTGGTACCAGCTCAGTCACTTACCCTAGGTTACTGTACTATACCTTGTGGTTCCCCTATACCCACAACCTTTAAATAAACCCTCTTAAAGTTATCTTATTTGAGTGTATCCTCTGTTTCCTGTTGAAACCTTGATTTAAGTGCGATAAGGGTTTTGCGGTTGTACAAAAAGAAGTGGTGTGGGGGCATCTTTTTTTCCTTTAAGATACATTCTGAAATGTTTATTAACGAACTGATATAAGGTCTGGAATTTGCTTTAAAAATAATCCAACATGATTGATGTTTAGTAGGTACAGAGTTTCAGAATTAAAAGATGAAAGAGTTTCAGAGATCTGTTGTACAACAATGTGAATATACTATTGAACTTTATACTTAAAAATGATTAAGGTGGTAAATTTAATGTTATGTACTTTTTACCACACACACAAAAATGATAATCCAATGTGGGCTTACGTTG
This sequence comes from Lagenorhynchus albirostris, assembly GCF_949774975.1. NCBI lineage: Eukaryota > Metazoa > Chordata > Mammalia > Artiodactyla > Delphinidae > Lagenorhynchus > Lagenorhynchus albirostris. Next base: position 132,862,544 of record NC_083096.1, on the reverse strand, counting down.
ATAATTGTTGAAGCTGGGTGATGGGAGCATGGGGATTCATTACCTCATTCTTTTTAAGCTGAAAGAAAGAAAAGAAAAATGTCCCAAATTCGTATGATATCAGAAGGGAGAAGACAACCCGCTGATTAGAGAAGATAGAAAGAGAGTTGAAAGCTCAGAGAATGAATCTATCATGTAGCCAGACTAAAAGGCCTAAGAAGCTAGGGGTTAAAGAAATAAAGCAAGTAGAAGAAACATTGGGGCAAGGGCCAGCTTGAAACCAATATCAGTGGTACCCTATTGTGCCATTCTTATTTCATGTCACTGGGCTAGGAGCTGAAACCTGATGGGGATTATTGATCTGGATCTGGGCCCAGATGAGGCCAATGTTCTTTAGGAACAGTAGGGTAGATCTGGAACAAGCAGGTCTGACACAGAAAGGAAGGAGAAGCACCAAAGTTCAAAAGAGTCATGGAAACGTTCTGCCAGGTAGGAGATCCTATGTGTTGTAGGCTGTGGGGAATGACTAAGAGGAGAGAGAACAATTGAAATTCTGAAAGAGACACTTGATAACCTTGAGATAAAGAGGTACCTTTCGTTTGCTACCTGGGGAGGGAAGAAAAGAATGCAAAATCACGCAGCATTGTAGAGGTAGAAATAAGGGAAATTGAGGGAGCTACCTTCAGATACCATTCCATTTTCTCACTAAATATAACCATGTAATGCTGGTATATTCATTTTGAATCACTGTATAACCAAAGGTGACCATTGTCATACATTCATCACATAATATAACCTATCAATTGAGTGCCTACCTCGTATCCACAAGTCCTGCCCACATGCTTGGGGAAGGCTTATACAAAACATGTATACCGGGGGCAGGAATCTGGGGGGCCATCTTAGAATTCTGCCTACCACAACCAGGAAAGGATGGGAATCATGGATGTATGGGGTCATTGCTAGAACTGGTTCAGTTCTAGATAATTGTTAAGGTAGTAAATTTTCTGTTATCAGTATCATGTGGCACTGGGACAAGTATGAAAAAGAGTTGTGGAATATTCTTTTCCCAAATATTTCAAAGAATTGCATAACTTCCTCTGTTTGGGTACTACTAGGTGTAGCCTTGCTTAAAGATAGACGATTACCTCTTAAGAATGCTGCCTAACCCCATAATTATGTGATTCTGAAATAGAATGTCATCTAGCACCTTAGTTTTGGTATTTGCTATTTTAATCTATGTGTAATTTAGTTTAAGTTCACTGCTTTCAGGACTTCCCAGGTGGCGCAGTGGTTAAGAATCTGGCTGCCAATGCAGGGGACACGGGTTCTATCCCTGGTCCAGGAGGATCCCACATGCCACGGAACAACTAAGCCCATGCGCCACAACTACTGAGCCTGCGCCCTAGAGCCCGCAAGCCGCAACTACTGAGCCCGTGAGCCACAAATTCTGAAGCCCGCATGCCTAGAGCCCATGCTCTGCAACAAGAGAGGCCACCACAGTGAGAAGCCTACACATCACAACGAAGAGTAGCCCCCGCTTGCCACAGCTAGAGAAAGCCTGCGCACAGCAACAAAGACCCAACACAGCCAAAAATAAATAAATAAATAGATAGATAAATAATAAAAAGAAAATTATTTCACTGCTTTCTTTACTGGTTTAGCTCTATAATATCACACAATTTTTTACAATAGGTGGGATATTCTATCAAGACAATTTGAATCAGATTCTGACTCTGCTTCTGTTTCTGCTGCTAGCTCAAATATGTTACCTAATATCACTGAATTTCACATTTTCTACTTCTCAAACAGAGATTACAATAGATATTTCTGAAAGATTTTGTGAAAATAATTGGTTCTACAAAAATAGTTTGAAAGCTGTAAGTAGAAAGAACTTAAATACTGCTATAAAAGCTCACTTTTATTTGGCATGTTTTTTCAAGATACATTTTTTCGAACAAGAATTACCTAGCCAGCCCCTTAAGGTTGTCAGCTCTAAAAGTTTGTATATTTTTACTTTTCCCTATATAATGTATTTGTAAATCATAAACCTGGAAGAAACCTGAGAGCTTATCTAGCTCAAGTGAAGTGGAGTGAAATGATTTCAACTAAAACCATCCAGGTAGTGGCAGAACCAGGTACAAAACTCAGGTCTCTATATTCCATGGTATTTTCATGACTCCATGGTATCCATTCATTCACTGCCTTTTATTCACTAACTGAATAAATATCTTTTGAGTGCTACTGTGTGCCAGGGTTTGTCCTAGGGCATGATGATACGCTATTAATGAGAAAATCATCCTTGCTCTCCAGGAAATTGGTAGGGGAGGGGTGTGGAGATAATAGACAAACAGGCAGTTCTTTGATAAAAGTATGCACCGAATACTTCGGGAATACATAAGAGGGGACTATAACCAATTCTTGGGTGGGCAAGAAAAACTTCCAAGAGGAGGAGACACGAATTCTAAAGGACAAATAGAAACTAGCCAGGCAGAGAAACTAATGAGGGTGGGGAATGGGCATTCCTGGCAGAGTAAACAGCATGTACAGGTGCACTGAGGTATGAGAGCTTGGCTTATTCTGTGAAGCTGCAAATGGGTCTATGTGATTTGAGCTTGGCACACAAGGCAGGGAATGATAAGAGGTAAGACTGGAGAGATAAAGCAGAGGCCAGATTATGTAGGATTTGGTGTGCCAGGCTAAGGAATATAAAGTACACACTGAAAGAGATGGCATAAGAAGTAGAAAATGGCAGGAAACAATCTGACCAAATTTAAATTCTATTACAATGATTACTCCAACTTTAGTGAAGAAAACAGATTAAAGAGAAGTTAAAAGTGGGGACAGGTAGACAAATCAAAACATTGTTGTACTAATCCAAGGGTATCACTCTATAGATCTGGTTACTGTAACAGAAACCCAAATTACAGGGGTTTGCACAAGATAAAAGCTTTTTCCTCATTTAGTCAGGGCATAAGTAACCCAGGGCTAGTAGAACAGTTCCAGGACATGGACTGTCAGGTGTTGTCCTCATTTGCATGTTCCAAGATGGTTTACCACTACCACATACACCTTACAGCCTGAGATATAGTAAAATGGAGAAGAGGATACGTTTCCCTTTAAGTTTATGACCTGGAAGTTCCACATCACTTCAGCTCATATCCCATTAGCCAGAATTTAAACACATGACCATTGCCTATCTGCAAGAATAGCTAGGAAATATAGTTTTTATTCTGTGAGGCCATGTGCGCAGTTAAAAAACAAGGGTTTATTATCATAAACAAAGCGGAGACTGAATTTCCTGGGGGACAATTAGCAGCTTTCTATCATACAATGTAAGGAAAAAAAGGACCTGATTCCCAAAGCCCTCTATAGACTCAATGCAATCCCCATCAAAATACCACTGGCATTCTTCACAGGAATAGAAAAAACAATCCTAAAATTTGTATGGAACCACAAAAGACCCCAAATAACCAAAGCAATCATTAGGAAAAAAAAAAAAGCTAGAACTGTCACACTTCCTGATTCAAACTGTACTACAAAGCTACAGTGATAAAACTGTATGGCACTGATACAAAAATAGACATCTACACCAATGGAAAAGAATCGAGACCCCAGAATTCAACCTTTGTTATATGGTCAACTAATACTCTACAAAGAGCTAAGAGCACCCAATGAGAAAAGAATAGTCTCTTCAATAAATTGTTTTGGAAAAACTGGATAAAAACATGCAAAGCAATGAAATTGGACCCCTATCCTACACCACTCACAAAAATTAACTTGAAATGGATCAAAGTCTTAAACATAAGACCTGATACTGTAAAGCTCCTAGAAGAAAACATAGAGAAGTTCCTTGATATTGATCTTGGAAACGATTCTTTTGCGTATGATACCCAAAGCACAAACAACAAAAGCAAAAATCAACAAATTGGGAGTACATCAAACTTAAAAGCTTTTGGGCTTCCCTGGTGGCACAGTGGTTAAAAATCTGCCTGCCAATGCAGGGGAGACCGGTTCAAGCCCTGGTCTGGGAAGATCCCACATGCCGTGGAGCAACTAAGCCCGTGCGCCACAACTACTGAACCTGTGCACCTAGAGAACATGCTCCACAACAAGAGAAACCACTGCAATAAGAAGCCTGAGCACTGCAATGAAAGAGCAGCCCCCACTCACCACAACTAGAGAAAGCCCACGCACAGCAACGAAGACCCAACGCAGCCATAAATTAATTAATTAATTAAAGCTTTTGCATAGCAAAAGAAACAATTAACAAGATTAAAAGGAAATCTAAAGAATGGGAGAAAAATTTTACAAACCATATATCAGATAGGAAGTTATTGTCCAAAATATATAAAGAACTCATACAATTCAATAACAAAAAGACAATCTGATTAAAAACTGGGCGGAAAAACTAACTAGATATTTTTTCCAAAGAAGTCATCCAATGGCCAACAGATACATGAAAAGTTGCTCAACATCACTAATCATCAGGGAAGTGCAAATTAAAATCACAGTTAGATATTACCTCACACCAATTTGAATGGTTATCAAAAAGACAAGAGATAACAAGTGCTAGCAAGGATGTGGAAAAAAGGGAAATTTTGTGCATGGTTGATGGGAATGTAAAGTGGTGCAGCCACTGTGGGAAAAATTAAAAATAGAACTACCATATTATTCAGCAATTCCACTTCTGGGTATTTATCTGAAGAAAACCAAAACACCAACTCGAAAAGATATACATACTCTCATGTTCATTGCAGCATTATTTACCATAGTCAAGATATTGAAACAACCTAAATGTCCATTGGTAGATGAACGGATAAATAAAATGCCATACATACTTACACTGGCATATTATTCAACCTGAGAAAGGAGAACATCCTGCGATTTCCAACAACATGAATGAAACTTGAGCACATTCTGCTAAGTGAGATAAATCAGAGAAAGACAAGTACTCTATGATATCACTTATATGTGGAATTATAAAAAGCCAAACTTGTAGAAAATGTTGGCTACCAGGGGTTAGAGAGTAGGGAGACAGGACAGATGTTGTTTAAGGGTACCTACTTACAATGAGTAGTACATAAGTCCTAGCGTTATAACTCCAGTGCAGTGAATATAGACAGCAATATTATAATCATCAAACTTGCTAAGATACTAGAACTTAATTTCTCCAACTACTAAAAAGAAAGGATAATTATGTAATGTGATAGAGGTGCTAATTATCACTACAATGGGAATCATATTACAATATGTAAGTGTATCAAATTAACTTGTTATACACCTTAAATTCACACAGTGTGATATGTTGAATATATTTCAGTTAAAAAAGAAAAAAAATAAGAAAAGAACCTGCACATAAGATAGTGGCAGTGAAAATGAAGGGAAGTGGACCAGTTTGAGAGGTAATTAGGAGAAGAGTTGACTCAGCTGTAGATTGACTATGGAAGGTGAGGGACAGGATGGTGCCAGAGATGATACCCAGTTTTCTGAGTTGCGAACCTGGGTGGATGATGGTGAATAGCAGTTACTGAGTAAGAGCATATAAGAAAAAGAAATTTAGGGAGGAAGTAAAGAATTCAGTTTTGCACAAATGGAGTTTGAAGTGTTTACAGGACATTTAGGCAAAAATATCCAGTGACCAGTTTTGGAATCCAAAGCATCTATGTGGAAATTTGGTGTATGAAAGCAGATGTTATTTGAGATATGAGAGCAGGGAAAATACATCAACCAAGGGAAAGAAGAAAAGGGTGAGGGCAGGAACCAAATTTTTAAAGAGAAAAGTAAAGAAGGGATACTAAAGAGCAGATAGGAAGAAAGGGCAATGGAAATAAGAGGAGAATGAATAGATGTGGTGTCTTAAAAGCCAAAGAAGGAGAGCTTTTCAAGAAGGAACAATAAAAATTATTCATACTCAACCATAAAAAAGAATGAAGATTTGCCATTTGCAACAACATGGATGGACCAACCAAGAGGATATTATGCTTGGTGAAATAAGTCAAAGACTGTATTTTTCACTTACATGTGAGATCTAAAAATAAGACAAATGGATAAATATAACAAAACAGAAAAAGACTCACAGATATAAAGAACAAACCAGTGGTTATCAGTGGGGAGAGGGAAGCGGGGAGGGACAAGATAGGGGTAAGAGATTAAGAGGTACAAACTACTATGTATAAAATAAATAGCTACATGGATGTAATGTACAATTAATATAATATTGTAAGTCAACTATACCTCAATAAAAAAAGTAATAAAATTAAAAAATAAAAGTTATTCAGGAGCATTATGGGAGAATTCCCAAGGAAAATGATGAGCAAATCAAATCTCCAGCTTTCCAATAAGAAGATTGGAGATTTCCAATAAGATGGTTGAGCCATTACTTACTTGAGTCAGGGAATCTAAATGAAAGCAATAATGGCACCAATTTTGTAGATTTTTGGGAGGATAAAATTAAATAATTCAGGGGCTTGGCACATAGTAAGTGCTCAATAAGTATTAGCTATCTTTGCTGTTGTTTTTATAATTATTAAGAGTATTATTTTGAAATCCATTTAATAGCTATGGGGTCTCTACCTCCTATTCCCTATCCGTTCATCCTTCTACCCCCTCTTCATTTCTCACCTGTCCTTACCACAAAGAATAATGCCTAGTGTGTTAAGAGCACTGTGGAAATCCTAAACTCTATTCCCAACCCTTTTGGTATGTCAAGTCAGTGGATCTAGCTATCAAAGAAATTCACACATAATAAAATCAACTACTACATGTAAAGATTGAGCAGATTCCGCCATTTTAAAAGCTTTTCTTCACTGTATCCTGGTTTTTTCTGCAGTTTGACATAGCCCTATGGTGTGTCTCCTTACATATTTTAAAAGACATCACATTTACTAGAGGACTTTATAGCACAGTAGTTAAGAACATGGGTAATCACTGAGACATTCTTATGCTATCATTTTGGATTTTTTTAAAAATTTCACTATAGTTCAGTTTCTTTATTTGTAAAATTGGAATTATAATAGCACAAGAGGTAGTAACATCATAGCGTTTTATGAGTGCATTCCTGTGCTTTTCCATTTTGGAATTCACTGTTCCATTTGAGACGTTTCAAACCTCTGAAGAAGAAAAAAAATCCCAAATTCTCTTGAGGTAGGACAAATATAAAGAATAACAATTCTTGGGACTTCCCTGGTGGTCCATTTGTTAAGAATCCGCCTTCCAATGCAGGGCACGTGGGTTCAATCCCTAGTTGGGGAACAAGATCCCACATGCCACGGGGCAACTAAGCCCGCGTGCTGCAACTACTGAACCCGTACACTCTAGAGCCACAAGTAGAGAGCCTGCGTGCTGCAACTACTGAGCCCGCACACTATGGAGCCCTCATGCCACAGTTAGAGAGAAGCCCGCACGCCACGATGAAGAGTCCGCGCACCGCAACTAAAGATCCCACATGCCGCAATGAAGATCCCGCATGCCGCAACTAAGACCCGACACAGCCAAATACATAAATAAATAAATATATTTTTAAAATTCTCCCTCCCCAAATGTAGACATAGCTCTAGTATTCCATAAATAATGTTATCTTTTATTGTGCAGATGATGTAACTAACCTTCTGTGTCTTTCCTATATATGGAAGAGGATGGATAGGAGTCAGGGTGGGGGGGGTTGTGAAATCTTACCTTCGAAGGCATCAGTACCTGAGTTTTTCCCTTACTAAAAATAATGAATTTGTACAGTTACAATCTCTCCCTTAGAACTTTTATGATAAAGAACAGACATTCAAATGCCCACTACATGCCAGTATGTCTCTAGTAAATGGGCCGAGTAAGAGAGAAGGTCACCATAGATAGGGATGGGTAAAACTGAAAACTGAAAGTAAATAGGAGTTAGCCAGATGAGGCTGGATGCTGAGGCCAACAGAGAGGAAAGCAGAGTGAGCAGGAGCTAGAGATATCTTCCTGATGCATTGTTTTAACCTGCATTGTCCAATTTTGTAGCCACCAGCCCCATGTGGCTATTGAGCATGTGAAATCCAGCTAGTCTAAATTGAGATGTGCTATAAATGTAAAATCACACTGCATTTCAAAAATTTAGTATGAATAAAAGAATTTAAAATTTCTCATTAATAATTTTTTATATTGATTACTTGTTAGAATGATATGTTGGATAGTTTGGACTAAATAAAATATATTAGGAAAATTAATTTCAGCTGTTTCTTTTTCCTTGTTTATGTAGTTAGTAGAATATTTAAAATTGCATAAGTGGTTCACATTTGTGGCTTTCTCTGTATTTATACTGAACAGCACTGGTTGGAGCACTTGGGTCCAGCCATGCCTAAAGTTACACTAACTCTGGATTAACATAAGCCAGTAAATTCATATTTTTGCTTAAGCCATTTTGAGTTGAGTTTCTGACCCTTGCCACTAAAATATTTCTAATAAGTATATTAGCTAAAAAGAATTAGTTCAGCAAATACGTTGTTTCCCATACTAGGAAACTAGAGAAGATGCTAGAGACATAGCAGTCTAAAAACTTGATTCCCTGGGAACCAATAATAGAGCATTTTGTTCAGGCAATATTGCCTAAGAGTAGGAAAAAAAAATCCCTTAATTTTATTATGCCAGTGTCAGAAATCAGTCTAGTTATTAAAGTATCACTGGTTGTCTGGGTTGACCAGATACAGGTTTTTAGTCATTTATTTGATGCATTTGATGTATTCTTATCTTTTTTTAAATAAATTTATTTATTTTATTTATTTATTTTTGGCTTCATTGGGCCTTCGTTGCTGCACACGGGCTTTCTCTAGTTGCGGCGAGTTCGCGGTGTACGGGCTTCTCATTGTGGTGGCTTGTCCTTGCGGAGCACAGGCTCTAGGCATGCGGGCTTCAGTAGTCATGGCATGCGGGCTCAGTAGTTGTGGCTTGCGGGCTCTAGAGTGCAGACTTAGTAGTTGTGTCTTAGGGGCTTAATTGCTCTGCGGCATGTGGGATCTTCCCGGACCAGGGCTCGAACCCTTGTCCCCTGCATTGGCAGGTGGATTCTTTTTTTTTTTTTTTTTTTTTGCGGTACGTGGGCCTCTCACTGCTGTGGCCTCTCCCGTTGCGGAGCACAGGCCCCGGAGGCGCAGGCCCAGCGGCCATGGCTCACGGGCCCAGCCACTCCGCGGCATGTGGCATCCTCCTGGACCGGGACACGAACCCGTGTCCCTTGCATCGGCAGGCAGACTCTCAACCACTGCGCCACCAGGGAAGCCCTGATGTATTCTTATTGCTTCCATTGTGGGTGAGCACTCCAGTCCAAAGAACTCTATCTCTGCTTAGGCTGGCTCCTTATATGAACACTCTATAATCAAAGGCTGAAGCATGGAGCTCTTAAATCTACAAAATGGTCATTAGTGCTTTGCAAAAACACATAGCATGAAAGGCGGGTTCTTAACCACTGTGCCACCAGGGAAGTCCCCTATCCTAGAAGTTTATATCTACAATATTTTCTCTACAAACAGACTTTTTACGTGTAAAGCAGGTAAAACTCTTCATTTTGTCTGTTAGTGCTTTCATAGTGTTTATCATTCTGAAACAAATCTACCCATCAGCAACAACACAAATAAAACTAGAATCAAAGAATGAAAGCTAAGGTCTTCCCTGGTGGCTCAGTGGTTAAGAATCTGACTGCCAATGCAGGGGACATGTGTTCAAGCCCTGGTCCAGGAAGATCCCACATGCTGCGGAACAATGAAGCACGTGTGCCACAACTACTGAGCCTGAGCTCTAGAGCCCGCGAGCCGCAACTTCTGAAGCCCACGCCCCTAGAGCCCATGTTCCTCAACAGGAGAAGCCACCGCAATGAGAAGCCCATGCACCACAACAAAGAGCAGCCCCTGCTCACCGCAACTAGAGAAAGCCTGCACGAAGCAACGAAGACCCAATGAAGCCAAAAGTAAATAAATTTATTTTTTAAAAAAAAGTAGTAAAAAAGAAGTAATCTCTGAGAGTGTACTTAAAAAAAAAACTTGTAGGATAGCAAAGAAAATGTAAAAAGAGTATCCTCTTAACAAACAGCATAATCTAAATTAAATCAATTTACATTATTTTCCAGTAGAGTTATAGGTCACAAATTCATAAAAAGCTTTTCATTTATTTGAGCTAAACATGAAAATCTCTAAACCCAATGAACCTTGGAAAGCATGCATCAGAAATGTAATAGAAACATACCTGGGTTCTTTTCATAAATCTGTCATCCAGCCACAAAACACTCCACACCTTTGTCAACGATGAATTAAAATCAGCAGAGATGGGCTAGGATGACAAAACTGTGTTCAGGAAGATGGCTATGAGGGGAAAAAAACTAGATATGTTGACTCACAGACAATTGCATATATGGAACATTAAATTTAAGAATGAGGGAAGGGACTTCACTGGTGGCGTAGTGGTTAAGAATCCGCCTGCCAATGCAGGGGACACGGGTTTGATCCCTGGTCCAGGAAGATCCCACATGCCATGGAGCAACTAAGCCCGTGCACCACAACTACTAAGCCTGTGCTCTAGAGCCCATGAGCCACAACTACTGAGCCTGCATGCCACAACTACTGAGCCCACATGCCACAACTACTGAAGCCTGCATGCCTAGAGCCCATGACCCACAAGAGAAGCCACCTCAATGAGAAGCCCATACACCACAACTAGAGAAAGCCTGCACACAGCAATGAAGACCCAACACAGCCAAAAAATAAATTAAAAATAAAAGAAATTAAAAAAAAAAAAAAGAATGAGGGGACACAAAGAGTCTACAAAAGTAAGATGCCTGATTTGTTCTTTCCCAGCACACTTCCCATCATGCCTGACTTCAAAGAAGACCTTAGGACTAGCAAAGATTTTCTCTATGATAATCAAAGGAAATTAATAAACAGAAAATAAACACTTTCACTCCAATTGTGCTCATTATCGCCCCTGAATTCTATTTTTTTAAGGTTATACTAATTTTTTTTATCTTTATTGGAGTATAATTGCTTTACAACGTTGTGTTAGTTTCTGCTTTATAACAAAGTGAATCAGTTATATATATACATATATCCCCATATCTCTTCCCTCTTGCATCTCTTTCCCTCCCACCATCCCTATCCCACCCCTCTAGATGGTCACAAAGCACCAGCTGATCTCCCTGTGCTATGCTCACCCCTGAATTCTAAGGAATTTATTGAGTGACCAAATCATTTTAAAACATGCAGTGTTTTACATGAGAAATGTATTTTAATTATGTATTCAAATGCATATTAATGTATTCAAAAGTATTTTAGCTAAGTGATAAAAAATTCCAATTAAAAGTTAAAACTTAAAAAAATTAAGTTTAGTATTATCTCTTTAAAGAGGCTTGTTTTCATGAAAGCAGAAATGCTTTTTTTAACTCTCCCAATGCTGGGTACCCCAAGTCACTACTACTGCTGCTGCTGCTGCTGTTACCAGTTACCATTTATTAAATGCCAGGCATTGTGCTTGGTACTTTACATAAGCTATCTTTTTTTCCTGTTTTGGCCATGCCACGAGGCTTGCAGGATCTCAGTTTCCCAACCAGAGACTGAACCCGGGCCAAGGCAGTGAAAGCCCGGAATCCTAACCACTAGGCTACCAGGGAATTCCCTTCATAAGTTAACTTTCATCTTTGCAACAATACTAGACATATTATCCCCAGGGCACCAAAGAAGAAATAAGATTATCTGAGGCTAGGTGGCTTAACCAAGACCCCACAGCCAGTACTCAAAACCCAGGTCTGATGTCAGACCTTGGGCTCATTCCACTAAGTTTTAAGTTTTTCTTTACTTAGTTGTTGGGACAATCTTTACTTAATTTGAAGGGCCAGTAACTAGCCCTTTTTCCTCACCTGATTTCTGAATCAATGGGAAAGCATGTCATGAGTACTTCAAGTGGGAGCCAAAAGAAATCACCATTGTACAGATAAAGGTTAGGTTAGAGGGCTGATGTCTGAGCAAGTGGGCTTCCTAATACTGAGTCCAGAATTATTCAGACATACGTCCCCAGTTGCAGGCAGTGCTGGAGCTGGGCAGACCCCTCGGCTACCCCCAGCATGGGCGGCATCTGTACGCAGAGGGGCAGAGAGATAAACACATGCTCTCTCTCTTTAACTGTATCCCAAGAGGAAGAAGCTAAGGTGTTCACGCCCAACTTCTCTTTTCAAATATCACCCCCCAGAGTGGAGTGAGTGCCACGCTGGCAGAAGATCACAAGTTCTACTAATTTACACACTAGTGGGCTCCTGTCAAATGGAAAAACATCAGAAGCAGGGAAATGTATCTTCAGTAACACTAATAGCATACTCACAGGTTAAACACATCTATTTGTCTATCTAGAAGAGCCCAATTGATTGATTTATAGCTCTTTCTAATATTCTTGATAAAAATTTATTTTTTCCATTGCCCTGCCTATACTCAGAGCTTTAATAGTATCATCACTTTATCATTGCAAAGCGATTATCCTAAGCACCTACCTGTACGTAACCTTGGGATAGATACTTTAATCTGCCATTTTACCACTGCAATGATTTCAGCAGAGGACATTTATTTTAATAGATTATGAAACATGAGAGTATAGATGAGCTCAATGCTAATAAAAGCTCCCAAAGGCCTTTATCTATCTTATTCAGCATTGCTCCCAAGTTTAGTGCCTGGCACATAGAGGGTCTCAATAAATATTCGTGGGATATATATGAACATATTATCCAAAAATCCCACGTTTATTTAGATGGTCCGTATATAAGTTAGCATTTATAGGAGAGCCTTAATATTGGCAAAGAAATATGTTCCGGAAGACTTTTCAAATGGGAAAATTCTCAGTATTGTATGAATGTCTTAGAGAGAGAGGAAAGCCAAGAAGAGGCATTTCAAAGAAAAAACATGATGCTCCTTTTTCGAATGGATATTTGCACATACAGTATATTCTTCTCTCCCCAGCACTTTCTCCTCTCCACACACTGTGTTTCCCCACTACCTCCTTCTTTTGTTTCTTTGTACTCTTCTTCTACTGCTGCTCCTCCTCCCTCCTATCCTTCTCTCCCTCTTCTACTTCACAGAAAGAGAAGTTTTATGCAGGAAAGACCTATAACAATTTAGAGAGCCCGATCTGCATTAGGGGAGTCAGGGGGTTCTCGGGACTGGGGAGCTTGAGCAAATTGGAGAAGACTAAAGTCTGCAGCTTTCTAAACCAATCACGATATCAATACTTCTCAGCACACACCTCGCTCACTATAGCTAAGGAATCATTTTTAGGTCTGTAATGGCTCTGACCAGGACCACAAGCAAAATTAACAAAGTAGGCAAAGTTTGCTGATTCTCATTTACCTTCATACCTGCTTCTTTATTTCTGCTCCACTGAGGATCCATGGTCCTTATGTTGCTGTTCTCCTGTCCAAAGTCCCCCATCCTTCTTCTAGCTTGTCTTCCCCAAAGCACCACATTAAGTACTCCCCTCTTCCTCCCTTCATCTATTAGTCCATGGTATAAGATAGAAAGTCTAGGAATATATTCTAGTTAGTTTCAGCAGAAAAGGAACTCATTAAAGGACATTAAGGAGTTCACAGAATCTCCTGAAAGGTGGGAGAACCAGGCCTGGAGGATCAGTGCACAACTCACATACCAGAGAAACATCACAGCCTCTACCACTGACTCTAATGTAGGGCAAAGACCCTTCCGATAGAACTTTTGCTACTGTTCCCTGGGAATTTGAACACACCTGCCACACTCTTGCTAGACTGGGTACTGCCTACTTCTTTATCTCTCTAGCTTCCCCTTCTTTCTTTCTTTTTTTTTTTTTTTTTGGCTGCATCAGGTCTTAGTTGCGGCACACAGGGTCTTCGTTGAGGCATGCGGGATCTTTCGCTTCCGCATGAGGGCTTCTCTCTAATTGTGGCGTACGGGCTCCAGAGCGCTTGGGCTCTGTAGTTTGCGGCACGGGCTCTCTAGCTGAGGAGCACGAGCTCAGTAGCTGTGGAACGCGGGCTTAGTTGCCCCGCAGCATGTGGGATCTTAGTTCCCCGACCAGGGAAGGCAGATTCTTTACCATTGGACCACCAGGGAAGTCCCTAGCTTCCCTTTCAAAGTCTGGCACAAACGTATCCAATTGGAGGAGCCTAACTGCAAGAAAGGCTGAGGAAGTGAGGGTTGGCTTCTATTTAATTGGGTAGAGAAATCACCAAATACAAGAATGTTCAGAGGTGCTGGGCAACCAATAAGAATAATAAAAGTGGGGCTTCCCTGGTAGCAGAGGGTTAAGAATCCGCCTGCCAATGCAGGGGACACGGTTCAAGCCCTGGTCTGGGAAGATCCCACATGCCGCGGAGCAACTAAGCCCGTGTGCCACAACTACTGAGCCTGTGCTCTAGAGCCCATGAGCCACAACTTCTGAGCTCCTGCGCCACAACTGCCGAAACCCTCACTCCTGGAGCCCGTGCTGTGCAACAAGAGGGGCCACTGCAATGAGAAGCCCGTGCACTGCAATGAAGAATAGCCCCCGCTCACTGCAACTAGAGAAAGCCCGCGTGCAGCAACAAAGACCCGGCACAGCCAAAAATAATAAACAAATAACATAAATAAAATAAATTTAAAAGAGAAAGAATAATAAAAGTGTACTACTCTGCTCCAGTTAATCTCTCAAGTCCTACTAATCTGAGCCAGGCATTCAGCAGCTTGAAGTAATTCACACAGAACTGTGGTTTCCATCTTTGAGAGTTGGCAATTTAAAAGAGTACCTTATTAACTCAAATGAACCTTCAGTTGCAAAGTTATCTGCATGGAGAAAAATACTTTTTAAAAAAGGGAACTTCTAGAGTTCCTTTTATTTCTTCATTCAATACACATTTTATTGAGCTTACAGTGTGCCATATAGTAGGCTATATTGAGGAGACCTGGTCCATGCCCATAGAATTTGATGATCTCATTGGGAATAGAGGAAATTTAATACATATAAAACAATGCAGTAAATGCAGAAATGGTGATGTATATAACTATTTTATTATGTACATAGGCATATATAAAGCATTCCTAAAATGTATATTCCCTATAGGTGTGTGTATATGTACATGTGTGCATATATATACACATATAGTATTCCTATATCGTGTATATGTATGTGTGTGGGCATATATATATGCACATAGTGTGTAGTATTCCTATATATTTTAAGGCCGTTAGGGAAAGTTGCTTGGAGGGCAACTTGAGCAGTCATAAAAAAGAAATAATTTGGTAGTGAAGATGGGCAGAGGATGTGTATTTGAGGGAGCCTCATGCAATTTGATTTTACTAGAGGAAAAACTAGCAGGGAATAAAAGGGTGAAAGATAAAATGGCAGAGACATAGGCAGGAGAAAGATCAAGAATCACCTTCATATTCTATGTTAATGAGCTTAGCATCTACCCTGTAATTGATGGGAAAACTTTAAGTGTTAAAGGTGGAGGGGTGCAAAATGGGTAAAAGTGGTCAAAAAAGTACAAACGTTTAGTTATTAAATGAGTAAGTACTGGGAATGTAATGTACAGCATGATGACTATAGTTAGCAATACTGTACTGTATATTTGAAAGTTGCTAAGAGAGTAGATCTTTTGCCGGGGGGGGGGGGTGTTTGTTTTTTTGCCGCACCCTGCGGCATGCGGAGCTTCCCCAACCAAGGATTGAACCCACGCCCCCTGCAGTGGAAGTGCAGAGTCTTAACCACTGGACCACCAGGGAAGTGCAAGAGAGTAGATCTTAAAAGTTTTCATCACAAGAAAAGAAAATTTGTAACTATGTGTGGTGATGGATGTTAGCTAAACTTATTGCAGTAATTATTTTGCAGTATATACATATGTCAAATCATTATGTTGAACACCTTAAACTAATACAATGTTATATGTTAATTACATCTCAATAATTTTTTTTTAATGAAACAAAGAATTCAAGTAAGAGATAAGATGATCAAATTTGTGTCTTAAATAAATTGCTCTGGCTGGTGGGGGGAAGATGGATTTGAAAGGGTTCAACACTGAAGACCTGGAGAATGTAGATTGTGGGCAGCCATCCAGCCAAGAAGTTTTGAGAGCCTGAGCTAGTGATTCTAGGAATGGAAAGGAGGGAACTTGGCTAATAGATAACGTAAGCTTGGTCTTGAAGAATGAATAGGCATCAAGCAGGCAGAGAAGTGAAAGAACATTCCTAGGCAGGTATAGAGGCAGGGAGGTGCGGAAAAGCAAGAAATGTTCTGAGAAGTGGAAGATAATTCAGTATGACTGGAGCACAGGATCCCTACAGGGGATTGTCAAAGAAAAAACAGTGCTGGATGGTAGTTAAAGTGGTAAAATTGCTGTTGAGTCCAGGTTCATGTGCCAGACAGATGCACAGTAAGGCCAAACAAACCAAAATGTCAGAGTTTGGAACAGAAAAAGGCTTATTGCAGACTGCCAAGCAAGGAGAACGGGCAGCTCATGCTCAAAAGACTTGAATGCCCCAATAGTTTTTGCGGAAGAGTTTTTAAAGGCAACATTTGGGGTAAAGGCTGCAGGGTGTGTGACTTTCTTCTGATTGGTTGGTGGTGAGGTAACAGGCTGATATTTCAGGAATCTCAACCTTCTGGTTCCAGCCAGTCTGGGGTCTATGTGCTTGTGGTCAGCATGCCATCACCATCCTCCACCTGGGTGGGGAGACCTTAGTTTCTGTAGAACAACTCAGAGATACGTATGAGATTGTTTTCTGTATCCCTTCAGGGAACTAGGAGTCCTGTGACCCTATTGTCCTATTTTGGAACTTCGGAAAGGCCTAAGAGACTAAGGTCTGTTTTTCTTCTACAAATAAGAAACAGGGGACCCAGAGGGGCTTCTGTACCTGGGAGGGCCCCACAGGGTCCTGCTCTGTTTCAAAAGCAGATTTTATTCAGGAACTATTACAATAGGGGAAAGGGGGCCTCAGGATAGAACTGGGCTCAATTTGGAATATAAGGGAAAGTGGGGATTTAGAGCCAAGGAGTGGGGTAGGGGCATGAGGGTGAGGGTGTCAGTCAGTGGATGGAAAATTACTAAGGGGGTAGGATAATTCTTGCTGAACTGTCCTAATAGGATTCTTGCAGAAAGTAGGACAGAGTGATTGGATATCACCTGGGAGATGGTGGAGGATGACGAATTTGACCAGATTTTGAGGGTGATCAAGAGTGGGGGATTCTCTCTAAACTGATATAGCAGAATTCTTTTTTGTTTTTTTTTTGGCTGTGCCCCGTGGCTTACAGGATCTTAGTTCCCCAACCAGGTATCAACCCCAGGCCCCAGCAGTGAAAGCACTGAGTCCTAACTACTGGACCGCCAGGGAATTCCCAGATGTAGAAGAATTCGTGCTAAAAATAGGTGGTGTGGGTCCAACAAAATTGGATGCTGAAGCCCAAGGTCAAGGTCTAGTTGAGAGGAGGGCTTACAGGAGCCTGATTAAGTTTGGTCAAGGAGAGAGTCTTTGTCAGGCTGAGGAAGAAGAAAGCTGTTTGGGTAGTTAAAATCCAATTCTATGCTATGCTTAGGAGTTTGGTCTCCTTGGTAGCCTATGCTTGTATATTATGCACACCCACCTTTTCCTTCTTTGTAAGGCAGAGGCTCTGAACTGCATAGGGTGCAATAAAATCAAGGAGTCATTGATAGGAAGGCCACAGCCCTTCCAGAAATACTCAGAACCATAGTCAAGAACCCTCACACGGGGAGGACCTGTAGTTCTTTCGTGAACTGCCTTTCAATCCTGCAAACCTCATCGCCTAAATTACCACTGAGTGTTATCTGAATACAGACTGTCCCTGAAGCCCCTAATTTCATTGCATTGACTGAGGTTTTAGTGAGTCTATTGTTGGAAAAGGAAGCAATTGTGCCTCAAGTACAGGAAATCACCAAGCAATTAACTTCCATGGAATCGTGCAGCCTGGGTCAAATGCCTCTGTATGATTGTCTTTGTTTCATGTCAGGCTATTGAGGAAACATTTTACAGGCCAGAATCTTGGCCTCAATGTGTTGTTTTGTGTCAATGGAGTCAGCTGTGAGACCTCAAACAGTGATAACTATCTATAGTACTAAAATGTGAATATAGTAGTCAGTGGTCTGCCACCGGGAAGGGACGTTTTCACAGGGGCAGAGTTTTCTCAAAATACATTGTAGTTTGGATATTCACAGGTGGGAAGGGCCACTGATACAGACCAGAAGAGAAACTAGTGTGGGAAGCAAGGGAAAGGAAAATAGTTATTATATTTTGTGGTCAGCGAAGACTAATCTCTTGGAGGCAGAGAAGTTGGTATGTGTTGCATGCAAGGCCAGACTTATGGGCAGGCAGAGGCAATTGAGGGGCACTAGAAAGACTTCTCTGACCCAGCATATGCCTCAGAGAGAAGGGTCAGAGAAGGCCCCCAGAGCAAAAACAGAATAAGTTGACAGTAAGGATGAACTTCCACAAAATTTTCCAAGAAATCATTTTGGATGGATCATTTTGCCAGGTGAAGAAAACTGTATTCATACTCTGGGACAATATTATACATATATTAAGAAAATGACAACTGATTACTATTATTCTTTTAATGAAAAAGGCAATAGGAGCTAAGGGCACAAGCTTGAGATCAGGTGGTTCTAGGTACAAAGCCTGGCTCTATTACATACTTTGTCACTGCAGATAAGTTACTTAATTTCTGTGTTATCATTTTCCTCATTCATTCTAAAATATTTGCTGAGCAGTGTAGGGGAGGAAAAAAATATTTTCCCCTCTACCCATCTTAGGTTCATTAGCTGGGGCTCTATAAATTAGGGTGACAAAAGAGAGATTAACAAAGACGAAAGACAGAAGAACAAGCAGACGTTTATTAACATGGCATGGGAGCATTTAGAGATGGGTAACTTAAAGGAATGGCTAGAACTTGGGTTTATGTATCATCCTAAGAAAAGAAAAATAAATAAATTATTAGACAAGTGACAAGACAAAAGAAAAAGTCTGAATTTCTAGGGAAGGCAAACATATGGGGGAACTAATGCAAGATAAAGGCTAATTAGTAAAGTTTGTTATGTAGATTCCTCTGGTGCCATCTCTGGGCTATTAAGGATCTAGAGTTGTCTCCAGTGATTAACTTTTGTCCTTCCCAATAGAGATGGGAGGGGAAATATCTATACAGACTTGCAACTTGCTTTTAGGCAAAGAGGAGGAGGGCGGAGAGTTTTTCTTATATCTACTCCTTTTCAATTTCCTTCAGCCAAAATAGTTCTTATGCCAAAGTGGCTTATTTTGAGGTGGCATCTTTTGCTACCCTTCAGCAGGTACTACGTGAACAGACAAGTAAGATTCCTACTTTTGAGAAACTTACATACTAGTTTTGAGTGTAGAGGAAGAGAAAAACAATAAATAAGTAAATTAAAAACAAGATGATTTTAGAATGTGATAGATACTGTGGGGGAAATACAGTTTTTAAGTGTGTAGACTCCGGAATTTAGTCTACCTGCGTTCATATATTGGCTCTGCTATTTACTAGCTATGTGACCTGCATGAGGTACTCAATCTCTGTGCTTTCCATTTCCTCGTCTGTAATTGGTGATCGTAATATAGTCTCATGGGGTCATTATGGAGATTAAATGAAGAATCCATGTAAAGTGCTTAGAGCTGTGCATGCCACATGTAAGTCCCTAATAAAAGCTACCTACTAACACTATGAATAAAATAAATGGGATGATATAACAATAAATTGGGAGGGTGTAGCTTAAAATAGGGTAGTTATTGAAGGACTCTCTGGTGCTCTTACAATTAAGCTGTCACCCAAGGGATGAAAAGAAGCCAGTCATGATTAGAGTATTTCAGGAAGAGGGAAATCTAAATGCAAAGATCCTAAGGCAGGAAGAAGCTTAGCGCATCTGAAGAAGAGAAATTTGACCTGTGTGATATAAAACACAGTGAACAAGAAAGAAAGTTGCATCGTATTAATTTTCTATTGCTGTGTAGCAAATTACAACAAACTTAAAACAGTGCACTTTGCCATATAACAAAATATAAGCACAGGAATAACACCCGGGGTAAAGATCATGGGGGCTAGAATTCTGCCTACCACACGCATGAAGTAAGTTGGAGCCACATCATGTAAAGCTTTACAGGACTGATAGGGAATGTTGATATCATTCTAAAAGCTAAAAGAAACCCTTACGGTTTCAAGCTAAGTGTCATGATCTGATTTATATTTTCAAAAGTTCATTCTGGTTGCATGTGGAGAATGGATTGTAGAGATGGTAAGTAGCGGCAGAGAGGATGGCTGTCCATATGTGACATGAAAGTACCTTGGACTAAGGGAGTGACAGTGGAGACAGAAAGAGAGGATGGATTTTGGCCTTCTTTAGATAAGGCCAAAGATGTCACTGATCAGACTCGATGTAGGAGATATGGAAAGGAAATAACTTAGAGGATGGTAATGCCGTTACTGAGATGGGAAAGAATGAAGAATGGTGAATTAGGGGCAGGGGATGGGCTTGGCAACCAACCGTTCTGTCTGAGATGCATAATAGGAACCCAAGTCTTTTCACTGGTTTTCCTGCTTCCATTCTTGCCCAATTCCTCCCCCTCCTCAACTACTCTTAGCAACTACAGTGATTCTTTTAAAACTTAAGCCCTTTTATATCACTTTCCTGCTCTCAACCTCCAAATGGCCTTGGTTCACAGAATAAAAGGGTTTTTACCATGGTTTACAGAGTTGTACACAATCTGACCTCGGGCTACCTCTCCAGCTTCACTTCCCGTCATTCTTCTCCTTGCTTACTGTGCTTCAGCCACTCTGGCTTTCTCTACTCTCCTCAAACTTGGCAAACCTCTTTCCAGGTCTGAGCTTTCAAAATTGCCTTCTTCTGTAGATCCTAGAAAGCCCACTCCCTCATTTCATTCAGGTTTCTGCACAAATGTCTCCTCCCCAGATAGGCCATATTGACTAATCTATAGTAAATACCAACATGGTCACTTTATTTTATTTTTTTGACCGTGGTGCTGCATAGCTTGGGGGATCTTAGTTCCCTGACCAGGGATTGAACCCGGGCCCCTGGTGGTGAGCACACCGAGTCCTAACCACTGGATTGCCAGGGAATTTCCGTGACATTGTCAGTTTAACTCTTTGTCCTACTTTACTTTTCTTCAAAGCACCTGTCAGTATGTAACATTGTAATTTAAGTTTGTTTCTTACCTGTTTCTCCCAGAAGTTTCACCAACAGAACTTTCAAACTTTTACCGATCTGATCTATAAAAAGTTGTATATATCAGTGAGTTTTAATATGCCTTTCTTTTACTATGAATGAAGTTGAAATGTTTTTCATATCTGTTTTGTGCAAATTTGTTTTTTCCTCACTTTAGTAAATATTACATGTTATATACTTTAGGACCTATCTTCCCCTACCCACCCCCCTTTTTTTAAACATTTCCAGCCTATTTATTTATTTATTATTGAAGTATAGTTGATTTACAATGTTTCAGCTGTATAGCAAAGTGATTCAGTTATACACACACATATATATATTCTTTTTCAGATTCCCTTCCATTATATATTATTATAAGATACTGAATATAGCTCCCTGTGCTATACAGTAGGTCCTTGTTGGTTATCTATTTTATATGTAGTAGTGTGTATACGTTAATCTCAAACTCCTAATTTATCCCTGCCCTCCCCCTTTTTCCTTTGGTAACCATAAGTTTGTTTTCTATGTCTGAGAATCTGTTTCTTTCATAAATAAGTTCATTTGTATCATTGTTTTTAGATTCCACATATAAGTGATATCATATGATATTTGTCTGACTTACTTCCCCTTTTAATAAAATGTTTACTTTTATATTAAGTGTGTGTCTTAGTCCATTTGGGCTGATATAACAAAAATACCATAGAATGGGTAGCTTAAACAACATGTATTTCTCATAGTTCTGGAGGTTGGGAAGTCCAAGAGCAAGGCACTGGCAGATTCGGTGTCTGGTGAGAGCTGTTTCCTGGTTTATAGACAGCCTTCTTTTCTCTGTGTCTTCACGTGGCAGAACAGGTTAGGCAGCTTTCCTTAGTCTCTTTTATGAGGTCACTAATCCCATTCATGAAGGCTCCACCCTGATGACTTAATCACCTCCCAAAGGCCCCACCTCCAAACACCATCCCATTGGGGATTAGGTTTCAACGTATGAATTTTGGGGGTACACAAACATTTAGACCTTAACAGTATGTTAAGTGTATTTATTTATATACACTACTTTCCACAAAATATTTGAAAAAGGTTTTGGAGGCACGTATAATAAAGAAGAAAATGAAAACCAAGAAAAAGAAGACTGTTAGCATGACTACCCATTGGGAGTTAATGTAAATTACTATGTTTAAATTACAATTTTTTCCATGAACTTCTTAGCGTTACCAGCTATAAAATTGTTCTAAAATTTGTATTGTAGATGAAAAGATGGCCCCAAATTATCCTCACTTCCTGGTATTCATGCCAGTTTTACCTTGTGTAAAACTCTCTTGTTGGTGTGGGCAGGGCCTGTGACTTGCTTCTAACCAACAGAATATGGCAAAGGTAATGGTATAGCACCTCTGTGATTGCATTACGCAAAACTGTAACTTGATCTTGCTAACAGACTCTATTGACTCTCTGACTTGATGGCTTTGATGAAGTAAGTTGCCATGTGGAAAGGTCCATGTGGCAAGGATCTGAGGTCTGTCTCCACTCAACATTGCTTCCAGTCCAACCACATGCAAGGAACTGAATGCTGCCAACAATGATATGAACTTGGAAGAAGAACCTTACCCAGATGAACCTCACATGAAACCTCTGCCCTGGCTGACACTGACTGCAGCCTTGTCAGAGACTCTGAAACAGAGGACTGAGCTAAGCCATATCCAGGCTCATGACCCAGAGAAGCTATGAGCTAATGCATGAATAATGTTTTAAGCCCTTAATAAATGAGTGATAATTTATATCACTCAGTTTGTGGTAATATTGCTACACGGCAATAGTTAACTAATAAAACTAAGGTATAGGAAATTTCACATTTCATTGTTTTTCTAAATTAAATTAAATCCTTTGGACTCTCCCCTATCAGCGTTGATAATTCAATTTAAGTTATTTTTAGAGGGCCCCGTCTCATTCTTCATAAAAGGACCCTAAGGCTTACCTGATTCAGGGAAACTGAGGAGAAGAGGTATATAGAGAGTTCTCAATCCATCAATTTGTTGCTGAAATGCACACTGTCTAAATCTATCTATCTATCTATCTATCTATCTATCTATCTGCCTACCTGTCTATCACCTGTCTATCATCTATTCTAAGGTGGCTACCTCTGCTGAAAACAGCATCTACTCCCTCTATGCCAGATTTGGCAACTGGAAACTTCACTACAGAGGGATGTTCACAACTTAGTATTCAGTCCCCAGGTATGCACAAAGCCATGCTGTCAAAATTCCTGCAACTTCTAGGCCACTGTGAGGAAGTGGAGTGCAAAGCCCCACAGCGAGAGGACAAAGCACTATGCCTCTGTCTACTCTAGATAACTTACCTCTGCCCCAGCCCCTCCTCTCTTAACACCGGAAGCTCTTTCTCTTTAGGCCAATCCAGCAGCAAGCCTCCAAAAACCTAGATTTCAAAAACAAACAACGTTCTCTTAACTAGGTAAAGGAAGCCTAGACCTTACCGAATAGAACACAAAGTCCTGGCTCCTTCCCCTCTCCCATCCCCATGCTCCTCCCAGACAGAGAGGGAAGATGGTGTGTCATTCTTTTGTGATGGTTCTACAGCAATTGGAAGTCGTTTAATTTGTCATTTAGGTTGCTAGCCACACAGTCTATCGGGGTATGATGAGAACAAATACTCAATCGTGAAGTTCTCAATATTGTGAAAGATTCTATTTCCTCAAGAAAAACAATACTTTTTCTAGGTCCAGATTCTACAGGGGACTTTTCTTTTAAGAAATAAGAGGGTAGCAGTACTAAGATTTGCAAATTCTAGTCAACTTAAAGTCTGGATATTGGTGAAACCCTCATGCAGTGACCCCGGGCCTGGGCTCAGTTAGGGTATAGGGTATAGAGCCCAAATAGTTTGAGGTAAGAGAGGACTGAATGTGTGGTAGTAACCATATTGTGGAGGGACATGTAGGTACCATAAAGGAGATAGATTAAAACTGAACCAGATATACACATGTATATTTCACTAGCTTTAAACAAGATCTATATTATTTACCACCATAGTCTTGACTGTTACGGTTTCTGATGCTCTTTTTATCTTTTTCCTTTGAAATGCATTGGACCACATTCCAAACTATTTATATAACCAAATCTGTGTTCTTCCACAGAGTTATGAATTTAGTTCTTCAGCAGTTCAAAAACATTTTTTTCTCTTTTTTCTTTTGCCATTACCTCTGATAATGCTGTTATTCCTCCCACTCAAAAGCCAAGAACGACAATCCAGCTACTTCCTCCTCCAACCTACTTACAGGAAAGAATAGAAACAATTTTATCAACTCCAGCTTGGGCAGCACAAATGCCAGGAAGATTTTCTTAGATTTTTTTAATCCTTCGTGACTTTCACTGTAGGTGCTTTCCAACACTTTGGTTTTCTTTTTCTTGAATTCTGTTCTTGCTACAGAAACCTTCAATTGTCTAACACTGGTGGCATTTAGTAATCTTTGCCAAGTCTAATTCCAATTCTGTCACTTGGAAGGTTTCAGTGACCCTGGAAGAAGGTTTTTTTTGTGCAATGGGAATTTGCTCAGGAAGTGTGAGTCAGGCCCCTTCCCTCTCCCTCCCAGTAAAATAGATTGAATGAGTTCCTTTTTTTTTTCAGGATAGAAACAGAAGACAAACCAAAATATATGGCCATCACCCTTGCTCCTACCTCAGTACAAGTTAAATCTGCCACATTGCAAGAAGCAGTGTTTACCTCAGGGAAGTATATGTATCTTTAATAGTACCCAAGGTCATTTTAGTTAGTAAGCAGGCAAAATTTTTAGTTTAATAATTATGTATTCATGTTCGTATATATTAGAAAAGTATAACAACATATTTTTTTAAACATCTTTATTGGGGTATAATTGCTTTACAATGGTGTGTTAGTCTCTGCTTTATAACAAAGTGAATCAGTTATACATATACATATGTTCCCATATCTCTTCCCTTTTGCATCTCCCTCCCTCCCACCCTCCCTATCCCACCCCTCCAGGCAGTCACAAAGCACCGAGCCGAGCCGATATCCCTGTGCCATGCGGCTACTTCCCACTAGCTATCTACCTTACGTTTGGTAGTGTATATATGTCCATGCCTCTCTCTCACTTTGTCACAGCTCATCCTTACCCCTCCCCATATCCTTAAGTCCGTTCTCCAGTAGGTCTGTGTCTTTATTCCTGTCTTACCCCTAGGTTCTTCATGACATTTTTTTTCTTAAATTCCATATATATGTGTTAGCATATGGTATTTGTCTTTCTCTTTCTGACTTACTTCACTCTGTATGACAGACTCTAGGTCTATCCACCTCATTACAAATAGCTCAGTTTCGTTTCTTTTTATGGCTGAGTAATATTCCATTGTATATATGTGCCACATCTTCTTTATCCACTCATCTGATGATGGGCACTTAGGTTGTTTCCATCTCCGGGCTATTGTAAATAGAGCTGCAATGAACATTTTGGTACATGACTCTTTTTGAATTATGGTTTTCTCAGGGTATATGCCCAGTAGTGGGATTGCTGGGTCATATGGTAGTTTATTTGTAGTTTTTTTTTTTTTTTTTTGTAGTTTTTTAAGGAACCTCCATACTGTTCTCCATAGTGGCTGAATCAATTCACATTCCCACCAGCAGTGCAAGAGGGTTCCCTTTTCTCCACACCCTCTCCAGCATTTATTGTTTCTAGATGTTTTGATGATGGCCATTCTGACTGGTGTGAGATGATATCTCATTGTAGTTTTGATTTGCATTTCTCTAATGATTAATGATGTTGAGCATTCTTTCATGTGTTTGTTGGCAGTCTGTATATCTTCTTTGGAGAAATGTCTAGGTCTTCTGCCCATTTTTGGATTGGGTTGTTTGTTTTTTTATAACAACATATTAACCCATCATTTCATGGACGTTATTATTTCAGATTAGGCTAACAAATAACAAAAGAAGGACCAAGGAAAATATGAAGTAAATGATAATATGATTGGCATGCATATCCTGAAAGTGGTACATGAACAATGGTCTATGAACAGCTGATGTTTAGGAACACTGTCCCATTAAAATATAGTGGAATTTGTCTTAAGACAAAACTGTTTTGAATCCCAGTATTGCTACTTTGCAGCTGTGAGCTTTAGGTAAATTTACAAACCGCTTTGAACCTCAGTGTCTTCATTTGTAATGTAAGGATAATTTCTACCTTGTAGAGTTGTTGAGAGAAACCGAGCTACTGGATTTAAGTGTAGTTTTAAAATGAGCATATAGTGTGTGCTCATTAAATGGAAGACATCATATCTGATTCCTCCCAACTCTGTTTATTGTCATTTATCTTAAGTAAAAATCTTGTAGCCACAAGCAAGTAACCAGCTCTCCTATTCAACATTAGTGTCAGAAAATACTGGTGCCCTTGAGAAATAGGGAATCTAATGAATAGGGCACTGTTTTGGGAATCAGAGATCTGGCTTTCACCCTGGACTTACTGCAGCAAGTGACTTAACTTGCAAAGAGACCATGAAAAACAAGACTTGTGCCTGAAAAAATAAACCATCTTAACTCTTTTCCTTGATTCGTTTGATTGTCATGGGATTTTTTTCAGGATTAGGAGACTAAGACTCAAATTCAGTTCAGGTCAGCAAACATTATTTCTTTTCAGCACTTAATCTGTGTCAGGCACTGTGCTACTTCTCAGATATAAAAATGAATAAGGCAAACTTCCTGAGCTTTCGTTCACTCATTCAGTAAATGTTTAAGGAGTACCTACTAGGTAATAAAAACCTTGCAAGACCTGGGGAATCAAACAGAAATAGTTACTGCCCTCATGGAAATTATAGTATAGGGAAAGTTATAGAGAGAGTGATGTATTAATAATTGTTTAAGAACTAGTTCTCCAAAAAATAAATTAAAAAGTATGTGTATGTTAAATTTTATTAAGACAAAGGATGTGTAGCACACAATTTATAAATAATAATATATACCTTATTGTAAAATCATTAGAGCAAATTGATTCTCACAGAATGATTTTGTAGATTGTGAAACTCTTGTAAGCATGGCCAAACTATGGTTACAACTGACAAATGAGTGTGGGTCCACCTGAATGTTGGTTGATATTTTCATTTCAGTTAAAGATTAAGATGAAAGTGAAACAAGAAAGAGGAATGTCAGAACTTCATTTGTTTGTCAATGACTGATTTCTTTGCTGAATGAGATAATAGTTTTCAAATACCGGAAGACTATATCCTAATTTTTTTGTGCTATTCACAATCTAACCATTACAGACACAGCACACTCTTAAGTTTAATTTGTATTATTAATATTTTCTCCATCACATTCTTAAGTCTAGACAATGAAAAGAACAATATCAATTCCTTATTTGTAGCATTTTATATAAATACTCCCACTATAGTCACTTTTAAGCTACTAATATGACTTTACTGAATATGGAGTTGGGAAGAGATATATAGCACATCACTACAATAGATGTAAATAACCTGAAGAACATAGATGATAGTAAAATTCACTAAACTAATGAGGAAGCGATAAATTTTGAGTATTTTTTACCTATGTTTTTAATATAGTTTATTTCACTGTAAGTTGTAAAGTATAATAAACATTGTAAGTTTAATTAATTTTTAATAATGATTACCAACTGGCTCACAAATTCCTGAAAGTAAAACCATGTATTCTTGTGAGCCAGTATGAGCTAGCTCCAGTACAGTTGGAAATGTTATAATATCTTGAAATATTAACATTTGTGTTTTCTCTTTTTTCTGCTTTCTTGTACTTGATCTTTTCCCTGTAACTCAGAGGTATCCATGTTGCCTTGAAAAGAAGCATAACAGTTATAGTGGGAAAGTAACAAAGGTTCTGACTATATACGGTGGATTGAACTCATGTATTCACCACAGGTTTCTCCTGAAATCCCAATAAAGGCATAAGCCAATAAGGACCAAGAGAATGGGAGAGGAGACAACATAACAAAATTTGAAGCATGGAAGCAGGTGAATAAATGAGAACTAATATTCTAGTCTAGAGAAAGCTCAAATCTAAACTTGCAGAGGGGAAGGTAATAACAATCTGATTCATGCTGTGAAACCTCAAAAAGCTCAAGAATTAGAAGAAAAAATTGGAGGAAATCCCTGAGAAAGTAGAACTGAAAAATAAAAATGAAAATGAAAAAGAAATGGAAAATAGAAAATATAAGAAAATGAAAGACAGTTCAGCATCTACATAATAAAAATGTCACGCAAAAAAGAATAGAGAAAACAGGGGAGGACATTATCAAAGTAGTAATTTAAGAACGTTTTCCACAACTGAAAGACATGACTTTCCAGAGTTAGAGAGCCCACTACATGCTGAGCACAATAGATTTAAGAAGACCCACACCAAAGCATCTCATGGGAAGTTTTATTTACTAGGGACAAAAAGAAGCTCCTAAACATTTCCAGAGGAAAAAAAAGAGCTAGAATAAGGAAGGAATTGACTCTTTCAGCAATGCTCCATGAAAGAAGGTAGTGGAGCAATGTCTCCAGAATTCCAAGGAAAATGGTTTCAACCTAGAATTCTATATTCAGCCAAACTGTCAAGTGTGAGGATAAAGACATTTGCAGATGTTTGTGTTCTTAAAGATTGTGCTTAATACGTACCTTTTGTCAGGAATTACTGGAGAATGTACTCCACAAAACAAGGGAGCACAACCAGGAAGAAAGAAGTGAGGTTCAGAAAACAGGGGATCCAGCACAGGGAGGAGATGGGAATCCTCAGGATGAGCATGAAGGAGATCCCAGAGCAATAACTGTGCAGCATTTCTAGAGAACAGTCTGTTCATTCTGGGGACAGGAAAGCAGAGGTATCCACCAGGGATGTTGCCATGAAAAGAATAAAATAAAAACAGCCTGATGTATTTGAACATCATGAAAGGAAATGTATAATTCTGGAGGAATGTTTGAGGATGAATTAGTTATAGGAACATAGAAAACTAAGCTAACAATAAAGACAATTATTTTTATTCCAGGAAAAACAAAAAACTGTACAAGAAATGAAGTATAATTGTTTTATACTGCATGACCATGTTGAGTTAACCAAAAGTTATGGATTGTGTAATCATAAAGGTAGACATGAAGGCGGAAAACAATGTATGTGAATGTGTGAGATAGGGCATGAGGTGGGCAGTGTCGTAAGAGAGCTTAATCTTCACTCTCCGCAGTAGGAAGCTAAAAGATATGAGACTGAGCAATCTCAAAATAGCAGCAATACAAGGATGCTATTGAGGAAGATAGAAGCAAGTATCAGAAGAATATTCAGCTAATATAATGGAAAAAATGTTGTGTTTGAGAAGTGGGAATCAAGGGTAGAGAAGGAGGAACAGTGCACCAATTTTTTTTTTCATTTTGAGTCTTATAGTATTATTTGATTTTTAAAACTCTGTGCAAAGATAAACTACAGTCTTAAATAAAAGAGCAAGAAATGACTAACATTTTTTCCAAATAATCTTTTGAAAATAAAGGGAATGACGTGAGGAAAGTAATAGTGATGTATAAGGGAAAGCTTCAGCCCTGATGGTTATATAGTACTGGACAGTGGTAATTACCATCCCTATTAGAAAAATAATCACATCCATAATTTCTTTTTCAAGATTTCATTTTTTAAAATTTTTTTATTTTTTGGCCACACCCTGTGACATGCGGGATCTTAGTTCCCTGACCAGCGATCAAACCTGTGCCCCTGCAGTGGAAGCACGGAGCCCTGGACCACCAGGGAATCCCCACACCCATAACTTTTATAAAGAAAAACCATAGGGAATTGGGGATACTTGTAGCAGGGGAACTCAATCCCATCTGGAGTATGTGGAGGGTTTCCATATAGAAGCTTACAGTTCAGCCAAAGACACAGGTTATGAATAGATAATTTCAATACAAGGCAGAAGTAGAAACAGTAGACGTATACATAGAGGGGCTTAGAGCACATAGGAGGGCATTTAGCCCAGCCTGGATGGGTCAGTAAAGACTTCCTAGAGTAAAGAATGACTAAAGATGTGCAGGAGGGTAATGAAGGCTGTAAAACAATAGTCAAGTGTTTCAGAAAGGTTTTGAACCTTTGCATGGATAGGTTGGAATTTTCTAGATAAATGTTTTGACTCAACAATCAGAATTATATCTGGTTTTGATATTTTAAAATCTCTTTATGGATTTGGTAAAGAGAGGGGAAATCGACCACATAATGGTGATGTTTTTAAACAAATTATAGAAAAACTTTATTTGGGCATATTTATTTATTTATTTGGGCATATTTCTTTCAAGTTATATTCCTTGACTTGTTCTGGAGACATAAGAAGCAGGAGAAGGCAGGGGGTGTTGGGAAATATTCACCCTAATCCTTACTCTTTTTTTTTTTTTTTAACTTTAAAGCACTTATTTTGGGACTTCCCTGGTGGCGCAGTGGTTAAGACTCCATGCTCCCAATGCAGGGGGCCCAGGTTTGATCCCTTGTCAGGGAACTAGATCCCACATGCATGCTGCACCTAAGAGTTCACATGCCACAACTAAGGAGCCAGCGAGCTGTAAGGATCCTGTGAGCTGCAGCTAAGAAGCCCACCTGTCACAACTAAGACCCAGTGCAACCAAATAAATAAATAAATATTAAAAAAATAAAGCACTAATGACTCTACTACCCAAAGCAATCTACAGATTCAATGCAATCCCTATCAAATTACCACTGGCATTTTTCACAGAACTAGAACAAAAAATTTCACAATTTGTATGAAAACACAAAAGACCCCGAATAGCCAAAGCAATCTTGAGAAAGAAAAACGGAGCTGGAGGAATCAGGCTCCCTGACTTCAGACTATACTACAAAGCTACAGTCATCAAGACAGTATGGTACTGGCACAAAAACAGAAATATAGATCAATGGAACAAGATAGAAAGCCCAGAGATAAACCCATGCACATATGATCACCTTATCTTTGATAAAGGAGGCAAGAATACACAGTGGAAAAAAGACAGCCTCTTCAATAAGTGGTGCTGGGAAAACTGGACAGCTACACGTAAAAGAATGAAATTAGAACACTTCCTAACACCATACACAAAAATAAACTCAAAATGGATTAAAGACCTAAATGTAAGGCCAGACACTATCAAACTCTTAGAGGAAAACATAGGCAGAGCACTCTGTGACATAAATGACAGCAAGATCCTTTTTGACCCATCTCGTAGACAAATGGAAATAGAAACAAAAATAAACAAATGGGGCCTAATGAAACTTAAAGTCTTTTGCACAGCAAAGGACACCATAAACAAGATGAAAAGACAACCCTCAGAATGGGAGAAAATATTTGCAAATGAAGTAACTGACAAAGGATTAATCTCCAAAATTTACAAGCAGCTCAATAACAAAAAAACAAACAACCCAATCCAAAAATGGGCAGAAGACCTAAATAGACATTTCTCCAAAGAAGATATACAGTTTGCCAACAAACACATGAAAGAATGCTCAACATCATTAATCATCAGAGAAATGCAAATCGAAACTACAATGAGGTAATACCTCACACCAGTCAGAATGGCCATCAGCAAAAAATCTAGAAACAATAAATGCTAGAGAGGGTGTGGAGAAAAGGGAACCCTCTTGCACTGTTGGTGGGAATGTAAATTGATACAGCCACTATGGAGAACAGTATGGAGGTTCCTTAAAAAACTACAAATAGAACTACCATATGACCCAGCAATCCCACTACTGGGCATATACCCTGAGAAAACCATAATTCAAAAAGAGTCATGTCTAAAATGTTCATTGCAGCTCTATTTACAATAGCCAGGACATGGAAGCAACCTAAGTGTCCATTGACTGATGAATGGATAAAGAAGATGTGGCACATATATACAATGGAATATTACTCAGCCATAAAAAGAAACGAAATTGAGTTATTTGTAGTGAGGTGGATGGACCTAGAGTGTGTCATACAGAGTGAAGTAAGTCAGAAGGAGAAAAACAAATAAGGAATGCTAGCACATATATATGGAATCTAAAAAAAAAAAAATGTCATGAAGAACCTAGGGGCAAGACAGGAATAAAGAGGCAGACCTACTAGAGAATGGACTTGAGGATACGGAGAGGGGGAAGGGTAAGCTGGGACAAAGTGAAAGAGTGGCATGGACATATATACACTACCAAACGTAAGGTAGATAGATAGTGGGAAGCAGCAGCATAGCACAGTGAGATCAGCTCAGTGTTTTGTGACCACCTAGAGGGGTGGGATAGGGAGGGTGGCAGGGAGGGAGACACAAGAGGGAAGAGATATGGGGACATATGTATATGTATAACTGATTCACTTTGTTATAAAGCAGAAACTAACACACCCTTGTAAAGCAATTGTACTCCAATAAATATGTTAAAAAATTAAAAAATAAATTAAGCACTTATTTCAACTGCACTCACTTATTATGTTTCTTGGATTGGAAATACATACATTATTTACCAATAAATACTTAATGCTTTACAATTACTTTTGCAGAAACTTGAAAATAATTCCAATTAAATGAAAAAAAGGTACAAAAATTATCTTTATCTTGCTTTTATAATTCAAAGTATATTCAAAATAACGTTTTAATAGCAGCTAAAACTTTAACCAAAAATTCAGAACTGCCGTTTTATAAACTCAACAAAACTTTAAGTTAAATTATTTTGATGACCCTGACTCTCTTTACTACTCTGATTAATCCAAGAATTTACAGCTGCTGGTCCATAAAAAACAAGCTAAAGAGGAATTCCCTGGTGGTCCAGTGGTTCGGACTCAGCGCTCCCACTGCCGGGGGCGTGGGTTCGATCGGGAGCAAAGAAAAAAAAGCTAAAGGAACTCTAGTCTGTTTCTAGCTGTTATCCAGGGCTTCTATGTTTCTGTTTGCTTCAGTCTGGCTCCAATCAGATTCATCATCCAGCAGGTTCTGGACTTTGTCTCCTCATTCTGGCCATGTGTTTCATTGCCTCCAGGATCTGATGATGAAATCTGCCTTCCTTACTTTGACTATTGGCCCCAAACCTCACTTATCCCAGCTCCATGGAACAATGGGAAAGAGATTTCATTCTGATCAACCAGTCACCTGATCAAGTTTGTTTGAAGATATTCTTTGGGGTCTGGAAAAACGTAGTTCCACAAACAGTTCTCTATGTGGTAGAATTATTACTGATTTTTGTTTTTTGTTCTTGTTCCAATTTTTCTCTGATAAGCATAAGAAGAAGCAAGAGTAACATACCAAATTTGTATGAAGGGCTCTGCCCTTCATAGCCTCTTCAACCAGAGCAGCTCAGTCTTTTTGTGTTGTATTTTTTAACATCCATAGTAAGATTTTAACAAAGGACTCTTAGCAAATACAAACAGTGCTTTTTAAATCACTTGTACATTCACTATTACATTTGATTCTCAAACAACCCAGCATCGCTGATAGATCATTTTTCAAAATTCTACTAGAGAGATAAATAGATGAAAGCAACTGACTGACTGACTTTTATACAGCTAGTTAGCTTTATATCTGAGACAAGAATTCAAGGTCAGAAGTAATTAAGATGCAAATTGGGAATTCAAGGTGGTAGTTTCTGGTAGTTACCAAGTGTGAGACCCAAATTAGATTTTTAATATCCACAACGTTCATATATCTCCCTGATCCTGTTTGGGTCACCAGCACCACATTACCCTATTGGAGGATTAATTGTTCCAATCCTGATGCTTTGTTGGCTCATCTTTCTAAATTAAAAATGGGATTTGTAATCTAGAAAAAGATATTTTACTCAAATGCATGAATTTATTTACAGGAAATCTCTTTGAGAGATATAAAAGTTAAAATCCAATAAAGGAATGACCTTTGCTATGGAAAAACAAAAGTAAGAAATAAACCAGGTCTTCTCTGGAAAATCTGGGACACCGAATCATGAGGCGTAATGTGCTTCCCCCTAGGGACATAGGTCACTTTTAATATTTGCCAAAGCATTAGATCAGCCAGGCACTAGGAAACATTTCTAAGCTTAATAACTGAGCTGCTTTGATGTGTTTTGGTAAAAGGTTAAAACCTCTCCGGCCCCATTTTATCAAACATATACCTTTGGTATACAGCATCTCTCCCTTAGGATATTACTGAGAGAATAACCATCTATGTAACAATTTTTATTGTGCCTCTAGTAAGTGTACTGTGTATACGGTTGTTAAGTTGTAATAGTGCAAAAATTAGAGCTCTGTAAGAGGGTTTGGGGAAATAGGAGTAATTTGTAATCTGAATAGGAAAAGACTTTTAATTATTCAACTGACTAAAATTATGTCAACCTTCTCTGCTTTGCAAATAAACTGAAAATTGGGGTAAACTTTAGATCAAAAACAAAATCTCAGAGGTCAACTAAGACAGGCAGTAAAAAAAAGAGTTGAAACAAATTTGTTGTAGGATGGGTAATCCAAAAACACAGATACTTTTCTTTTTAAGGATAAAAACTACCTGAAATTCCACCAGCCAGAGAAAAGGATTATTAAAGTTTTAAGAAACATTCGTCCACGCTTTATATGCATATATCCATATGCACAATAAAAACTGTATATTCTGTTTTATAACTTGGAATGGAAATTTTTAATTTTTTAAAAAACTAATCAATATATCATAAGCATATTTCTATGTCAAGTGAGAAACTAAAATGTCCTGTTCGTTATTACATAGAATTTTATTAGATTAATTTACCAATTTGCATAGAAAAATCTTTGGGAATATCAGAAAATCTGAGTTTTGACATTTATAAACATTAAAATGATAGACATTCTTATAACCAAAGTCTTTGGAATTCTTTGTTAGTTTCTGAAGATAACTTCAGAAGTGGAATTTTAAAGTGTATTGGCTAAGATTCTTTGGTTGCAAGCAACAGAAACCCAACTAGAACTAGCTTAAGGAAAAAGGGAGAATGGACTGATTCACAATCATTCAAGAATTTTTTTAAATTACTAGAGCTTTTGTTCATTGGAAACTATAAGAATATATTTATTTTCCAAGTTGGAACACAGATCTGCTCAAAGAAAATTATAGGAAACTTTTTCTTTTACAGTTCCCACTTCAGATTGTTCCTCATATATATCCTCTGATCAATAGTCAGCTAAACAATGAAGAAGAACTCTGCAGATCTTCAGAGCAGCAGTCTCCTCTCTGGTGCAGCAGTCTCCTCTCTGGTATGCTGCCCTGAGAACTCTAGCTGCCTTGTCCTCCCACAACCCCAGCTCCATCTTCTCACTCAGAGAGACTGTGAGACTCCACCAGCGTCCCCTCTCTTTGCAATGCAGTATGAAAACTCTCCAGACAATAAAAAGGGGGTACTTATAGGGCTCACTTTGTTTCTTCTCTATCAGAAATCACGCTGTTCTGTACTGTCTGATGTCCAATGTCTAAAAACCATTTTTGGGGACTTATCTGGTGCTCCAGTGGTTAGGACTCCATGCTTCTACTGCAGGGGGTACAGGTTCCATCCCTGGTCGGGGAACTAGGATCCCTCATGCCACGACCAAAAACATAAAAATACAAAAATAAATAAAAACCTTTTTTTTTTTTCATGTATTTTCTCTGTCTTTTAAATTGTTTCAGAAGGGAGTGTAAATGCAGTTCCTATCATTCCATCTTGGTCCAAAGTGAAGTCTCTATCTCAACAATTAATCTTGGAGTGGCTGTCATGTGCCAGGCACTTGGGATCCTTGCTTTTCTAGAGCACATGATCGAATTACAGGAAGGTCAGAAGTTGAGATAGCTCCCGGCCAGCAAGACCCAAGTATATAAATGCTACCGGATTTCAAAATCTCTGTCTCTCTGTCTCTGTCTCTCTTTCCATATCTTGTGTCTCTGTATCTTTTTGCACAGTGGTGTCAATCTTTCCTTCTATAGATGAACTGCATTCATGAAGAGTACACAGACAAAGCAACCTGTAATTGCCTTCTTTCAAGCTTATTTTTTTTAGAAGAAAGTGAATCTCTTTTTCTCAGCATCGGTTTGAAAAATATCTAGGAAGGAATGATGAGCCCATCCGTTGGATGAGTCACTGTGGTTGGGGAATGAGGAATTTAAACTAACTCGGTCTGGATCATATGCCTACCTTTGTGCCCAGTGATCTGGAATTTCTTAGCAGATAGAAAGACAGGGGAATTATCAGATGAGCAGCCATCCCAATCTGTGTCTACAATTTTGGGTATACTATTTTTTGATACTTAAAGAACTACTCTGAAGTAATTTCAAACTTCATGACATTCACCACTGCTTAATATTAAGGGTCAAATGCTTGCCTAATACAGTGTATAAAGAAGCTAAGGTAGAAGTAGCCTTAACATTTAATTAATGAATATGGTTCAGACAAGCAGTACGTTATAAAAAGAAGCATATGAGGATCCAGAAGAACAAGAGAGAACTTTAAAGGGCAAAGGAGACATTTATAAGCTTAGTTTAGAAAACACCAAAAAGGAACTTTATGATAAGCTCGGGAAATCTTTTCTCATTCATGGACCCACAGCCCGCAAATTCTTAGGACATCTAGACTAACTATATCACAGCCTGAGAAGGAAAAGAATTTAATCTTGGAGTCATCTTTGATTAGTCTCCCCACTCTTTACCTTTTTATCCAATTAGTTATCAAGTCCTGTCCATTCTCTCAACCTTCACTGGCCTCTCCTTATCCAAGTCACTTTCATCTCTCACTTGAATACTGGAAAGGTCTTCTAGCAGCCTCTGTGAATCAAGTCTTCCTCCCTATAAAGGGGTGCTTGTGCTTGCTGCTCAGTACAAATTTCTGCTTTTTCTTTGTAGCTGTACCCAAAAATCTCCTTTGGGAAAAAATCCCTCCCCCATTCTCAATCATGTAATTTGGGTGGGATTAACCTCACCTTCAGCTCCAGAAGGGGATTCTGGTTAGTTTAGCTACTCAGTGAATTCCTATTGAGTGAATTCATCTATTCCTCGGACTATACGGATTATTTCAGGCCTAATGAGACACAATAACATGTTTGTTGGGGGCTTCTGGGAGCTAATTTCTACTCTTCCTTCAGTTCTCTATAGAAATGTCACTTTCTCAGGGACGGTTTCCCTAATCTCAATTTAGGTTGTGCTATACACTCCCATAACTACCTTTTGTGGTACATATGGCGTTTGTAATTACTTGTTTAAAATCTGTCTTCTTTTTAAAGAATATATACTCCCTGGGGACAGAGCTTTCTGTCATACTCATTGCTATATTCCCAGAGTCCAGCACAGGGCCTGGGACCAAATACACAGTGAACAAATCACTAGACCAAGAATGAACATGGAGCTCAGAACCACAGAAAAGGCAAAAAGTGTATTTTAAGAATAAATGAGCATTCCACCAAACTTAGCTTAAATGTCAACCAAAGGCTATGTAATATTGATGAATCTGAGTATCTTGGGTGAAATTCCAACTGAGACTGGGCTTAGAGAAGGAAAGTGAAATTTGATAGGCCAAATATGCCTTTCAAGTCAACATTTGACTATCCTTTCCTTACTTAATGTGCTCTGTGAACTCATCCATGTCTATTCCTGTGCATTGTCTATCGTTTTGGTGTTTTCTTTCTTTCTTTCTTTTATTTTACTTTTTGGCTGCTTTGGGTCTTCCTTGCTGTGTGCGGGCTTTCTCTAGTTGAGATGAGCAGAGGCTACTCTTCATTGTGGTGCACGGGCTGCTCACTGCGGTGGCCTCTCGTTGCGGAGCATGGGCTCTAGGCGTGTGGGCTTCAGTAACCGTGGCACACGGGCTCAGTAGTTGTAGCTCACGGGCTTAGTTGTTCTGCGGCATGTGGGATCTTCCCGGACCAGGGCTTGAACCCGTGTCCCCTGCATTGGCAGGTGGATTCTTAACCACTGCAACACCAGGGAAGCCCCGTTTTGGCATTTTCTTATTCATTAATTCAACAAATATTTGTTCATTATCTCCTTTACTTACCACTGCCATAGATGCTACAGATAGGATGAATAAAATATGATCCTATAAGAAATTTACTGTCTAATTAGAGAGATAGATGTGTAAACAAATAAATTATGACATTGTAATTGCTGAAAGAATAGAATAGTGATTATTGCTTTCTTCAAACATGAGGTGTTGTTGATCAGAGATCTTTCAGCTGCAAGTGACAGAAACCCAATTTCAAATAGCCTAAGCAGAAAATGGAATCTATTGGCTCATGTAACTAGGAATTCCAGGGATGAAGCTGAGCTGAGGAACCCCAATAATATTATTGGGTCTCTCCATTTCTTTCTGGATTTATTTCTTGCTTTTTGGGACTTATCTTCTTCTTCTAAAGATGGACTCTGAAGTAGATTCTGTGGTGCACCACCCAGACGCCACTTTTAGGATGGAAGCACTGGTTTCCCCCAGCTTTGGGGAGTGTTGGCTGCTGACGGCTTAAAGCTGAGTCTCTCTATCTCTGGGAATTGCCCTTAGACAAAGAGGGGAGCCTCAATCAGG
Source organism: Lagenorhynchus albirostris (assembly GCF_949774975.1). Classification (NCBI taxonomy): domain Eukaryota; kingdom Metazoa; phylum Chordata; class Mammalia; order Artiodactyla; family Delphinidae; genus Lagenorhynchus; species Lagenorhynchus albirostris. Next base: position 132,823,915 of record NC_083096.1, on the reverse strand, counting down.
GAGGAGGTTATGACACCTCCCTGAGAGCAGCTTGCATCCAAAAACTGATCAATGAGGGATACCAAGGCCTGGCCTCTTTTCTTGACTGAAGACATATCTGAAGAGCCATTGCAACTCTAGGGCTACCCATGGGATCAGCTGAGAAGTCTGTGGAACTTGAGGTCTGACTTTTGGCAGATCTGTTCCATAAAGAAGAGGGTTGAGTTTATTTTTAGAATTCTGGATATATAGGGAAGAAATGGAGAGATGTGATGAGGAGGAGATACGAAGTGAATCAAAAGAATATTCCAACGAGCACCTTGCCCTATGAACCCTCTCTAGGATTCTGCAGATCTTTATCAAGTGCTTGAGTGCAAGTATTTTTTTGTTTGTTTTGTTGTGTGTGTGTGTGTGTGTGTGTGTGTGTGAAAGCAGTGAAGAAACTGGCCATCCCCCACCAGAATGGCCTAGGAAGGGATGGAACTGTAGAGCACAGGTGTATTCAGGAGTTTAGAGATATAATCTGAGAAAATAAGTTCTATAATTTTGCAGGAACAGTGGGTAGGGTTATGAACACTATAGGTTATAAGGTTTAACTAGTGAATATCTGGATATACCTGTCATAGCAACAAATATTTTGGCGACTAGAGTATAGCTTTGTTAAAGGCCAGAGTTCTTGGCCTTCCCCAATCAATAGAAATTGACTAGATGCCAGACCAGAACTTCAGGCAAGGCTTTATTGAGGCCCCTGCTGCAGCAGTGGGGAGCGCGAACAAACAACAGGTTCCCTTGCTTGCGCTTGCTGGGCCGGGCGGTGGGGGCCGAGCAGGTTCCTTCTATGGGGTAAGGGTAGGGGTGTGTCCAGGATTCTGGCCAGAGGCGTAGCTTAGGTGGTTTGCCCACCCCTTAGGTGGTGTTGTGTGCAGGGGGCATGCTCAGTACCCTGCTTTTGCTCCCGACACCCTGTTTTTGCTCCAGGCAGAAGTGGCAGTTGGGTTTTTTGGTCTCTTTGTATCTTTTGGGTCCAGAATTTACCCCAGCTGCACATGCATGCAGTTATTTTTAGTCCCATATAGTTTCTTTGCATGTTGTTGCTTGAGGAGAGGTGTGTCCTGGTACAAGCATTGCAGCACTTTAGCAAAGGGTCACAGGTCCCGGCCTGTCTCAGCTTTATTCTCGAAACATTTGATGAACTAATAGTAAAACTAGTAAAAGCTAATAAATCACAATATAATAAAATAAAGGTAAAATGCAATGGGAGGGACTTCCCTGGTGGCACAGTGATTGAGAATCCGCCTGCCAGTGCAGGGGACACAGGTTTGATCCCTGGTCCCAGAAAATCCCACTTGCCACAGAGCAGCTAAGCCCGTGAGCCACAACTATTGAAGGCTGAGCGCCTAGAGCCCATGCTCCACAACAAGAGATGCCACCACAGTGAGCAGCCTGTGCACCGCAACTAAGAGTACCCCTGCTCGCCAAAGCCTGCACACAGCAATGAAGACCCAACGCAGCCAAAAATAAATAAAGTTTTTAAAATGCTATGGGAATAGAAAGGTCCTGCACAACTAACTGATATAGTAAAATTAGAGTTTTATAAGTCATTACTTAGCTTTATAATACGAAGATAAACTAAGGGAAGAATTAGCCATGTCTAAAGTTATTATTAAAAACTGAGATATCAAGAAAACTGGAAGTCCATTTTCCATGAAAAATTTAAGGTATAAATTATGTTCATCCATCTATCATGACAGATAAAAATAGGCTCCAATGAAAACATTTCCAAAGTGGTTTTCATATGTTTTCTTACAAACAAACAAAAAAACCCACAACTATCCACTGAAGAAGTACCTCTGCAAATGAATTTACATTTCCAAAAGGGCTTTCTTATGTTTTCTTAATTAAAAACCAACCAACCAAACAAAAACCCTATAACTATCCACTGAAGTACCTCTGCAAATGAATTTACAACTGCGGATTGTAAATCCTACCAGAAGATAGACAAATAAATTAGATAATTCCTGGAGAGCCATTTCTACCCTGTTAGCAGGGTTTTTTGAAGGTGTGACTCCATGCATAAAAGCACAAATCTGAACTGAAAATAAAATAACATATTAAGAGAGCCATCTACTGGCAGCTCATCGAAATCTTTTTAATTCAGTAGGTTTCTATGCCAAATATATTTCCATATGTAATACTGTGACCAACTTTCCGGAAAAATTTAATCTGACCAACTTTCATGCTATACTTTGTATGAAGGAGGGTATCTTTAGTATCACAGTTATAATTTGAAACACAGATACCCATGTTAAGGAGTTATTCTTTGAAATTAGCCAACTTGGCTATTACAATAAGAATGATAACAACAGGGTATACGATGTTTAGTAAAGTGAACATAATAAGAGCAGAAAATATATGTCCAGCACTGTTCCATGCATGTACTTTACTTACATGAATTCTTGTAATCGTCACAAGAACCTTATAAGGTTTGTGCTATTATTTTTTTCTCTTCTTTATTTCCCATTCATTCTTCTTTTTTTAAAAATTATTTATTTTTATTGAAGTATAGTTGATTTATGATGTGTTAATTACTGCTGTACAGCAAAGTGATTCAGCTATATATGTATATATATATATAAATACACATTCTTTTCCATTATGGTTTATTATAGGATACTGAATATAGTTCTCTGTGCTATACAGTAGGACCCTGTTGTTTATCCATTCTATTATAAAAGCTTGCATCAGCTAACCCCAACCTCTCGTTCCATTCCTTCCCTAAACCCCTCCCCCTTGGCAACAACCAGTTTGTTCTCTTAGTCCATGATTCAGTTTCTGTTTCATAGATATGTTAATTTGTGTCATATTTTAGATTCCACAGATAAGTGATATCATACGGCATTTGTCTTTCTCTTTCTGATTTACTTCACTTAGTATGATAATCTCTAGTTGCATAGTAGGTGCTGCTATTATCCTCATTTTACAGGTGAAGAAACTGAACACAGAGAAGTTAGATATCTTGGCCAAAGATCAAGCAGCTACGAAGTGTCAGAGCTTGGATTAGGTTTCAAGTAATTTTGCTGCAGAATGGATACTCTTTAACCATAGCCATGTACAAACACCTATTGAGTTCATATTATTTAATCAGCATTGTTATGGCTTACGAAGATAGTAAGTCAAATTTGAGAAGATTACAGTTAGGATGAAACATGCAAATGTAGATAAAGTTTAACATAGATGATGTGGTAAGTTAATGAAAACATGTAAAGTGTGCTCTGAGACCACAACGAAGAGGCACTTAGCTCAACTTTATGAAGAAAGAATGGGATGGTATCTTAGCTTGTTCTCCTAATCATAGCACCAACCACACTAAAATATAACTACTTGTTTACTTTTCTAAGCTGCAAGCTCCCTGAAGTGAGGGGCTATCTATGTCTGCTTTGCTCACTCATTTATTCCTTGTATTGGGCACTAAATATTTGTTTAATAAATGAATATAATTCAGTTTGTTGAGAAAAATATCTGAGACACAGAGTGATGAAAGATCAGGCTGAGAAGAGTGCAAAGGCCATTCCTAGAGGGCTTGATATGCTGTCTTAAGGAGAGATTTGGTTGAACTGCTCTGCTGTCCATACATGATCTCACATTTTTCGTGGTTGCAAAACTCACCTGACTTTTGGACTGTCTCCAGAACCGTAGTGAAGTAATTCCAAATGCCTGCTTGGGGTATCTACCACGATATTCTGGAGGTACCTAAGACTTAACACGTTAATATCTTCAAACAGAGCACATTTCCCCTCCATCACCAAATCTGTTCCATTACCTACATCCTTTTGTTGTTGAGATATAATTCACATATTATTAAATTCACCCTTTTCAAGTGTACAATGCAGCATTTTTTAGTGTATTCACAAAATTGTGTAACCATCACCATTAATTCTAGAATATTTCATCACCCCAAGAGAAATCCTATGTCCATCAATAGTCATTTACCATCCTCTCCTTCCCCCCAGAATCTGGCAACCACTAATTCAGTTCTGTCTATACGGATTTGCCTGTTCTGGCCATTTCTTAGAAATGAAACAATACAATACGTAACATAACATAATGTTTTCAAGGTTCATCTGTGTTGTAGCATATGTCAGTACTTCATTCTTTTTTGTGACTAAATACCATTCTATTGTAAGTATTTCTTTATGTATTAAACAATTGATGGACATTTGAACTGTTTTCACTCTTTGGCTGGTATGAATAATGCTGGTACAGATATTTGTATACAAGTTTTTGTGTAGATATATGTTCCCTTTCTCTTGGATATGTACCTCAGAGTGGCATTGCTGGGTTTTATGGTAATTCTATGTTCGACTTTTAGAGGAACTTCTTATTTTCCAAAACAGCTGTACCCTTTTATATTTCCACCAGTAATACGTGAGAGTTCTGATTTTCCACATACTTGTCAACATTTGCTATTATTTCAATTCTTTTTTAATGGCTGAGTAATATTCCACTGTATATATATATATATATATATATATATATATATATATATATCACATCTTCTTTATCCATTCATCTATCGAAGGACATTTAGGTTGATTCCATGTCTTGGTTATTGTAAATAGTGCTGTTATGAACATTGGGGTGCATTATCTTTTGAATTATAGTTTTCTCCAGATATATGCCCAGGAGTGGGATTGCTGGATCATATGGTAGTTCTATTTTTAGTTTTCTGAGGAACCTCCATATTGTTCTCCATAGTGGTTGTACCAATTTACATTCCCATCAACAGTGTAGGAGAAGGTTCTCTTTTCTCCACACCCTCTCCAGCATTTATTATTTGTAGACTTTTTGATGATGGCCATTCTGATCAATGTGAGGTGATACCTCATGGTAGTTTTGATTTGCATTTCTCTAATAATTAGTGATGTTGAGCATCTTTTCATGTACCTCTTGGCCATCTGTATGTCTGTTTTGGAGAAATGTCTGTTTAGGTCTTCTGTGCATTTTTGTTGTTGTTGTTTGGCCGCGAGGCATGGCATGTGGGATCTTAGTTCCCTGACCAGGGATCAAACCGTGCCCTCTGCACTGGAAGCACAGAGTCTTAAACACTGGACTGCCAGGGAAGTCCCCTTCTGCCCATTTTTTGATTGGGTTGTTATTGTTGTTTTTGATATTGAGGTGTATGAGCTGTTTGTAAACATTTGCTATTGTCTGTGTTTTAGATTATAACTAAAACCAGTGGGTGTAAAATGGCATCTTTGTGGTTTTGGTTTGCATTTCTTCGATGCTAATGATGTAGAACATCTTTCTCCTTTGGAGAAATGTCTATTCAAATCCTTTGCCCATTTTTAAATTGGTTTGTCTTTTTATGGTTGAGTTGTAGTGTTCTTTATATACTCTGGAGACAAGTCTTTTATCAGTAACATGATATGCTTATTTTTTCACTTTTTTTTTTTTTGCCGTACGCGGGCCTCTCACTGTTGTGGCCTCTCCCGTTGCGGAGCACAGGCTCCGGACGCACAGGCTCAGCGGCCATGGCTCACGGGCCCAGCCACTCTGCGGCATGTGGGATCTTCCCGGACTGGGGCACGAACCCGTGTCCCCTGCATCGGCAGACGGACTCTCAACCACTGCGCCACCAGGGAAGCCCTTCACTTTCTTAATGAAAATGAAAACCTTTTGAAGCAAAATACATTGAATTTTGATAAAGTTAAATTTGTAATGTTTTTGTTTAATCATTTATGCTTCTGGTACTGTATCTAAGAAATCTTTGCCTAACCTACAATCATGAAGATTTACTCCTATGTTTTCTTCTAATAAATTTATTGTTTTAGCTCTTACATTTAGGTCTGTGATATATTTTGGGTTGATATTTGTGTAAGGCATGAGGTACAGGTCTAAATTGATTGCTTTGCATTTGGTAATACAATTTTCCCAGTACCATTGAAAAGACTATCCTTTCCCTGTTGAATTGCCTTAGCACCTTTGTTGAAAATCAATTGATCATAGATGTAAGCACTTATTTCTAGATTTTCAGTTCTGTTCCATTGATATATAGGTCTACCTTTATGCCAATACCATGTAATCTTGATCACTCTAGTAAATTTTGAAATTGGGAAGACAAATCCTCTAAAATTTGATATTGGGAAGGATAAATCCTCCAACTTAGTTCTGTTTTCAAGATTGTTTTGGCTAGTCTGGTTTCCTTGCATTTCTATATCAATGTTAGAATAGTTTGTCATATGCCCATGCTTGAATTGATTGACTTAGGGGATGAAGAATTATGGGCCAGCCTAGGTCTATGGTCATAGAGGGGTGGGGTCTGAAGAAGAAGGGAAGGTGTGTCTAGTGAAAAAAGCTAAGACTAGAATAGAGTTGCTGTGTCTTTCTTTAATCTTTATTCCTGGAGAGAACAAAAGGTTGTGTAATGGAGGAGGGCGGTAAAGAGGAAATTTGAATTTCCTTGCTAAAGATCAACAGGTGTGGATAAGAAATGCCTGGTTTAGGATTTTTTGAGATAGAACCAGTGGAACCTGGAGGCTGAATAGATATTGGAGGCAAGGGAGAGGGGGAAGTAGATTGCTCCAAGGATTCTTGTTTATTCAATTATATAAGATCAGTAATACAGGTAAACGTAATCAGTATATATGTATATCATATTCATAGAGTGAACGACAAAAGCAACATGATCATCAATCATACATTTGAAAAAAATCTAATGCCCTTGCATGATAAAAAAAAAAACACTCAACAAACTAGGAATACAAGAGAACTTCCTCAAACTGGTAATAGACATCTATGGAAAACCCATAATGAACATCATACTCATTGGTGAAACACTATGGTCACTAGTTGCCTGATACCTGGCCCTGGGATCATTTAGAGCAGGGGAAATATTGGCTTAGTGTGTGAGAGTTAGATAAGGAGATGGTTGAGTGTATAGACTCAGTATTGTTTGGTTTACATATTAAAATCGTGCTCAATTGGCAAATTGTTATTATCTTTAGGAATTAGCCAGCCCTTGGAGGGATATTCTCTCTCTGGGTCTGTAAGGCCCCCAAATGCCAGAGCATCAAGAATACAGAAAATAGGGACTTCCCTGGTGGTGCAGTGGTTAAGAATCTGCCTGCCAATGCAGGGGACACAGGTTCAAGCCCTGGTCCGGGAAAATCCCACATGCTGTGGAACAACTAAGCCCATATGCCACAACTACTGAGCCTGCATGCCACAACTACTGAAGCCCACGTGCCTAGAACCCATGCTCCACAACAAGAAAAGCCACAGCAATGCAAAGCCTGTGCACTGCAACGAACAGTAGCCCCCGCTCGCCGCAACTAGAGAAAGCCGGCGTGCAGCAACGAAGACCCAATGAAGACAAAAATAAATAAATAAATAATACAGATAATAAGAAAATATAAGTAATATAATATTTGCCCTGTGATGAATGGATGCCAAATAGACAAACAGAATCTAAGAAAATACAGTTAGAACAACTTCACACCTACTAGGATGCTATAATCAAAAAGTGAAAAATAGGGACTTCCCTGCTGGCACAGTGGCTAAGACTCCGCGATCCCAATGCAGGGGGCCCGGGTTCAATCCCTGGTAAGGGAACTAGGTCCCACATGCATGCCGCAACTAAGAGTTTGCATGCCACAGCTAGGGAGCCAGGGTGCCACAACTAAGGAGCCTGCCTGCTGCAACTAAGACCCAGCACAACCAAATAAATAAATATCTTTTTAAAAAGTGAAAAAATGATGTCATAGTAAGTGTTGGAAAAGATGTAGAGAAGTGGGAACCTTCACACATTTGCTGATGGGAATATAAAATGGCACAGTTGCTGTGAAAAAGAGTTTGGCAGTTCGTCAAAAAGTGAAACATTGAGTTACCATATGATCTGGAGTGGAGTTAACTGAAAACAGGGATGTAAACAGACACTTGTATGCCAATGTTCCCTGCAGCATTATTCACGTATCCAAAAAGTGTAAATAATCCACATGCCCATCAAGAGATGAATGAATAAGCAAAGTGTGGTATATCCATACAACAGAATGTTTTTCAGCCATAAAAAGGGATGAAGCACTGATATATGCTACATCATGAATGAACCTTTAAAACTATATGCTAAGTGAAAGAAGCCAGACACAGAAGACCACGTGTTGTATGATTCCATTTATACGAAATGACCAGAATAAGCAAATCCATAGAAACAGAAAGTATACTAGTAGTTTCCAGGGGTCAGGGGAAGGGACAAATAGAGAATGCCTGCTTAATCAGTATGAAGTTTCTTTTTAGGGTGATGAGAACATTCTGGAACTAGATAGTAGTGATGGCTCTACAACACTGTGAATTTACTAAATGGAACTGAACTATATATTTTGAAATGGTTGAAATGGTGAATTTCATGCTATCTGTATTTTACTACAACAACAAAAAAAGCAGCACCAAAAAATAGTCCATCTTCTGCTGGGTACTTTAGGTCTGAATGTGATAGCTACAACTTTAGGAGTTACTAAAAGGGCAGAATGAGATAATATATGTAAAAGCTCCAGTCACAATAACAGGCACCCAATACATAGTAGCAATTATTATTCTGAAATAAATGAATATTAATATGTAGATATTTGGGTTTATGACACAATAGAATAACTGTCTCTCTACTAGCAGCCATTGTATTACCCACTATCATGAACTTGAAGTAAAAATGCCACTTTAATTTATAATTGTCATTGATGAAGCAGTAGAAATGACTAATTAATTAATTAATTTTTGGCTGTGTTGGGTCTTTGTTGCTGCGCCACAGGCTTTCTCTACTTGTGGCGAGCAGGGGCTACTCTTCGTTTTGGTGCGCGGGCTCCTCATCGCGGTGGTTTCTCTTGTTGCAGAGCACAGACTCTAGGCACACGGGCTTCAGTAGTTGTGGCACACGGGCTTAGTTGCTCCGCGACATGTGTGATCTTCCTGGACCAGGGCTCAAACCAGTGTCGCCTGAATTGGCAGGCGGATTCTTAACCACTGTGCCACCAGGGAAGTCCCTGAATCTTACCTCTTAAGTGCAAACCTTTTGGGTGATAAAATAGGCAGTATGACTAAAGCACTTCTGATGTATACCAAAGTGGGATGGTTGTCTTGAGGAGAAGCATATGTGTGATTATTTGAGTTGCCAGCTAAACTAGACAATTTTTCTTGGAATGCCATTTTTTCATGAAAGAGTAACTGACAAACCACATTTATTTAGATTTGGCATTTGACAGAAATTTTTTAAAAAATGAGTGAAACGAACCTGTTACTTCAAGGAAAACCACAAGAATTTTAAGTGAAAATTAGAATGTTGGAAAACTAGTATCAGCCACTGCAAGCTTGTCAGCTTCCAGATACTTAAAAGATCTTTTCTGACTAGAAAAGTGCACAGGTAAGGCACATGCCCACCTTAGGACTTTTGTACTGCCTGCACCCTCTACCTGAATGCTCTTCCCTCATATCTACTTGCCTAATTCCCTTATCTCCTTTAAATTTTCATTCACATGTCACCTTCTAAATGAGATCTACCCTGACCACCATTTTAAAATTGTAATCCATCCTTCAGGACTCTTGGTCCTTCTTTTCATCCTCTGTTATTTCTCTCCACCTCCCTATAGGACTTATCACCTTCTAGCATTCTACATAATTTACTTGTTTTATTTTTTGTTTATTCTCTGTCTCAATCCACTAAAATGTAAGCTCCTTGAACAGAAATCCCTGTTTTTGTTCAGCTATAACCCCAACATCTAAAACAATGCCTAGCTCATTGTATACAGTCCAGACATACTCATTAACATTAACAACTGTTTGTAATAATAATATTTCATGTTAGCATAGTCATAAAACGTTAAGATTATACATCAAGTTACTATGGGTCATTAGTCTGGTTGTGTTATATATTCTTTAATGTTTGAATTTTTATCAAACACCTGGGTTATTTTAAAAATCAGAATATATATAATCTGAAGTATACACATACTTCTATGCCACAATAAGACTTTGTATCTTTATTAAGTCCTGTTCACATTCTGCCTTGCTTTATAATTTAGTATGTACATACTTGTCTTCCTCAGTAGATTTCTAGCTCCTCAAGGGCAAGATAATATCATGTTCTCCTAGGCACCTGACCAACTGAGTGTGTGACTGGCCATGCCTCAAAGTCTAACCATTTTCAAAACTAGAGTAAATTCATTAAAAAACTGGCTTTTGGCATTCAGAGGTACAAACTTTGTGAATTATTAAGTAAATAATATCCTTTAACTAAGTACTGAGACTTAATAAACAAGATCCTTGCCAGCTTTCGTGTTTCTGTAGAGAAGTCAAAAAGAATTACAAGAGGTCGTTTCTGGCTGTCTTTTTACTTTAAAATATATAAATTGAAGCTTTTTATAATTTTATTTAAAAACTAAAGTTTTTGTGATATCAATATTTAATATTAATATTAAGTTAGTAGTTCCTTTCTGAACATTCTCCCAATTCAGAGTTTGAGTTCTGGTTTTTGGTTCAAGTGACAAACTGCCGGTATTAGACTCTTTCCTCTTCCTCCAAGCTCACTGAATTCCTTAGTTTCCAAACACCCAAAATAGTTTTCTATCGAAAGAAAGAGAGAGAGAGAGAGAGAGAGAGAGAGAGATTATTTTAGATTCAGAAGAATCTGAAATTGGGTCAGGCTGAAATTTAGACTTAACAGAAGTAATGCTTATGAGCAGTATTTAACTTGCTGTTTTTCCCTGGAAAGCAGTGTAAGGTGGAAAAAAGAGCACAGGTTTAAAAAAATAATGTTTAAAAACAGTTCGTAATAACATGGAAAAGTGCTGTATGTTTTAATGGTAAGCGAAAAGAGCTGAATAAAAAATTGCTTGTAAAGTAATCACAACTCTGTCAAACAAACACATGAAAAACTACATTTAGAAGGAAAGATACCAAGAAATACAGATCAAAATGTCAACAATGGTCACCTTTAGATAACAAAAATTATTTATTTATTTATTTTTACAGTAGGTCCTTTTGGGTTATCTATTTTATTTTATTTTATTTTTATTTTTTATTTTTTTTAACATCTTTATTGGGGTATAATTGCTTTACAATGGTGTGTTAGTTTCTGCTTTATAACAAAGTGAATCAGTCATACATAAACATATGTTCCCCTATGTCTTCCCTCGGGTTATCTATTTTAAATAAAGAAGTGTGTACATGTCAGTCCCAAACTCCCAATCTATCCTTCCCCCACATCCATCCCACCTGGTAACCATAAGTTCATTCTCTTAAGTTTGTGAGTCTGTTTCTGTTTTGTAAATAAGGTCATTCGTAACTTTATTTTGTTTTTTTAAGATTCCACATATAAGTGATATCATACGATATATGTCTGATTTACTTTACTTAGTATGATAATTTCCAGGTCCACCCATGTTGCTGAAAATGGCATTATTTCATTCTTTTTAATGGCTGAGTAATATTCCACTGCATATATATATATATATATATATATATATATATATATATATCTCTCACATCTTCTTTATCCATTCATCTGTTGATGGACATTTAGGTTGCTTCCATGCCTTGCCTATTGTAAACAGTGCTTCAATGAACATTGGGGTGTATGTATCCTTTCGAACCATGTCTTTCTATGGATATATGCCCCAGAGTGGGATTGCTGGATCATATGGTAGCTCTATTTTTAGTTCTTTTGTGGAACCTCCATACTGTTCTCCATAGAGGCTGTACCAATTTACATTCCCACCAACAGTGTAGGAGGGTTCCCTTTTCTCCACACCCTCTCCAGAATTTATTTTTTGTAGATTTTTTGATGATGGTCATTCTGTGTGGTGTGAGGTGATATCTCATGTAGTTTTGATCTGCATTTCTCTAATAATTAGCGACGTTGAGCATCTTTTCTTGTGCCTCTTGGCCACCTGTATGTTTTTGGAGAAACATCTATTTAGGTCTTCTGCCCATTTTTTAATTGGGTTGTTTGTTTTTATGGTATTGAGCTGAATGAGCTGTTCATAAATTTTGGAGACTAATCCCTTGTTGGTCACATCATTTGCAAATATTTTCTCCCACTTTGTGGGTTGTCTTTTCATTTTGTTTGTGGTTTCCTTTGCTGTGCAAAAGCTTTTGAGTTTAATTAGTCCCATAGATAACGAAATTTTGAGTGATTCTTTTTTCTTACTGCTTTTCGGCAGTTTACAATGATTTACAATCTATATATATTTTATTTTATAATTGGAAAAAATAGTAACTTTCAAAAGAATGGAAGGAATAAAAAGAAGCAAAGAGAGAAAAATGTGAATTTTGAATTCATGCTTATCTAAGTTCAAATCATCTGAAAACTGAGACATGTTAGACAAGCCAAAGAGTATGACTTTTATTACCCACTGGGTTTCAGGTGCCTTAAATACATCAGTTCTGCCACTAGCTCCAAGCAAGAGGAACCATGCCTTAGAGCAGCAGTCCCCAAGTTTTTGGCATAAGGGACTGGTTTCATGGAAGACAATTTTTCCACAGATGGGGGTGGAGGATGGGGGGGTGGAGTGGGGAATTGTTCCGGCGGTAATTCGAGAGATCGGGAGCGGCTGATGAAGCTTTGATTGCTCGCCCACTGCTCGCCTCCTGCTGTGTGGCCTGGTTCCTAACAAGCCGCGGACCTGTACTGGTCTGCGGCCCAGGGGTTGGGGACCCCTGCCTTAGAGGGCTCTACGTGTAATATGATCACAAAAATCATACTGAAAACACAGGAGTATCTTTCTCACTCTCTAACTGGCTCTCCGCACTAACCTGGTGCCACCCTTCACCCTAAATAGCTGTTCCTGTCACTAATATTGTTCAGGTCCCAGGAAAATTCTTCTCCACATCTTTTGCCCTACAAAAGGCAGCTATATGCAAATGCTGTAAAGTTCTGGGATTTGCTGGGAGCAACATCAAATATAAATACTGCTTCAGAGTATGGAGAGGATTTGAGTGGCAAAATACGTTTCAAAAAGCATGAATGCCATAGATTCCTGTATAGCAGAGACTCATTCCACAATAGAGCCAGGCATTCATTTTCTCGCTTCTGTTCCTATTCCAATGTGTGGTTCCAAGTTAATTATGAATTAGCCTGGTATTTGCAACAGTTGTGTATGGTGACTGTGGTGAATATTTCTAAAATGGCCTACTGTGATCCCCACCTCCTTGTATGTATGCCTTTGTGTAATAATCTCCCCTTGCTTGTGGGCTCAGCCTGGCAGATTGTTTCTAATAAGTAGAGCACAGGAAAAGTGATGGGGTGTCACTTCCATGATTGGCTTTTAAAAGAACGTGACTTCCACTTTGCTAGCAGACTCTCTCTATTGCCTTCTTGGCTCACATGCTCTGATGAAACAGGCTGCTTTTTTGAGAGGCTCATGTGGCAAAGAACTGAGAGAGGCGATGACCAATAGCCAGTGAGAAACGAAGGCCCTCAGTCCAACAACCTGCAAAAAACTGAGTCCTGTCAACAACCACTGAATGAACTTGGAAGCACACTTTTTCCCAGTCATATTTTCAGATGGGATCACAGACCTTGGCTGACCTTGACTGCAGCCTTGGCAGAGACCCGGAAGCAGAGGACCCAGCTAAGTCATGACCAGATTCCTAACCCGCAAAAATTGTGATAATAAATATTGTTTTTTAAAACCACTAAGACATGGATGATTTGTTATACAAAATACATGATTAATACAGTGGCTGAGAAACATTTTGCAATTTCAAGCATTATATATTACTCTTTAAATGTATGTATGTGCATATTTAAACATAAAATACACTTTTTCATAAAAATATGATTAACAATGTTGAACACCTTTTCATGTGCTTTTTGGCCATCTGTGCATATCCTTTGGAGAATGTCTATTCAAGTCTTTTGCCCATCTTTTAATTGGATTATTGTCTTTTTGTTGTCTATCTTTAAGTTCTTTATATATTCTGGGTACTAGACCCTTATCAGATATATAATTTGCAAATATTTTTTTCCCATTCTGTGGATTGTCTTTTCATTTTCTTCATAGTGTCCTTTGATGCATGAAAGTTTTTAATTTTGATGAAGTATGATTTCTCTATTTTTTCTTTCTTGCTTGTACTTTTGGTGTCATCTAAGAAGCTGTTGTCAAATCCCAGTCATGAAGATATACCTGTATGTTTTACTCTAGGGGTTTTATCATTTAAACTTTTATATTTAGATCTTTGATCCATTTTGAGTTAATTTTTGAACATGGTATGAAGTAAGGATCCAACTTTATTCTTTTGCGTGTGGAAACCCAGTTGTTCCACCACTATTTATTTGTTGAAGAGACTATCCTTTGGCCATTGAATGGTCTTGGCATTCATTGCTTTTTTTCTCTTCAATTATTTTATTGTGGTAAAATACACATAACATAAAATTAACTATTTTAACCATTTTAAGTGTACAGTTCAGTAACACTAAGTACATACACATTGTTGTGTAACCATCACCACATCTCTAACACCATTAATTCACAGAGTCGAAGTTCTGGTCCACAAACCCTTCCCTGTAAGAGGTTCAATGCTTGCAAAAGAATTTGTAATAAATCAGGCCTCCCAGGATGGCTAGCTCCAGAAAAAAAAAAAAAAAGAATCCATTTTATTTTACAGAATCCATTTTACCTTACAAAACTGAAACTCTATATCCATTAAGTAATGACTCCATTCCTCCCTCCCCCTAGCCCCTGGTAATCACCATTCTACTTTCTATCGCTACGAATGTGACTACTCTAGGTACCTCAGGTAAGTGAAATCCTACAGTACAGTTGACCCCTAAACAACATGGGTTTAAATTGAATGGGTCCACTTATACTCAGATTTTTTTCAATAGTAAATACTACAGTGCTACAGAATCCTTGGCTGACTGACTCTGTGGATGCAGAACTGTGGTTATGTAGGGCTGACTATGAGTTACACGTGCAGATTTTCAAAAGCATGGGGATGGGTGCCCTAACTCCCTCATTGTTCTAGGGTCAACTGTATTTGTCTTTTTGTGATTGGCTTATTTCACTCAGTATAATGTCCTCAAGTTTCATCCATATTGTAGCATGTGTCAGAATTTCCTACTTTTTTTTTTTGGCGATACGCGGGCCTCTCACTGTTGTGGTCTCTCCCGTTGCGAAGCACAGGCTCCGGACGCGCAGGCTCAGTGGCCATGGCTCACGGGCCTAGCCGCTCCGTGGCATGTGGGATCTTCCCGGACCGTGGCACGAACCCCCCATGTCCCCTGCATCGGCAGGCGGACTCTCAACCACTGCGCCACCAGGGAAGCCCAGAATTTCCTACTTTTTTAAGGAGTAATAGTTCATTATTTCCATACACCACATTTTGCTTATCCATTTATCTGTTGATGGACACTTGGGCTGCGTCCACCTTTTTTTAGTGGTTGTGCATAATGCTGCTATGATGTGGGTACACAGCATGTGCTGCTTTTTGTTAGAGAGAAAAACTTTTCCCAGAAGCCCCCCATAGCAGATTTTCCCTCACATCTCATTGCCAAGAATTATCTCACATGTTCATGCTTAAATCAAGAGAAATGGGCCACAGTGTTTGATTTAGGGTTCCATTGTAAAAGAAAGATGTGAGTATAAGTCAGTAAGTTACACTTTCTGCTGTCAAGATTAGTGAAGTCTACCTGCACAAGTTAGGGTGAACGTCAGATTTATATAGGATTTCTGTTTTGAGACCTTGAGGCTAGTGAATACTTCCTCATATTCCTGGCATCCTTGGTCATCATCTTTCTTGTGTGTTCTCACATGTACTTCCTTTCTTATGACTCAATCTCCTGCTACTTTTCTCCATTCAAAATTTTTCCATTGTTTCTCTGATCCTCTAATTCACTACCTCTGGATTCTCCTCACAGAATTTTTGCCTCACCTTCTGGTCTTAACAAATGCTGACACTTCTCTGAAGATTCTGTCCCCCTGCAACTTTCTTGAAAGTATGTCCTTTTGTCTTTTTGGTCTCATTTATTCATGAACACTGGGTCCAGAGGTGAGTTCAGCTCTCTCGTTATTCTTCAATGTTACATCTAAACAAGTAACCCTCTGTTTTTATGTAAAAATCCCGTTCCTTGAAAAATTTCATGATATTTACATGTATTGTTCTCCACCCTCCCTCATTTCTGTCACCTTTTGGCTTCCTGGTTACTAGCTCAGATGCCCATCCACCTGGCTCTCGTAATCTCTTCCACGCCCATGGTTTCAACTCTCACCTAAAGCTAGTGAGTCCCAAAGCAATATATTCAGCTCAAATCTTCCTCTTAAGCTCCATATCTAATTGCCTCCTGGGCATAGTCCTCTGATGGTGTTTAAGCATTCCTAACTCAACACGTGGAAAAGTGAAAAAACAGAAACCTGGGAGTCTCCTTTGATTTCTTCCCTCCTTCGTCCCTCCTCTTAGTTCTATTGTCCTAATATCTTTGACCAGTTTTTTGCTCTTCTCTTATTACTATTTATTTCAGGTCTCCCATTTTTTAAAACCTGAATTATGAAAACAATCTCCTAACTGTTCTTTCCAGCCCAAGCCATTCTCCATAATCCTGCAAGCAGCAGCCTAAAATGCAATTTAATTATGTCATTCCCTAAATGGTTTCCTTTATAACCAGATTAAAGTTCAACACTCTTATCATAGTATACAAGTACCACTCCCCAACTCTCATGTTCCAGGTATAATAAATTTCTGGGTTATCCTAAACAGGTCGAATCTCCCTCTTCTGAAGCTAGTTAATTATATTTGTCATTTAAGTTATCTTAGGACTTCCTCCTTCAGGATCCCTCAATTTGAGAATAACTGACACTCCTTGTTCTCTTAATACCCTGTTCTTCCCTCTATCATAATGTTTATCACACTGTGAGCCGTAAGTTACTTCTCTGAATTCTTTTCATATTTCCATGAATTAGCACAGTGCTGGGTGTTCAGTAAATAGTAGCTGTGAATAGATTTTGTGCTGCATTTCAAGGCTAAGGTTTACTTTGTAGCACTTGCTGAAGTGTGGTTATGAAAGGAAAAGGAAGATGGAATAATATTGCATGTAGGGGGGAAACTGAGTCCGCTGAAGTTGCTTTCAGAATTGTGGGAATTCAGTACATGTTTGTAGGCTGAGGCAAAGGGGGCAGTGGAAAGAGTGAGCTTGAGGATGTAGGAGAGGGGATAGAAGTAAGTTCACTTGGAAAGGAGAAAACGTTTTCACCAAGTTTTCCTTAAAATAATTTTAATAATTTCCACAAGGTATTCATCTCATCAAGGCTGAGTTCAATTTATCTCAAAATAACGTTCCTGATCAGTCATACATGGTACATGTTTACTTATTAAACAGGACCTTCATCTTTCTCTGGGTCCTGGAGGGAGATGAATAAGAAGTATACTCGGTAGAAGTTAAGAATTAAAAGTTTACTAGCAAAAACCTGGAGCTGTGTCACAATCAATGCTACTAGAATGGCTTCTATGTTTTCAAAGTACACACCTGGGATATGATGAATTTTGGAAAGGGCTTGACGCTTAAGATGAATGTTTTAAATATATATACGCACTAAGCAGTGAATTGCTGTTTTTCATGGTTTTTAAATGTAGCATTCTATTAGTCAAATATTCTGGTTTTAATAGTTATTTAATTATACAATCTGATTTATTAATTAAAATAATAGGGACTTCCCTGGTGGTCCAGTGGTTAAGACTCTGCACTCCCAATGCAGGGGGCCCGGGTTCGATCCCTGGTCAGGGAACTAGATCCCGCATGCCACAGTGAAAAGATCCTGCACGTGGCAATGAAGATCCCGTGTACCGCAACTAAAACCCGGGGCAGCCAAATAAATAAATAAATATTAAAAAAAAATAAGGCACGGGTGTTAAAAATAGCTTATGTATGAATGAGAAAGGAGTTTTCAGGGCCTCCATCATCACCATGAACTCCCACAAGCACTGATGGAGAACTAATTACTCTGTACAAAGTACGGTGCTTAGAGCTGAGCAGGACACAGATGTCTAAGATGTAGCTCCTGTCTTTTAGAAAGTATATTCACTACTAAAGAGTTCCAGTTAAACAAATGCATAAGTGATTATTGAAAGTTGATGTTGAAGACAGTTTCTAAATACTTAGAATGCTATCTGGTTCAAATATAGTAGCGTATTTTTCACTAATTGTATGATTGACATTATTTAGGTACTTTCTAAAAATAGGGTTATGGTTTATTTTTAAAACTTTCAACACCCTGACTAAAATTTTACCTTCAGAAAATATTTTATGTGCCAAGCCCTGTTCTAAATACTTTATGGTGGCTTTTATTACCATCCTATTGTAGAGTTGAGGAAACTGAAACACAGAGAGAAGAGTAATTTGCCCAAGTGTAGAGCTGTGACCCTTACACAGGTATTCCACCGCAAAGGTCTTTTAATTTTTAACTAAAAATTTTTTTGACTAGGTAAGGCATTCACATGGTTTAAAAATAAAAGTGTGTATAATAAAAAAAGTTGATGTTACACATATTTTACTTTCTGTTTTCCATTCTGATAAAGCTCTCTTATCTTCTTTTCACTTCCTTTTAATTCTTTTTTAATTATCAAAACTGTATGTGCTTCAAAAAGACTATAGTGCCTAGGTAGAGTGCTTTGCCCCTAGCAGCACTTATCATGTATTTGTTAAACTGAAATGAACATCTTGTCCAGTTTTGACTCTGTGTGGTTGGCAATTGGCTGAATTGCAAAGTCAAAGACACATTTAGAGGAGAGAATATTGCTGAGCACTGCAGCTGCAAGAATCTCTTTTAGAAACCTAAAGTCTGTTACATAAATTATGTACTCTTTAGACTCTTTCCCACATTCATTTATACAATTGATCATTGAAACCACTTTAGAAATATGTGTATCAAATATTTAGCATATTTTAAAGCTTCCTTAATAACAACCCTAATAAGTGGATCCAATTACGTGTTTATTTACTACAAACACCTATGAATAACAGATAACCTAATTATAGCTTATTACTACCTCTGAATCATTCCGATGAAAATGTTTTCTCTCACAGACAGTGCTTTGGTGTATGAGTATCGAAAGCAGCAGACTGTTTTCCATGATCGTAGGTTTTAAATATTTACCTGCTTGTGCTGCATAATTTAGCACACTGGAGTTGGAAAGCAGTTTGTATGGTAGCTGATGCCATGCCAATGTTAGAGAATATAATTTCCCTGTGTGACTTCTACGTGAAGTTGTAAAAATGGAAAGTATTCTACTGTTTTACTAGCCAATTAAAATTTGTTTTTGCTGTAAATCCATAGACTACCAATGTTTGTGGAATACATACAGTTTTATTTTGTATAATTACCAGGTAGTCTATTTAAAGAATCAAAGCATTGTTTCTCTCGTCCTGTTAATGTATGATATTAAAAATAAAATAAGGCTTCCCTGGTGGCGCAGTAGTTGAGCGTCCGCCTGCCGATGCAGGGGACACGGGTTCGTGCCCCGGTCCGGGAAGATCCCACATGCTGCGGAGCGGCTGGGCCCGTGAGCCATGGCCGCTGAGCCTGAGCGTCCAGACCCTGTGCTCCGCATCGCGAGAGGCCACAACAGTGAGAGGCCCGCGTACTGTAAAAAAAACAAAAAACAAAAAACAAAAAAACATTCATTCTTGTGATCCGAGTCTTCATGAAAGTAACAAAAAAGCATCCAGACAGCTTGTTAAATGCATGTTATCTGCCCTAAGAAATCAAAACAGAGTTCTGTATTTTAAAATGTGGAACCACTGGCTATCCAATCAGGCAAGAAAACAGTTATTTCGTTTGCTCACTCTAAAAAATGTTACATCTTGCTATATCCTTTGTATGATAGGTTATTTGGTGGCCCTACTGCATAACAGAAAATAAATAGTTGCAGTTACCTGTTTTTGTGAGAATAATAATAAATATAATTCAAACCATTAAACACATAAAAAAATTGAAAACTCTTTTCACATCTACTTTTGAACTTTTCAACTCTGTATTCTGAAAGATATTCTTTCCCTTGTGGTTTCATAGTCTGGTACTACAGACTGTTAATTTTTCACTTCTCGCTCTTATTGTAATTTCCTATGCAATTTGGGAGCACGTTTGGTAGCCCTTGTTCCAGCACAACCTTGCAGTACTGCAAAAACGACACAGGATTACACTTTGCAATAATTTAGTATTTCTCTCAACACCCCTTATGAATGAGGATAAAAATTTCCATTTCATAAAAAGCCTTTGCAGACTGTCCTGTTTCAATTCTGGAAAATAATCTGAACGTGGAAAATGAACTCACATACTCCTTGATATTTAATACCTTCACAAAAGGAAACGAGAGAATACTGGCATTTTTACCAAAGTGGGTCTTGGTAGAAAGGTCTACATTAATCTAAAGGATTTAATGAATCCTCTGAAATCGCCTTTGAGGTCTGCAGGTGTCAGGGGCAGAGTGAAGAATAAGGGGGGCAGTGCATGCTGGATCTTGTAGTTCCCGCTCTGGAGGAGAGGGAGTGTTGCACGGCAAGCTGGGAGTTGAAGTCCAATTGTTCAGCAGGAAGTCATGGCAGGAATAATGTAGTTTGTCTATCGGAGACACCGCTTATAGATGGATACTTTCTCTTGGTTCTGCTCTTGCTATATTGGTGACTTAGAGTCTGAGGCGGCAAACAGGACGAAAAAAGGATGAAGTAAACGGACCGGGGACCTGTAGGCCGCTGCTACTGTTGCTGCCAATCAATAGGCGTTAGTGCCCCGGAAGTGGCTGACCTACTGGGTTTGAAGGGGGTGGGCGTTTCTCTTACTACGGTGGCCGGGGAGCTCGAGGTGCCTGTAGCTGCGGCGCTGAGGTCGGCGCGTCTGCGTGTGTGTCGGCTGCTCTTGTGGCGGCTGCTGGTGGAGCTGGAACATTTCCCGGTTGGTGGCTCCTGCACATTGTTTCCATTTCTCCAGTTCTGTTTTCGGTTTTTCGGTGAGGGGTCGACTTGAGGTTCCTCTGACTCCGCTAGCCTCAGAGGAGGTTGGGACTTAGTGTCTCTGGTCCTTCCAAATGACCGGGTTTCTTGGGGGCCCCTGCCCTCAGTGGAGACCCAGTAGCCAACAGTTTAGGCTCTCTGAGGGTTTCGGTGCCTCCCTCATCTCTGTTTCTGGTGTAATTTGTTTTCTGACTCCTTGCCCTTCCTGGTCTCCAGAGCTAACGAACCGTAAGCCTTCCTGTGGGCAGCTGTTCCCCCTCTCCTAGAGGCTTTTCGTACGTGTTTCAGGCACGATCGCTAGTCCCCTAAGCTATTGCATCCATTTAACTCCTTCCCTATTTCTCTCCGTTAAAAAAAGAACAGAAAAGAGAAAAAAAAAAATCCCCCCAAATCAGATTCTCAAGATCTCAATCTTCTCATTCCTAACTCCTTTATCCCTTTTTAGGCCTTTGTTACTGCTTCAGACTCTTAACACATTTGCCTGAATATCTTAATGCTTTTCCATTCCGACATTAACGTTTAATCACTTTATTTGTTTCTTATTTATCTTCAACTCTTCGACTTCCATCCACATGTCAGGGCTTTTTAGGTTGGATGTTCAAACACATTCTTATGATGACTGGTGAATACGAGACGAACAGCCAAGCATGACTCTGCTTATGAAGTTTATACTTAAGATCTATTTGGCTTACATTTTTGTTTTGTATTGATTATTCTCCCACAAGGGGTTCACTGCTACCCTATGGTTAGAGGAGAATACCTCATCCTACAGCTCTTTGTACCTGAATTAACTTAGATGAGATTTTTTTCCCTTCTCCTACTCGAAACATATGTCCCCAGTAGAATTTTTGCGATGATTTTGTGTCAATTAATAGCAGATAGACACAAGGGAATGCTCTTTCCTCCTTGGTTGTTTATGATTTGTAATTAGATTGTGAGTCATTGAAAATATACAGAGGGATTAGAAAAGCTTTTGAAAGGTAAAGTCTGTGTGTGTACCAATTTACAAGTAAATAAAGTGTCTTCCCTGAACAAGGGAGAGTTTCTAATTAGTCGAATAATCTGATGCTGTATTGAATTATCAGTTCTTTCACTGTAAAATTTTGGGATGTGTTTAAAGTTAAAAAGTAGCCAATATGAGAACTTTTATAGTTTAGTAAAAAGAGTTTAAAAACCATTTAACTGATGCTCATTTTTCTGTAAAATGGAATACAAATATATTGAAAAGTTTATTTGTTGTGATTGTTTATGAGATATTTCTCTCTCTCTATATATATTTAATTTATTTTATTTATTTAGTTTTGGCTGCGTTGGGTGTTCATTTCTGTGCGCTGGCTTTCTCTAGTTGTGGTGAGCGGGGGCTACTCTTTGTTGCGGTGCGCGGGCTTTTCATTGTGGTGGCTTCTTGTTGCAGAGCACGGGCTCTAGGCACACGGGCTTCAGTAGTTGTGGCTCGCGGGCTCTAGAGCACAGGCTCAGTAGTTGTGGCGCATGGGCTTATTTGCTCTGCGGCATGTGGGATCTTCCCGGACCAGGGCTCGAACCCGTGTTCCTTGCATTGGCAGGCGGATTCTTAACCACTGCGCCACCAGGGAAGCCCCTTCTGCATAATTTGTTAGATCTGGTAAAACAGCATTGTTTACTATTCAGTAATGTTTTGTAGACAGAAATTTTTGTACTTCTTGTCTTTCTTGGGGCCATGTAAGTTAAATAACTTTGCAGCTTTCTTCTATTATGAGTATTTTACTATTCTAATAGCAAAATTATTGTTCTTTAGGAGTCAAAGATAATCTCTATGTCAATAAAATATAAATATTAAAACATGTACCCAGTCTAAATGAGGTTATTCCTAATTAGTCAGAAATGGTTTTAGCCACGTTTAAGAGTGGGGCTAAATGTATAATATTTCAGAATTAATTCACTCATGAAATTCTTTATTGGATAAATGATAGGCTAGACATTACTCACATTTTTTATATTTTTCCTGAGATTTTATTCATTTAGTAGGCATTTATTAAATGCTTCTTACTATTTAACTTTTGTCACAATATCATCAAAACATTTATTGAGAACATCCTCTTGCCCTCAGCTCTGTACCAGATGCTTTAAAGCAAGGGTCCCCACCCCCCGGGCCACAGACTGGTACTGGTCTGCGGCCTGTTAGGAACGGGGCTGCCCAGTAGGAGGTGAGTGGTGGGCCAGCGAAGCTTCATCTGCGGCTTCCCATCACTTGCATTACCACCTGAACCATATTCCCCTCCCCACGAAACTGGTTCCTGGTGTCAAAAAGTTTGGGGACCACTGCTTTAAACCATTATTGCGTTAAATCATTATACCAACTCATTGAGCTATTGAGTATTATTTACATTTAGCAGATGAAGAAACTGAAACTCAAAGAATTCAAGTAATTTAGTCCAGTTCCTCTTGACTCTTCCCACTTACTACAGTTGCAAAGATTTGTTCACTACTCTGGAATATATAAAGAGCATTAATTCAATAAATACTTGCTAAGCAGCTATTACGTACCAGATACTCTTCTAGGTGCTGGGAATAGAACAGTGAACAAGAGACAAAAGTCTCTGCTCTTAGGGAGCTTACATTCTATTAGAATGTTTGACATGTAAACCTTGCCTTCAAGAAACAAAATATAGCCTGTATGCGTTTGGTTTTATGTGTTTTAGAATGTTAAGGTTGAAAAGAGAGATTAACCAGGGAATATTTCATGAAGAAGATGAGATTTGATCTAGAACTAAAATAGTGAGTATAAATTTGGTAGGTAGAAATTGGGAGGAAAGTAATTCCAGTTTGAGGCATAAAATGAGCAAAATTCTAAATTGTAGGAGAGAGAGATTAGTGGGAGGGACAGTTAACTGGATTGCTTTGTATCTTCATTTCTTTGCATATAGGTGGGCAGTGTTGGCTGAATTTGAAACAAATGTTTAAATGAATGAAGCTGTGGCAAGAGCTCAGATACCAGGCAATGAGGAATTAGATAGATCTAGTGTTATTATTGTGGGATTTAAAGAAAAGAATTAATTGGATAACTGTTGGTGAAAGAACCAGTAAGCACTGTTAATTATTGAATGTTGGGAGTGGCGTGGTGGCCAAAGGAGAAGGGAGGCTAGACTACCAGGTTTGAACTGAGTGGGTCAGGTGTATTGTAGATTTACCTGTGATGAGGGTTTTTTATTTGTTTGTTTATTTTATTCCAAGGTGCACCATTATTTTATGAACTGCCGTGAAAGAAAAAAAATATTGCCCATTAAACATAAAAAGATTGTCAACTGTAAGGTGTATTCAGTTTCAGAGTTTAAAATGTAAAAATGTGTGATCTAGAAATGATGAAATAAGGTACTCCTTATGATGGTTCGTGAGTCTTGTAACTACTTAATTTTTTTGGACTGTTTATAAATGTTTGTAATCTTTGGCATGCATTCAATCATTTAGCATTTATTTATTTACTAGGCACGCTTCTAGGCCACAGTGATGAGTAAATGCAGTCTTTACCTCGTAGAACTTATGAGGGGAGGCAGACATAAATCAAATATTCCATCAAAGAAATGTAAAGTTGCAACTATTGTAAATTCTATGAAAAAGGACTTGATGTTATACAGAAGAAAAACTGTTTACAGAGGAGATAAGAGTGTGGATGAGGAGAGGCCAGATGAGAGATGGTAATATCTTAGACAAGGTGGTGGTGAAGACAGGTAAAAGTGGATGGGTTTTAGAGATGTTTAGGAGGTAGAACTGGGTGATGAATTGAATATGAGGAATGAGGGAGAGAAAGGTGCCATCAGCCACCACTACCATTTTGGCTTATGTAACTGGATGGATTGTGGTACAGTTCATTGAGGTAGGGAACATTGTAAGATGACTGGGTTTGGGGGGACATGCTTTGTTTCTTAATATTTTTTTACCGTGGCATCAGTGTTCAAGGTTTATGTCTTAATTATTCTTTTTTTCCTTTTATGTTGTTGTTTAAGTTAAGTATGTTTGAGGAATGCTGTACCTGAAATAAGTTTTTTCAGTATTTTTTCCCTTGAGTGGGCAGGGATAAGGTTCTAGATGAAGGCTTTTGGAAATATGTTGGTATTTGTTTTGAATTTATATGTAACATATTCAACCATATATATGAATAGGTAACTGAGTAATACAGCTCTATATCATTTTTATTTGCACTTGGGATTTGGCAGTAAATTGGGCATCTGGTTAAATTCTAACTTCATTCAGTTGGTGTATGTGTAAATATAAATATGTGTATTAGGGAAAAAAGACATGCTTATGATTTTCTTTGAAATAACTCCATGTGTAGTTTTTGGTAGATATTGAATTAATACAGTCAGTTATTATTTAAATTTTACATTTCATAGTAAAGCAGTAGAGGGTACAGAGCAAAAAGCTTGGGCTTGGAGTCAAATTGCCTGGATTCAAGGTGTGTTTTGCTATTTAGTAGCAGTATGATCTTGCAAAAGTTATTCAGCCTTTGTTATTTTTTAAATCTATAAAATGAGGATAATAATAGTACCTGCCTTATAGAGTTGTTGTGAGGATTAAGTGAGATGGTATGTGTGCATAGGTTTACAAAATTCCTGGTACAGAGTTTGTTTATTATTATTATCATTATTATTATTATAGTGATGTGGTGTCTGGGATCATCTGTACTTCTGTAACAACATTTTAATTTAGAGTTCCTTTTAACTAATAGATCTTGATTGGGGAAAAAATCGTTTGGTAGTCATATTTGGATTTGGAGAAAATGTTATACAAGACAGCTTTTGTGTATTCATAATTGTCCTAGGTGAGTCAGCACATGTCATCTTTCACAGAATTCTCATCAGAGATTATGGTTAGTCTACAGCTATAATTGGAAGTTAATGATGGATTGGCTTATAATTACTTATTATTTGTTAGGATTATTACTTTCATTTTTAGTCCAACCTGTCTGAACTTTGTACTGGCTTTTAGGTCTTATGGATAGGGTAAAGAAGTAGTTAAACGTTATAAAGTCTGATCAGCTGCTCTAAAGTCGATTTAATTTACATCCTACTTTTTTCCCCAACTTTTTTTCTTTTGAAAGTTTCAAACCTATACAAAAAAGTTTAAAGAGTAGTACAACAAATACCTGTATATCCTTTACCTAGACTCACTAGTTGTTAACATTATGCTTCTTTTGCTTTTTTGCTTTTTCTCTAACACACACACACAAATGTACACTTTTTTTTTTCCTTGCTGAAGCATTTGAAAGTAAGGTGGAAACATCATGATACTTCTAAATACTTCATCATGCATCGCCTAGGAACTAGGACATCCTTCTACATAACCATAATGCCATTAGCATACCCAAATAATTTAATTTTGATATGATAATATTATCTAATGTATAGGCCATATGAAAAAATTCAGATTTACCCGGATGTTCCAGTAATGTCTCATAGCTTTTTAGGAAAATAACACTGAATTGAGTAAGAGATTTCATTGAATTGTATTTGGTTGTCATATCTCTCTGTTTTCTTTTATGTAGAATAATCCTCATCTTTTCTTTTTACTCCTATCTTCCTTACTTTTTTTTTTTTTTTTTTTTTGTGGTACGCGGGCCTCTCACTGTTGTGGCCTCTCCCATTGCGGAGCACAGGCTCCGGACGCGCAGGCTCAGCGGCCATGGCTCACGGGCCCAGCCGCTCCGCGGTATGTGGGATCTTCCTGGACCGGGGCACGAACCCGCGTCCCCTGCATCGGCAGGCGGACTCCCAACGACCGCGCCACCAGGAAAGCCCCTTCCTTTTTTTTTTTTTTGGTGTTTCAAGACATTGACATTTTTGAAAAGTCTGGGCCAATTGTTTTGTAGAATGCTTCACAAAATGAATTTGATTGTTTCTTCACAGTTTCAGGCTAAATAGTTTTTTTTTCAAGACTGTTACATGGTAGTTATTGTAAACTTTCCATTTGATCACATCAAGAGTAATGTAATGATAATTTGTCCATTTATTGGTGATGTTAAGGTTGATCACTTAGGTTAACCAGATTCCTACATTTTAAAGGTGTCTTTTCCCTTTTATACTTAACGATTAATCTGTGGAGGTGATACTTTATCATTAGATATTCTGTTTTCCAACAATTTTTTTTCTATACGGTGGTTTTAGTAGCCATTGATAAACCTTGCCTGAATAAATCATTGCATTGGTTGTTGCCAAATAATGGTTTTCCAGTTCTCTCAATCCTTCTACATATGTTTGCTGGCTATTTTCTTTAAAGAAGAGATATTCCTCCTCTCACTTTTTATTTTATTTTAAAGGAAGATACAAAAAAAATTTATTTATTTATTTGGCTGCATTGGGTCTTAGTTGTGGTGCGTGGGCTCTTTGTTGAGGCGTGTGCGCTTCTCTCTAGTTGTGGCGCATGGGCTCCAGAACGCACGGGCTTAGCTGCCTGGTGGCCTATGGGATCTTAGTTCCCTGACCAGGGATCGAACCCTCATCCCCTGCACTGGAAGGCGGATCCTTAACCACTGGAACACCAAGGAAGTCCCTCTCCTTTTATTTTAGTACCTCTGTGTACCCAAGGATTCCTTTTTAAAAAACGTATCCGATGTGATGATCTGTTACCATTATTCTTTTTGATGACTGAATTATCTCAAATTTGTTTAGGCCCTTCAAACTAGTTCCTGTGGCCTTTGCATATGTCCACATTGGTATTTGGGCACCTTCTTACTTCTTTGTACAATGAGGTGTTCCAGGCTCACCTTGTATATTCTACTTGGAATCAACTGTTTAACAGTGGAGCCCTCGTTCATTTTAGTGGAAAATGGTACTTAGAAACCAAAATTTGGGCATTGAATATACTCACTACTACTACTGTTGTTGCTTCTAGGCCCTTTAAATGGTTACACACATACACACACATTTTTTAAAAGAAATCATGATTTTATAGGATACCTTCAATTCAAGTTCAGAATCACAGAGTTCAACTTTACCTTTCCTCAGTTCATATTTGTATCTCCCTTTTCCTACAGGGAGAATTCTGATTCTCAACCATATCAATATACTTACTCATTTAATCTGCCCTACACACACATATGATAGTTTTGGAATTGCTATACTGATACTCCCTCCTGCAACAGATTTACCAAGTAAAGATTTCTTTGCCACTTTCTGTCCTTATAATATATCCCACTAAAGATATATAGTCAAAGAAAGCGGGTGTTCAAAGGTATTTGAATTATTTCTTCTGTGATTATGTTATCAATTTAAAATATATTTAAGTTCCTACTAAACTACTTTTTAATAGACTCTTTCTGTAAAATCGGTTATCTGTAAAACTACTAAAGTAGACATAATAATTTAAAACTTTATCATAATATATAGTAATAGGGAGCTCTAGGATAGTTATATCAGATAGAGAATATGCAGTTTTTATCTTTATAAGGCTTTAAATTTGTAGCTCTTTTTTTCAAATTGATATAATTTTTTACTGTTTAAAATTACAAACGATGAGGAAAATGTCATCAAACAATTCCATTTGTAAGCCAAAACAATTATGTTTGTGAACATTTTAAACAGTGCTCTTCTTTTGACTGATGATACAATTCAAGCATTAATCTTTAACAATAGACATAATTGTTCAGGGTACTTTAACTCATTCCTAAAAAATATGGCTAGTGTTTTCCTGTATTGACACCCAGAATAGAAAGATTTATGTTATTTGTATGTCCTTGTTCTTTGTATTTGAAGAATGCCAGTTATGACTGTGTGTTACCTTGTGATTTTTTTCATGTGTGAATGTTCTCATTGGAAGTGGAAAAATATTTCTCTTAATTATTATAGCATTTTATTTATTACTATTATTATTTTTTGCGGTACGCGGGCCTCTCACTGCTGTGGCCTCTCCCATCGCGGAGCACAGGCTCCGGACGCGCAGGCTCAGCGGCCATGGCTCACGGGCCCAGCCGCTCCGCGGCACGTGGGATCCTCCCAGACCAGGGCACAAACCCGTGTCCCCTGCACCAGGAGGCGGACTCTCAACCACTGCGCCACCGGGGAAGCCCGGGATTGATATTTGTTAATAAAAATGCAAACAGGTAGAAAAGGTTACAGTAGATGAAAAACTTCCTCACAGGTCAATTTATTTGATGGGATAGTTAAAAGCACATCAAAAATTCGAAATCAATATCTGTATTTCTTTTGCTGCAGAATACCATTTGGGGAAGATGCCCAACCATACACAAATCCTGGAATCCTGCAGTGTTTTTATTGGTTGTGCTGCGTGACTGAGATATATTCTGTAGAATCAGTTCCCTAAAGTTCTGTCAGTTTTTACTGGCTTTAAATCCTCAGTGGATAAAATATTCTATTTATTGCCGTATGGGGGAGGCTGATTATCCTTATCTGCTCTTCAAGGACATCGATTTGAGTACTGTTTACATTTATCAATTTATAATTTATCGACTATCTTAATGTGTGGTTGTGGTTAGAAAAGTGACTCTCTAAAAATGACATTTGGGTCTCAACCGATGATTTTCATATCAAATGTTGTAGTTCTGTCTTCCAAAACAGCTCTGTTTAGTCTTCACTCTGCACTTCAAATCATTAACAATAAAGTTGAGGAATGAACCTCATCTAGTGGCTTTATCTATGTTTACTGAGGTAAAGAGTTTTCTCCTCTTTAATGCTATTATTTTTAAATTAAAACTGGAATCATCAGAATGTAAACAGCAAACAGAAATATGGAAATGGTGGATGATAAAATTTGTTGTAGCATACGTTAGTGAAGAATGTCTACTTGAAAAAAGTGTTACCAATTTCTCTGAAGTTTTAAGAAATAAACCATAAATCCCTTCTAAAAAGTATTTGGAAATTGTGGAGAATGTTATTTGGATGGTTTTTTAGACTGAGGCTCTGATAACACTACATAAAATAACCAAGAGTTTTGGCGTATCATTTTTTTTTTTCCTGGAGCAGTCAAACCATGTATTTTAGGTATCACAGGAGATTGAAATATACTGGATAATGGGTAAATCATCTCTTCACTTTATAATTGATAGACTAGTGAATTTTAATTCATTTTTAATTTTTTTTTTTAAATCAGGAAAGCTTTTGGAAAGGGAATTTGTAGGTGAGGATAGGTTAGAATTGTGGTTTCTTCATTTGTATGTTTTTTTTCTTTTATAGTTAAACTAAAAGTACTGTTTGTCTTGCCTTTCCCTGGCAAACAAAAAGAAAAAATTTTTTTCTTCATTGATTTTTTAAAATTATTATATACATTTTCTTCCAGCTTTATTGAGGTATAATTGACACACAGCACTGTATAAGTTTAAGATGTACAGCATAATGATTTGACTTACATACATCATGAAATGATTATCACAGTAAGTTGAGTGATCATCTGTCATCTCATATAGATACAAAATTAAAGAAATAGAAAAAAAATTATTTTCTTGTGAAGAGAACTCAGGATTTACCCTCTTAAGTTTCATATATAACATACAGCAGTGCTAATTATATTTATCATGTTAATTACATCCCTAGTACTTATTTATCTTACAACTGGAAGTTTGTAACTTTTTTTTTTAAATAACTGGAAGTTTATACTTTTTTTTTTTTTGGAAGTTTGTACCTTTTGACTACCTTCATCCAACTCCCCCTCTGCCATCCCCTCCTCTGGTAACCAGAAATCTGATGTCTTTTTCTATGAGTTTGTTTGTTTTTGAAGTATAATTGACCTAAACACTATGTTAGTTCCTATTAACGTAGTGATTTGGTATTTTTATACATTTTAAAATGATCACCACAATTAGTTACAGTATGTCACCATCCAAAGATATTATGTAATTATTAACTATATTCCCTATTCATACCTGAGACTCATTTAAAGAAAATATTTTAGTAGACTGAATGGATGCAAGTATTAATTTATGCTTTTTCCTCTTTCCAGATCTCACCACATTTATTTTTAGGAGAAAAAAAAAATTATGAGTTAACAAGGGGTAGCCTCCAAGTCATTTTACTCAGCTAAAGCTGTTCTGGGGAACTACGTTGAGGAAGTTAAGTTTTGTAAAAGACTAAATAGCTGAATCTGATGTCTTTGAGAAACACAAGAATAATATTGTTTATCTTAAAAAGGAAAAAAGCACTTTGTCTCAGCATTTTTATCTTTCTCATAGGCTGTTTAGGAACTTTGTAATAGAATGTCTTCTCTGTAGATTTCTTAGTTGAGCAGTTTAAGTTGTTTTTGTTAGAAGTTAACATAACCTGGACATATTTGTAATTTCCTATGTTAAGTTTTTCACTTGAGCGATTTATTTTTGAATAATTCTGTTATTATTTTAAAAGAGGCTCGATGTAAACAATTTAATAAAGACAAGTACAAAAAAAAAGTAGAAATGACATTGCATAATGTCAGCATAGAGTCTCAACATAAATCATACCTTGTTAAATAAAGCTTCTCCTAATGTTAAAAAAAATGATATTGCATCTCTCAGAGACTTCCACTTTTAACATTATGGACTTTTTAAAAAAATATTTATTGGAGTATAATTGCTTTATATTGCTGTGTTAGTTTCTGCTGTATAACAAAGTGAATCAGCTATACGTATACTTATATCCCCATATACTCTCCCTCTTGTGTCTCCCTCCCAGCCTCCCTATCCCACCCCTCTAGGTGAACACAAAGCACCAAGCTGATCTCCCTGTGCTATGCAGCTGCTTCCCACTAGCTATCTGTTTTACATTTGGTAGTGTATATATGTCAGTGCTACTCCCTCACTTTGTCCCAGCTTACCCTTCCCCCTCCCATGTCCTTAAGTCTATTCTCTATGTCTGCGTCTTTATTCCTGTCCTGCCCCTAGGTTCTTCAGAACCATTTTTTTTAAGATTCCATATATATGTGTTAGCATACGGTATTTGTTTTTTTCTTTCTGACTTCACTCTGTATGACAGACTTTAGGTCCATCCACCTCACTACAAATAACTCAATTTTGTTTCTTTTTATGGCTGAGTAATATTCCATTGTATATATGTGCCACATATTCTTTATCCATTCATCTGTTAATGGACACTTAGGTTGCTTCCATGTCCTGGTTATTGTAAATAGTGCTGCAGTGAACATTGTGGTACATGACTCTTTTTGAGTTATGGTTTTCTCAGGGTATATGCCCAGTAGTGGGATTGCTGGGTTATGTGATAGTTCTATTTTTAGTTTTTTAAGGAACCTCCATACTGTTCTCCACAGTGGCTGTATCAATTTACATTCCCACCAACAGTGCAAGAGGGTTCCCTTTTCTCCACACCTCTCCAGCCTTTATTGTTTGTAGATTTTTTTTTATGATGGCCATTCTGACTGGTGTGAGGTGATATCTCATTGTAGTTTTTTTTTTTTAAACATCTTTATTGGGGTATAATTGCTTTACAATGGTGTGTTAGTTTCTGCTTTATAACAAAGTGAATCAGTTATACATATATATATGTTCCCATATCTCTTCCCTCTTGCATCTCCCTCCCTCCCACCCTCCCTATCCCACCCCTCCAGGCGGTCACAAAGCACCGAGCCGATATCCCTGTGCCATGCGGCTGCTTCCCACTAACTATCTACCTTACATTTGTTAGTGTGTATATATCCATGACTCTCTCTCGCCCTGTCACAGCTCACCCTTCCCCCTCCCCATAACCTCAAGTCCGTTCTCCAGTAGGTCTGTGTCTTTATTCCTGTCTTACCCCTGGGTTCTTCATGACATTTTTTTTTTCTTCTTAAATTCCATATATATGTGTTAGCATATGGTATTTGTCTTTTTCTTTCTGACTTACTTCACTCTGTGTGACAGACTCTAGGTCTATCCACCTCATTACAAATAGCTCAATTTCGTTTCTTTTTATGGCTGAGTAATATTCCATTGTATATATGTGCCACATCTTCTTTATCCATTCATCCGATGATGGGCACTTAGGTTGTTTCCATCTCCGGGCTATTGTAAATAGAGCTGCAGTGAACATTTTGGTACATGACTCTTCTTGAATTTTGGTTTTCTCAGGGTATATGCCCAGTAGTGGGATTGCTGGGTCATATGGTAGTTCTATTTGTAGTTTTTTAAGGAACCTCCATACTGTTCTCTACAGTGGCTGAACCAATTCACATTCCCACCAGCAGTGCAAGAGTGTTCCCTTTTCTCCACACCCTCTCCAGCATTTATTGTTTCTAGATTTTTTGATGATGGCCATTCTGACTGGTGTGAGGTGATATCTCATTGTAGTTTTGATTTGCATTTCTCTAATGATTAATGATGCTGAGCATCTTTTCATGTGTTTGTTGGCAGTCTGTATATCTTCTTTGGAGAAATGTCTATTTAGTCTTCTGCCCATTTTTGGATTGGATTTTTTGTTTTTTTTAATATTGAGCTGCATGAGCTGCTTGTATATTTTGGATATTAGTCCTTTGTCCATTGCTTCATTTGCAAATATTTTCTCCCATTCTGAGGGTTGTCTTTTCGTCTTGTTTATGGTTTCCTTTGCTGTGCAAAAGCTTCTAAATTTCATTAGGTCACGTTTGTTTATTTTTGTTTTTATTGTCCTATAGAGTTTGGATTGTCGTGTTTTTGTTTCCATTTGTCTCCAGGTATTTTTTGATTTTTTCAGTGACCTCAAAATCATGCTAGTAAACATTGGTTGTTTACTAGCATATTGCTTAGCTTCCATGTGTTTGTGCTTTTTTGCAGTATTGTTCTTGTAGTTGATTTCTAGTCTCATAGCATTCTGGTCAGAAAGGATTCATGATATAATTTGGATTTTATTAAATTTACTGAGACTTGTTTTGTGGCCTAGCGTTTGATTTATCCTGGAGAAAGTTCCATGTGCATTTGTAAAGAATGTGTATTTGGCTGTTTTTGAATGGTATGTTCTTTATATATCTTTGAATTGCATTTGATCTAATGTGTCATTTATACCCCTTTTTCCAAATTGATTTTCTGTCTGGATGATTTTCAGTTCATGTAAGTAGGGTGTTAAAGTTCCATACTATTGATGTTATTGTGTTACTGTCAGTTTCTTCATGTCTGTTAATATTTGCTTTATGTATGTAGGTGCTCATATGTTGTGTGCTTATATATTTAAAACAGTTATATCTACTTCTTGGACTGATTCCTTGATCATTATGCAAGCTCCTTCTTTGTCTCTTGTTATAGTCTTTGTTAAAGTCTATTTTGTTTGATATAAGTGTTGCTATCCTGGCTTTCATGTCCATTTGCATAGAATACCTTTTTCCATCCCCTCACTTCCAGTCTGTGTCTTTAGATCTGAAGTGAGTTTCATGTACGCTGCGTATGTATGGGTCTTGTTTTTGTATCCATTCAGCCACTCTCTGCCCTTGTTTGGAGTATTTAGTCCACTTACATTTAAAGTAATTATTGATAGCTATGTAATTTTTGCCATTCTGTTAACTGTTTTGGGTTGTTTGTGTAGTTCTTTTTGTTCCTTTCTTCTTTTGCTCTTTTCCCTTGTAATTTGATGACTAGCTTTAGTGTTGTATTTGGATACCTTCTTTCTTTTTTTTTTTTTCTCCTGTGTATCTATTGTAGTTTTTTGCTTGGTTATTACCATGAGGTTTATATATAGCAATCTCTATATATTTATATGATTGTTGTAAGTTGCTGATTTCTTAAGTTCAAACACATTTTAACAACCCTGCATTTTTTCTCCCCCCACCACGTTTATTGTTTTTGACATCATATTTTACATCTTTTTGTTCTGTATATCCCTAACTAGTTATTGTGGATGTAGGTGGTTTTACTACTTTTGTCTTTTAACCTTCCTACTAACTTTGTACTTGGTTGGCTTACTACCTTTATTGTATATTTGCCTTTACCAATGAGGCTTTCCTTTTGTAATTTTTATGTTTCCAGTTGTGGCCTTTCTTTTTCATTTAGAGAAGTCCCTTTAACAATTCCTGTAAAGCTGGTTGGTCGAGCTGAGCTCTTTTGGCTTTTGCTTGTCTGTGAATCTTGAGCTCTCCATCAAATCTGAGTGAAAGCCTTGCTGGGTAGAGTCTTCTTGGTTGTAGGTTTTTCCCTTTCATTACTTTAAATGTATTATGCCACTCCCTTTTGGCCTGCTGAGTTTCTGCTGAAAAGTCAGCTGATAGCCTAATGGGAGTTCCTTTGTAGATTGTTGCTTCTTCCTTGGCTGTTTTTAATGTTCTCTTTATCTTTAATTTTTGCCAATTTAATTACTATGTGTCTTGTTGTAGTCTTTTTTGGGTTGGTCTCATTTGGGACTCTCTCTGCTTCCTGGACCTGGACGTCTGTGTCTGTTTCGTTTCCCAGTTTAGGCAAGTTTTCAACTATTATGTCTTTCATACATTCTCTGCTTTTTTTCTCTCTCTTCTTCTTCTGCGACCCCTGTAATGTGAATGTGAGTCATTGTGCAGAGGTCTCTTAAACTGTCCTTGTTTCTTTTTATTACTTTTTCTTTTTCCATTCAGGTTTAGTGATTTTCACTACTTTGTTTTCCAGCTCACTGATCCATTGCTTATATCATGCAGTCTTCTGTTGATTTCTTCTGTTGTATTTTTTATTTCAGTTACTGTATTTACCTCTGTTCTTTCTTCTTTGTATTTTCTAACTCTTTGTTACAAACTTCTAACTTCTCTCTCTGTTCATCCAATCTTCTTCTGAGTTCTTTGAACATCTTTATGATCATTACCTTGACCACTTTATTGGTTAGATTGCTAATCTCTGCTTCCTTTAGTTCTTCTAAATTTTATCTTGTTACTTTATTTGCAAAATATTTCTCTGTTTTCTCATTTTGCCTAATTTGCTACTTTTATTTTTATGTACTTGGTAGGTTGGTTATGTTTCCAGCCTTGGAGAAGTGGCCTTGTATAGGAGACATCCTATGCGTCCCAGCAGTGCACTCCCCTGTAGTTACCGGAGCTATATGGTCTAAGGGTGCTCCCTTTGTGGGCTGCATGGGTCCTTCTGTTGTGGTGAGCTGGCTACTGTGGTTGGTCTGGTAGGCATGACTGGTCCCCAGTCTGTTTCTTTGTCAGGCCTTGTCTTGTGCAGAGGCTGTTGGCTGCTGGTTGGTGGGGCTGGGTCATGAGGCACCTGACTGCAGAGCCCCAGAGGGTCCTGGGGCTAGCGCTGTCCCACTGGTGGGTGGGAACTGGGTTCTGGTGTGGGGCTGGGGGGTCCTGGATCTATTATCAGCCTGCTGGTGGTCAGGTCCATTTTCTGGCATGGCTGGCTGCAGGGTCTGGGGTGTCCCAAACCTGATTTT
The DNA here is from genome assembly GCF_949774975.1 of Lagenorhynchus albirostris. Lineage (NCBI taxonomy): Eukaryota > Metazoa > Chordata > Mammalia > Artiodactyla > Delphinidae > Lagenorhynchus > Lagenorhynchus albirostris. The sequence continues at coordinate 132,787,693 of NC_083096.1, read as the reverse complement.
TTTCCCCACTTGTGTGTTGGGCCAGATCCTGGGGAGGCTGGCTGAGGGGCCCAGGGTATCCTAGAGCTGGTGTTGGCTTGCTGGTTGGCAGGGCCAGGACCCAGTGTGTCCTGTGGGTGGTGTTTTTCTGCTGGTTGGTGGGCTGTGTCCTGACATGACAGGCTGTGGGGCTATGGTGGTCCTGGGTCTGGTGTCTGCCCTCTGATGGGTGGGTCCGTAGCCCATGGGGTTCTGGTGCTGTTGCCCACCCACTAGTGTCTGAGGTCCTGGGGCTAGTGCCAGCCCACTGGTTGGTAGAGCTGAATCCTGGAATCTCTGGCTGTAGAGCCTGGGGATTATAGAGCTGGTAGCAACCTGTTGGTGTGGGGGGGCAGGGCGAGGCCCAGGTAGTCCTGGGGCTAATGCCTGCTCATTGGTGGGTGAAGCTGGGTCTCAGGGTCTTTGGTTGTAGGGCCCTGGGGGTCCTGGAGTTGCGGTGTTGGTACACTCGTGGGTAAGGCCTGGGCCCAGGGAGTTCTGGGGCTGGTGACTGCCCACTGGTGGGTGGGGCCAGGCCCTGGGTTCTCTGGCTGCAAGGCCTGGCAGTTCTGAGGTTAGTGCCGGTGCACTGGTATGTGGGGCCAGGTCCTGGGCCCTCTTCTATACAGCGCAGGTCCTGTGGCAGCTGTGGGCTCGGGGGAGGGGGGTCTTAAGGTAGCTGGCCTGCTGGTGTGTGAGCCTGTGTCTCTGCCTGGCTAGTTGCATGGCTTTAGGAATCCCATTACAGGTGGTGACATGCTGGTGGGAGGGGCTTGGTTCCAGAGATAATAAGCGAGAGGGAGGAGTCCAAACTGGTACTTGACAGCACTGGGGTCCTCGCGGTAGAACAAGCTCCCCAAAATGGCTGCTGCCAGTGTGTATGTCCCCAGGGTGAGCTCCACTTGCCTCCTGCCTCTCTGCCAAGACCAGCAGGTAGGTCTGACCCAGACTCCTTTGAAATTACTGCTTTTGCTCTGGATCCCAGAGAGTGTGAGGTTTTGAGTGCGTCCTTTTAAGAGTGGAGTCTCTATTTTGCACAGTCCTCTTCCTTTCCCGAAAGTAAGCCCCACTGGTTTTCCAAGCCAGATCTTTTTGGGGGCTTGTTTTCCTGGTGCAGGACCCCTGGGCTGGGGACCCCAGTGTGGGGCTTGGACCCCCTTGCTCCTTGGGGAGAAACCTCTACAACTGTAATTATCATTTTGTTCGTGAGTCACCCACCTTGGGGAATGGGTCTTTATTAAGTCTCTGCCCCTCCTATCCGTCTTCTGTGTTTACTTCTTTATACCTTTAGTTGTAGAAGATCTTTTCTGTTGGTCTTCCGGTCTATAATCAATAGTTGCTCTGTAAATATTTGTAATTTTGGTATGCCTGTGGGAGGAGGTGAGCTCAGCGTCTTCCTACTCCGCCAAAGAGGCCACCCAGATGCATCCTCTATGCATCGCTGAATTTGATTTACTAATATTTAGTTGAGGATTTTGCAGCTATGTTGATGAGAAATACTGGTCAGTAGTTTTCTTTTCTTGTAATGTCTTTGGTTTTGGTATTAGGGTAATGCTGACTTCATAGAATGAGTTTGGAAGTATTCCCTCTGCTTCTATCTTCTGGAAGAAATTGTAGAGAATGGACATAACTTCTTTCTTAAATGTATGGTGCAACTCAGTGACGCCATCTGGGCTTGATGCTTTGTGTTTTAAAGGTTATGAATTATTGATTCACTTTTAAAAATAGATACAGCCCTATTCAGATTGTCTGTCTTCTTGTGTGACTTTTGGCAGACTATCTTTCAAGGATTTGGTCCATTTCACCTGGGTTATCAAATTTGTGAGCATAGAGTTGTTCATAATATTTCTTATTGTTATTTTAATTTCCATGGGAGCTGTGCTGATGCCTTCTTTCTCATTTCTGGTATTAGTAATTTGCGTCTTCTCTCTTTTTTCTTAGTTAGCCTGGCTAGAAGCTTATAGGTTTTATTGATCTTTTCAAAGAAGCAGCTTTTGGTTTCATTGATTGGTTTCATTCAATCTCTATTGATTTTTTTTTTCTGCCCTAATTTTTATTATTTCCTTTTTTCTGCTTACTTTAGATTTAATTTGCTCTTATTTTTCTGGTTTTCTAAGGTGGAAGCTTATGTTATTAATTTTATATTTCTTTTCTAATATATGCATTCAGTGCTATAAATTTCCCAGTAGCCATGCGTTTGTTGCATCCCACAAATTTTGATACTACTTTTTCATTTTCATTTAATTCAAAATACTTTTCAATTTCCCTTCTTTGACCCATGAGATTTGAGATTTCTTCTTTGACCCATGAGAGGTATGTTGTTTAAGCTCCAAGTATTTTGGGATTTTTAGGCTATCTTTTCATTTTTGATTTCCAGTTCAACTCCACCATGGTAAGAGCAAACATTGTATGATTTTGATCCTTTTAAATTTGTTAAGGGGTGTTTTATGGCCCAGAATGTGGTCTGTTTTGGTGAATATTCTGTGTGAACCTGAGAAGAATGTGTAATCTGCTGTTGTTAGGTGATGTAGTCTGTAGCTGTCTAGTCTGTAGCTGTTTCCCTCCCCCCACCCCCCCACAGAGGCCCCTTGGAGGGATAGTCTGTAGTTGTTGATTGATGCTGCTTTTGAGCTCAATTATGTCATTACTGATTTTCTGCCTGCTGAATGTGTCCATTTCTGATAGAGAGGTGTTAAAGTCTCCAATTATAACAGTGGATTATTCTATTTCTTCTTACAGTTTTGCCTCACATATTTTGATGCTCTCTGGATATCTTTTTTTAAAACTTTTTATGGATATCTCTTTATTGTGATAAATATAGGTCATAATATGTATCATCAACAGATATTTGTGTCTGCTAGCACTCCTGTGTGCTAGGTGTGAGGATATAGTAGTGAACAAGACACATTCTCTGCCCTCAAGGAGTTTATTATCTGAGAAATAATTTTGTAAAATGTTGTTACCTCAGGCTTGCCAATATCTCTTGTGAATATGAAAAATATATTAAATTCCTTTAATGTGCATTACTTTGATCTAGTAAGGTTGAAAATATTTTCATATGTTTATTGGTCCTTTCAGAATGCTTGTCTTTTTTTTTCCTTTTTTTGTGATTGATTTTTAAGAGCTCTTTATATATTATGGACATTAAAGCTTTGTCTATGCAATATGAATTGGATTTTTTCTTAATTTATGAATTGCAAGTCAACCTTGTTAATGCTTTCTTTTTCTTCTTCCTGTACAGAAGTTTTCTTTTTTATGTGATTACATTTTCCTTTCCGATTTCTAGTATTGCATACCATGCTTAGAAAGGTCTTTTCTACAAGACTGTTAAAAATATTTAAATCAATACTTCCCTGCAGTATGTGCAAACATGCCATGTGCTTGCATTTGCATTTAATTCTGTGATCAGTCTAGAATTGATAATGTGTGAGGTAGCTTTATTTTTAAACTGGCTAGCTTATTATTCCAGTACTATTTACTAAATCAGCTATCTTTTCTCACTGATGTGAAATATCTCTTGTATCAGTCACTAAATTCTCAAATATATTTGGATTTATTTCTGTACTCCCTGTTATGTTTTACTCAGTGTCATCCTTTGCTAATAAGATCAATAAATTTAAGTATTAACTTAATTACTGTAGTTTTATAATGTGTTTTAATATGCAGTAAGGAAAATCCTTTCCTCATTAGGAATTTTTGGTTCCTTTTTAAAGTGTTTTAGTTTATAGTACTTTCTAATATGGTTCGAGGGATCACCTTTCAAAATCATCTCTGCTCTAAAAAGTTAGGATTTTTAGAAACAGCCATTTAAATTTTTGTTATGGAAATAAAGTGGGTTTCTGTCTTTATAGAAGATTAGAATTCAATTTTAGTTATATGGAAAGTAACTATACTGAATTGTTAAACTAATAACAGCTTAGTTAATTTGACCTTATGATAATAATTTTATTCTTTTCATGTACTCTATATAACAATGACAATAAATGAATTCTTATAAAATAGTTGAGATGTTCCAAAAACATTTCAAATGTTTCAAGTTTGGGGTAAATTACTCTGAGTAAATAGTCTATAAGTAGCAGGAGTTTGAAGTAAAAATAACAGTAAAAGAATAATTTAACAATTTATTCCACACTGAGTTCCTTGAGGTTAGTATATTTGTCTCATTAATATCTGTCACAGCATCTTACCTTGGTTATTTATTTATTTATTTAGGAGTCTTTATCTAATATACAGACTTTCCCCATAGAAAATGTCTCATTTTGTCTTCATTTTCCCCCAGCACACTTGAAAGGCATGTTGACTTTCACACTGTTGCTAGGGACTGTCCAGAGTGTTCCTGGTAGCTGGTATTGGGAACCCTTTGAACCACGGTCCTCCCTGTGGCCTACTTTCTTTCTGACTTAGAAAGAAAATACATGCATGTACATTCTCTTATTTTTATTTTTTAATTTATTCATTTTTATTGAAGTATAGTTGATTTACAATGTTGTGTTATTTCAAGTTTACAGCAAAGTGATTCAGTTATACATACATACATAGGTCTATTTTTTCAGATTCTTTTCTCTTATAGGTTATTGCAAAATATTGAGTATAGTTCTCTGTGCTATATAGTAGGTCCTTGTTGGTTATTTTTTATAGAGTGGTGTGTATATGTTAATCCCAAACTCCTAATTTATCCCTCCCCCGCCCCTTTCCTCTTTGGTAACCATAAGTTTGTTTTCTTTGTATGTGGGTCTGTTTCTGTTCTTTCTTTTTTTTTTTTTTAATAAATTTATTTATTTTTGGTTGTGTTGGGTGTTCGTTGCTGCCTGCAGGCTTTCTCTAGTTGTGGCGAGCGGGGGCTACTCTTGGTTGCAGTGCGTGGGCTTCTAATTGTGGTGGCTTCTCTTGTTGCAGAGCACAGGCTCTAGGTGCGCAGGCTTCAGTAGTTGTGGCACGTGGGCTCAGTAGTTGTGGCTCACGGGCTTAGTAGTTGTGGCACACAGGCTCAGTAGTTGTGGTGCACGGGCTTAGTTGCTCCACAGCATGTGGGATCTTCCTGGACCAGGGCTCGAACCCGTGTCCCCTGAATTGGCAGGCGGATTCTTAACCACTGCACCACCAGGGAAGCCCTGTTTCTGTTCTTTATGTAAGTTCATTTGTATCATTTTTGTTTACATTACACATATAAGCGATATCATATGATGTTTGTCTTGCTTCACTTCATATGATAATCTCTAGGTCCATCTATGTTGCTGCAAATGGCATTAGTTCATTCTTTTTTATGGCTGAGTAATATTCCATTGTATATATGTATCACATCTTTATCCATTTATCTGTTGATGGACATTTAGGTTGCTTCCATGTCTTGGCTATTGTAAATAGTGCTGCACTGAACATTAGGGTGAATGTACCTTTCGAATTAGTTTTGTCCCTATATATGCCCAGGAGTGGTATTGCAGAATCATATGGTAGTTCTATTTTTGGTTTTTTAAAGAACCTCCAGTCTCTTCAGTAAGTGGTGCTGGGAAAACTGGACAGCTACATGTAAAAGAATGAAATTAGAACACTCTCTAACACCACACACAAAAATAAACTCAAAATGGATTAAAGACCTAAATGTAAGACCGGATGCTATAAAACTTCTAGAGGAAAACACAGGCAGAGGGACTTCCCTGGTGGCACAGCTGTTAAGAATCTGCCTGCCAATGCAGGGGACACAGGTTTGATCTTTCCAGGTCTGGGAAGATCCCAAATGCCGTGGAGCAACTAAACCCATGTGCCACAACTACCGAGCCTGCGCTCTAGGGCCTGTAAGGCACAACTACTGAGCCCGCGTGCCACAACTACTGAAGTCTGCACGCTCTAGGGCCTGCGTGCTGCAACTACTGAAACCCGTGTGCCTAGAGCCCATGTTCTGCACAAGAGAAGCCACTACGATGAGATGTCTGTGCACCACAAGGAAGAGTAGCCCCCACTTGCCACAACTAGAGAAAGCCCACGTGCAGCAACAAAAACCCAATTCAGCCAAAAAATAAAATAAAACAAAACAAAACAAAAAAACCCCCAAAACATAGGCAGAACACTTTTTGACATAAATCGCAATATCTTTTTGGATTTGTCTCCTAGAGTAATGGAGATAAAAACAAAAAGAAACAAACGGGATCTAATTAAATCAAAGTATATGCACAGCAAAGGAAACCATAAACAAAATGAAAAAACAACCTACAGATTGGGAGAAAATATTTGCAAATTATGTGACTGACAAGGGATTAATCTCTAAAATATACAAATAGCTCATACAGCTCAATATAAAAAAAACAAATAACCCAATCAAAAAATGGGCAGAAAACCTAAATAGATATTTCTGTAAAGAAGACATACAGATAGCCAAAAGGCACATGAAAAGATGTTTGACATTGCTAATTATTAGAGAAATGCAAATCAAAACTGCGAGGTATCACATCGCACTGGTTAGAATGGCCATCATCCAAAAGTCTACAAACATTAAACGCTGGAGAGGGTGTGGAGAAGAATGGACCCTCCTGCACTGTTGGTGGGAATATAAATTGGTGCAGCCACATGGAGAACAGTATGGAAGTTCCTTACATTCTCTTATTTTAAACATTTTGTATTTAGAAGATTCATGGTTGGTGGCTTTTTAAAAATAAACTTTATATATGTTTTCTAATATTCACTCATTTGGCTGTGCTTCATCTTAGTTGTGGCACATGGGATCTTCGTTGTGGCATTCGGGATCTTTTTAGTTGTGGCATGTGGGATCTTTAGTTGCGTCATGTGGGGTCTTAGTTGCAGCATGTGGGATCTAGTTCCCTGACCAGGGATAGAACCAGGGCCCCCTGCATTGGGAGCTCGGAGTCTTAACCACTGGACCACCAGGGAAGTCCCTAAAAATAAACTTTTTAAATTCTAAAAATTACGTGTGTTCTTTGTATAAGATTTGGAAAAGGTGAGCAATAGTGATAAAAAAAAAGTAGCCATACGCAATTTGTCAGGGAAACTATTGTTAGCAATTTGGTATACTTTTTTTCACTCCTTCACCTCCCCCTCAGCCCCCAGATAGTATTGTGTGATACATAAAGTTTTAGATTTTGCATAGTGTTTCCCCATTTTCACAGACTCTTTGTAAGCATTTTTAATGGATATATAACCCATCATGTGGATGCACTATATATAATCACACATTTTATAAACTTTTCTCCTCGCTTTTCCAAATTTTGTTAAATAATGCACGTTTGGGAGGAAATTTTTTTCTTTATTCTAGTTGTCAAAGAATTCTAATTACAGCAGGTAAGACTACTGCTTATTTTGCATAATTTATCAGTTCACTGATTCATTTAATAAACATTTTGAGAAACAATTGTGTGCCAGGCAGAACTTAAGGACATTTGAAAAGTTTACTGTCTGGTGTAAGAGGCAGGTAAGAAGCAAGTTATTACAATACAGTGTGATGAGTGCTGTGATAGAGGAAGACATAGGCTCCTAAGGAGCTAAGAAGAGGGGCTTCTGTCTTAGTTTGAGGTTGGGAGGGGGGTAAAAATTGTACTAATCTCACCAGAGGAGGAGAAACTTAAGCTGGGTCTTAGGGACTCATGATAATAAGACAGTCAAAAAGTGAGGGTGAGCAGGAAGGCATTGTAGGTGGAGGGAAGAGCACATCCAAAGGCATGGAGGTATTAGCATGTCAAGTTTAGGAAGCTTTAATATTAATATTAAAAATGGCTTTAGTATATAGTGCATGTGAGGGAGTGGCAAGAGAGAAAGCTGAGTAAGTGGGCAGATGTAATTTCATGAAGGGCTTTGAATATCATCCTCAAGGCTGGGGTGCCATCATGGATGAGGCAGAATCCTTGAGAAACATGTTTATAGCTCTAACTCTTCGTTTGTATATCAACAATTCTCAAATTTATAGCTCTCACCCAAACCTCACCTTTGAGCTCCAGAGCTATATATCCAACTGCCTTGTTGGCCTCTCTAGAATGTCTAGAATGTAAGCGTCATGAAAGCAAGTATTTTACTTCCTTTGCCCTAAGCTATATCTGCACTACCTAGAACAGTGCCTGGCAATAATTTATCGAGTGATTAAATAAAAATGAATGATTCCCTACTATATCTCAGAGCCATCTCAAACTCCACATAAATCCAATTCATGATCTTCTCCCTCTAACCTGCCCTTCTCCTAATGTTCCCTATTTTTTAAAATAATTTTTTTAAAAATTTTATTTAGTTTTGGCTGTGTTGGGTCTTCTTTGCTGCACACAGGCTTTCTCTAGTTGTGGTGGGTGGGGGCTATTGTTCGTTGCAGTGTGCAGGCTTCTCATTGCCATGGCTTCTCTTGTTGTGGAGCATAGGCTCTAGGTGCGTGGGCTTCAGTAGTTGTGGCACATGGGCTCAGTAGTTGTGGCTTCTGGGCTCTAGAGTGCAGGCTCAGTAGTTGTGGTGCATGGACTTAGTTGCTCCGCGGCATGTGGGATCTTCCTGGACCAGGGATTGAACCGTGTCCCCGGCTTTGGCAGGCGGATTCTTAACCACTGAGCCACCAGGGAAGTCCCCCTAATTTAATGTTCCCTATTTAAGTGATTGGCACCAACTATTTAATTTCACAAGCCAGAAACCTGGGTGTATCTTTGACATATTCCTCTTTCTCACCTTTCACATCCATTTTCTCACCGAGACCTAATGATTTCTTGACGTTTCTTCATATGTCCATTTCTCTCCATCTCCACTGCTCTAGTCCAAGCTACCATCTCTCTCCTCATCCTATACAATAGTAGTAAACTTTCACCCTTTACTCTTGTCCCTTTTCAATCTGTTCTCTGTGTTGGAGTCAAAAAAACCAAACAAACCCACAGAATCTGATTCTGATATTCCTGTTTGGAACCAGTTGCTCTTTGGATAAAGAACAAAACCCTTAACATGGTCTACAAGGCCCTGTGTGCTCTGGCCACTGGCTAACCCAATAGCCACATCTCATGCCACTTTTTTGGATTCAGTTCTTAGTTGCATTGGCTTTTTAAATTCTTCCAGTGGACCATGCTTTCATCTGTCACAGTTATAATGTATAATTAGTAACTTCTAATACATATTATAAAATGGAATGCCTATTGTCAGAGAAACAAATATATCAATACCTTTGAGTTGATATTTATAACCCTGAAAGGATAATGTTCTGTGTAGCATTCTTTTCTTGAAAAGAAAACTGTCTGTGAATTATTTCAAATAAGCTCAAACATTTTCAGTTATAATTTGTTTGTCTTTCAGATTACATATCACGTATCTCAATTTTCCCTCAAGTAAGTTAAATACTTATAAGCTACATTTATTATTTTAAAGTAAGAAAACATTGTCTTGTAAATTTAAGCCATTTGATTTTTTAAAAAGTGCTGCAGTAGGAAGCAAGGATGTATTGGAAATATAGGAAATGCCTTAATTAAAAAAAAAACTAGGTTTTATATGAAAGTAGTGACTTAATCAATATAAGTGGAAGCCTCCATTCTGAAGATAGTTGCCCCTTCTTATATGATTTCAAATCACACTCTCTGATTACAAATGAAACAAGTCTTGAATAGTCTCACCAAAACTGACTTGTGTTACTAAGTTATTGTTCTTAATTGTGAGTGTCTGGGGGAGTTTATTGTTTGGTTTTGTGTGATAATTTTTATTGTATATAAAATATACAACAATAAAATATATTTTGTAATTAAAATATTTATAGAATATATTGTATTCTGTTCTGTAAAATGAAAAATTGGTTTGCTCATTTCCAATTCAAGTTGTATTTAATCACTTAAGTAACTTTAGCAGATAGTGCACCATATAATACGTACTCATTACTTATTTTTCTTTAACTTCTTTTCTTTATGTCAGAACAAAAGTCTAAACTTACAGAAGAATGCAATCAAGTGATGGCTTTTTCTTTAGAATCTGAATATGGAGGCCACAGGAACAGATGAAGTTGACAAGCTGAAAACTAAGTTTATATCTGCTTGGAACAACATGAAATATAGTAAGTATCAAGATTTGAAAACTGTATAAATCCAAAGAAATATTTGAAAACATGTATTATCTCCTGTATTAAGTCACTGACAATTGTTGAGATTCTCTTTGAATGAAATATTTCTGTAAGGAATGTAGATAAGAATACTACCTGAAGAAAGAGCCAAATACCATCATAAACATTACTTAAAAACTCAGGCATATCATGTGGTCCTTTAAAAAAGAAAATTCCAAAGAAGATAGAATTTATTCAGGTGATGATAATACCTCAGGTTTTCAGACTCAGCATCAGGCAACCTCATGTATGAACCAGGAAGCAAGCAAAATAGACCTCTGAACACACAAAGCAGACCATTTAAAGTTCACATGCTGATGCGTATGACTTTCTTCTAGGAACACACTCAGATCCTTGTTTCTATAACTTAGTTACTCTTGATTTGCATACAAATCCAATAAGGATCATATGGTGGTTTTGAAGCCCACTTAAGACTAGAAACAAATTGGAGATGAAAAATCCTTCAAAGATGGAGAAATACTCAGCAGAACCAGTTTCAACCGGAAGAAGTTCATATCCATAAGATAGGAATGATAAAATTTAGTAAAACCCCTTAACAGTGCAAATTCAAGTAAAACACAATTGGCTGTTGGTTTCTGGTTCACTGGAAGTCATGGCCAGCTAGCTATTTAGGCAGTTAAAACTTGATAATAACTTGACATTGTATTTTGAAGATTATAGACATTAATTTTTTGAAAAATTGAGATTTAAATCATATACTACTAAAATTCACCTTTTTAAAGTGTATGATTCAGTGGTTTTTAGTACGCTCACAGGAATGTACAACCATCATCACTATCTAATTCCAGAACATTTTCATCACCCCCAAAGGCTACCTTGTACCCATTAGCAACTACTCCCTATTCCTCCCCACCTCTCTCCAATCCCTGGCATCCACCAGTCTACTTTTTGCCTCTCTGGATTTGCCTATTCTGGACATTTCATATAAATGGTATCATATAACTTGTGGCCTTTTGTTTTTGACTCCTTTCACTTGACATAACGTTTTGAAAGTTAATTCATGTTGTAGCATGTATATATCAGTACTTCATTCTCTTATACGGCTGAATAATATTTCATTGTATGGATATATCACATTTTCTTTACCCACTCGTTAGTTGATAGATGTTTGGGTGGTTTCCACTTTTTGGCTATATGAATAATGCTGCTATGAATATTGTATACAAGTTTTTGTGTAAACATATGTTTTCAGTTCTCTTGGGTATATACCTAGGAGTAGAATTGCTGGATCATATGTTTACCCTAAGTTTAACTTTTTAAGGAACTACCAAACTGTTTTCCAAACTGTTTGCACCATTATACATTCCTACCAGAAATGTTTGAGGGTTTGAATTTCTCCACATCGTCAGCAAAACTTGTTAATATCTATCTTTTTAATTAGACCCATTCTAGTGAATGTGAAGTATCTCACTGTGAGTTTGATTTGCATTTCCCTGATGAACATATGAAGTTAATCTTCTTTTTATGTATTTGTTAGCAATTTGTATATATTCTTTCAAGAAATGTCCATTCAAATCTTTTGCATGTTTTAAAATTGGGTTGTCTTTTTATTACTGAGTTGTAAGAGTTCTTTATATATTCTAGATAAAAATCCCTCAGCAGATACATGATTTGCAAATATTTTCTCCCATTCTTGGATTGTCTTTTCACTTTCTTCATAGTGTCCATTGAAGCATAAAACTTTTACTTTTTGATGAGGTCCAGTTTACCTATTTTTTTTCCCTTTGTTGCTTGTGCTTTTGATGTTGTATTTACGAAACTGTTGCTTAAATCAAGGTCATGAAGATTTGCACCTATTCTTTAAAGAGTTTTTATCTTTTTAGCTCTTATATTTAGGTCTTTGATCCATTTCAGGTTAATTTTTGCATATGATGTGAGGTAGAGGTTCCACGTTATTCTTTGTAAGTGGCTATCTGGTCTCAGCACCATTTGTTTAAAAGAATATTCTTTCTCCATTGACTGGTCTTGCCACACTTATCTAAAATCAGTTGACCATAGATGTAAGGGTTGATTTCTGGACTCTCAATTCTATTCCATTAATCTGTATGTTTGTTCTTATGCTAGTAGAACATTCTCTTGATTACTTTAGCTGTTTGTAAAATTTGAAATTGGAAAGTATGATTCCTCCAACTTTGTTCTTCTTTTCCAAGATTGTTTGACTGTTCTGGATTCCATGCATTTTCCATATGAATTTTTGATCCTCTTATCAATTTCTGCAAGAAATCCAGCTGGGATTTTTATATAGATTTTAGTGAAATCTGTAGATCAATTTTCAGAGTATTGGCATATTAACAGAGTATTGCCATATTAAGTCTTCCAATCCATGGACATGGGATGTCTTTCCATTTATTTAGGTCTTTAATTTCTTTCAATGATGTTTTGTAGTTTTCTGTGTGCAAGTCTTGGCACTTCTTTTGTTAAAGTTATTCCTAAGTATTTCATTGTTTTCAATGCTATTTTAAAATGAATTTTCTTCATTTCATTTAGACTCTTCATTGCTAGTATATAGAAATACAATTGATTTTTGTGATTTGATCTTGTATCTTGTAAACTTGATAATCTCTTTTATTCTAATAATTTTTTTGGATTCTTTAGGATTTTCTGTGTGTAAATCATGTCATCTGCAAACAGAGGCTTGTGTTCTTTTTCAACCATTTAATCTGATGGATAGGTTATGTGAAGATTTCATTTATAAGGTCTGAACATTGTCATACAGGTACTCAACACATTTCAGGAGTGACCTAGGAATTGTTATTTAACCTATTATTTACATATGTGTAGCTTTCCCTATCTAGATATTTAAGTGGACATCATAAGATTATGGTAATCCCTAATCTCTGAAGAACAGATTGTTCAGGGTAACTACATGTTCTAGATAGTTTTAAGTTATAGAGTAGTATTTTAGTTTTATTTTTATTGGTGAAAATTATTCTAAAATGTTGAATGTATTTTCATTGTTTAGAGTTTGTGTAGTATGGATGGTTTAAGAAGGATTAAAATCGATTGAGCACCCACTAGTATGTTGTAGTTTATGTACCTTCTCATTTAAATTTCATCTTTCTGAGTTAGATATCTTTCTGAGATTTAAATCTAATATGTTTCTAAGGTATTCTTTTTTTGCAAATTAGAAAACTGAGATTAGGTGACATATTCAAGGTCATATATCTAGGTAAGTCTTGAACCTTGTATTCAAACCCAGCCTCCCTTGCTCCCTATTCTTGCTGTTCTCTGAATACACTGAACATAATTTAGGAATACTTTTTATCAATGTCAATATTATTATATAAAGATGGAACTAGAAATGGCATAGCACTTAACAAAACTGGACCTTACTTTCTTTTCAAAAATGTTTCATTTTTGCTTCCCCCCCCCACATTTACATGTCTTTATGAGGTATGTAAACTTGATTTCCTTTTTAAAATATTAAGAAGTAAATCATCCTTCTGGGTGTTTCTGTTCCTCCAGAAAATCATTATTATCTCTACTATTTCTATGCTCTTTGGCTTGTTTGCATCTTTTAAAGCCTGACTTGTGATTTTCAGATTGCTAACTTAATGGACTATCGGTTTTTTGGTAACATTTTGTTTATGGTAGCTAGGCTCCAAAGACGGTCCTCAGTGAATCACATCTTGTGTTGTCTCTTTTCTCATATGAATCTGGGCTGGCTTGTGTCTCATATCAACCAATAGAATGAGTTAGAAATGAAGCTATGTCAATTCTAGCCTAGCCATTAAGAGACAACTTCTGCCTGCTGTGTGCACTATAACTCATTGCTCGTGTAAAATGTAGATCGTTGTAGAGCCTCAGGCTCTGACTTGTCAGATTCACCTTTCTTTTCTTTCGGAAGGACTGGTGACTGGTAAGAGGGTATACAGGTAGAGGGTAAAGCATAGGGAGAAAGAGAGAAGTTCCTCCTTAAAAGTTTTTTGTTTGTTAGTTTTTGAGGTTGTTTTTATGAAGTTCTTAGGATTTGCTTTGGAAATACTGCCTTTTGGGGAGAGGGGATTGTTATCATTTTGGGGATTAGAATCATTCTCGTATGGTACTAAAAATACTCCTATGGTACTAATAATACTCCTATGAAACAATGTCTGTAAAGCACCTAGCTTAGTTCCTAGTGTAAAATAGATGGTAAGTAAATACTATTTTCCCATTGGAGTTCAGAGAAGAGAATGAGAGATAGGTGGGAAAAGGAAAAGATGTCTTAGAAGTGTGTGTTTGAGTCAGAAGAAGAAGATTTAAGTGGATTTAAATGGGCTGATATTGGGGAGGATATTTTTGTTATGGAATAGTATGAACCAAATAGTAAAGCCCACTTTGAGTATAGATGAGAAGTAGTGGAAAAGATGGCTGTAAAGGTAATTTGTATCATATTGTGGAAAGTCTTTAGTATCACAGAGAAGTTCATTATAAATCTGTTAGGTAATGAATCATTGAGGATGGTTTTTGAGCAGACAAGTTACCTAATCAAAGCTGAGCCACAGGGAGATTAATTTGGCAGGGATATGTGGCATATGCTAGAGTGGGGAAAAACTGATTACAGATAAGCCATTTTGGGGGAGTATTGCAGTAATCCAAAGCCTGATTACTGTATTTGACTTTCCATTCTTTCTTTTTTTTTAGGCTGTGTTGGGTCTTCATTGTGGTGCTTGGGCTTCTCACTTGCAGTGGCTTCTCTTGGTGCGGAGCACGGGCTCTAGGCTTCAGTAGTTGCAGCATGCAGGCTCAGTAGTTGTGGCACGCGAGCCCTAGAGCATGCGGGCTTCAGTAGTTGTGGCATGTGGGCTCAGTAGTTGCAGTGCGCAGGCTCCAGGGTGCGCGGGCTTCAGTAGTTGTGGCACGCGGGCTCAGTTTTGTGGCTCGCGGGCTCTGGAGCACAGGCTCAGTAGTTGTGGTGCACATGCTTAGTTGCTGCACAGCATGTGGGATCTTCCTGGACCAGGGATCAAACTTGTGTCCCCTGCATTGGCAGGCAGATTCTTAACCACTGCAGTACCGGGGAAGTCCCTCCATTCTTTATTTTTCACTACCAAACTCAGATACTTGCATGATTTTTATTATAAATACATATTTTAATTTACTTGTTCTTTATGCTTATTTGTATTATAGTACTTAAGGGAGCACTTTCATAAAAATCACTCATTTAAAATTTTGTAACAACTCTGTTAAATATAAATGTTGGCCTGCTTAAGACTAGACCTAAGTCTCTTAACTCCCAATTTCAGATTCTTTTTATTTATATGTACTTGCATTTTAGGAGCTGCTTTTAAGTCTGCCATTAGCACTCAGAAATTTCATACACTTAGGAATATTCAGGAATGTAATGGCTTTTCTTAGGAAATTGAGAACTATTAATGGCATCGTAAAAAACCAAAAGGATAGTTCCTTTTAGATATAGACAGTTTAGTAGGAAGAAAATTGGAAGAATTAGAGTTTGCAACTAAGAGTTGAGGATTGGGGATTGGAAGGTGGAAAATTGAGATGAAAATGTCTGAAAGCTTTATACATCACTTTAAGAAATCCTCATTTGGCTGAAATGATGGGGTAAAAACAGATTTCCCTAGGAAACTTCAGAGATCCACTTTTATCATAAGCATTAGTGTACTGTGTGATCTTTTCCCTAAATTACTTCACTGGAATATTCAAATACTTTAAACCTTTAAAATATCTAAAATGGAAGAAGATATAAGAAATTGGTAAAATTTGTTGCCTTTGGGAAAAGAGGTTGGTGTCAGGGAAACTGGAGTAGAATTTGTACCTTTTAATTTTTATACCATAAGAACATTGTGATCTGTTTGAAAATAAATTAAAACTAAAATTTTTTCTCTGCCATGTTCTTTAAGTGGGCAGAATGTGGTTAAAATACTTTGCTTTATTTGAAAGTAGCATAAGTGGCCTGTATTTTCAGTTCATTGTCAAAATACTTTTGCTACACTTGTAAAAAATGCACATCCATAATTGAGAATTGGTGATTTGAAATTAAGTAAAAGAAAATGCTGCTGAACTTTTAGTCTGAAATCCTTTAATTGCAAAACTGTTTTTCTCTTTTTCTCATTTAGGTTGGGTGTTGAAAACAAAGACATATTTTAGTAGAAATTCCCCTGTATTATTGCTTGGAAAGTGTTACCATTTTAAATATGAAGGTAAGTGCTAAATTTGTAATCCATTTAAAAATCTTTGTAGAAATTCATTGTGTAATTGTTTTCATTATTTTATTTCCAGATTAACCTACTTCTGACATATTTCTTTTTGTTTTTTACTTCCAGTTATTTTTATTGTGGTAAAATACACATATCAAAATTTACCATCTTAGTCATTTTTAAGTGTACGGTTCAGTGGTATTAAATACATTCATAATGTTGTGCTACCATCATCACCATTCATCTGTAGAACTCTTCATCTTGTAACACTGAAATTCTGTACCCATTAAACAATAACTCCTCATTCCTCCCTTCCCTTCAGCCCCTGGCAACCGCCATTCTACTTTTTATGCCTGTGTTTTGGAATATATCTTTTAAAAACCTGTATTTTATGTAACACATAAAATACTGCCATATGGTTTGGGTTTCTTGTGAATTCCTTGAAAATAAAGTTCATACCGTCATACACCATTTGTTATATCCCTCATAATTTTGGACTTACCATATGAGTGCTAAGTAAATATTATTTGAATCAATATCTTAATATTCTTTATCAAGTTCTCTGATGATAATTTTAAAGTATATGATAATAATTTAAAGTATCACGTTAGTTAACATAAAAAATGGTAAGTTTTACAATTCTTAAGGATGCTCCAATTTCTGGAATTATTTACTGTATTTGATGTTTCTGAATTTTCATATATGTTCATCCTTTCTATAATTATCATATATTTTCTTTTAATAATTTATGTCCCCTATTGAGTGCCTACTATGTGTCAAGCATCATGCTAAACTCTTTGGGAAATGTCTTTAATTCTCACAACAAGCCTACAAGGTAGATTTAAGTGTCCCTATCCTATGTGTTTGAAAGCCAGAGTTTAGAGAAGTTAAATAATTTGTCCAAAATCACACAGGTATTAGATGACAGAGTTGAATTTTAAACCAAGACTATGTTTCATTTTAATACTGGCATTCTTTGTACTATATGTCTTTGCTTGGTATTTTGTATGTATGAGTGTGTGTGTTTTGTGTGTGTTTGTGTGTGTGTGAGAGAGAGGAGAGGGGAAGTATGTATGTGACAGTATGTGATTATCAAGGCTTGTATTCATTTTTTGGTTGATCTTTTTTGGTCACATCAGCAATTGTCTAAAGCCTAAATGGTTTGTAATAGTAACAGCTGACATTTATTGAGTATTTATAATATGCCAGACAGGATTTTTAAGTAGTTTACATGTATTAACTCATTGAGTCCTCACAGTATTCTTGAAAGATGAGTAGGAAGTTGATGGATAAAGAAGGCATGCATTTTAGGTAAATAGAATGGCATGATGAAAGCAATAGCACTGAGATGTTAGACAGTATATATAGGAAACAGAAGTGTCCAGTGTAACTATGGTGGGAGAGAATTATGAAAAGGATCAAATTATGGAGGAGCATCTTGAATGCTGTGCTGAAGAGTTAGGTCATTTGTTTACAGGCAGAGGAGAGTATGGGCTTTGGGATGAGACATATGTGGGTTTGAATTTTGGTTCTTTTTGCTGATTAGTTGTTATTTTTGGCAAGTTATGTAATTTCCCTAAGTATTAATGATACCTATTTCGTAGGCGTTTAGTGATATGCCTCGTACATGTAAGCATTCTAAATGATATTATTATTCATGATAAAAGGAATGTGAGAAAAAGTTATTAGAATTCTTTTTAAGGATAGCATTATATATTTTTTGGAAGAAATACTTTGAGCAGTAAATGGATTCTTGGGGGTCCTCAACTCAAGAGATGAAAAGTAAATGATATAGGAGATACAAATGAGACAAATAGAAGACTGTTTTGTTTTGGACTAAGAGTCGGGATACAGGGAAAGACAAGGGTATGGGGCTCGGGAGGGAGAAAGGAGAGCGAGCCAGAAAGATGGTTGGATTCTGCATGTCCACTGAGAAGTTTCCTTGATGTGCTCTGGTCTTCAGTAAAGTCAGGTAAGTTTATGAAATGCTTGGTGTAGGAAAAGTTCTTTTGGAAAGGGGGTGGATTTGGCATCTGGAATGAAAAAGGCATCTCATATCATTGTAGGAGTTAGAAGAGGGAGGGGAGGAACCAAGAGAGTTTAAGCTGTGTAGAATTAACAGAAATCTGGGGGGCTAGCTTGAACTTCTACATGTCACAGAATTTTTGGTTCAAGCAAATTTTCTAAGTTATCAGAGAGATAGGGGGTGGTGTACCCAGCTTCTTAACTACAATGGTTATTATTATCCTAGGTTTTTGAACAACAAAATACCAGAATTCATTTAATTATTTTCAGTGATCATGTATTGAGAACATGCTAGCTAGGACATTGATCTTGCCCAGAATGAGCATATGATAATCATAACTAAATACATGCTTTAGAAAAATAACTGATAGCAATGTAGAAGAACCATTGGAACTCAGTTATCAGGCAAGATAGGATGACTCTGATATAGGGCAGTGGAAATGGAGAGGATTGACTTGAGATATTTTAAGGTAGACACCATAGCATCTGACAAATGATTGGATTTGAGGTCATGAGAGAGAGAAGATAAAGAATACTTAAAGACTACTATCTTGGATTATAGGTAGTGTTAGTAACCAAATGTGATATACTAGAGGAAGCGTGGATTTTGCAGGGACATGTAGTGTTTGAAGTAGGCCGTTCAGAAGTAAACAGTCTGAATGAAGTAGGTGGTTTAGAATTGGTTGGCTAGTTATTTTCAGTTTCATTTGAGGCTAATGAATAAGGTCACATTGATGGAAAGTATAGGTGGAGAATATTCATCTTTAAGGATCTACTGATGAAGAAGAATCAGTGAATGAAATTGAGAAGGAGTAGGCAATATATAGGACAAAACCCATGATAGTATTTTATCATAGAGACTGAAGGAAAGAGATTTTCAGGAGAAAAGTTGGGACAAAGTGCCTAATGCTCAAAAGAGGTTAAGCAGGAAAAAACCTGATTAGAGGCTGTAGGATTTGTCAATGAGAAATTGCTGATGACTTTTGAGAGATCAGTTTCACTGGAGTGGTAAGGATAGAAAAGTAAAAGCAGTAAAATTAACAGCAGCTCACCTGCATTTACTGAGTGTGGCTCTTTGTTATGCATGAAAGCCAAAGTGTATTCTATTTATTTGGCTATATTGGGTCTTCATTGCGATGCACGGGGTTTCTCGAGTTGCGACGAGCAGGGACTACTCTTTGTTGTGGTGTGCGGGCTTCTCATTGCGGTGGCTTCTCTTGTTGTGGTGCACAGGCTTCAGTAGTTGCAGCATGCAGGCTCAGTAGCTGTGGTATGCAGACCCTATCGCACACGGGCTTCAGTAGTTGCAGTGCGTGGGCTCAGTAGTTATGGCACGTGAGCTCTAGGGCACGCGGGTTTCAGTAGTTGTGGCACGACATTGTGGCTCGTGGGCTCTAGAGCACAGGCTCAGTAGTTGTGGCACATGGGCTTAGTTGCTCCGTGGCATGTGGGAACTTCCCAGACCAGGGATTGAACCTGTGTGCCCTGCATTAGCAGATGGATTCTTAACCACTGCGCCACCAGGGAATTCCCCAAAGCATATTCTTTTAAAGATTTATTGGTTATGATATCAGGGTAGAGAAGAACTGCTTTTATAAAACATAAAAACACAGCCTATATAGGAAAATATTGATGTATTTGACCAAATAAAAATTTAAAAATCTGCATCACGAAAGACACCATAAAAAAGTTTAGAAACAAGACAGAGAGAGAAGATATTTGTATATGCTCTCTCATTCTCTTTTTCTCTCTCTCTGTATTGGTATATGTATGTGTGTGTGTGTGTGTGTATGTGTGCGTACATTGAAGATCTATCTGTCCATCTGTTATCTCTTCATCTATATCTTGGACAAAGGATTAGTCTCCAAAATAATACGAAACTACAAAATAATATGAAAAATTCAAAAAAAAATGAGCCAAGGAATGAACACGTGCTTTTAAAGTAGAAACTTGAGTGGCCAAACATAAGAAAATGTTCACCACAGTAATAAAGGGAGTGCAAATTAAAATGAGATACTGTTTCTTAGTTGTCAAATTTGCAAAAATTTTAAAGCTTCATGATATCAAATTTTAGCAAGGTTGTGAAGAAACAGGAACGCAAACACTGCCGATGGGAGGCAACTTGGTACAACCTCTTCATGAATTTGAAAGTACTTAGAAAAATTGATAATATATAAACTTAGTATCTAGCAATTCTACCTTTAAGTATTTACCCCAGAGAAGTTCTCTGTATATGTGTAGAACACTTGTACAAGGATGTTTATTGTAAATTTGTTGAAATAACAAAAAATATTGGAAACAAGTATGTGCTACTAGTGGATTAGATGAATAAGGTTATTCATTCATTCCAAAAGTATTTATTAAGAGCCTGTTACGTGCCAGGCACTGGGGTTACTGCTGAAAGTATTGCAGGCACAGTACTTACACTCAAGGAGCTTACAGTCCAGTAGATGAGAGACATTAAACAAATAATTACAAAATTATTAATTTCATTATGATATTCATGATAAAACAGAAGTATAGGTTCTTATAAACAGAGACCAAATTAGAAAGGATGTGATTGGATCAAATAAGCAGAAAGTCCATTTCAAAATAGCTTAAAAGCAGTAAGGGTATTTATTATCATTCATAAGCGGAAGTCCTGACATAGGAATGGCTCTAGGTTGGTTAATCAGTGCCTGTGTGACATCATCAAGGACCCATGTTCTGTCCATCTTCCTACTCTGCTAATCTCAGCATATTGGTCTTATTTTCACCTACCTCTCCTATAGTAACAAGTGCCTATCTTAGTACCATGATAAGACATATTGCAGATATGGCAGAATCCAGTGGAAGAAGGACTTTTTCTTCTTTGTTTTCTTTATTATGAATATGAATTTTTATTATTTTAATAATTTTATATTATTTAAAATCTTTACATTTTTAAAATTATGAATTACTCATATACAGAGAAGGCAAAAGCCTTGTGTATACACTTTCAAGAATAGTAATGAAATTTTATTAGACAAGAGAAGTACAACATTATGAATAAGTTTTAATCTCCTTGTGCTTCTATCCAACTGTAGTCCTTCCCATGCCAAAAAACTCTACTATCCTAAAGTGGTGGAATTTAGTGTTTCCTATTTTTGACCTTTTTGAAAATGAAAATGAACTATGTTTTGCTTCTGTGCCTTGCTTATGGCTTTTAAGGTTGTGTTTTTAAGATTTGTCTGTGTTCAGGAATAAAGACACAGACCTACTAGAGAATGGACTTGAGGATATGGGGAGGGGGAAGGGTAAGCTGTGACAAAGTGGGAGAGTGGCATGGACATATATACACTACCAAACGTAAAATAGATAGCTAGTGGGAAGCAGCCACATAGCACAGGGAGATCAGCTCGGTGCTTTGTGACCACCTAGAGGGGTGGGATAGGGAGGGAGGGAGGGAGGGAGACACAAGAGGGAAGAGATATGGGAACATATGTATATGTATAACTGATTCACTTTGTTATAAAGCAGAAACTAACACACCATTGTAAAGCAATTATGCTCCAATAAAGATGTAAAAAAAAAAAGATTTGTCCATGTTATGTGTAGGTTCTAGTTTATTTTTACTGCTGTATAATATTCCATTGTATGAATTACCACAAATTATTCATTCTACTATTGTTAGACATTTAGTTTGCTTTGGCTTTGCCTTTTTAAATAGTGTGTAATAGTACATTCTTGTATTTTTGTAGAAATAAGACTGTATTCTCAGAAGCTTTTGAAATACGACTTTTCATGTTTAAAAATATCTACATGCAGAATGAAGGGAATGAATCATTAGCCAGAAGAATATCGTATTTCTGTTCTTATCATCCACTTTATAGATTCTCTTTTCTAATGAGTTAACCCCAAACCACCTTCTTACACCTTTCTAGGAATTTTTTGGTATCCTCAGAGAGGGGGAGGCCCTTGTACTTAAAAGCATACAAATTTTAGTGAGTCAAGTATAATTCTGAAAACAGGATAAATAACACTGAATAAGATCAAATACACATTTGAAAAGAGATTTAAATATACATTTTGAAAATAAGAGGAGTCATAATAATCAAGATAAGGTAAAAGGGAATTAGAATATTTGTTCAGAAAAACAAAGGGATTATGACATGGTGGAAGTCACGTATTAAGGATTTTTTTGTTGTTAATGAAGTTTTAAAACTTTTGAAATATATGACATAAAGGTCTATTGATTATGGGGGGCTAATTTTCTTTATTATTTCTCCTATTGTGGGTATACAAACCCATATTATGTAAAGGTTTATTAATCCTATAATTATGGTATGACTTTGGTGAATTTCTATTTCATAACACTTGTCCTAAGGTTATTGCCCTGTTTTGTCATGACTTTCTTTATAGCTTCAACAGAAATATAATATTCTGTTTATCGCATTTGAAATATTTTAATGCTAACCTTTTCTCTCTGTGTGCCATTATGTACTCACAGCTTTTTAGATTTACTGTGCATTGGTCAGTCTCCACCAGATTTTCTCTTAGGTGGTTCAGGACATGATGGGCCCAGAGACCATTAAGGAAAAACTGTATCTGTGGTTATCTCTAGTATACCAGTTCTGTCTTAGGGACCCAAAGGATTTAACATGAATAACAGAGATAAGGCTCTCTCCTTCCTAATTTTGGGGCTGAGGAGCATCTATAGACAATGATTCTAAGCTATGGACAAAAAAACCCCAAAATAGTGCGTGGAAAAAAGGGGGAAAAAAAGCTTTTTAAGAAGTAGAGAGGGTAGCGCAGAGGCTAGAAAATAATAAAAGTTTTTTCTGCACTGAAACCAGCCCAGGGTGGAGCTTTGCCTAGGGATGTTTTTATAGGACATAAAGGGCATGAAAGTAAGGTATCAAGGGGTCTTCCTTTGCGTGCTCTTGGTTCTTGTACTATCTTTACTATTTTCAGGGATCTTCGTTATTCTACATGTTGCCAAGATTATGCCCAAATGTTGTGGAAATAAGATCCCACAATTTGGAATTTTTTGAAACATGACTTTTGCCATTTAGTAAGAAAGGGTGTGCAGGATGCAATCAATTATTTATAGGTATATTACTTAATTTGGAAAATTTCCAGATCTCGTTCTGTTATTGATTTTTAATTTAATTCCATTGTGGTCAGAGAAAATGTTTTTATGACTTTAATCTCTTTGAAGTTATTGAGACTTGCTTTATGGTCTAAATATGGTATAACTTGGTAAATGTTCTTTGTGTGCTTGAGAAGAATATGTATTGTTACTGGAATGTTCTATAAGGGCAGTTAGGTCAAGTTGGTTGAGTTCAAGTCTTCTCTATTCTTGCTCTGTCCTACTTGTTCTACCAATTTTTATGAGAGGGATATTGACATCTCTGACTATAATTGTGGATTTGTTTATTTCTCCTTGCAATTCTATCAGTTTTTGCTTCTTCAATTTTGAAGCTTTGTTATTGGGTACATTAACATTTAGAGTTGTTATGGTCAGTTAATGAATTGACCCCTTTATAATTATAAAACCCTTCTTTATTCCTGGTGATATTTTTTTGGTCTGAAATCTACTTTGTCTGATATTAAGCTTTCTTTTGCTTAGGGTTATATGGTATATCTTTTTATGTTCTTTTACACTTAATCTATTTTCTTTATATTTAAAGTTTGTTTCCTGTAGGAAGTAAATCGCTGGGTCTTGCTTTTTTATACAATCTGATAATCTCTGCCTTTTAATTAAGTTGTTTAGACTACAGGCAAACCTCGGAGATAGTGTGGGTTTGGTTTCAGACCACTGCAATAAAGCAAATATTTCAATAAAGTAAGTTGCACAAATTTTTTGGTTTCCCAGTACATATCAAAGTTATGTTTATATTGTATTATAGTCTATTAAGTATACAATAGCATTATGTCTAAAAAAATAATATATGTACCTTAATTAAAAAATATTTTATGGCTAAAAAATGCTAATCATCATCTGACAACACAGGGTTACCACAAACCTTCAATTTGTAAAAAATGCAGTATTTGCAAAGCACAATAAAGTGAAGAACAAAAACAAGGTATGCCTGTATTCACATTTTATATGATTATTGATATAGTTAGGTTTGTCTGTTATCTCACTATTTGGTTTCTATTTGTTAAATCTGCTCTTTGTTCCCTTTTCCTCTTTTTCTACCTTCTTTCAGATTGAATATTTTTTGATTTCTATTTTATCTCTTTGTTGGCTGATTAGCTGTAACTTTTTATTGTGTTATTTTACTGGGTTACTTTAAGGTTTTAGGGTATATCTTTAACTTATCACAGTCTACCTTCAATGATATTATACCAGCTCACATATAGTATAAGAACCTTAGAGTAGTGTACTTCACTTCCCTCCTCCTGGTCTTTATGCTACTGGTGTCATACATTTTATTTATTTGTATCTTATACATGCCATAATACATTGTTATTATTTTTGTTTAAACAGTCAATGTCAATTACTTAAGTCAATTACTTAAAGAGATTTAAGTAATAAGAAAAATAATATACTTGCTCATATAGTTACCATTTTTGGTGTTCTTCATTCCTTTGTGTGAATCCATATTTCCATCTGCTAAAATCCATTATTTTCCTGCTTGAAAGACTTATTTTAACATTTCTTATAGTGCAAGGTGTGCGGGTGATATACTCCTTCAGCTTCTGTGTCTCTGAAAAAGGGTTTTGCTTTCATTTTTGAAAGATATTTTTGCTGGGTATAGAATTTTGGGTTGATTATTTTTTTTCTTTCAGTAGCTTTAAAGATGTTGCCCTGCTATCTTTTTGTTTATTTTGTTTCCAGGGAGAAATCTGAGGTCATCCTTATCTTTCTGTGTACATAATGTGGCTTTTTTTTCTTGACTACTTTTAAGATTTTTTTTTATCACTAGTTTGGAACAATTTGATTATGATGTGAAGTATAGTTTTCTTCATGTTTCTTGTGCTTGGGTTTTGTTGAATTTCTTGAATCGGTTGTTTCATAGTTTTCACCAATTTTGAATTTTTTCAGCCATTTTGTCTTCAGATATTTTTTCTGTCTTCCCCTCTCTTCCCTCTCCTTCTGGGTCTCCAATTGAACATATATTAGCATGAATGAAATTGTGCCACATCTCACGGATGTGCTTTTATTTTTTAAAAAAATTCTTTTTCCTCTCTGCGTTTTAATTTGGATAGTTCCTATTGCTGTGTCTTCAAGTTCACTAATCTTTTGATCTTTTCCTCAGCAATGTCTAATCTGCCATAAATCCTAGTCAGTATATTTTTCATCCTGGACATTGTAGTTTATATATCTGAAAGTTCCATTAAAAAAAAATCTTCCTTACTTATCTTCCTTCCTTACTTAATCTTCTACTTATCTTTTTGAACATATGTAATATTGTAATACCTGTTTCAATGTACTTGTTTGCTAATTCTAGCATTTGTGTTAGTTTGGGTTCACTTTTGTTTGGTTGAGTATTCTCATTTTGGCTTGTGTTTTCCTGCCTATTTGCATGCTTGATTGATTGCCAGACGTTGTGTTATTTACCTTGTTGGGAGCTGGATATTTTTTTATTCTGAGTATTGCATTGTGTGAATATGCCACACTTCATCCATTTTACTCTTGGTGGGCATTTGGATAGTTTTCAATTTTTGGCAATCGTTAAGAGCCCTGCTTGAATATTCTAGTACATGTGCTTTGGTGAATGAACATGTGTATGGATTTTCATTCAGTATGTATACCTGGGAATGTAATTGCTGGGTAATAGGGTATTCATATGTTCAGCCTCACTATATACTACCAAATAGTTTTATAAAACAGTTGTGCCAATTTGTATTTCTACCAGGTGTGTATGCAAATTCTGCTTGCTCGCAGCTCACCAGTACTTGGTATTTTTCCATGTTTATTAGAGCCACATTTTATTTTAATTTGCGTTTGTCTAACTTAGGAAATTGAGCATATTTTCATAAATATTTTTCCATTTAAATATGTCTTCTATTAGATTATCTCTCTAGGTTTCCTTAATATATTCTGGATATGAATCCTTTTTTGGATATGTCTATAGGAAATGTTGTCTCCTACTCCGTTACTTTTTCACTCAGTTTGTCTTTTGAAGAGCATAGTTCTTAATTTTAATATAGTCTGGTTAACTTTTTTATCTTCTTAAATGGTTAGTACTTTTTGTGTTCTGCTTAGTAAATCTTTGCTCACTTTAGGACAAGATAGTCTCTCTAGTGTTTTGAAGCTATCATTTCTATGTTTTTTCTCATTTCTATGTTTTTTCTCTCTGGTTGCTTCTAAGATCAGCTCTTTGTCTTTCATGTGGATTTCACTTTATTCTACTCAGAATCATATATTTCTTAAAATCTGAAGAAATTTCAGCCACTTTTAATTATAGTTTTTCTCCATTCTTCTTGTTCTCTCCTTTTGCATCTCTGATAAGTCTTTCTGTTAGATTTTTTTCATGTCTCTGAAATTCTTTTTTTTTTTTTTTTTTTTTTTTGCGGTACGCGGGCCTCTCACCGTTGCAGCCTCTCCCGCCACGGAGCAACAGGCTCCGGACGCGCAGGCCCAGCGGCCATGGCTCACGGGCCCAGCCGCTCTGCGGCATGTGGGATCCTCCCAGACCGGGGCACGAACCTGCGTCCCCTGCATCGGCAGGCGGACCCGCAACCACTGTGCCACCAGGGAAGCCCTGAAATTCTTGTTTTTTATATTTTCTGTTATTTTTTCTCTCTGTGCTGTGTTCTGAGTAATTTCTTTAGTTTTTCTGGTTCCTTGATTATCTTCTGAGGTTTGTATAATTTTCTGTTTAACCTATACCAAATTTCTATTTTCATTTATTATATTTTTCATTTCTAGTAGTTTTATTTGGTTTTCCTGTACATGTGCCTGGTCAATTTTAATTGTTTTCTTTTATTTGTCCACCTTTAGTACCTTCTACTTTTTAAACATATGCATACTTATTTTATCCCATACCTGATAATTACAATAGTTACACTCTTTCAGAATTTATTTCTGCAGTTTGTTGTACTTTTGATTATTTCTCATATTAGCTTGTTTAATTGTGATTTTTTAAAAAAATTATTTATTTTTGGCTGCATTGGGTCTTTGTTGCTGTGCGTGGGTTTCTCTAGTTGTAGTATAATTGTGATTTTTGATTGCGATAAGCACCCTTGGCTGAGCCCTCAATATTGCTAGCAGGTCTCTTCTATTTCCTTTATCAGCTTTCTTTCTCATTCTTTGTAGTGATTCTTTCAGGCATTCTCACTCTTCATAAACGTCTGCTCAGAAGTCTTTTCCATCATAGAAAACAAAAGCAAAGCAAAACAAATATTTATTGTGTATCTACTATGGACTGAACTCTGTGTTAGACGCTGAACATTCAGAGGTCTAGAAGATAAACATATTTCTTCTCCTCTAGAATACTTGAAATCTGGAGGGGGAGCAGATGTAGATAAAAAGCATTCTAGATATAATTAGTTAATACTGTGAAAAGGAAAGTCAGTCAAAAAGTGGAATAGCAGGAGTAGTATTATAGTGGAAAGTCAACAAGACAACAAAGTTCATTTAGTATGAACAGTTTCACAATAATATTTAGAGTAAATATTAAGAGGAGACTAAATCTTAAAAGAATAAGGAATTAATCACTTTGTCAAGATAGGAGATTAGAACTATGTGTTTGGCAAGCCTCAGGATGAACTGTGAGAGTTATGTGTTATTATATCCAATTTCAAACAAATTTAAATGTCTCCAAAGTGGAAATTTTGGACTTACTTGTAGTGCCATATTCAGTTTTCAGATATTTTTATTTTTATTTGGAATTAAATTCAAACTCTTATCTTCAGAGAAATTCATTGATAATAGAGGCTTGCCATGTATTCGGGTTTTTTTTCTTAACATCTTTATTAGAATATAATTGCTTTACAATGTTGTGTTAGTTTCTGCTCTATAGCAAAGGGAATCAGCTATATGTATACATATATCCCCATATCCCCTCCCTCTTGTGCCTCGCTCCTACCTTCCCTATCCCACCCCTCTAGGTGGTCACAAAGTACCAAGCTGATCTCCCTGTGCTATGCAGCTGCTTCCCACTATCTATTTTACATTTGGTAGTGTATATGTGTCAATGCCACTCTCTCACTTCATCCCGGCTTACCCTCTTCATCCGCCATGTCCTCAAGTCCATTCTCTTAGTCTGCGTCTTTATTCCTGTCCTGCCCCTAGGTTCATCCGAACCATTTCTTTAGATTCCATACATATGTGTTAGCATATGGTATTCGTTTTTTTCTTTCTGACTTACTTCACTCTGTATGACACACTTTAGGTCCATCTACCTCACTACAAATAACTCAATTTTGTTTCTTCTTATGGCTGAGTAATATTCCACTGTATATATGTACCACATCTTTTTTTTTTTTTTTTTTGCGGTACTTGGGCCTCTCACTGTTGTGGCCTCTCCCGTTGCGGAGCACAGGCTCCAGACACATAGGCCCAGCGGCCATGGCCCACAGGCCCAGCCGCTCCGCAGCATGCAGGATCCTACTGGACTGGGGCATGAACCCATGTCCCCTGCATCAGCAGGCAGACTCTCAACCACTGCGCCACCAGGGAAGCCCTTTTTTATAATTAAAAAAAATTTTTTTTCACATCTTTATTGGATTATAATTGCTTTACATTGTTGTGTTAGTTTCTGCTGTATAACAAAGTGAATCAGCTATACATATACATATATCCCCATATCTCCTCCCTCTTGCGTCTGCCTCCCACCCTCCCTATCCCACCCCTCTAGGCGGTCACAAAACACCAAGCTGATCTCCTTGTGCTATGTGGTTTCTTCCCACTAGGTATCTGTTTTACATTTGGTAGTATATATATGTCCATGCCACTCTCTCACGTCATCCCAGCTTACCTTTCCCCCTCCCCGTGTCCTCAAGTCCATTTTCAACGTCTGCGTCTTTATTCCTGTCTGCCCCAGGTTCTTCATAACCTTTTTTTTTTTTTTTTTAGATTCCATATATATGTGTTAGCATATGGTATTTGTTTTTCTCTTTCTCTTTCTGACTAACTTCACTCTGTATGACACACTCTAGGTCCATCCACCTCACTACAAAAAACTCAATTTAGTTTCCTTTTATGGCTGAGTAATATTCCATTGTATCTATGTGCCACATCTCCTTTATCCATTCATCTGTTGATGGACACTTAGGTTGCTTCCATGTCCTGGCTATTGTAAATAGAGCTGCAGTGAACACTGTGGTACATGACTCTTTTTGAGTTATGGTTTTCTCAGGGTATATTCCCAGTAGTGGGATTGCTGGGTCAAAGGGAAGTTCTATTTTAGTTTTTTAAGGAAACTCCATACTGTTCTCCATAGTGGCTGTATCAATTTACATTCCCACCAACAGTTTAGGAGGGTTCCCTTTTCTCCACACCCTCTCCAGCATTTATTGTTTATAGATTTTTTTGATGATGGGCATTCTGACTGGTGTGAGGTGATACCACATAGTGGTTTTGATTTGCATTTCTCTAATGATTAGTGATGTTGAGCATCCTTTCATGTGTCTGTTGGCAATCTGTATATCTTCTTTG
Organism: Lagenorhynchus albirostris; assembly: GCF_949774975.1. Lineage (NCBI taxonomy): Eukaryota > Metazoa > Chordata > Mammalia > Artiodactyla > Delphinidae > Lagenorhynchus > Lagenorhynchus albirostris. Next base: position 132,757,866 of record NC_083096.1, on the reverse strand, counting down.
GAGAAATGTCTGTTTAGGTCTTCTGCCCATTTTTGGATTGGGTTGTTTGTTTTTTTGATATTGAGCTGTATGAACTGCTTGTAAATTTTGGAGATTAATCCTTTGTCTTTTGCTTCATTTGCAAATATTTTCTCCCATTCTGAGGGTGGTCTTTTCGTCTTGTTTATGGTTTCCTTTGCTGTGCAAAAGCTTTTAAGTTTCATTAGGTCCCATTTGTTTATTATTGTTTTTACTTACATTTCTCTAGGAGGTGGATCAAAAAGGATCTTGCTGTGATTTATGTCATAGAGTGTTCTGCCTATGTTTTCCTCTAAGAGCTTGATAGTGTCTGGCCTTACATTTAGGTCTTTAATCCATTTTGAGTTTATTTTTGTGTATGGTGTTAGGGAGTGTTCTAATTTAATTATTTTACATGTAGCTGTCCAGTTTTCCCAGCACCACTTATTGAAGAGGCTGTCTTTTCTCCATTGTATACTTTTGCCTCCTTTATCAAAGATAAGGTGACCATATGTGCGTGTGTCTATCTATGGGCTTTCTATCCTGTTCCATTGATCTATATATCTGTTTTTGTGCCAGTACCATATTAACTTGATTACTGTAGCTTTGTAGTATAGTCTGAAGTCCTGGAGTCTGATTCCTCCAGCTCCATTTTTCTTTCTCAAGATTGCTTTGGCTATTCGGAGTCTTTGTGTTTCCATACAAATTGTATAACTTTTTGTTCTAGTTCTGTGAAAAATGCCATTGGCAGTTTGATAGGGATTGCACTGAATCTGTAGATTGCTTTGGGTAGTATAGGCTTTTTCACAATGTTGACTCTTCCAATCCCAGAACAAGGTATATCTCTCCATCTGTTTGTATCATCTTTAATTTCTTTCATCAGTGTCTTATAGTTTCCTGCATACAGGTCTTTTGTCTTCTTAGGTTTATTCCTAGGTATTTTATTCTTTTTGCTGCAATGGTAACTGGAAGTGTTTCCTTAATTTCTGTTTCAGATTTTTCATCATTACTGTATAGGAATGCAAGAGATTTCTGTGCATTAATTTTGTATCCTGCAATTTTACCAAATTCATTGATTAGCTCTAGTAGTTTTCTGATAGCATATTTAGGGTTCTCTATGTATAGTATCATGTCATCTGCCAACAGTGACAGTTTTACTTCTTCTTTTCTGATTTGGATTCCATTTATTTCTTTTTCTTCTCTGATTGCTGTGCCTAAGACTTATAAAACTATGTTGAATAATAGCAGTGAGAATGGGCAACCCTGTCTTCTTCCTGATCTAAGAGGAAATGCTTTCAGTTTTTCACCATTGAGAACGATGTTGGCTGTGGGTTTGTCACATATGGCCTTTATTATGTTGAGGTAGTTTCCTTCTATGCCCACTTTCTGGAGAGTTTTAATCATAAATGGGTGTTGAATTTTTTCAAAAGCTTTTTCTGTATCTATTGAGATGATCACATGGTTTTTATCCTTCAATTTGTTAATATGGTGTATCACATTGATTGATTTGCATATATTGAAGAATTCTTGCATTCCTGGGATAAACCCCACTTGATTATGGTGTATGATCCTTTTAATGTGCTGTTGGGTTCTGTTTGCTGGAGTTTTGTTGAAGATTTTTGCATCTATATTCATCATTGATATTGGCCTGTAGTTTTCTTTTTTTGTGACATCTTTGGTTTTGGTATCAGGGTGATGGTGGCATTGTAGAATGAATTTGGGAGTGTTCCTCCCTCTGCTATATTTTAGAAGAGCTTGAGAGGGATAGGTGTTAGCTCTTCTTTAAGTGCTTGATAGATTTCACCTGTGAAGCTATCTGATCCTGGGCTTTTGTTTGTTGGAACATTTTTAATCACAGTTTCAATTTCAGTGCTTGTGATTGGTCTGTTTATATTTTCTATTTCTTCCTGGTTCAGTCTGGGAAGGTTGTGCTTTTCTAAGAATTTGTCCATTTCTTCCAGGTTGTCCATTTTATTGGCATGTAGTTGCTTGTAGTAATCTCTCCTGATCCTTTGTGTTTCTGCAGTGTCAATTGTTACTTCTCCTTTTTCATTTCTAATTGGATTGATTTGAGTCTTCTCACTTTTTTCTTGATGAGTCTGGCTAATGGTTTATCAATTTTGTTTATCTTCTCAAAGAACCAGGTTTTAGTTTCATTGATCTTTGCTATTTTTTCCTTCATTTGTTTTCACTTATTTCTGATCTGATCTTTATAATTCCTTTCCTTCTGCTAACTTTGGGGTTTTTTTGTTCTTTTTTCTCTAATTGCTTTAGGTGTAAGGTTAGGTTGTTTATTTGAGATGTTTCTTGTTTCTTAAGGTAGAATTGTATTGCTATAAACTTCGCTCTTAAAACTGCTTTTGCTGTATCCCATAGGTTTTGGGTCGTCGTGTTTTCATTGTCATTTGTTTCTAGGTACTTTTTGATTTTCTCTTTGATTTCTTCAGTGATCTCTTGGTTATTAAGTAGTGTATTGTTTAGTCTCCATGTGTTTGTATATTTTACAGATTTTTTTCCTGTAATTGATATCTAGTCTCAGTGTTGTGGTTGGAAAAGATACTTGATATGATTTCAATTTTCTTAAATTTACCAAGGCTTGATTTGTGACTCAAGATATGATCTATCTTGGAGAATGTTCCATGAGCACTTGAGAAGAAAGTGTATTCTGTTGTTTTTGGATGGAATGTTCTATAAATATCAATTAAGTCCATCCTGTTTAATGTATCATTTAAAGCTGTGTTCCCTTATTTATTTTCATTTTGGATGATCTGTCCATTGGTGAAAGTGGGGTGTTAAAGTCCCCTACTGTGATTGTGTTACTGTCAATTTCCTCTTTTATGGCTCTTAACAGTTGCCTTATGTACTGAGGTGCTCCTATGTTGGGTGCATAAATATTTACAATTGTTATATCTTCTTCTTGGACTGATCCCTTGATCATTATGTAGTGTCCTTCTTTGTCTCTTGTAATAGTCTTTATTTTAAAGTCTATTTTGTCTGATATGAGAATTGCTACTCCAGCTTTCTTTTGATTTCCATTTGCATAGAATATCTTTTTATGTCTCCTTACTTTCAGTCTGCATGTGTCCCTGGGTCTGAAGTGGGTCTCTTGTAGACAGCATATATATTGGTCTTGTTTTTGTATCTGTTCAGTCAGTCTGTGTCTTTTGGTTGGAGCATTTAGTCCATTTACATTTAAGGTACATTTACATTTACGTTTATTGATATGTATATTCCTGTTACCATTTTCTTAATTGTTTTCAGTTTGTTTTTGTAAGTCTTTTCCTTCTCTTGTGTTTCCTGCCCAGAGAAGTTCCTTTACCGTTTGTTGTCAAGCTGGTTTGGTGGTGCTGAATTCTCTTAGCTTTTGCTTGTCTGTAAAGGTTGTAATTGCTCCATCGAATCTGAATGAGATCTTTGCGGGGTAGAGTAATCTTGGTTGTAGGTTTTTCCCTTTCATCACTTTAAATATGTCCTGCCACTCCCTTCTGCTTGCAGAGTTTCTGGTGAAATATCAGCTGTTAACCATATGTGGATTCCCTTGTATGTTATTTGTTGCTTTTTCCTTGCTGCTTTTAATAGTTTTTCTTTGTATTTAGTTTTTGATAGTTTGATTAATATATGTCTTGCTGTGTTTTTCCTTGTATTTATCCTGTATGGGACTCTCTGTGCTTCCTGGACTTGGTTGCCTATTTCCATTCCCATGCTAGGGAAGTTTTCAACTATAATCTCTTCAAATATTTTCTCAGACCCTTTCTTTTTGTCTTCTTCTTCTGAGAGCCCTATAATTCAAGTGTTGGTGTATTTAATGTTGTCCCAAGAGTCTCTGAGACTGTCCTCAATTCTTTTCATTTGTTTTTCTTTATTCTGCTCTGTGGCAGTTATTTCCATTATTTTATCTTCCAGGTCACTTATCTGTTCTTCTGCCTCAGGTATTCTGCTATTGATTCCTTCTAGAGAATTTATAATTTCATTTACTGTGTTGTTCATCACTGTTTGTTTGCTCTTTAGGTCTTCTAGGTCCTTGTTAAACGTTTCTTATATTTTCTCCATTCTATATCCAAGATTTTGGCTCATCTTTACTATCATTATTCTGAATTCTTTTTCAGTTAGACTGCCTGTTTCCTCTTCATTTGTTTGGTCTGGTGGGTTTTTACCTTGCTCCTTCATCTGCTGCATATTTCTGTCTTCTCATTTTGTTTAACTTACTGTGTTTGGGGTCTCCTCTTCACACGCTTTGGGTTCTTTGTTCCTTTTGTTTTTGGTGTCTGCCCCCAATGGGTGAGGTTGGTTCAGTGTGTTGTGTAAGCTTCCTGGTGGAGGGGACTGGTGCCTGGGTTCTGGTAGGTGGGCCTGGATCTTCTGGTGGGCAGGGCTGTGTCTGGTGGTGTGTTTTGGCATGTCTGTGAGCTTAGTATGAGTTTAGGCAGCCCTTATGCTTATGCGTTTGGTTGTTTTTTTGTCTTACTAGTTGTTTGGCATGGGGTGTCCAGCACTGGAGTTTGCTGGCCATTGGGTAGATCTGGGTCTTAGCGTTGAGACGGAGAGCTCTCACCAATTGATATTACGTGGGGCTGGGAGGTCTCTGGTGGTCCAGTGTTGTGGACTTGGCTCTCCCACCTTGGAGGCTCAGGCCTGACATCCGGCCGGAGCACCAAGACCCTGCCAGCCCCATGGCTCGGAAGAAAAGGAAGAAAAAAAAGGAGGGGGGGAAAGAAACCAGATAGAATCCCAAACCAAATGGTAAAAGCAAAACTAGAAAAAATCACACAAAGTAACGCGCACACACACACACACACACACTCATAAAAAGAAATAATAGGGGCTTCCTTGGTGGCTCAGTGGTTGGAAGTCTGCCTGCTGATGCAGGGGACAAGGGTTCGAGCCCTGGTCTGGGAGGATCCCACATGCCACCGAGCAGCTGGGCCCATGAGCCACAATTACTGAGCCTGCGCGTCTGGAGCCTGTGCTCTGCAACAAGAGAGGCTGCGATAGTGAGAGGCCCGTGCACCACGATGAAGAGTGGCCCCCACTTGCCGCAACTATAGAAAGCCCTTGCATAGAAACGAAGACCCAACACAGCTGTTAAAAAAAAAAAGAAAAAGAAAAAAAAATAATAATTAACAAAGAACAGTCAGAACCCTAGGACAAATGGTAAAAGCAAACCTAAACAGACAAAACCACACAATGAAACATATGCACACACACTCACAAAAAGGGAAACAAGGGGGGAAAAATCAATAAATAAGAAATTTAAAAAAGAAGAGAGCAACTAAACCAATAAACGAATTAACCAATGATAACAAGCACTAAAAACTAAACTGAGAGAAACGTAAAAACCAGAAACAAATCAGACGCAGAAAGCAAACACCAAGTCTACAGTTGCTCCCAAAGTCCACTGCCTCAATTTTGAGAACATTCGTTATCTATTCAGGTATTTCACAGATGCAGGGTTCTTCTGCTTGATTGTGGGGATTTAATCTGCTGCTCCTGAGGCTGCACAGAGAAATTTCCCTTTCTCTTCTTTGTTCGCACAGCTTCTGGGGTTCAGCTGTGGTTTTGTCCCCACCTCTGTGTGTATGTCACCCTCAAGCATCTGTTCCCTGCCCAGACAAGAGGGGGTTAAAGCAGTGACTGATAAGGGGTCTCTTGCTCACTCAGGCCAGGGAGAAAGAGGGTACAATAGTCATAATTGGAATGCGGGGCAAGCCTGCGCCGGCACAGGCTGGCATGACATTGCAACAGCCTGAGGCACACCGTGTGTTCTCCCTGGGAAGTTGTCCTTGGATCTTGGGACCCTGGCAGTGGCTGGCTGCACAGGCTCCCGGTGGGGGGGCGTGGGTAGTGACCTGTGCTTGCACACAGGATTTTTGGTGGCAGCGGCGACAGCGTTGCCGTTAGCATTCCGTGCCCATCTCTGGGGTCCAAGCTGATAGCCGCAGCTTGCTCCCATCTCTGGAGCTCACTTAGGTGGTACTTTGCCTTCTGTGGGCACAGAGGAAAGGAGTCATCTCTCCTCATGCACCCCGAAACAATGGTCTCTTGTCTCTTCAGCAGGTCCAGACTTTTTCCCGGACTCCCTCCCAGCTAGCTGTGGTGCACTGGCCCCCTTCAGGCTGTCTTCTCGCAGCCAACCCCAGTCCTCTCCCTGGGATCCAACCGAAGCCGGAGCCTCAGCTCCCAGCCTCCACCTGCCCCGGTGGTTGAGCAGACAAACCTCTCGGGCTGGTGACTGCTGGTCGGCAGTGATCCTCTGTGAGGGAATCTCTCCACTTTGACCTCTGCACCCCTGTTGCTGCGCTCTCCTCCGTGGCTCTGAAGCTTCCCCCAATGTCACCCCCCCCCACCGTCTCCACCAGTGAAGGGGCTTCCTAGTGTGGGGAAACCTTTCCTCCTTCACAGCTCCCTCCCAGAGGGGCAGGTCCTGTCCCTATTCTTTTGTCTCTGTGTTTTCTTTTTTCTTTTGCCCTTCCCTTCCCTGCCCCAGAGGGGCAGGTCCTGTCCCTATTCTTTTGTCTCTGTGTTTTCTTTTTTCTTTTGCCCTTCCCAGGTACATGGGGATTTTCTTGCCTTTTGGGAAGTCTGAGGTCTTCTGCCAGCGTTCAATAGGTGTTCTGTAGGAGTTGTTCCACATGTAGATGTATTTTTGATGTATTTGTGGGGAGGAAGGTGATCTCCACATCTTACTCCTCCACCATCTTGAACGTCTCCCTGGCATGTATTCTTTTAATTACCACTGACACTATATGCTACAACTTATCTCCATTAAGCTGAATATTACGAAGTTTGGGTGATTGTAATTTTTTTCAGAATGAGCTTGAAAAGGGATAGGTGCAGGAAAGATGAGGAATAAAAGCATGATAAAACTGCTTTAACATCCTTTAGAAGGGCATTAGAAATTAAACTCCTTGGAATTGAGAGTTATGGGCAGATTTATCTCCCTATGCATCCACCCACCCAAACCAGCCTACATTTATTAGGATCTATTTGTGCTAGGCACTGTGCTTCATGCTGAGGTTGAAAAGATGACTAAGACTTTCTGTCTGGAAGAATCAAGAAATGTTAGTTCCTTTTGAGCACTAGTCTTTTGTAAATTATTGGGCAAATAGTGACCATAGTTTTCACATAGAAATTGCATAGGAGATAATCAATTTGGAAAAGTCTTTAAAAATGACATATGTGGGCCACAACAATTTAAAAAAGTATATACTTCAACATGAAAGGATACGAATATATTTAAGAATTTTATATTCTTACTGTTTAGCTTGTTAGTTTTGATTTTATAATTTGAGTATAAATATTCATGACAATAAATACAATGTGCACATTTTATTTGATTTTAAGAACTAATTATGTGATTACATACATTTTTGCATATTGACAAATCACGATATTTTATTTGCAAATCTCATTTTAGAGAGCACTAATATCTATATCCTGAGCCAAATGAGGCAATAAGAAAATATATTTTTATATTACGTCCTCATAAGAGAGTTGATTATATTCGGAACATAGGGTATTATTATTAACAACAGTAGTACTGATAATACCTTATATTAGTTAGCACCAGAGTATACAGAACATTTCAGCATTCATTCTCATTTGATTTTCATAACAGCCTGAATAGGCAGAATATGAGACTTATCTTCATTTTAATTGAAAAAAAAGAATTAGAAAGATTGTGCTGTGCTCCATATCGAGAGTAATGGGAATATAGTACCATTATTGACATTTCTTTGCATTTATTTAGAGTATAGTTTATATTTTTATTTTGTAGATGAAAATGAACTGTTACCTGTAAGCTCAGGATGTACAATAGAAGATCATGTGATTGCGGGAAGTGTAGAAGAATTTCGTAAAGACTTCATTTCAAGAATATGGCTTACCTACAGGGAAGAGTTTCCTCCAATAGAAGGCTCAGCTTTGACAACGGACTGTGGTTGGGGCTGTACACTAAGAACTGGCCAGATGCTGTTGGCTCAAGGACTCGTACTACACTTCCTTGGTAGAGGTAAATCAAATCTCTGGTTTTAGGGGGGTTTGTTATTGTTACTGTTTTTTAAATTTGAACTCTAGCTTGCAAACTGAATAAAATTCCCTGGTGTTAATTTCCTGAGTCCCCTATGTCTTCTAAAGTTGTAACTAATCTACCATGTAACATCTTTGTTGGACTGGGCCATTTCAAACATACAGGTTAAACATAAGTATTATTATGTTTCAAACATACAGGTTAAACGTAAGTATTATTCATGACTACCACTATGAATTAATTAAGTTCAACTTTTAGTAGTCTTTGGATTTTTTGTTGCTGTTATCATTTAGTTCTTTTTGATTGAACTCTAGATTATCTCCAGTTCAGTAAATTCTGGGCAGGTCAACAGCAGTGACTTTGAGCAGAAAATTATTGAGCAGTTAATGTTTTTACATTATTTAAATCTTAAGAAATTTTACAGTTTTATGCTTTAAAATTATTTTTATCTTTATAAATGTGATTATAATCAGTTAAATTGATTAGGGCATTTTCTTAATAAGGTCATCATGCTTAGACTTTTAGACTCTCAGAAATGTCATTGATACTAACTTACATATATCTATGTTTTCCAATGTGCCACCTTTCTTACCAGTTCTGTTAGTTCATTTTTATATAATGTGTACATTTGTAGGAGGATTTTTAGTTTACCATTTTAGGCTATCATATCTGGTTATTACTGTCGTTATATTTTTTTAAGTGTCAGACAATTTTCTGCAATGCATGGCAAATATTTAATAACCTTTCTGTAGGGATTATTGATGAGATCATTTGGAGAGAATGTTTATTCAAGAGCAGTGTGGATATTGCAAGGAAAAGGAATTTTTCAGCTTTTTCTGGGATGATTTATTTATAGTCTCATGCAATCATGATTAAGAATTGGAATACTTTTCACACTTCTGACTAGGTCTCTGAATCTGTGACTCATTTTGTTAGCTTGAAATTATATGAATGTTTGGGGACTGTTGTGTTATTGAAAACAGTGAGGTAGTGATATAATTGATTTGGGGGGGATCTTTGATCTCTAATGACTTCATTTATTAACTTCATTTACTAGAGAATTGATGTTACTCCCTAAATAATAAAGTTATTTTGAAAGACTGTATGAGAAAAAAAGCACCTTGTAAAGAAATATTAAACTTCCAGGTCAAACTTCTATTTTAACGTATAACCAAAACAAAATCCACTTTCTGAAGTTAAACTCTCATAAATACTATGATTGTTAGTTGAATATGTTTATTGTGCCTTTGGGTAGTCAAGACTGGATGTCTGGTGAGCAGTACTGGTAATGGAATACAAAAGTCTTTATTCCACCTTAACACTGTCAAAAAAAAGAAAAGAAGGGGGCTTCCCTGGTGGCACAGTGGTTGAGAGTCTGCCTGCCGATGCAGGGGACATGGGTTCGTGCCCCGGTCCGGGAAGATCCCACATGCCGCGGAGCAGCTAGGCCCGTGAGCCGTGGCCGCTGAACCTTTGCATCCGGAGCCTGTGCTCTGCAACGGGAGAGGCCACAACAGTGAGAGGCCCACGTACCGCAAAAAAAAAAAAAAGAAAAGAAAGAAAAACATATTCCAGAATTGTCCATATGTACCTAAGTTTACTATTTTTTCTCTTTCATTACGGTAATTTTTTCCTGATTATATGTAATATATCCCCATTCAAAAAATTTTAGAAACTACAGAAAAGTCCGGAGAATAATATTTCAACTCAAAAGTAAACATCATTGGTATATTGGCATGTTTCCTCTGCTTGTACGTTTATTATTTTTTTTACACAACTTTATTTAGATATAATCAACATACCATAATTTCACTCATTTAAAGTGAACAACAATTCAGTGGTTTTTAGTTTATTTACAGAGTTCTACAATTATCCCCATAATCTAATTTTAGGATTTTCATCTTCCCCCAAAGAAACCTCATACCCATTAGCAGTCATTCCCAATAGCAACCATTAATCTACTTTCTGTCACTATAAATTTGCCTATTTCTGACTTTGCTATTTTAGTTTAGTAACCCATAGGACTTTAAATGCTACATGCTTATTTTAGTAGAATTGTTAACGTCTAACTATTTAAAAGATCTGAACACCTTGCTTTGGAACTGCTATAGCTTGGACCTGGCCTGATGCTTTGAACATTGAAAATTCAGACTCTGAATCATGGACTTCCAACACTGTAAAAAAATTTACTGCATCATTCGAAGCATCGCTTTCAGCGGAAAGAGAACTCAAAACCCCAACAATTTCTCTGAAGGAAACAATCGGGAGATATTCTGATGATCGTGAAATGCAAAATGAAATTTATCACAGGAAAATCATCTCTTGGTTTGGTGATTCCCCCTTGGCTCTCTTTGGTTTACATCAACTAATAGAATATGGAAAGAAGTCTGGGAAAAAAGCTGGAGATTGGTATGGACCAGCTGTGGTTGCTCACATTTTAAGGTAAAATTGTTTTAAAATCTTTCATCTTGTGACAGAGGTCCTCAGGCTCAGAGATAGTGATTTTTGCAGTGTATATATATTATTGGAACTTTTAAAGTCTAACTGTATGAGAATATTCATAAAGTAGCTTTCATTTACTGTTAGGGAAAAAACAAGACATATTGTGTCTCTAGTTACATTTATCTACTGACAAATTTTTCTTCTTTTGCTCATAGGTATAGATATCCAAGGTCTCTTTCTAACCAGGTTTTCATTAGACTACCTTATTGAAATGTTCTAAAAACTAACAACTCTTTCAACCTTGGAACATGCATAATAACATTATAGTTTTTTTTTTTAATAGTGTAATCTGGGGGCTGTAATGTACTGATAGTGTAATGAAATGTCAAGAGCTAAAATTGATGTTTTCAGCATTTCTTTTCACACATCAAATTCTTGTGAATTGTAAATGTATGGGACTATTAATATTATAATTATATCATAGTAAAATAAAGTGTCTGTGACATTCAGAGTAGTTAGAAAAAAGTCGAAAGTCAGATTTCACTATACCTCAGCTTTTTATGTGCCAATTATTTGGATGCTACTTAAGTTTTTTTAAAAGTTGTCATATTTATTGTGTCCCACTATTGTTATTAACTGAATCATTAATATTGTCATCCAAGTACAGCATGTTATAGTAAATTTAGTCTATTTAGAATAATATACAAAATCCAAATTAGTACAAATGTTTTTTTTGCTTATTAACAGGCTTTTATATTTTATAGGTCAGATGCTTATAGTTGAAAAAGTAGTTGCCTAATATTATTAAATGGATTGTTAATAATGTCAAGTCTAGCTTGGTATGACATACATAAAAACATAATCATAAAAGCATGGTTTCTACTCTTCAAGATGTTATGTTCTGTATCCCAGGGATCAGAACACTTTTTCTGTAAAAGGCCTAATGGTAAATAGTTTAGGCTTTGCAGGCTATATAAGGGCTCTATTGCTCATTTTGCTCTTTTTTTCTTTTTTTGTTTTACAGTCGTTGAAAACTGTAAAAACCATTCTTAGCTTGCAGGCTGTACGAAAACAGGCCACAGGTCATGCTTGGTCTATGGGCCATAGTTTCCCCATCCCTCTTTTATATTAGCACATACAAACATGCATAATAAGGCATGTTAAGTTAAAAAATTATAAAGATACAGTTAAATAAAAGTATTTTTCCATAATTTGTGTAATTTCCTTTTACATATATTGTTGTGATTTTTTTTCACTTCATGTGCACCATTGAGAATATTATACCCACTTGGAAATATTTTTCAATTTGCAGTTTTACTTATAGAATTCTAAGACTTGAAAGTGGGAAATTCATTTGTTCAGGTCATGTAGGTTTTCGAATGAAGGAAAAAAGTCATGCTATTGTTTAAAGAAAAGAAAAAATCTTTCATAACTGTACCAGAGGACAGTCATACTTTGCTAGTCAGTAATGTAAGTTAATATGAAGTAAACCTTGAAGCATATTGTAATACCACTGGGTAGAAAACATTTAATATAGCCAGGTGAGTTTGAGAGAAATTCTTTTTTGGGGGGCAGGGTGGGGTTCACACCTTTGTACCGAAGAATTTTAAAATATGTTTTTTAAACTTATGTTTTAATGTTTTTTGAGTAATTTAGTGTAATATTCTACTTTGAAAAAATTGACTTGATTTTTGATACCATTCAGATGATAGTTTTGAAAGCAGACACTATAGGGTAAATAGGAAAGTCAAGAAAATGATGGCTTTCTTTTCCCTTAAATTAAATCGTTTGTTATTAACTGGAAATGTTAGTTAGGATTTTAAAGGATAATGCTTGTTATTTTCTTAGAAAAGCAGTTGAAGAAGCAAGACACCCAGATTTACAAGGAATAACTATTTATGTTGCGCAAGACTGTACAGGTGAGGAATGTATTATATAATTCTACTTTTTATCCATTTATTTGGTCAGACCTTTTTAAAAATTTAGGTATAATTGATATATAACATTATATTAGTTTCAGATGTATAACATAATGATTCAATATTTGTATATATTGTGAATGATCACCATAATTAGTCTAGTTAGCATCCGTCACCATACATAGTTAGAAAATTTTTTTTCTTGTGATGAGAACTTTCAGATATACAATACAGTATTATTAACTATAGTGCCCATCCCCATGCTGTACGTTATATCCTTATGACTTATTTATCTTATAGCTGGCAGTTTTCACGCCCTTCACCCATTGTGTCCCCCCATCCCACTTCTGCCAGTCATCAGTCTGTTCTGTGTATCTGTGAGCTTGGTGTTTTGTTTATTCATTTTGTTCTGCTTTTTAGAGTCCACATATAAGTGAGATCATACAGTATGTGTCTTTCTCTGTCTGACTTATTTCACTTAGCATAACGCCCTCAGGGTCTATCCATGTTGTCACAGATGGCAAGATTTCATTCTTTTTTATGGTTAAATAATATTCCACTGTATATACGTACCACATTTTCTTTATCCATTATCCATTGATGGGCACTTAGGTTGTTTCCATATTTTGGCTATTATAAATAATGCTGCAGTGATTAAAGGGGTGCATTTATCTTTTTGAGATAGTGGTTTCGTTTTCTTCAGATAAATACCCAGAAGTTGAATTGCTGGATCACATTGTAGTTCTATTTTTAATTTTTTGAGGAACCACTGTACTGTTTTCCTTAGTGGTTGCACCAACTTACATTCTCAACAACAGTGCACAAGGGTTCCCTTTGCTCCATATCTTCAACAACATTTGTTGTTTCTTGTCTTTTTGATAGTAACCATTCTAACAGGTGTGAGATGATATCTCGTGGTTTGATTTGCATTTCTCTGATGATTAGTGATGTTGAGCACCTTCTCATGTACCTGTTGGCCATTTGTATGGCTTCTTTGGAAAAATGTCTCTTCAGATCTTCTGCCCATTTTTTTAATTGGATTATTTGTTTTTTTGATGTTGAATTATGTGAGATCTTTGTATAGTTTGGATATTAACCCCTTATCAGATATATGATTGCAAATATTTTCTTCTATTTGGTAAGTTACCTTTCTATTTTGTTGATGGTTTCCTTTGCTGTACAGAAGCTTTTTAGTTTGATGTATTCTCATTTGTTTATTTTTGCTTATGTTGCCTTGTGGTGTCAAATTGAAAAAATTATCACCAAGACCAATGTCAAGGAGCTTTCCGCCTGTTTTCTTCTAGGAGTTTGTGGTTTCAGTTCAGGTCTTGTGTTCAAATCTTTGATGATCGATTTTGATTTAATTATTGTGTATGGTATAAGATAGTGGTCCAATTTTATTCTTTTGCATGCGGCTGTCCAGTTTTCCCAATACCATTTATAATTAGATTTTTCATAAGTATTTAGCTTATAGCTTATCCCAATTATACTGTAAATGATGAAAGTAGAGACCATGTTTTACACATTTTTGTTCCTACATTGCACCCTGTATAGGCACTGATTAAATATTTCTTGATTGAATATATACTATGAATTATTAGTTGCAATATTAAAATAAGTTCTTAAGGAAATTTTCAATATTTAAAATGACTACTTAAAAAAGATAGGTGGGAAAATTTAACATAGGTATATACTTGGGGTGCATGTCTGCCATGTCTCATCTCATTGGGGATGTGTTTCAAGGAAGGAAAATTCTCTGTTTGATTTGTTTCTCACTAGTCCTTCAGTAAATCATCTGATCATGATGCAGCTATTGTCCAGAATGTTGCTTTGTTTTATTGTTATGGGTATTCTGTTTAATGACCAGTATCTATAGTAATTTTGAAACTCTATTGGGGATAAAATAGTGACCTTAATTTCCTAATAAAATAAAAGTGCCTTCAAAGTAAACCACCTCATGTTGTTTATTTTTTACTGAAATACTGTTAAGAGGATAAAATATGTTAATGTTTGGGGAAAGTTAAATATACTTCAGTTATGTTTAATATAAGGGTATTTACAAAATGCTTGAGATTACCCTGGTGACTGACTAGTGTTTATAGTGTGGATATAATCGTTACCAAATACACGTGCATTTTGTTCGGCCTTTTGTTAAGGTTAATTGGATTTTTAAGAAAGACTGATAAGCCATGATTATAGCCATATGAACATGAAAGTTTTAAGTTTTCAGATGAGTGTGTGAATTTTGCAGGTACTGTATTTGTTTATCAGGTAGGAAATCTTACAAGTAAAATGTACTGTGTTAAGAGTTCTAATTAAGCCAGAGGATGTGCTTAAACAAATAATCATTAAATAATTTATGAATTTGCCTTTTGTGCTTTTATTGATATCAATCAGCCTTGGTCTTATGCGTTACGTATTGTTAGTTAATTAAAGAACACAAAGCTACTCAATATCTAAGTGGTTTGTGTAATTTGAAGTAGATCTTAAAATTTTGAACACTGACATTTAAAATTCTAAAGGGAGAGTTTATATTACTGTAGTGCATTTTGATAGATTGTGAGGTTAGGAACTAGGTGAAGCCAGAGTCTATTAATAATTCTCCTCCACACGTCTTCATTAGTGTTTTTAAAAACAAACACCATCTTCATTAGTGTTTTTAAAAGCTTCACTTTCTATTCATTTTCTCTTCCTCTCATTCTGTATTCTCTTCCTTTGTGATTGCATATTTTTCCATGCCTTTAAGTAGTTAAGACTGTGCTCTATATATTAGGACTTCTAAAACTGCATTTCTAGTGATACTTGTGTTAATATGAGGTAACTCGTATTTTCTGCTGTCCTTCAAATATTTCCATCTGGATGTTCTACAAACACTTCAAATTCAGCGTGTTTAAGATTAAACCTGTCATTCCCCTCTACACCACTCCTTTCTTGCTTCCTATATTCTCTTCACTAATAGTATCATGTCCACATGCGTGTGTACTTATTCTTGACTCTTTTTTCGTTGCTTATATCTAGTTAGTCAACCAAAGCTTAACAAATTATACTTAAAAAAATGCATCTGAAATCTGTTCTCTCTTCTTCACTCTCATTGATTTAGATCAGACCCTTATCTCGAACTTGAACTTGATTTCCCTTTCTTTTCTTTTTCTCATTCATCTGATCAAAAGAAATTGATCATGTCCCTTAATTTAAAACCAATGACTGTCTGTTAACTCTAGTCTCAAGTTATTGTAGCATGTAAAGCACATGAAGTTCTTTACCATTTGTCTTGACCTGCATTTCCAGCATCACCTCTCAACACTGTCTTCCATGCTGATACACCAAAGAACCATCAACCTGCAAGCCATTCCTTGGGCATACTATCATTATCTTTTTTCCATGTCTTTGCTGATATTATTGCCTCTGCTTAGAATGCCCCTTATTGTTAAAATGCCTTTTGTTAACTCTTACTCATTCTTTATGAACACGCTCGAAGGTACATCTTTGGTGAAGCCTTTACCAACTCTCATCAGGTAGAATTAGTTTATTATTCTGTGTTCTGTAACATTTTGGAAATACCTCTATTAAATATTGTGCTTGTAATTCACTTTTAATATCACCTTGTGCTTATCTGTATCTCCTTGGTAGATCAATGATTATTAAGGTAGCAGGGGTAGGGGAAAGGTACTAGAACCATTTGGTTGGCAATCACTGCTGTAGTGAGCCTGTGTTATGGAATTGGATTATTTCATAGCCCTTACATATGTTGAGAGTGGAGGAAAAATACCAAAACAATTGAGCCAGACACTGTGAAGTAAGGATCTTATCTGCTTTTATATTTCTCTGGCATAGAAAACTTCAATAAATAGTTGGCTGTCAATCAATGTGTGTTGAATTAGCCTGAAGGGTAAGAAGCATTTGATAAGGAAGAACTTGTTGTATATGCTAGTGGAAATACTGTTACTAGTGGAAAGTGGAAGATAGGGATGGTCATGTGTGCACTGCCTCAGAAAAGTGAATTTAAAGGTTTAGGCTTTACTGAGAAGGCTTTACTGAGTAGTTTAGCAAAAATAAGATGACAGAATTGAAACATGGAAAGAACTGTTTTTCCATTTTTGTGGCTTTGGTTTAGACTGACTATGGGGGATAGTGAAGCAGGTGAACAGGAGACTATGATAGCTCATAATCTCAATTTGGAATTTAGGGAAGAACTGAGACAGCAGTGGCAGAATTTGTTAATCAGCTAACTGTGGAAGAGTAAAAGAGTTTGCTGACAGGGAGTATGGGTGTAAAGTAAGTTTTGAATAAAACTATGTTTTTTGTTGAACAAAACAAAATAAAGTTTTGTCTGTATTTGCTTCTACCAACTCCACCCATTTTCTCTTGAACTATCCACTTAGGCTCTCATACCCATCACTCTACCAAAACTACTCTTGTCAATAATTTAATCTCACTAAATCCAGTTGTCACTTCTCAGTCTTTTCCTCACAATCTGTCAGCAGCATTTGACACTGTTGACTTCTCCCCCACTCCTTGTAATGTTTTGTTTACTTAGTTTCCAGAACGCTACTCTTCAGGTTTTCCTTTTACCATGTGTCTGCTCCTTCACGGTCTCCTGTATGGATTCTTCCTTATCCCCCTATCTCTAAAGTACTTGGTGTGTTGTGCTACGTCTTTAGATCTCAACTTTTTTTTCTGTATATACAGATTTGGATTTACCCAGTCTCATAGCTTTACAGTACCATCTGGGTCCTGTCAATTCCCAAATTTATAGCTCCATCCCAGACCTGTCCCCAAATGCAGGCTTTTATGTCCTTACCTGCCTACTTATCCTCCCTGCTTGCATGTCTAATAGATATCTCAAACTTGGCATGTCTGAAACTGAATTCCCACTCCTCCTTTCTATATTTTCCCTTCCTACAGTCTTCTGTGTCTTTGTAAATGGCAGCCCGCCTACTCTGTTTGCTTATATGAAAACCACTCAAATCATCTATGACTCCTTTTTTCCTCTCACATCTTACATTTAATGTATTAAGGAGTTCTTCATTTTCAACTGATCAGTTTTCACCACCTGCACATGATCATCCCATGACCGTTCCATATCTTGACAATACTGCCTTTGTTCAAGCCACCATCATCTCTTGCTGGGTTCCTGCAGTGGCTTTCTAACTTCTCTATGCTTCAGCCCTTGCCCTCTGCAGTCTGTTAACACAGGAACCAGACTGGTAAAGTATAAATCAGAGCAGGACATTCCTTTCCTAAAAAACTCTTCAGCGGCTTCCCATCTCACTCAAAGTAAAGACTGAATTCTTTATTAATGGCTTTTAAGATTTCCCACAATCTGTCTTCGTTCTCTCCCCATCTGTAACTTTATCTCCTAACCTCATTTTCTACTATTGTACTCCTTGCTCACTTCCCTGCAGAGGCACTGCTCTCTTGTTCCTGGAACAAGCTGGCAATGCTTCTGCTTTAAGACATTTGCACTTGCTGATCTTTCTATGTGGAATCTCTTCCCCCCAGGTATCTGCATTTCTTGGTTTCTTTCTTTCTTTAAGTCTTGACTTCCCTACCACCTTATTTTAAATTGCACCCCTTCTCTACATTTCTTATCCATCTTTTTCTCCCTTGTTTTTCTTGAAAGCACCTATCATCATCTGACATATATTATGTTTTACTTATTTATTGTCTACTTCCCTGTTAGATGGTATGCCTTGTGAGGGCAGGGGTTTTTCTCCATTTTGCTCACTGCTGAGGACCCAGTGCCATATAGTAGTCATTTGATAAATATCTATTGAATGCATAAATGAGGTAGGTATTTTTTAACTCACTGAGACCTTGTTAGTGATGTCAGAGATCATATGACTGGCCATTGTGGGGGGGAAATTAGGGTACAAATGTTTCTGAAAATCATTTTTATAAAATTTAATACATATTAATTGTGTTTTTCTCAGTTTACAGTTCTGATGTAATTGATAAACAGTGCACTTCCATGGCCTCTGATAATACAGATGACAAAGCTGTTATTATTCTAGTTCCTGTTAGACTTGGTGGAGAAAGAACCAATGCCGACTATTTAGATTTTGTAAAGGTATGAAATAAGAGCTAAAATTTTTTGAAGGCAATGCTGGCTGATATGAAAAATAGAGGTTTGCGATCTTTTTTCTATGAAATGGGTAGTGATGATTTTATAGTTGTAGATTGTAAAGTTTGACATTAGAGATCTTAAATTTTAGTATTACAAGATCAGATGTGATTTGAAGAGTAAGGTGTTCTATGACAAAATAAAAAGGCTTTTAATCTTTGCAGCTAATCAGGGGGATACAGTGCAGCAATAATCATAGTCTGAAATATGTCTACAGTTCCCATCATCCTTATTTGTGATTTTTAAAAGTATGTACCTTTGTTTATTCATAAAACCCACATTAAACTATATCTAGGTAATTATTGAAACAGAATGAGTTTTTTTTATTGCTGCTGCATTATCTCTTAGTTTGTTTCCTGTGCTTCTATAAGGTCCATCAGTAGGTAGAATACTTATTTATATAGAACGAAATGATGAAGATAGTATGGGGAGCTTCCAACTTTGTTTTCTTCATATTAACCAGTTAAAAATCTGTTCTATTTCAGAACACATAATTCTTTTCTCCAAAAGAACCTGTCTAATTAGGTTATCTTGTCACAAAACTTTAACTTTTGAAATACTTAGTTTCTAGTTGAGAGTATAGTATTTATATTATTTTCATAGTTTTAATAAGATCAAGACCAGAGATAGAATTCCTCTTTGAATGGAGTGTTATGGCATATAGTAATCTTGAAATAAAGTTTAGATTTGTTCACCACATGAAGCCTTAACCCCATATTGTGGTCCCTATGTATATAGGTAGAACATGTATCCTCACTCTAGATTGTACCAATTCTAAAAACTTAGAGCAGCTATTTTCAATATGTGGTATATGGAAGTCTTCTAGCTGGTATATTGGCTTTTCCTAATCGTTACTAAACTGTTGCAGGCATACTTGTTACTAATAATACCAGTACTATAACCAATAACATATACATACCCTAGATAAAAGTGGGGTTTTGATTTCTAACATGTGGACTCTTTAGTAGAATTATTGGTGGAATGTGAGAAGATATGAACCGTTTCATCTAGTGGATCCACGGAGGGTTTCGAGACTTCACGCATGTTGTCATGTCTCTGTTGGTTGTAACCAAATCTGAAATGAATTCCCCTGCCTTCTCTACTACCATGAGAAGATCAGAAATTGAGGCAGTCTCGGAACTGACTCTTTTGCCAAACCCCCACTCCTGGTGAAATGGACTGCAGATAGCTTTGAGGCATGCTTCATCTGGCTGAGAGCTTTGCTGTTTGGTGGTATTGATAAAAGTTATCAGATGAGTGATTCATTGGAGTCTACATTGTAGTGAAACAAACCATGGTTAGCTGTTAAAGTGATCCTTAGTACCTAGCATATAGGAGCTGCTCAGCAAATATTTGTTAACTCTCATATTTGTATAACACTTTTAATACAGATTTATCTCATTTTACCCTCATACTAGCTAGAAACTGGATTGTCTTTATAAAACAGAAATGACAGAAGTTAAGTGATATGTTCAAATTTGGATAACAAACTGGTGACAGAGACCAGAACTTATGTTGTTTTTCATATTTTCCTCTAAAATATGGACTCTCTGAAATGTAACATTTCTTTGAGCTTCTACTTATTTAATTTATGCTACAGTCTCCTTTTAGAGTAGTGACTACTAACACATTTAAAAATTTCAACTCTCAGGTAAAAATGGCTGAAATGGCTGAGTGAAGTAGTGTTATGTTGTGCTTGGTCAGGGCGTGGTTGGGTCAGAAGCCAAAAGGAGAGCATGTAAAGAGTCATTCAGTTAGCAGTGAAAAAATAGTGTGTCTAATAGCCCTAAAAGAAAAGTAATCTTTCTCTTCCATTTCTGCTCCCTTTTCTTCTCCTCCTTCTCCACCTCCTCCTGTACCTCCATCACTGCCCCACCCACTGCCCCCACTACACTTCTTCCTCCTCCTCCCTTGTCAGCAGCTGTATTTTTTCCTGCCAAACCATTGTGCATTATACTCTCTAAAATTCACCATTCAATTCTAGTTTTAAAATGTATTGATTGAGGTAATTCCACAGTATTTCAGAGATGGTTACCATCTCCTGCTGCATTCTGTGAGGAGAAAGAAATTTGGTGTGGTGCTTTATCAGCTCTTACCACAGGAAGTTTACTTATTTATTTATTTTTAAAAGGACCTGGAATGAGGAAAATCCAATATGTTCTCTTTCTTCAGCAAGACAAATTAGGACTTTCCTTTTTGACTGATTACTTCAGTCTTATTTATTGCTTCATGGATACAGCTCAATCAATTCTCACCACTAGATAACTGTGAAAAAGCTTTTTTAGGAACTGAAAAGTGTTTCAGGTTTCCAAAGATACAGCTTCTTATATGTAATGGCATTTTAGCTCCTAATCTACTTATAAGTGTTTATTGCTAAATCTGCTCTAATCTGTTGAAAAGGAAATATAGGTGTCAAGAACCAAAGTCTTTCTTCCATTACCTGAAATCATTCTTTTTCTGAAGAGAGTCTGTGATGATTCTTACTATACATATATGTATTTTTTCTTTTTCTTCTTGGCTATGAGGGACTTAGAACTTTCACTTCCTCATGGGTCCCTGTATCAGAAACATTGTATTTCAGCTGATCAGTTTGCCTCAGATTAAAGTAAGGCACTCTCTAATTGAGTTAAGGATTTTTATTTAGGGGGAAAGCAATAGAATAATAGAACTGTTAATAGAATGATAATAACAATAGAATAATAATAACTATTATTATCAAGTTTTTTGGTATAATTTCATCTTAATTTATTTTTTAGTTAGCTCTAAAATTTTAACTTTATATGCCTTCTCTGTTTCTGTAATTTCTTCAGTGCAGTTCTCCTTTCCAAAAAAACCTCTATGATATTTTCACAAGACTGAAAATGTACAAAATTTACAGCCATTAAATATTATAATATAGATCTATATTTATTGATAGGAAAAGATGTTTATAAGATAATGAATGACAAAAGTTACAATAGCATATGTTGTATGGTGCCATATATATAACATTGTATTTATAAATCTATATGTGAATATATGTAATATAGACAGATGTCAAGAAGGTATTCTCCTAAATGTTAATAATGCTGAGTGTTGGGGCTTTGGGAAATTTCTGTGTGTGTTTTTTCAATAACCACCACATATTATTTTTAAGAAAATAATTAAGTTTAAACAAAACTGTGGTTTGTTTACTTGTTAAAGGAAAAAAACATTTGTTCATACAGTCTTTATTTTTGTATCTTCTAGATTTTGAAACATCCTCTCACTTAAGAGAAGGAAAGTTTATTGTTTAATATTTTGGGGTTTTATAACATATACTTTATAATTACTAGTGTTTTCTAACATAATATATGCTAAAATTAATGTTGAAACTATTGATAGGATATTGATTGATTCCACTGGACTTTTTTTTTTTTTTTTTTTTTTTTTTGCGGTACGTGGGCCTCTCACCGCTGCGGCCTCTCCCGCTGCGGAGCACAGGCTCCGGACACGCAGGCCCAGCGGCCACGGCCCATGGGCCCAGCTGCTACGCGGCACGCGGGATCCTCCCAGACCAGGGCACGAACCCGCACCCCCTGCATCGGCAGGCGGACCCCCAACCACTGAGCCACCAGGGAAGCCCTGGACATGTTTTTAATTGACTCCACTCCATGGACATGTTTTTTAAAAAAGTATAGAATTACTTGGCCAAGCTTAAATAGAGTTCTGCTTAGAATAGATGCTGAGGGAAATATTAAACAATTTATTGAGGTATCACTGATATTTTATGATTAGTAAAATAAACTGAGTTTAAATACAGTAATAATTATTATTTTCCTTGGATCAAATTGTTTTCATTAGTCTTTATATTTATTCCAAATGAAGTAGCGTAAAAATTTTGTCATGAATGCCATTGATTAAAAATGGTTTTTAGTTTGTGATTCTAAGACTCAGGTTTCAGTGAAAACAGTGACAATGTCCAATAATTATTTGTAGCATTTCAAAAAGCCTGATGAAAATACTACATTGATCACAGCGAGGCTGCACCAGCTAAGTGAAAGGCCAAATGTTTTTACTTTGGCAGGCATTTTTATTGCCTTTCCATGGTTAATGTTGTTTATCTCTATAACTGGCACATAATAATTGTTTAATGTTGTTGAATGGTTTAAAGAAAATGGAAGATAGTTTGGTGGACAAAAGGATTTCAGAACATGGGGAAAATGTAATAAAAATAAAACTGGTGGTGAAAAATTTGGGAACTACTGCTACTATTAGTAATACAAATTTGGTTGTTTTGAATAATTATCATTTGTCTCTTGACTCTAAATCTGAATTAATTTATCTTGGCAGGGTATTTTAAGCCTTGAATATTGTGTGGGTATTGTTGGTGGCAAACCTAAACAGTCATATTACTTTGCTGGATTTCAAGGTTAGTGATTTAGTAAAATATACTTCTTCTCTGTTTTCTTTTAAAAGTTGGAAAGTTAATATAGGATCATCTAGAAACAGGATGATTAACGGAGCAAAATGAGTACCTTACAAATTCATCAGTCCTACCATAACCGTTCATTTGTCATTTGGTCCACAACATAATTGGATTCTGTAAAATGTATATTTAATTTCTGTTATTGCATAAACAAGGCATAATTTATTGGTTTTACTAAACTTTAGAAGACATTGCTGCCACATTCTGGCAGTTGCTATTTATATATTTACCTTTTACTAGTTTTAGTGGTGCTAGTTGATGATAAAATGACAAGCAATATGTTCTTCCTGTCAGGATAATGTAGTGCAATACATTTTTCATATGCAAACTGTAGAATATAATTGTGTGTTTGTGAAAGTAATTTTATCACCAAAAATTAAATGACAGTCTCATCACTTTATAAAAATTCTGCTTATACAAGCATATTTGATTATGCAAAAGTTAATCTGTCCTGTGCAAACCTATGTTTCAGTCAATGAGTATCAGTCTGGCAAGCTGTTACTCCCAGATTTTTTTCAGCTATTCTACATAGAAATTGGATTGTAAGCAGTGTAATAATAAGGTGTTTTTTGAATTACTTGTCTTCTGTTTTGTCCTTGTAGATGACAGTTTGATTTACATGGATCCTCATTACTGCCAATCTTTTGTAGATGTCAGCATAAAGGATTTCCCTCTTGAGGTACTGTGGATAAAGAGCTGGTACTGTTTTCTTACCATATGAAGCAAATTCTAATTATTTAGAGACGTGCTAGGCAGCTACGCTTTATGGTATCACAGTTACAAGTTAATAATAAATATTCTACTAATTTATAAAACCATAATACATACAACGGTCAAAGGTTAAATAATTCGTTGCTGAATTTTAATTTACAATACACTTTCTTCTTCATTTATCTTTGTCTCTAACTTGTTAGATACCCTAGCCGTACCAAAATAAATGATCAAGCCTCCAAGTAATTTTGTACATATACAGCTAAATAGTACTGAAGAATTTAAAATGTTAGGTATGTTTAAAAAAAAAGGGAGAAAAAAAGAAAAATAAAGATGATGGAGTTGGGTTAGAGTGACAAAGTGATTGAAGGAGCCTGCAAAATTATTTTGCTTTAATTATAGTAATTAAGTCTTAACCTCTAGTTAAGTTTTCACGAGTTTTAATTGGGTTTCTAATATTTGTTTTAGCTTTGATTTCTTAGTCTTCTTTTCCTTTATGTTAATCATTTTCTGATCCAGCATTTAAAAAATATTTTTTATTGCATTATAGTTGGTTTACAATGTTGTGTTAGTTTCAGGTATACAACAAAGTGAATCAATTATACATGTGCAGCATTTTTTTTTTTTTTTTTTTTTTTTGCGGTACACGGGCCTGTCACTGTTGTGGTCTCTGCTGTTGCGGAGCACAGGCTCCAGACGCGCAGGCTCAGCGGCCATGGCTCACGGGCCCAGCCGCTCCGCGGCATGTGGAATCTTCCCGGACCGGGGCACAAACCCGTGTCCCCTGCATCGGCAGGCGTACTCTCAACCGCTGTGCCACCAGGGAAGCCCCATGTGCAGCATTTTAATTCAGAAAATTTGAGAGTGCATAAGTGAGACATGTTATTATTACATGGTTTTGGTTCTTGTTTTCCCAGGTGATGCTTTTACAGGCTTTTAAAATAATCACTTGAGTGGCATGGATCACTAATTCTCAAGGGCTTGACAAGATGGAAATGTGGTTTAGTACTTTGTTTTAGTAATAGCTTGCTAGCTAATATTAATACCTAATAAGTATTTAGGGGGTAGATTATGAAAATGGATAAACCACAAGATTAAAAACTGGTTTTGAAAGATACATTATAAAACAGCCTAGCATTTTTTGTAGACTGTTACCTCAACTAAAGTACAAGCGTCTTGAGGCCAGAATCAGCTTTGCTTTCTACTTCCTTCCTTCATAATATTTTGCATGTAAGCTTTAATAAATATTTCTAGTTGGCTGATTGATACTGTGGGAGGAGGCACATAGAATTGTGCTACGTGAACCACACTGTAATTCTTTTGCTGCTGCGTTGTGGTCTTGTGGCACTGATTCCTATGTCTAAGTTACATTTCCAGTGTGTCTGTGTCAAACTGACTCCTTAAAAAAGTAAATACTTGAGATTCAGATGGAAACTAGTTTACAGTATTCTAGGATTATCTAAAATTGGCAAATTAAAAGATTATTAGTGTTGGTTATTTTGACCAGTAGAAAGAGACTATTCTTTTGATATTTTGAGAGACTACAAAGATGCCAGGTCAGTGAATATCCTGGTTATGTCTACACAGTCAATATTAGGAAGGTCGCAGCTCATTATTGGGAAACTGTTGCAACTCTTCAGCACTTCAGTAAAAGTTTGAAATGGGGTGAAAGTGAGAATGGAAAAGAAGAATTGATTTTAAGAGACTTTGTAAAGTAAAATTTGGTGAAATTAGGTAACTTCTTGAATGCACAGAAGCATTTATTTCTTATATATTGGGACACCAAGAAAGTGGGTTTAAGATGAGCTTTAGCAGAGAGGGTTTGTTGAACTGTGGGTTCACATTGTTAGTGGTTAGGACAGGGCAGAGTTTCAGTTGTTGGGATGAGAGGACTAGTGGATATACATTTCCTTATACATATTTATGAAGTGTGTGTGTGTATACGTGCATGTTTGTGTGTATATATATTTAATAAGTTAAGATTTCTTAAAACAGAGACTATTGCTTCATGCTATTTATGATATACTTTCAGAATACTGATTCTATCTCTTTACAAATACTGAATCTATTCTATTATTAAGGTAATATTGTGTTACCTTAATATTAATATTCTATTAATAAGGTAAGAAAAACCTTATTATAGATATGTTAGTCTCTTCTGATTCCTGGGCCCCCAATTCCAAGTTTCAGGTTTTAGGAGGTTTATACAGTGGTGACTATTTTAACATATCCTAGTAAGTTCAGAGAATAGTGGCATTAAAGCTATTAGAATGATGTGATGTGATTATGTAGATAGATGAGTGAATTCATCGGTGAAAGATGTATGCTTTATGAATTACACATGTGAACTGCAGTTCGTAGGAGGTGCTTTTTAGTAAGGATGTATTCTCTAATTAGTTATCTTAGGAAGCTTTATCTAAATCACCAGAATAACACAGCTACACCTAAAAGTATTTGTTTCAGTATTATTTGTATGTTTAGGTAATAGAATCCACTATTCCATATAATAAGCCTAGAACAGGCCTAGCATTTAGTAGATGCCTAATATCTAACTGTTTGTTTAGGCAGTGAATAAACAGTGTGTTGAAAAATGGAATAAATGGGAATTGACTCACTGGCCAGTTTTTTCAGAAACATATTTTATTGTCACAGAAGTGTATCTAGTGATACTTGCTAAAATGTGTTTGTGAAGTAGAAGCTGCTACTCTTAGCAGTCATCAGAATTTTAAAAATTAAAAAAGAAATCTAAGTGCATAGCTCAGATAATTATCACAAAGTGAACATAACTATGTAATGCCACTTGGGAAAATATTTTAAAGTCTAACTTGTTTTACAGTAAACAGAAATGATTCTGAATTATAAATTAATGTTGGTTTCTTTCAGAATCTTCTTGGGTGAACAAAAGATTATAATTTAAATGGTATAAAATGCCTCTCTGTAATATGAGTCCTAGTACTCATGTAGGAATACCCAATAACAATTTCACTTTTCAGTCATCAGAGGTTTATATCTGTGTTTTGGTGAATAATTTCAAAGTTCTTTGTAGGTATCAAAACAACTATGATTAACTAGTGTTTGTCATTATTATCTCTGATGATTGAGGCAATACAGTGAAATAGCACTAAGCCTATTCCAGTTTAGTCTGTGGTTCTTACATGAAAACTTGAATCAATGCTTTAATATAATTTAGGGCACCCATGTAGACAGGTTAAAAAAATACTTTGTTGGACCGTACAAACTTTTGGCTCTTCTTTCTTATCCCCAAGTAGCAAAAACTAAATAAACATTCCTTATTATTGGCTTTGGAAGGAGTTGGGCAAATGACTATTGTTAGATACCTTGTATGTAGAATAATTTTATTGTAACTATGGCCGGGAACTGTCTGAGCCTTAAACAGTAATACTCCTGTATATTGTTAACTAACAAGTTTACCTAGCTCTTCTATGCCTTTCCAGATCTGTTTTTAATATCTCTTTATAAATAAAACAGGTAAAACAATGTTAGAAAAAGTCCAACTAAGACAATACTTGTGTTGATTAGAACACTGGACGTTCCAGTTTAGCTAGGTTGGATCCCACTGTAAAGTAAGTGTTAGCTAAGCATTTCATAGAAGTCATAGTTTTGAAAACACATTTGTTTGGTTTATGCTTACTAGCATGATGTTGGATTTGAATCTAGTATGTGACTGAACTATCTGTAAGGGAAAAAAAAGCAGCTTGGAATGTATTCGTTTTGCATATCCTCTGATGATAATATGGATTATTAATTGGATAACTAGGATGTATGTAAAGGGAGAGAAAAGAGTGATTTTGACTGATTCACCATGAACATAAATATGAAAGCCTATATTTTTCTGTGTTTTAATAGATAGTTTCAAGTTGAAATCCCTTAGTTTCAGGCATTAAATGTAGGGAAATTTTAAGTTTATGGGTTCATATCCAGCCTAGATTATTTCTTGAGCTTCTTCTTTAATTCAAAAATATAAAATATGCAATGAAGAATTTCTTATACCTGTCTCCCATCTGCCCAGTTTTCTTCCTCTCCTTAAACTTGTTAATTTTTGATATCTTTATGCAAATATAAGCAAATATGAATATATATATATTTTTTATGGCCCTCCTTTTTTTTTTTTTTTTTTTTTTGCGGTACATGGGCCTGTCACTGTTGTGGCCTCTCCCGTGGCGGAGCACAGGCTCCGGATGCGCAGGCTCAGCGGCCATGGCTCACGGGCCCAGCCGCTCCGCGGCATGTGGGATCTTCCCGGACCAGGGCACGAACCCACGTCCCCTGCATCGGCAGGCGGACTCGCAACCACTGTGCCACCAGGGAAGCCCTGGCCCTCCTTTTCAACATAAACTTTTTTTTATACATACAAAAAAAGATTTGGTAGCATCAATAATTTTTAAGGACAAGTGTCTGAGCGTTCACACAGTTCAAAAAAAAAATCTTTTGAACAAAGTACCAGAGTGTAGTGGTGAAGAAAAAAAAACATTGGAATGATTAGCTTTATATTCTGCCCTTTTCCTCCTTTTGCATTCTCTAAAGATACCAGACTCTACTAGTAGCCACAGCCTATTGACAAGAGTAGAGAGTCTAGAGCAGTCTCCTTAGCTCATTTATATCTTTAGCACTGTGACCACTTGAGAAAAGTAAACTAAGGGACAGGAGGACTGGTAAGGAGAAGGGCAAGGACCATAACAGAACAGTTTTCACCTGTATCCTGTGTGGGACTGAACAAGAACTTGAGGTAAAGCTCAGTAGAAGAGTGGGTTGGGAGAATGTGTAATTATGTGCCAATTGTGTCAATTGCTAAAACTCTCATGTTGATCTCTTTTTATATCATTATGGAACATTTTCATGAACCCGCGTATTTGTTTATAAAGTCTTCGTATTCTTATTCAAAGGTTTATAAACATTTAAAAAATCTCTAACCAAACAGACTTAATTACACTTTCTTAGAAATAGCTAACTTGATTCTAAACCTTGTACTAGCTTATTCATGTCTTTTTCAGAGACACATTTTTCTTCCATTCTGCAAGTGTTAGAAATGCACACCACTTTGACACACTTCCTTTCCTTTGCAGAATGGCACTAATGTTGCATAAGGTGGAGATCTGGTGAATTGAATATACACAGTGTTGGCGCTTACGTTTTACAGCTTTGGAGATTGGGAGGGACCATCTTCAGAGCAGAGACTAAAACACCATTTGAAAGCATGTTTGTAGTTTGGAGGAAAGCTAGATAGCAAATTTTAAATTAAGTAATATTTTTGTATACTTAAGTCCATCAAATAAAACTAAATTAATCCTAAAGAACTTTTAAAATTACAGACATTCCACTGCCCTTCTCCCAAAAAGATGTCATTTCGAAAAATGGATCCTAGCTGTACAATAGGATTTTACTGTCGAAATGTTCAGGACTTCAAACGAGCTTCTGAAGAAATCACTAAGGTACTTTTATTTTAAATATTATAATAATATTTGTAAATGACCTAATTTTTATTAGAGGTAGCCTATCAGAAGATAAAAATATATAGATTATGATTCGTTTATAAAATTTCCCCTTGAATGTTAATATTATTAAGAATATTTTGAACCAGAAAATACAACTATTTGGGGATTCCTAGCTTTTGAGGATGATGAAATCACTTAGTGACCAATTGAAAGTATTGATTGCTCCACTAGGTGGCACTGTTGAAATAAAAATCTCTGCAAACTAGCTATGTGCAAGCAATTAGGTTATATTTTATTTGAAGAGGATTTTAAAAGGGCAATACCTTAGGGGGTAGAAAAAAATTAATGAAGTATTTGATCAAGCCAAATTGTGCATTATTTCTTGTTAGTCCAAGTGTTTCGATTTTTGTAAAGAGAAATGGTGTTTTTGGATTTCTCAGAACTGTTTTATCAAATGAGCTGTATTGTTACCTTCCAATAAACTTGTTTAATCTGATCTATTCTACTTATAGGATCTTGGAAATAGGTTTATTTAACTCCTCTTATTACCTTTAAACTTCTGCATTTTTCTGGCCTTTGAGTACTGCTAAAACATTTATAGGGCCATAAACTCTGTCTATATTTAGTACTTTAGAAAGTAAAAAAATTACTTATTTAGGAAGTAAGACTAATTGGATGGCTCTCTTTATTAATATCAGTATTATAGGTTATCATTCTTTATGGTAAGTAAAACTAAAACTAGAATCATTTTTGGGAATTCTTAATTTGAGCTCAGTTGTAATATGTATACCTTATTACTGCTTTACTTCCAATTAATTTTATTCAGGAAAATAGACATAGTGGGTTGAAATTTTAGTTTTATAATGTAAAAATAGAATGAAAAAAATAAAAAATTTCATTTAAGTTAGGTTTAGTTTACTTGACCTGCCATGTAAAAGAGGAAATTTAACAGGAACATGACAGAAAAATGAATGAGGAGAGGAGAAAATGAGATATGTGAGAACCTTTTCTTATTCCTCATTTCTCACAGTTGTCACCTTTTCATTCTTCTTTTCAACCTGAAAGGCCAAGTGAACATAAGAAAATATGTTTTCTCCATTTTCCCCTCTTTTATTACTTGAAATTAGTATATACATTTGTATATTTTAGTTTGACAATTCTCTGGCTTTATGAAGTATCATGTACGTGCTAAAATATACAAATACAGATATATGGTAATATAGATTGATGTTGATGAACATTTTCCATTAAAAAGTCCCATTTATGTTTCCATTAGTTTATTTTTTATCTAGGTTGAAATAAGTATATTTAGAACAGTGATGTAGTCTACCTCTGGAATAGAAAAAAGCCCAAATTACTGTTACCAAATTGAGAAAAACAATATTCATAAATGAGCTGCATGTTGATATTTTCTGATTAAAAACAGTCTGTGGTTTTATACTAATAGTTTTTACACTGGAAAACTACTTAGAAGTTATTGCTCTTGATGCATCTAAGTGATATGCAGTATTAAAGCAATGAGAAGCCATGTTGAAATATAATATGGAAGTACTGAGAATTTTGCCAGAGTCAATTAACTTTGCTTTAATTATACTGTTGTTCTTAAGTTAATAGCTTTTTGGTAGCAGTATCAAAACCTCACTTTGTCAGTTAATAACTTGATCATTTACTTTTGCTTGGAAGATTGTAAGTTAAGCAATTTTCCTTCTTAAAAACTGAATTAAGCATTTTTAGTTAAACTGTTACTTTTTTCTTTGAAAATTAAAACATCTTAAATTATTTGTTTCTATATAGGATATATTTTCAGTTTTCTCATTTTGAAATTGAGGCCAGGTAGTGTAGATTCCCATGTTTTATTTGTAATGCTATGTGAATGAATATTCTAATGCTTATGCCACATGAGTTTTAAAATGTTAATAAAAATTGTTAAATTAATTCAGTGTTTAGCAGAGCTCAGTCCAGCAAGTATCTGAATAACTGTCATGTTGAAAACACAAAATGACCAAGGCTTTGCCCTCAAGTAGCATTTATAGTTCAGGAGGCGGAATAAGACAAGTAGACATGTATTACATTGAATATGATAAGCATTCATACGGAAATAGAAATAAATTGATAGGGTAAGGAGGAGTGTTAAAATGAGAGAGATGTCGCATCCAAGTCAAAGTTCTTTATTGTGATGGTGATATTTAATATGAGCCCTAAAGTGTAGGCTTAATTTCTGTTGGCTAAGGGAGAAGGGGGAGGGTACATCAAGCAGAGGAGATAACAAGAGGAAAAGTATTGGAAAAGAAAAATGTAGAGCTTCTCTAGAGAATGGCAAATAGTCCAATTTGTTAGGTGCCATGGATACATATAGGGCACGATTTTTTGTCTTCTGATTGCATGAATCAGAATCCCTAGAGGTATGGCCTGGGAGCCTCCATTTCTAACAAACTTCACAAGTAATCTTGTACACCAAATTTGAGAACCACTAGTATAAGTGCAACCTAAAGTGTGATACTTGATGTTTTAAGTGACCCTGGAACAAATATTCTGATACTTATATATGTATATTCATATCAGAAAAGAATAGCTGGCTTATTAAACATGTGGTTTCCTACTTATCATTGACCTGTACAAGGCTACTGGGGTTAAAATTATGAAAAGAAAAATATTCATTAATTGTAATAGAGATGGCGTATATAGTGAAAATAAGGAAGGAGGTATATAAATGTCCAAGGCTTGGGAAACACTGCTATAGGAAATAGTGAAGGATGAGGCTAGAAAAGGAGGTTGGAATAATATTGTGGGGAGTATTGAATGCCAGACTGAAGAAGTTTGTACTTTGCAATATGTTCATTTTATTAAATTAGTTTTTAAAAATTTCAAGCATACAGAAATATAGAGGATAGAATAATAAATAGCCATGTGCTACCTCTAAGCTTAAGGGAGAAAAAAAATACCCCACGTATATAATCGAACTGTATTACCCTTCCCCAATCTTACTCCCTTATTTCCTTCCCAGTGGTAGCCACTATCCTAAATTAGTGTAAATTAGTATACTTGATGTATCTGTAAACAACATACACTGTTTTTTTTGGTATGTTCTTAAACTTGTCATTAATTATATATTCATATAAAAATGTTATGTATCCTTTTGCAATTTGCTTTTTCATTTGATAGTGACTTGGAGATTATATCTATTCATGTTGGTCTAGCTTATTCATTTAAACTGCTAAATAGTAGTACATTTTACAGTATACTACATTTTTGTTTTCATCATTATTGGAGTATAATTGCTTTACAATGGTGTGTTAGTTTCTGCTTTACAACAAAGTGAATCAGTCATGCATATACATATGTTCCCATATCTCCTCCCTCTTGAGTGTCCCTCCCTCCCACCCTCCCTATCCCACCCCTCCAGGCGGTCACAAAGCACCAAGCTGATCTCCCTGTGCTATGCAGTTGCTTCCCACTAGTTATCTACCTTATGTTTGGTACTGTATATATGTCCATGCCTCTCTCTCGCTTTGTCACAGCTTACCCTTCCCCCTCCCCATATCCTCAAGTCCATTCTCTAGTAGGTCTGTGTCTTTATTCCTGTCTTACCCCTAGGTTCTTCATGACATTTTTTTTTCTTAAATTCCATATATATGTGTTAGCATATGGTATTTGTCTTTCTCTTTCTGACTTCACTCTGTAAGACAGACTCTAGATCTATCCACCTCATTACAAATAGCTCAATTTCGTTTCTTTTTATGGCTGAGTAATATTCCATTGTATATATGTGCCACATCTTCTTTATCCATTCATCCGATGATGGACACTTAGGTTGTTTCCATCTCCGGGCTATTGTAAATAGAGCTGCAATGAACATTTTGGTACATGACTCTTTTTGAATTATGGTTTTCTCAGGGTATATGCCCAGTAGTGGGATTGCTGGGTCATATGGTAGTTCTATTTGTAGTTTTTTAAGGAACCTCCATACTGCTCTCCATAGTGGCTGTATCAATTTACATTGCCACCAACAGTGCCAGAGGGTTCCTTTTTCTCCACACCTTCTCCAGCATTTATTGTTTCTAGATTTTTTGATGATGGCCATTCTGACCTGTGTGAGATGATATCTCATTGTAGTTTTGATTTGCATTTCTCTAATGATTAATGATGTTGAGCATTCTTTCATGTGTTTGTTGGCAATCTGTATATTTTCTTTGGAGAAATGTCTATTTAGGTCTTCTGCCCATTTTTGGATTGGGTTGTTTTTTTGATATTGAGCTGCATGAGCTGCTTGTAAATTTTGAAGATTAATCCTTTGTCAGTTGCTTTATTTGCAAATATTTTCTCGCATTCTGACTGTTGTCTTTTGGTCTTGTTTATGGTGCCCTTTGCTGTGCAAAAGCTTTGAAGTTTCATTAGGTCCCATTTGTTTATTTTTGTTTTTATTTCCATTTCTCTAGGAGGTGGGTCAAAAAGGACCTTGCTGTGATTTATGTCATAGAGTGTTCTGCCTATGTTTTCCTCTAAGAGTTTGATAGTGTCTGGCCTTACATTTAGGTCTTTAATCCATTTTGAGCTTATTTTTGTGTATGGTGTTAGGGAGTGATCTAATCTCATACTTTTAAATGAAGCTGTCCAGTTTTCCCAGCACCACTTATTGAAGAGGCTGTCCTTTCTCCACTGTACATTCCTGCCTCCTTTATCAAAGATAAGGTGACCATATGTGCGTGGGTTTATCTCTGTGCTTTCTGTCCTGTTCCATTGATCTATCTTTCTGTTTTTGTGTCAGTACCATGCTATCTTGATTACTGTAGCTTTGTAGTATAGTCTGAAGTCAGGAAGCCTGATTCCTCCAGCTCCGTTTTTCGTTCTCAAGATTGATTTGGCTATTCGGGGTCTTTTGTGTTTTCATACAAATTGTGAAATTTTTTGTTCTAGTTCTGTGAAAAATGCCAGTGATAGTTTGATAGGGATTGCATTGAATCTGTAGATTGCTTTGGGTAGTAGAGTCATTTTCACAATGTTGATTCTTCCAATCCAAGAACATGGTATATCTCTCCATCTCTTTGTATCATCTTTAATTTCTTTCATCAGTGTCTTATAGCTTTCTGCATACAGGTCTTTTGTCTCCTTAGGTAGGTTTATTCCTAGATACTTTATTCTTTTTGTTGCAATGGTAAATGGGAGTGTTTTCTTGATTTTACTTTCAGATTTTTCATCATTAGTGTATAGGAATGCCAGAGATTTCTGTGCATTAATTTTGTATCCTGCTACTTTACCAAATTCATTGATTAGCTCTAGCAGTTTTCTGGTAGCATCTTTAGGATTCTCTATGTATAGTATCATGTCATCTGCAAACAGTGACAGCTTTACTTCTTCTTTTCCAATTTGGATTCCTTTTATTTCCTTTTCTTCTCTGATTGCTGTGGCTGAAACTTCCAGAACTATGTTGAATAAGAAAAATATGGAATGCTTCACAAATTTGCCTGTCATCCTTGAGCAGGGACCGTGCTAATCTTCTCTGTATCATTCCAATTTTAGTATATGTGCTGCCGAAGCGAGCACTACCGTATACTATGTTTTAAAACATGTATTTATTTATTTATTGAATTTTTTGAAGTATAGTTGATTTACAATGTTACCTTAATGTCTGCTGTACAGTTGTACATATATATGTATATATATTCTTTTATACATGTATATTCTCAGTTGTACATATATATACTTTTTTGTATTCTTTTCCATTATGGTTTATCACAGGATATTGAATATAGTTCCCTGTGCTGTACAGTAGGACCTTGTTGTTTGTTTATTTATTTACTGAGGTACAGATGTTGAACATCTTTTCATATACCTGTTGGCCAATCGGCATGTCTTCTTTAAAGAAACAACTATTTAGGTTTTCTCCCCATTTTTTGATTGGGTTGTTTGTTTTGATATTGAGTAGTATGAGCTGTTTGTATATTTTAGATATTAACCCCTTGTCAGGTGCATCGTTTGCAAATATTTTCTCCCATTCTGTAGGTTGTCTTTTAATTTTATTGATGGTTTCCTTTGCTGTGCAAAAGCTTATAAGTTTGTTTAGGTCCCATTTGTTTACTTTTGCTCTTACTTCTTTTG
Organism: Lagenorhynchus albirostris; assembly: GCF_949774975.1. Classification (NCBI taxonomy): domain Eukaryota; kingdom Metazoa; phylum Chordata; class Mammalia; order Artiodactyla; family Delphinidae; genus Lagenorhynchus; species Lagenorhynchus albirostris. The sequence goes on along the minus strand of NC_083096.1, from coordinate 132,722,651 downwards.
TCTTGGGAGACTGATCTAAGAAAATATTGCTATGATTTATGTCGAAGAATGTTTTGTCTATGTTCTCTTCTAGGAGTTTTATGGTGTCATGTCCTGTATTTAGGTCTTTAAGACATTTTGATTTTGTTTTGTATATGGTTTGAGGGAGTGTTCTAATTTCACTGATTTATGTGAGGCTGTCCAGCTTTCCCAGCACCACTTGCTGAAGAGATTGTCTTTTCTCCATTGTATATTCTTGCTTCCTTTGTTACAGATTAATTGACAGTAGGTGTGTGGGTTTACTTCTGGGCTCTCTGTTCTGTTCCATCGATCTATGTGTCTGTTTGTGTGCCAATACCATGCTGTTTTGTTTACTGTAGCTTTGTAGTATTGTCTGAAGTCTGGGAGGGTTTTGCCTCCAGCTTTGTTCTTTTCCCTCAGGAATGCTTTGGCAACTCTGGGTCTTTTGTGGTTCCATATAAATTTTAGTATTATTTGTTCTAGTTCTGTGAAAAATGTCTTGGATAATTTGATAGGGATTGCATTAAATCTGTAGATTGCTTTGAGTAGTACAGCCTTTTAACAATATTAATTCTGTCAATCCAAGAGCATGAGATATCTTTCCATTTCTTTAAATCATCTTCAGTTTCCTTTATGAGAGTTTTATAGTTTTCAGTGTATAGGTCTTTCACCTAGGATGCTGCCATTTTAGATTAGCACTACAATTCATTTCCTTCTAATCTTTTTTCTTTCTTTTTTTAATAATTGTGTTTTTTCTTTTTTATATTGAATTATAATTGACATACAATATTAGACTAGTTTCAGTTGTACAACATGGTGATTCAGTATTTTTACACATTATGCAGTGATCACCATGATAAGTCCAGTTACCATCTGTCACCATACAGAGTAATTACAGTATTATAGACTATATTCCCCATGGTGTAGAATACGTCCCTGTGACTTTTTTATTTTATTTATTTATTTATTTATTTATTTAAACATCTTTATTGGAGTATAATTGCTTTACAATGGTGTGTTAGTTTCTGCTTTATAACAAAGTGAATCAGTTATACATATACATATATCCCCATATCTCTTCCCTCTTGCGTCTCCCTCCCTCCCACCCTCCCTATCCCACCCCTCTAGGTGCTCACAAAGCTCTGAGCTGATCTCCCTGTGCTATGCAGCTGCTTCCCACTAGCTATCTGTTTTACATTTGGTAGTGTATATATGTCCATGCCACTCTCTCACTTTGTCCCAGCTTACCCTTGCCCCGCCTCGTATCCTCAAGTCCATTCTCCAGTAGGTCTGTGTCTTTATTCCTGTCTTGCCCCTAGTTCTTCATGACCTTTTGTTTTGTTTTGTTTTTTAGATTCCATATATATGTGTTAGCATACAGTATTTGTTTTTCTCTTTCTGACTTACTTCACTGTATATGACAGACTCTAGGTCCATCCACCTCACTACAAATAACTCAATTTTGTTTCCTTTTATGGCTGAGTAATATTCCATTGTATATATGTGCCACATCTTCTTTATCCATTCATCTGTTGATGGACACTTAGGTTGCTTCCATGTCCTGGCTATTGTAAATAGAGCTGCAAGGAACATTGTGGTGCATGACTCTTTTTGAATTATGGTTTTCTCAGGGTATGTGCCCAGTAGTGGGATTGCTGGGTCATATGGTAGTTCTATTTGTAGTTTTTTAAGGAACCTCCATACTGCTCTCCATAGTGGCTGTATCAATTTACATTGCCACCAACAGTGCCAGAGGGTTCCTTTTTCTCCACACCTTCTCCAGCATTTATTGTTTCTAGATTTTTTGATGATGGCCATTCTGACCTGTGTGAGATGATATCTCATTGTAGTTTTGATTTGCATTTCTCTAATGATTAATGATGTTGAGCATTCTTTCATGTGTTTGTTGGCAATCTGTATATTTTCTTTGGAGAAATGTCTATTTAGGTCTTCTGCCCATTTTTGGATTGGGTTGTTTGTTTTTTTGATATTGAGCTGTATGAGCTGCTTGTAAATTTTGAAGATTAATCCTTTGTCAGTTGCTTTATTTGCAAATATTTTCTCGCATTCTGACTGTTGTCTTTTGGTCTTGTTTATGGTGCCCTTTGCTGTGCAAAAGCTTTGAAGTTTCATTAAGTCCCATTTGTTTATTTTTGTTTTTATTGCCATTTCTCTAGGAGGTGGATCAAAAAGGACCTTGCTGTGATTTATGTCATAGAGTGTTCTGCCTATGTTTTCCTCTAAGAGTTTGATAGTGTCTGGCCTTACATTTAGGTCTTTAATCCATTTTGAGTTTATTTTTGTTTATGGTGTTAGGGAGTGTTCTAATTTCATTCTTTTACATGTAGCTGTCTAGTTTTCCCAGCACTGCTTATTGAAGAGGCTGTCTCTTCTCCATTTTATATTCTTGCCTCCTTTATCAAAGATAAGGTGACCACAGGTGTGTGGGTGTATCTCTGTGCTTTCTATCCTGTTCCATTGATCTGTCTTTCTGTTTTTGTGCCAGTACCATACGTCTTGATTACTGTAGCTTTGTAGTATAGTCTGAAGTCAGGGAGCCTTATTCCTCCAGCTCTGTTTTTCATTCTCAAGATTGCTTTGGTTATATGGGTTTTTTTGTGTTTTCATACAAATTGTGAAATTTTTTGTTCAAATCTGTGAAAAATGCCAGTGGTAGTTTGATGGGGATTGCATTGAATCTGTAGATTGATTTGGGTAGTATAGTCATTTTCACAATGTTGATTCTTCCAATCCAAGAACATGGTATATCTCTCCATCTCTTTGTATCATCTTTAATTTCTTTCATCAGTGTCTTATAATTTTCTGCATACAGGTCTTTTGTCTCCTTAGGTAGGTTTATTCATAGATATTTTATTCTTTTTGTTGCGGTGGTAAATGGGAGTGTTTTCTTAACTTCACTTTCAGATTTTTCGTCATTAGTGTATGGGAATGCCAGAGATTTCTGTGCATTAATTTTGTATCCTGCTACTTTACGAGATTCATTGATTAACTCTAATAGTTTTCTGGTGGCATCTTTATGATTCTCTTTGTATAGTATCATGTCATCTGCAAACAATGACAGTTTTACTTCTTCTTTTCCAATTTGTATTCCTTTTATTTCTTTTGCTTCTCTGATTGCCATGGCCAGGACTTCCAAAACTATGCTGAATAATAGTGGCGAGAGTGGACATCCTTTTCTTGTTTCTGATCTTAGAGGAAATGCTTTCAGTTTTTCACCATTGAGAATGGTGTTTGCTGTGGGTTTGTAATATATGGGCTTTATTATGTTGATGTAGGTCCCTCTGTGCCCACTCCCTGGAGAGTTTTTAATCATAAATAGGTGTTGAATTTTGTGAAAAGCTTTTTCTGCATTTATTGAGATGATCATTTGGTTTTTATTCTTCAGTTTATTAATATTGGTGTATCACATTGATTTTTTTTAACATTTCTATTGGAGTATAATTGCTTTACAATGTTGTGTTAGTTTCTGCTGTATAACAAAGTGGATCAGCTATATCACATTGATTGATTTGCATATATTGAAGAATCCTTGCATCCCTGTGATAAATCCCACTATCATGGTGTATGATCCTTTTAATGTGCTGTTGGATTCTGTTTGCTAGTATTTTGTTGAGGATTTTTGCATCTATATTCATCAGTGATATTGGCCTATAGTTTTCTTCTTTGGTAACATCTTTGTCTGGTTTTGGTATCAGGGTGGTGGTGGCCTCGTAGAATGAGTTTGGGAGTGTTCCTCCCTCTGCTATATTTGGAAGAGTTTGAGAAACATAGGTGTTAGCGCTCGTCTAAATGTTTGATAGAATTTGCCTGTGAAGCCATCTGGTCCTGGGCTTTTGTTTGTTGGAACATTGTTTTTTTTTTTTTGTGCTACGTGTGCCTCTCACTGTTGTGGCCACTCCTGTTGTGGAGCACAGGCTCCAGACGCGCAGGCTCAGCAGCCATGGCTCATGGGCCCAGCCGCTCCGCAGCATGTGGGATCTTCCCAGACCGGGGCACAAACCTGTGTCCCCTGCACCGGCAGGCGGACTCTCAACCACTGCGCCACCAGGGAAGCCCTGTTGGAACATTTTTAATCACAGTTTCACTTTCAGTGCTTGTGATTGGTCTGTTTATATTTTCTGTTTCTTCCTGGTTCAGTCTGGTAAGGTTGTGCTTTTCTAAAAATTTGTCCATTTCTTCCAGGTTGTCCATTTTATTGACATAGAGTTGCTTGTAGTAGTCTCTTATGATGCTTTGTATTTCTTTGGGGTCCATTGTAACTTCTCCTTTTTCATTTCTAATTTTATTTATTTGAGTCCTCTCCCTCTTCTTCTTGATGAGTCTGGCTAAAGGTTTATCAATTTTGTTTATCTTCTCAAAGAATCGGCTTTTAGTTTTATTGATCTTTGCTATTGTTTTCTTTGTTTCTATTTCATTTATTTCTGCTCTGATCTTTATGATTTCTTTCCTTCTGCTGACTTTGGGTTTTGTTTGTTTTTCTCTCTCTTGTTCCTTTAGGTGTAAGTTTAGATTGTTTATTTGGGATTTTTCTTATTTCTTGAGGTAGGATTTTATTGCTATAAACTTCCCTCTTAGAACTTCCTTTGCTGCATCCCATAGGTTTTGGATCATTGTGTTTTCATTGTCATTTGTCTCTAGGTACTTTCTGATTTCCTCTTTGATTTCTTCAGTGATCTCTTGGTTATTTAGTAATGTATTGTTTAGCCTCCATGTGTTTGTGTTTTTTTATGTTTTTTTCCCTGTAATTTATTTCTTTTCTCATAGCATTGTGGTCGGAAAAGTTGCTTGTTAGATTTCAATTTTCTTAAATTTACCAAGGCTTGATTTGTGACCCAAGATGTGATCTATCCTGGAGAATGTTCTGTGCGCACTTGAGGCAAAAGTGTAATCTGCTGTTTTCAGATGGAATGTCCTATAATTATTAGTTAAGTCTGTGTGGTCTGTTGTGTCATTTAAAGCTTGTGTTTTCTTATTTATTTTCTGCCTGGATGATCTGTGCACTGGTGTAAGTGAGGTGTTAGGTTACCCCACTATTACTGTGTTACTGTCAATTTCCTCTTTTATAGCTGTTAGCATTTGCCTTATGTATTGAGGTGCTCCTATGTTGGGTGCATATATATTTATAATTGTTATATGTTCTTGGATTGATCCCTTGGTCATTATGTAGTATCCTTCCTTGTCTCTTGTAACATTCTTTATTTTAAAGTCTATTTTGTCTGATATGAGAATTACTACTCCAGCTTTCTTTTGATTTCCATTTGCATGGAAAATTTTTTCATCCCCTTACTTTCAGTCTGTATGTGTCCCTAGGTCTGCAGTGGGTCTCCTATAAACAGTGTATATATGCGTCTTGTATTTGTATCTATTCAGCAAGCCTGTGTCTTTTCGTTGGAGCATTTAATCCATTCATATTTAAGGTAATTATCGACATGTATGTTCCTATTACCATTTTCTTAATTGTTTTGGGTTTGTTTTTGTAGGTCCTTTTCTTCTCTTGTGTTTCCCACTTAGAGAAGTTCCTTTAGCATTTGTTTTAGAGCTGGTTTGGTGGTGCTGAATTCTCTTTGCTTTTGCTTGTCTGTAAAGCTTTTGATTTCTCCATCGAATCTGAATGAGATCCTTGCCGGGTAGAATAATCTTGGTTGTAGGTTCTTCCCTCTCTTTAAATATATCATACCATTCCCTTCTGGCTTGTAGAGTTTCTGCTGAGAAATCAGCTGTTAACCTAATGGGAGTTCCCTTGTGTGTTATTTGTCGTTTTTCCCTTGCTGCTTTCAATAATTTCTCTTTGTGTTTAATTTTTGTCACTTCGATTACTATGTGTCTTGGCGTGTTTCTCCTTGGGTTTATCCTGCCTGGTGCTCTCAGCACTTCCTGGGCTTGCTGGCTGTTTCCTTTCCCATGTTAGGGAAGTTTTTGACTATAATCTCTTCAAATATTTTCTCTGGTCCTTTCTCTCTCTCTTCTTCTGGGACCCCTATAATGTGAATGTTAGTGCATTTAATGTTGTCCCAGAGGTCTCTTAGGCTGTCTTCATTTCTTTTCATTCTTTTTTCTTTATTCTGTTCTGTGGCAGTGAATTCCACCATTCTGTCTTCCAGGTCACTTATCCGTTCTTCCACCTCAGTTATTCTGCTATTGATTCTGTCTAGTGTATTTTTGATTTCAGATGTTGTGTTGTTCATCTCTGTTTGTTTGCTCTTTAATTCTTCTAGATCTTTGTTAAACATTTCTTGCATCTTCTCAGTCTTTGCCTCCATTCTTTTTCCAAGGTCTAGGACCATGTTCACTATCATTATTCTGAATTCTTTTTCTGGAAGGTTACCTCTATCCACTTCATTTAGTCTTTTTTCTGGGGTTTTATCTTATTCCCTCATCTGATACATAGTCCTCTGCCTTTTCATTTTGTCTATCTTTCTGTGAATGTGGTTTTCATTCCACAGGCTGCAGGATTGTAGTTCAGTATTTATTATGTAATGTTAAAGGAAAAACAGGATAAACACTATATATAAAATTTAATCTCAGTTTTGTTAAAGTAATTTTAAACATGTACTTTAAAAAATCTAGAAGGAAATACAACAAAATATTAAATATTTCCCCAAGTTATTAAATGTCTTTCATTATCTTTATTTTGTATAATATCTCAATTGATATAATACCCCAAGTCATATAGATAACCTAATTTGGAATTTTCTTTGTGTAGATTTTATATTATCCATTATGGAGGGACCTTAATGTTTTGACAGTGCATCCTATTTTGTAGTATAAAAAAGAAAACTAAACTTTTCCCTTCTAATAGAAGTTCAAATCAATGGTTATTCTTTATTAAAAAAGTCTAAAAAATTCTTGATATGGTGCTTAGAGCTTTGAAAAGCATTTGAAAGGCGTCTTGATTTTGAAAGAAAGGATGAAGACATGATAATGTTAGCTTTGCGTGTTGAGTTGAAAATGATACAATGATACCTGCTTGTTAGATACTGGACTTTTTATAAGTGATGTTAAATGAATATAAAATGGTAACAATTTTGGACTGTATTCCAGCCATTGGCTCGAGGTGAAAGATGATTGATCAGATGCCGGCCCCCTCTGTCTCTTACTTTTCATTTCCACATTTTTGCCCTTCTCTCTACCTTTTTTTTAGAATGTAAGTTAAATGAATTTGAGAAGTGTAAAAAGTAGGAGCACAATATGAATTATAGGATCAATCATATTTCATCACATCTGGTTTTTTAAGTACTTGATTGTTTTTAAATGGTTCATTTCCACTCAATTAGAAAATGGATTTCATATTAACTGTCTCATTGAAATATTTTAAATTTAACATTGTATCTATATCCTAGGGCTACATATTTATTTTAGCCAAGAGAATCTATAAATGTAATATATAAGATTTTGATGAGCCTTCAGTTGAATATCAACATTTGGGAGAATTTAGTTTTTACTGCTAAAATTATCCTTAAATTATATTTAATTGATCATGATTAATGATGTATAAGTACTATTGATATTTTTTCAGCATTCTTTGTAACTCACATAAACTTTTCAGAATCCTTCTTATAAGTCCTCGTTACCTATAGAAATGTTTATTTCTATAAAAACATCCTTCACTCAAAAGTTTTTATTCACCTTAAAATGAAAATTGTTTTAATTTTTTAATAGACTTTGTTTAACAGATATATTTAAATGGTTTAGAATGGGTTTTTGGCTTGTCAACGAATCCCAGATTGACAGAGGTTATATAAAGGTTGTTGGTGTTCTCACAAAATTCCAGATATTACTTATTTTACTTCTAAATTGTGTAATGTAACTTTAGAAGGTAATATGTAAAGTGTGGATTGTTACTGTGTATAAGAATACTATTTTTCATCTTAACTAGATTATTGCAGAAATATATTTTTTTAATATAGAAATCTTTGAAAAGACCAAACTTGATTTTAAAAAATAACTTTTTATTCCTTTTGGTCATCCTAACATTTCTCTGAGATAAGGAGATTCGATAACTTTTGCCCAGTTTTATAGGTGATACTCAGGTAGAGTGATTTGTCAAAGATCACATCAAAGTTAAGTTGTAGAAGTGAGATTAGAATGGACCTTTTGACTTAGTTTAATTTTTTTTTTCTGTGTTATGGTACTAAACAGTCATTCACAGTATTTTACCATAATCAGTGATACCATTTTGTTTTATTGTCTGTTACCACCAATAGAAGATAAATCTTAGCTCACTAGTAAGCCTTCAAACAAATGTGACCAGAAGACTTTACTTTTGGGGGTTTTGGGTAGGAATGATAATATAGTTAATTTCTGATGGTCTAATCCTAATGGGGAAGTAGGTATTTAGCGATAAATAAACTATACAATGCTGATCAACTTTTGTCTTTTAGCCAGAACAGTAAAGCAGTAGCACTGGATAAATGTAAATGAGAGAAGCTAACAAGAGAGATTCAGGACTAAAACATTAGATTTCATCATGTGGTCCTACTGTGTACTATTGCATCCAATAAGGGATTCTTCTGTTCTTTCTGTTACAGATGCTGAAAATTTCTTCTAAGGAGAAATATCCCTTATTTACTTTTGTAAATGGTCATTCCAGAGACTATGATTTTACATCTACTACAGCCAATGAAGAAGACCTTTTCTCAGAGGATGAAAAGAAAAGATTAAAAAGATTTAGCACAGAAGAGTTTGTCTTGCTGTAAAGATTAGCACATTTGTGCTTGATGAGAAGAAATCCTTTGAAGGAAGCAAAATGAAGAGAAACAAGTATACTTGAAACTGGTTTATTTTCGCAAATACCTTAATTTTATACGTTCTTTAAAAAAAGAACATTTGAAAATATACAAGTTTTAAAGATATTTTTTTGAAAGAGAAATGATTCAGTGAATCTTGATTTCTAATAAATATCAAGTGATTCTGGCTGCATTCCTGTTTCCCTAAGATCTGCTAATGATAACTCTACCTTAACTGCAAGTCTTCCAGTCTTCAAATTCTTCCACCTGGGTCCAGTATTCTCCTGAAGGTTTTGTGATATTGGGCCCCAAAATAGGATCACCAAATAGTTTCAAAAGCTTCAGATTATACTAATGACCAGAAGAGCAGAGAATGAATCTTCAGTGCTGCCTAAGCCTCCTGATATTAATGCAACCAAAGGATGCTTTTGGATGTATCTTGATATATTAAATAGTAATTTTTAGCTGTGATATGATATAATTACATAAGCAGAATTTTGAGTTAAGGTAATACTTAGCCATATGATTTTACAGTGGCACCTCATTTTACTTGCTGTTGAGCCTTGTCTGAGCAGTGAAGGTAAAGTATTGGTTTTCCCTACAGATTTAAAGGTTATGTTATTACTAATAACTACATCCAATCTAACAGATAAAGGCAAAATTGTTTCCTATCTCAAAAATGAAATTTTATGGAAACTCTACTTATTATGCAGTTTTAAAATCTAAAGATAAGTACCAGGAAAGATATCAGTAGATGCTCCTCCATGTGATTTTTGCTATTTGTATAAATCAGTGCAGTGGTGTTTAGAAGCTGAGGCCATCTATAAGGTAAATCTGCCTTAAGTGTGTTATGTATTGCTTAAAGGCAAATATGTGATATAAAAGTATGAGTTATTATTGAGCCAGGTTTATAAAATAAGTACTTTAATAAAGATGTAAGAACATAAAATGCCTTTGTTTTGGTTTTAATGGGATTATTTTAATCCTTTCATTTGAAAAATCATTGTCTCAAATGAATTCTGTTTATTTATAATGAAGGCAAATAATATTGTTGCTTTGAAAGCAAGTATTAACTTATTTTATGAAGCTTCCATGTTTCAGTGTGAAAAGGTGACTTATAAAGACATAAAATTGGGTATCATTTAAAGTCATTGATTTTTTCCCTTCAGGAAGCCTATTTGTTAGGTTTAGAGTTACATGCAAAACTGAAAGAGGGTGGGCAGATAGATTGCTTTGGTATGCCTGATGAGAGAAATCAGGTTTGGCATTTCCTGGTGAAGATAGTTTATTGAATTCAAAAAATAGTCAGTAATCTAAAATTTTCCTTTACCCTAGATGAAATCTGGACAAGTTAAGTATGGTACTGATTTTCGTAGAATGCGAAAGCAGTACAGGTACAACAAGAAGCCAGTGGTATGCCTGATTTTATACACTGCAGCTCCCTCGTCTAAAGTACTGCAATTTGTTGTTCCTATACACCTGCAGTAGTCACAGGATTCTACAACAAACACATCAAATGAGAGCACCATATCTTCAAACAAATCAGAACTGACTGTAAGTGTTCTCTTACAAGGACTATATACAAGCTTAGAATTACAGAATAGCATTCTGTTATTTTCACAGCATATTTGGGGATGAGACAAAATTACACCTGGACAAAGTTGAGGTGAGAGGAGGGAGAAACTTCCTTTACATTGCATTACATTGAAAATACTCAGAATATTGCACAGACAAGACAGATCTTACAATACAATCATCCCCATGACTGAGAATAAATGGTTAGGATCAGAAATTATTAGAATAATATGCATATAAAAAGTATTCAACAATATGTATGAATGAATGCATGCATTCCTGAAAATTGAGAGATAGGCTGATGGATTTATCTTGCCTATTAATAATAAAAAAATCAGCTTCAGCCAAGGACCAGCCAAAAGTTGTGCTAATATTTTACTGGAAAGACAGCAACAAAACTACATCATTAGATTCAGAATAGAGGTTTCAGACTTTGTTTTGAACACAGATTTCATTTAAAGTTCTGACAGCCAGTAAACTCAGTCAATAAAGCTATTGGATAATCTCTTTCAGCCTGGAATAAAAGAAAGTAAAAAGAGACAAGATTCTGAAGTGGGTGTTCTGTTAGAATTATGATAGGAGGATCCTCCATTTGGACATCAATATTAAGATACTAGATTTTACCATTAACGTATCAGAAATGAATTTAAAAATTTTTTGATGTGACTTTTTGGTGGCAAAGGTTTCTTTTCTCTCTTCTTCATAAAATTTGACACTTTGAATCCCCTTTTGTCAATGTATTAACCACCAGCAGGCAATCTTGAGAGTCATCATTTGGTGAATGACTGAATGAAAAGATCCTTTATAGTGTAAGTCTATGCAAAAGAATTTCCCAGAGGTATCCATTTTTCTGTTTTTACGTTAAACCAACCCCATTGAATTTGTATTAGTGAGAAGACAACATTAGAAGATTAAAAATTCTGTTAACCTTAGGATTTAGCATTGTCCAAGGGCAAACATATCTAAAAATATATATGTTAATGTCATCTTATTTTTAGGAGAATGGAAACAAAATACATGTTTGTATTAGGTAGAAAAATTATTGTGCTACCGTCTAACCAATTCCTCCAGAAATTTAGAAACTCAGTTTTCCCCTATTTTAAGTCAGTAGTCCAGATACCGCTGTCATTCAAGAATGAATCCCCAAAAAATTCTACAGAGAATTATCTTTCATTTATAATGTTATTGAAAATTAAATTAATAAGTGTAAATATAATACTTATATTTTATACTAAGACAATACAATAAGAATTGGGAATTCATGGGTTTTAAAAGAAGTTATTTTATAAGCAGGAAAGGTAAAGAGAGGAAAGTTAGAAGTCCAATAGAAGTCTGATAACAAAAGGATGAGAGAATTATTGACAGCAAGTTTTGAGTGTGTCTAGGCAAATACACCATATCAAACTGACACAGGTAAAAAGTATGAATTTAAAAGGCTTGAAGGCTGGGATGATTTAAAATTTTTTTAAAAGGTATTTAATTTATTACTTTCTTTTTTTTGGCTGCGTTGGGTCTTAGTTGTGGCACGTGGGATCTTTTGTTGAGGTGCATGGGCCTCTCTCCAGTTGTGGTGCACAGGCTTCTCTTTAGTTGTGGCGTGCGGGCTCCAGGGTTTGTGAGCTCCGGAGCAAGTGGGCTCTGTAGTTTGTGGCACACGGGCTCTCTTGTTGAGGCATGCAAGCCCAGTAGTTGTGGTGCACGGGCTTATTTGCCCTGCGGCATGTGGGATCTTAGTTCCCCGACCAGGGATCGAACTCACGTCCCCTGCATTGGAAGGCAGATTCTTTACCACTGGACCACCACGGAAGTCCCTGGGATGATTTAAAATTTGATGTAGGCATTGGAAGAAAGTAAATACTGACTGATACCAAAAGGTAGTTATGTGGCTGCCATGTTGCACAACTCCAGGGGGGCACTGTTTTCAGTGTAATGTGAATGGCACTCCTGGAGTTGTACAATGTGGCATCCTTGTAGCTACTTGCTATTTATACAGCACTGTTCTGATCAATTCAGTTGTATCAAATTATAGCTAATGAATCTAAGATGGGGAATTAGATCTGGGATTAAGGAGACAATTAAGGAGTCCTGAGACTTGGATGATCCTATAATGGAGCAGGTCAGGAGAGTCCATAGTTAGGACTCTATCTAGTAAGTTATCAGGGAGTTTTAATGGAGAGGTACACATACATATTTAAGTTATTTCCAAGTTACTTTAACTAGATATCATAGAAAAAAATCCACCCTACACTTCTGCTACCTCAATATAGTATTTTCACTTGTCTATATTGTCTTCTATTTTGTGTTTAATAGGTTGAATTTTGATTCTTATTTTTAAAATTTAACTGCATTCTATTTGATGGAGAGAGCCACCACTTATTGTGTAATGACATTGTCTCTCTGACTTGCACGGTAGTCTTTCCTGTGTCTTGTATCTGGTTCCTAAACCTGATTCACTGTGCTTGGCCAGTTTTGTGGCTACCAGCCCATGTCTAGAGAGAGAGAGACCTAGAGAGAGACTCTTATTTTCGTACATAGTATGTTCCTGTAAACACTTAAAACAGCTGAATGTGAAGGAACTGAGCCATAGATGCTTTCAAACAATATTTTAAGGAAGGTTCTGTCCCAGAGAGTGTAAAATATTATGGAAATACTAAAAACATTATAAAATTATTTTAATCATATAGTCTTGACATAATCTTAAGAGTTCTAGCATTTCATAGATGTTCTGTATTTTGTTCTTTTATAGTCAAACATACAGTTGATTGACTTAAAGTCCAGTGAGCATTTCATTGAGGCTGATGATTATTTCTATCTTTATATTAATTATATGAAGTTTGAGACCTACATTTCTTACCGTGAGTTTTAGCACTTTCTTTTTTCTATTTTCCTGTCATGTTTACAAAATAAGGGGAAATGAAATATAAAATCCAATATTGTATAAACTGCTACACAAAGATTGTGGTATTAGCTGGCACACAGCATCAGCTCAGAGCTCATAGTGCTTCTTTGTCAGCTGATGTTCAAAAGTCCAAGTTTTATAATATTAAAGGCCATTTAGAGTATCAGATTATATGAAAGTCTAATGTCTTTTTGATTTATAGCCATCCTAGTGGGCATGAAGTGGTATCATGTTTTTTTTAAAAAATAACTTTATTGAGATGTAATTCACCCTTTTCAAGTGTACAGTTCATTGGTTTTAGATATATTTGCAGAGTTATACAGTGATCACCACTCTCAAATTCCAGAATATTCTCATTACTCCAAAAAGAAACCCTGTACCTATTAACTAATTTACTTTCTGTTCGTGTGGATTTGCCTATTCCAGACATTTCATATACATGGAATCATATGTGGCCTTTGGTGGCTGACTCCTTTCACTTACATAATGTTTTCAGATTTATCCACATTGTAGCATGTATCAGCACTTCATTCTTTTTTGTGACTGAATAATATTTTAGTAGATGGATATACTACATCATGTTTATTTATCAGTTGATGGGTATTTTGGTTGTTCCTACTTTTTGGCTATTATGAATAACACTTCTGTGAACACTTGTGTATATGATTTTATGTGGACATTTATTTTCCTTTCTTCTGGGAATATGCCTAGGAATGGAATTGCTGGTCATATGGAAGCTCTGTGTTTAGCTATTTAAGGAACTGCCAAATTGTTTTCCAAAGTGGCTGCACCATTTTGCAATTCCATTAACAATGTATGAAGGTTCCAATTTTTCTACTTCCTCACCAACCCTTGTTATTGTCTTTAATTTTAACCATCCAATGTGTGTAAAATGGTACATTATTCTGGTTTTGATTTGCATTTCTTAGTGACTAAGGATGTTTAGCATCTTTTCATATGCTTGTGGCCATTTGTATATCTTCTTTGGAGAAGTGTGTATTCAAGTTCTTAGATCGTTTTAAAATTGCTTATTTGTCTTTATATGTATTGAGTTATAAGAGTTCTTTGCATATTCTGGATACAGGTCCTTTATCAGATATACATGATTTAAGAACATTTTCTCCCATTCTGTGGATTTTTTTACTTTCTTGATGGTATCCTTTGAAACACCAATAAAGTCCAGTTTATCTATTTTCTATTTTTTATTTGGTTGCTTGTGCTTTTGGTGTCATATTTAAGAAACCATTGTTTAATCCACGATCACAAAGATTTATGTACTTCTAAGAGTTTTATAGTTTTAGCTCTTACATTTAGGTTTTTAAATCCATTTTGAATTGATTTTTGTATATGGTGTGAGATAGGTGTCCAAATTCCTTGTTTTGCATGTGGACGTCCAGTTGTCCCAGCACTGTTTCTTGAAAAGACTGTTCTTTCCCCATTGAATAGTCTTGGCATTCTTATTGAAAATTAATTGACCATAAATGTAAGAGTTTATTTCTGGACTCTCAATTCTATTACATTTATCTATATGTTTATCCTCATGCCGTATGTATATGACGTATAGTTGATTTACCGTGTTGTGTTAGTTTCTGCTGTACAGCAAAGTGATTCAGTTATACATCTCTATACAATTTTTCATATTCTGTTCCATTGTGGTTTGTCACAGGATATTGAATATAGTTCTCTGTGCTGTACAGTAAGTCCTTGTTTATCCAGTACCACGCTATCTTGATTACTATAGCTTTGTAGTAAATTTCGAAACTGAGAAGTGTGAGTCCTCTAACTTTGTTCTTTTTCAAGATAATTTTGGCACTTCTGAACACCTTGTATTTTCATATTAATTTCAGCTTGTCAATTTCTGCAAAATTTTTCTTCTTTTTTTTTTCAGTCTTTATTTTTAAAACATAAAGTGTTATTGAATTTCCACATAGTATGGAGTTGGCCCCAAACACCAAAGATACTTGTTTGCAAAGGAATAAAATATGCAAAACATAGGTCGTATAGGTATGGTCATATTGTAAAAGAGCATATCAGATTACACTAGATTACAGCCAGAACAAGTGTTTCAAAACTAAGACTTTACGTATTCACTTAATACTACTAGCTTGGAAAAAATTATGAATCCTTATATTTAGAGAAAAACAGATACTTAATTTCCCTGTCAAGCTCCAGTGTTCCACCGTGAAGATGGCATAAATGAACTGGTTAAACTATAGAGTCAGACTGGCTCTGTTCAAATTGTGACTTTAGCACTTACTAGCTATGTACATGGCCTTGAGCAAGTAACTTAATCTCATCTACAAAATATGGATAATAGTAACTATCACATTGGGCAATTGTGAGGATTAAGTGAGGAAACATGTAAAAACACTTAGAAAAATGCCTGGCACATAGTGAGTACTCAATAAGTGTTAGCCTTTAAAACTGTTGTCAAGATTTCATTCATCTCTGTCTTAATATTTGAAAAGGCTTTAAGAGTAGGTTTTTTGTTTTTGGAACTGGCATTGAAGAACAAGAGTTAGAAAAGAAAAGAAAAAAAATCAAACCCCCTAAAACTTCTTAATTCCACTCCAATATTGAGTGTCTGTCGGGCTCTATAGAATACCTTGAGGTAAAAAAGTGACACTTCTGTCAGGAAGCTTACAAATTTACTTAAGGGTGGGGAAAATACACCAAAAGATGGTCACACTTTGTAGGGGGAGAGAAGAATTATAATAGAAATTCTATAAAATAAAATTGTATTTGATTTCAAAAGAGAGCTCACATCTGGTTATGGAGATTAGGAATGTCTTCATGGAGGAGGTGTCAGTTGAGATGAACCCTAAAAGTCTGGTATATAGGCAGTGGTGAAGTAAGTAGTGGGGCTAATAAGGAAACAACACAAAGACTCAGAGACAGGGTCTGTGGACATGTTTTCTAAATGAAAATGGGGTTGGGGTGGAGGGTTATCCCCATAGGGCACGTTTGAGGTGAATGTGGCTGCTTTTGGTTGTTCTACTGACCAGGGAGCACTGGTGGCATTTAGTGAGGGAATGATGATAACAAACATCCTGCAATGATGTGGATAGAAGAATAAGTGATAAGAATGAAACATATGTCAAAGCTATATTACTGAGGATCTTGAGGGTCAGGCTGAAATTTACACTTAAGTAGGTAGATGCCTGGGAGGAGAGCCACAGGAGCAGGATGTATGAAGGAAGAAACAAAGGGTATAGAAGTCAGAAGAACTGGGGTTTAGTTCTAACACTTTAAAACATGAAGATTCGAGCTTCCCTGGTGGTGCAGTGGTTGAGAGTCTGCCTGCCGATGCAGGGGACACGGGTTCGTGCCCCGGTCCGGGAAGATCCCACATGCCACGGAGTGGCTGGGCCCGTGAGCCATGGCCGCTGAGCCTGCGCGTCCGGAGCCTGTGCTCTGCAACGTGAGAGGCCACAACAGTGAGAGGCCCGCGTACCGCAAAAAAACCCACAAAAAACAAAACATGAAGATTTAAAATTGAAGATGATTTCTCAAGCCCTATCCTTAGAGTCTGTTTTACTTTGATATAATTCTGTAGAGTCTATGGATGAACTTAGTGAATTTGGGTGGGGCTGAGGAAGAGTAAGTCATTTAATGTAGAGGTTCTTAACCTGATGAATCCATGAGTAGAAATCAAGGGTCTGTGAACTTGGATGTGAAAAAAAATTACATCTTTATTTTCATTAACATCTAACTAAAACACAGCATTTCCTTCCACTAAGAATGTAGGCAAAAAAGTATAGTAATATTAGCAGTACCTAGGACTTTGCAACTCATAGAAATCATAAATTCTTTCGTACCATGGTTAATGCGGTTATCTTGAAATATTTACACTGCCTTGAAATTATGGTAGGACTTGCTGCTAGGACTTATTAATGTGTTGATAAAGAAGCCAATATATTACTATATATCAAATTTTAAAATATTTTCATAACTATTCCCTTTGTAACCATGTGCATTTCATTTACATTTTAAAATATTTTATTGAGAATGGGCCCATAGACTTTACCAGGCTCCCAAAGGCTTTAAAGTGAGGAAGTGGGAGAAACGGAATGACAGAAGGTCGTGAGGATGATAGGCAAGGCAGAAGTTCAGGCTGAAATCCGGAGTTGGAGCATTTTTAGTGTTGAAGTAGATGGATGCACATCAGGAGAAGAGGGTGTGAGATGATGACAGAGCAGCACCTGGAAGCGGGAATGCAGAGCCACCCTCACCAGCCCCCCCCCCCACAATGGGAGGGATTCAGATAGAAGGAGGAGTCTGGTTGAGTTTGGATGGGAATCAGTATCGTCAGGGAAAGAAAAGTTTGAGTCAGTGTGAAGAGAAAGAGGGTTAATGATTGCAATGATGATAACAATTGCAACAGCTGCCATTTATTGGGTACTTACCAAGTATTTTATAAAAAACATTATTTCATTTAATCTACACAAAGATCCTGGGATATTAGTTATTTTTATCATCTTTTACAGATGAGGAAACTGACATTTCAGATACAGTAACTTGCCAGGTTAGCACAGTTGATAATTTGCAGATCTGGGATTTAAACCTCTCCTGATTCCAAAGGCTGTTTTAGGTTTCCCTGGAGGGTAGTGAGTTAGAGGTTCCAAAGGACCGAGAAGCAGGCGCTAGTGAAAATGGCACATAGAGTGGAGGAAGGCTGGGCTGGATGGGGATGAAAATGGGGCCAGCTGTCGAAGGGTAGCCTTCGACCTAATGTAGCCAGAATTTTGGAAAACTGGGAATAAAGACACAGGCAGTTTGAAGAGGTTGAAGAAGAGATGAGAGACACTTGACAGCTTTGCTTATGTTTTACTGGTGTTGAGAATCAGATTCCCGTTGTTTGAGAAACTGCTAAATAGATGGGAAGTTTTCGTAAGATGCTCCTTTTCTCTCTTCCCTTCGAGTAGTACATCCTACTTACCCTGAGGTGAAGAGTCTGATCTTAGTAGCCTTATGAGGCGACAGTTTGAGCCCTCTCTTCTTTGCCTGGCCTTCAGACCCCAATTTTCCAGAGACCACAATTGAGAAAGACCTTTTGTTACTGTACAATAGGGGGAAAACTCCCAGTGGTAGAAAACAGACTGAGGACTTTGCAAAATATAGCAAGTTCATGTCTGCTAATATGTTAAGTTATTTGGCCTCCCTAGTTTAAGTAGTGATTTGTTGTTTTCATGCTAATACAAATTCTTGTATTAATAGGAGCATGGCCTGGGTTTCTTCATCCGCCTGGGAAAAAATTACTTGTTTGATGGTAAACAAAGAACAGAAGAATTGATTCACTGTCCTCATTTTAAAAAAAGATGGTATGAAGCAATAGTGGAATAATTTTAATTGTAACCCTCTAACACTTGCCATCAGTAAGATCATTTGTGTTCTGTTTTTAGGAAATGGAGTATTAAAGAGTACATAGTGCATTAGAAATGCAAAACATGACCGCATGTTCTCAGGATTTTGTCAGTGTTACATGAAAGAGCACTTGTATTGGGATACTCAGCTCTGAGGGTATTCTCTGTTCAGTGTGTATTTACAGAGATGTATGAATATTTGATTAATGAGTCATGGTCTCTGGAGAAATTTAATAACTGTATTGCTGTACAAAGCCAGGCCCTTAACTGTTAACACAGCTGCCAATAGTGTCATTGACACTGCAACTCTTTCTGAATCTAATATATTCTGTGGAGTAAATTCCTTGGTCAAAAAAAGATCTGTGAGAGACATTATTCAGTTATCTGTTTTGAACTTTACTCAATTTAGAGGCTCTGATTTGTAAAGATTTTTCCAGTGAAAACAAGCAGTGATATGGAAACTTAAAAATGACCTATTTTAAATGATTACTTTTCCCAGAAATTAGTTGAAAAATCGTTGATAAATAAAAAGTGGTTGATAATTCTCTTCAAGATTATCTGTTAGGGATTCAGCAATAATGTCTTGCTTATCATATTAAGAAATATCCATAAGAAGTAGAAACATGAGGTATACCTGTGATTTAGATATAGATCTCACATCTATTTGAATGCCATAATCTAAATTCATTATTAAACATAATTTAATGCTTCTTCAGGAATTATGGAAGGCTAATTTATCCCTTCATCTATTTTTTTGTTTGTTTTTAATATCTATGGAGAAATCAATTGTAACTTTCAAAGTTAGGTCGGTATTTTATTATTGTTACCTCATTTAACTGCTTGGGTAACAGGGAGAAATGTCAAAAAAAGATAAATTTAGTGCAGAAGCTTTTGCTGGAAGCTGTAACTGCATGTTAGAATTATCCATGCTATGCAGAATTTCCTGCAACACTTCTCCTTAGGGCCACAATGCATTACAGCAGACGTATAATGAAGCTGCTATAAAATCTCTGGTAATTAAGGGGGATTTGACAGTAATTGCAACAGTGAATCAACTTAATTATTACCTGCTTCAAAGAGAGCTAACCTGATGTTATAATCTAACCTTTTCTACTTTTAAAATGGGAGATTAAACAAGTATATGTAGCATTTAAGAATTAAATCTGTTGAGATAGAATTGCATTAATATACTTCTAATATACATTTTATGCACCTGTAAACATCAGCTTCTCAAGAAGAACTAGCATTAGGGCCTCTGTGATCCTCTGAAGTTATTTGGTATACTCTGGAAATTGAAGCAAACCCACAATCTCTGAATGGAGTCCGCTTCTCCTCAAGCCCAGACAGACCTTGATTATGGTTTGCCTGACTTCCGCAACATAAAGAAGGATGCTTTCTTAATATTAACACGTAAAGAAAAGAAACACCATTATTATTATTGTTGTTTGCATTTAGATAGACTAGCTCTTAGAATCTTAAAATCTCAAGAGCTACAAGCAAGCTGATATGAAAGTGAAGGTTTAGAATCAAATGAAAACTCTTCTATAACTTGGTATATTCAACCCTGAGTGCAAAGAACAAGACACCCGAGTTTTAGCCCGAGTTCTGTCCGTGGTAATGCTTCTTATAAACTCTATGCTCCTATTTCCTGTAGCCCGCTGTCTTCCTTCTCACACGAGTGGGAATGGAGAAAGATGAAAGTAGTCACTGTGATTTGGATGAGTTCATGTCATATACCATTGCTATCAAGGACTTAGAACAATTAATACCAGGTTCCATATTTATGATTTGACACGCTCCACCCCCCCCCCCCACTGTGGCAGATACCCCTCTCTTTTCTGCTTTTAAGTCTTATATCTTCATTGGCTTTAGCTTTACCTATAGCCATATTAATTCTCTGTAATTATAGGAAGATTGGACTTCAGTAGTTTTGTTTTGGAGTGTGAATCTTTTTGTATTTTGTGTCTGCCATATGTAGAGACACAGTAAACTGACTCATTTCATAAGAGATGATCGATTAGGCATAGATTTGGTGTAGTTTGGGATGGAATAATCTTATCCTCAATTACTGTTTGCCACACTAGAAGTAGGTTCGTATGAAAATGAACCAGAATTGATTCTCCATCTGGGGCAGCAGGACCCCTGGGCAGGCTTTGATCATCGATCTTTGTAAGATTTCTTCTGGTATGTTGCAAATTCAGCCTGAAGGAAGGATTCCTTGAAGGAAGATTGAGAACCTGTGTTATATACCTTGTTTTCTAATGTTGCTTCATACCACTAAGCAGATTGTTTCTCAATATAGGAAGCAAATAAGTATGGTCAATAATGAATAACGATTGGAAAATTAAGCAATGTGAGTTATAATTTCAATTTGGTCACTGATTGACTTGGGGAAAATTGTCGAGAACCTCTTTTCGTTTTATTCCTCTACTAGACTGAATTTCAGCTACTCCACAGGAATCCCCAAAACCCAATCCGCTTGTTTGTTAGAAAACTTACCAAAGCAGAAGCTCACCTAAGGTGTGGCCTTTGTAAAGGTAGTTAGTACGGCTTCCAGAGGTACCTATTTTGTGATCAGGGATCTTCCTATTCCACATGAGCCATGGTTGTCTTCAGTTCATGCTCATAACTTTTAATTTACCAGGGATCAGTGATCTATGCAGAGTTTATCCCTCTGATTTTTATCTTTTAGATGGTTCATTCCTTGTTTTAATGAGCACAGGAGGTTACAGGGCATGAAACTCAAAGAAAATGATTTCTCCTTGATAAACAATGTAACAAGGCCACGGAAAGAAGTTGGAACTGTTGGCCAGAGAAATAATCCTTTACTTATACAGCTTATCTATGTACTTGAGATAGACATGTGAACAAAACAGGCAAGGTTTCTGCTCTCATGGAGTTCACATTTAGTTGTAACTTCTGTTTACTAAGTGCTTACTATTCTAGGCACTTTATACGTATTATCTCATTTTTATGCCATAGACAGAAATCTGTGCTTTATACGGAAGAAACTTGAGACTCAGAGAGATTAATCAGATTGCCCAAGGCTACCCAGCTGGTAAATGATTCATTCAGGATTCCACCCCAGATCTATTTGACTGCATAAATGGTTGAAACTGCTAAATTTTGGGATTGTATGTAGAATTAATGAACCATGTTGTTCTTTTCCTAGATATTGTAAGTTAAAACTAACTTTACCATTATCTACCATGCCAAATATTTACTACAGTAATACAATGAGGTAGAGAGCCCTAAGTTTTTTATTTTTGCTTGTTTTTTTAATTAGATGTATATGAGACATTAATATCCTGTTTCTGACAAAATCCAGAAGTTAGCAAGGTTTCATGAAGACCCCCTGAAATACAACAGAATTTTAAGTGTCAGATATGACATAAGAATCAGTAAGTTTTGAAGCTGTTACCTTCCATGCAAAAGCTATTACCCTCTCTCAGTTCCTCTCAGATCTTTCCCACAAACAAAACACGTACTGACTTCTTATGAACTTTATGAAGAATGGGTATCCATTTAGAGAACTGCATTGTAAGACAAATTGTCATACTTCTTTGTTCTTATAGCATGATGGAGTAAAAAAAAAATAGGATTATGCTTTCTGAGAGAAAGTTAATTATACAATCACCTCAATTATTCAGGGGTAGAATATTAGATTAGGGATATATTCACTCCTGCCTTGGGCAATAGAGAAGGACTTTTTAGTTGACACTAACATGATTGCAATAAGGGATTACAAGTGAGCTGGCATCACCTGAAAAATGACATATATCTTTGAAAGGTGGCCAAGTTTTTGGGACCTTAAAGATTATCTAGTCCATTGTCTTCTTTTTACAGATGAGGAAACCAAGGCTGCCAAAGATAAAATTATTTGCCCAAGTTACACAGCTATGTAGGACAGAGCTCTAATTAGAATTCAGTTTGTTCTTTTAGCTGAGAGAAAATTCATTTTAAAGAGTTAATATTTGGTAGCTTTAATATAGATAGCAGAACATCTACTGATGTCTTTTTAAAAGTCTACTCTTATTTAAGTAAATTAGGTCATTCAGTTGACTTTCAAGACTAGAGTCCTGAAAAGGGATGGAGTTCTTGTTACAGAAGTTGCCTTTCCTTTGGTGTCCAATTTGAGCATTGATGTAGACTTGGGATAGTGAGTGAAACCATCAAGAGAGAAAATAGAAAACTAAGAGCAGAGGGAATCAGTCTATGTTTTTTTTTTTTTAATTATATTTATTTATCTTTGGCTGCATTGGGTCTTCGTTGCTGCGCGTGGGCTTTCTCTAGTTGCAGCGAGTGGGGGCTACTCTTTGTTGCGGTGCATGGGCTTTTCATTACGGTGGCTTCTCATTGTGGAGCAAGGGCTCTAGGCGCGTGGGCTTCAGTAGTTGTGGCACGCAGGCTCAGTAGTTGTGGCGCACAGGCTTAGTTGCTCTGCAGCACGTGGGATCTTCCCGGACCAGAGATCGAACCCGTGTCCCCTGTACTGGCAGGAAGATTCTTAACCACTGCCCCACCAGGGAAGTCCCAGTCTGAGTTCCTTTTTTTTTTTTTTTTTTTAATTTTATTTATTTATTTATTTATGGCTGTGTTGGCTCTTCGTTTCTATGCGAGGCTTTCTCCAGTTGCAGCAAGTGGGGGCCACTCCTCATTGCGGTGCGCGGGCCTCTCACTATCGCGGCCTCTCTTGTTGCGGAGCACAGGCTCCAGACGCGCAGGCTCAGTAATTATGGCTCTCGGGGCTAGTTGCTCCACGGTATGTGAGATCTTCCCAGACCAGGGCTCGAACCCGTGTCCCCTGCATTGGCAGGCAGATTCTCAACCACCGCGCCACCAGGGAAGCCCTGAGTTCCTTTTTAAAAAAAAAATTCTACCCCTCCCTCCCAATTCATATCTTGGCTTTTTGTGATACTGTTATTGAGACACTTCTGCAAGAGGAATAGGAAAACAGGTGATGACTGCCAGTTGGCAAAACTTCAAAAGGAAAGTCAGATGTGAGAAGAAAACGAATGGAGATTTCTAGTATAAAATCTGTTTCACTTATCTATTGCCATGTAACATAACACCTGAAAATGTCACAGCTTAACCTAAGAAGGATTTGTTTCTCCTCGTGGTTCTGTGGGTGGATTGAGTTCAGCTATAAGGTTCTTCTGCTCCTCGTGATGAAGCTGTAGTCAGTCATGTCTTGGGCTGGAACAGCCAAGATGGTGTCATCTTCCAAGACCCCTCTCCAAGTAACCTCTCATCATTTGCTAGTCTAACCTGAACTTTTTAGTGCATGGCAACTCCTAAGAGAGCACAAATGCCGTAGCTTCCAGGCCTTCAAAAGGCTCGTGCCGGGATCTTGCACAGTGTCACTTCTGCTAAATTCTATTGAGCAAAAGCAAAAGGCCAGCCCAGATTCACAGGTAGAGGAAATACACTCCATTTACTGATGAGAGAAATGACAAAGAATTTTGTGGTCATCTTTAATCCATTATCATCTCAATTTTTTAGAATCTCAATTTTTGTTTCTCAACCAATCTTATATCTTAACTTTCTTACCTTTTTAATGCCCATATCAAACATCCAACAAATGCCAGTATTTCCTTAGCCCAGGCAATAACCTATATCTTTCCTCAGTTTCCCCTAAAGACAAAGAAATTCACAGACATACACAACTCAGGAAAATGCTACGATTATGACGTTGTGAAGTTCTAGATTTCAGAGATTACAAAAATATCCCTGATTATCTGCGTGAGATCTGAGGTGAATTTTCCAGCCCCTTTTATTCTCTAGGGGTATAAAAAGAAGACTTCAAGTCCCAGGAAATTTAAGTTTTGGAATAAAAAGAAATATGAACATGTGAGAGTGAGCCAGAGGGAGAATTTTGGCTGGGAATTTAGATGTGTAATTTGGTTCAGCAAGAAGACCAAATCCATTTTCCCTTTGGCTGCTGCATTCTAATTTCTCTAATAGAGTCTGAACTTAGAGAATCATCTTCTCCGACCAGGTACTTCTCTGCCAGAACAACAGAAAGTGCCAAACTGGCGTGGCAGTGATGGCCAGCTTGACGTAGAGACACTGGGAAGATAAGAATGAGGGATCAGCTTTGATTTCCCTAAACTTTATTTTTAAAAATACTTACAAAGGCGCTACGCACAAGCACTCAGGTCTGCTTTTCTGCTGAAAAGGCAGTGATTGCACTGCCAGAAGGGCCCTCTTACTGAAGCATGTAGACAATGGTGGGAATGGGTGTTACGGAGTGGATTACACTGTAAAGACAGCAATGTGATTTTAAATCCCCTTTTCCCTGAAGGCACCAGCAGAATCACCAAGAGGTAGCCTCTTCCCCCTCAAATGAGATACAGCAGTTTATCATGTCAGACTACGCGCCACGGAGGGTTAAGGCTATCGGGCTTCTGGCTGTCAGGAACAGGATTTCATTTTGGGACCCCTCAGGCCATATGGAGGAAGCCTAAAAAGTTCATTCTCCTTTTCCCATTGTCTAGCATCTTGCCTCCTTTTCCCATCCCAGTGTCCTCTTGACCAACCTTATAGTCCAAATCCAAATCATGTCTGTGAAATAAGCATTGTAAGATTTTCCTCTTATTAAGAGAGGGTTCCCAACTGTATCTGAATAAATTTAGTAAAAAGAAGTAATGGGTTTTTAATCTTAATTTATGAATTTTCATAAGCTTCCACAAACTTAGAAAACTCTCTTTTAACATTTGGCACAATTCTGTGAAAAAAATCCAAAATTATTTCTGCCTAATAGAGAGTAATCTATGGAGGCAGGATCATGAGACAAAAATATACACATGGAATTCTTTTGCAGAGCTACTGTATTAAGATTCTGTTCACAGCTCCTATTAGAGTTCATCAACACCTATTTCAGATTTTGCTCATAGTAATTGTTTCATTGTAAAAATCTTTTGTGTCTGTTTTCTGAATTGCTATGTTGTCTATAAATATTTAGTGATAATTCATGATTGGGTTGTATTTACCCCTGTAGTTATGTATTACAAATGAAACGGCAGCATCTGCTGAAATTAAAAGTGGCCACATTTTCACTGGAGCTTAATTAAATGCCAAAATTTATCTACATTAACAACAAAGTACTGAAATTTATTGATCAATTCACATGATATAAGTTGACAAATGGCTTAAGCAATTTCCATAATTTTCTACACGTGTTAAAATTTGTAATGAAAAAGAACACTATATTAACATTAAATGAGAAATGAAAGGGAGATTTTGTACTGGGACCAGTGCCCTGGAGCAGTGTACTTTGTTTCCCAGGCCCTGTCCAGGCTTGCTGTTTGAGCTGTGTACAGATGGGTCTCTGACAGTCCTACAGCTGTTCTCCTAATTGTCCATTAAGTGTTCTATTGATTCTCTGATTCAAAGTACATGTCTTTCAGCTCAAGCTATCCTGTGAAGTGGCAGACACATTCCTTGTAGAATGACAGAGCTCCTTGAAACCTAAAAATGTGGTCTGCCAGTTTCAATTGAGGATCCTGCTTTCAAAGGAAAAGGCTTGGTTAAAGGCGCTTTGTAATAGCTGGTTAGGTTTTATTTTCTAAACTTTTAGCATCAATCAATTAAAGCAGCAGCAGCATGAAGAGTTTTAATTCCTGGTTAAGCATGTACAGATTGCACCTGGCTGATTCAAGGTAGGGCAAGGGGATCAGTATTGGTAATAGAAGATCAGCCTTCTTTAGCTGTATGCAGATTTTTTCCCCCTGTGCACCTGACACATGCAGTCATTTTCATTTGACTTGCAAGTTCACTTTTAGCATTTTTTAAAAAATTGAGATCATCTGCAATTCCAGATTATGCCAGTCAGAAGCCTGTTTAAAATCATCTTTCTTTAATCTGGAAAGTGAAAGATAAGATGCATATCTGTTCTGAGGACCATAAATCTTCAGAGAAACAAATAACCGTAGATAAAACTGTAAAAGTTATTTAGTTCTCCACTGGAAGAGGTTTATTAATGTAAAATTTCCAGTCCACTGTGTCATGATTTGGTTAGCACTCTGTATCTCATTTGAGCAATGGTACCTCAAGCAAAGAGCTGATCGCTTCAGAGTTTGAACTTTATCAGTTGTGTAGTTCAGTTGTAATCTAAGTGCAAGGAATAAAACAAAAGCCGCTCTCCAAAAAAAGTCGGAAACTATGGTTTAGGGCACCCCCAATACTATTTGCTTTCTTTTCTTAATGAGATGATATATCCTAATGTTTTTACCACTTCAGTTTAGCTGTTAATTGCTTTGTAATATATTATTTCAATAGAAAGCAGTCTTATTATCTAGTAATCTTTCAGCTATAAATGAACTGAACAAATAATGTTTGTGGCCTCCGGTGTATCAGTTTAATTAGGAGCTACCCCAATGGCCCTAATCACGGTTGAGGTTCTCTAGTGTGATTTTAGCTATTAAGTTTTGAGATTCAGCTAGATTTTCAAAGGGAAAAAAGACTGTTAAGCACACATTTAAACGTGTTTAATGTGTTAACTACACATATTTAAATGTGTAAAAATGAAAAATACAGATTATATTAAGGAAAATCACTTTAAGGGAGTGATTAATTAAAAACTGCTCTGTTTCTCGCCATTAGCTGCTTGTTCTTTTTTTATGTCTCCTTTGTATCTTCTCACAAGAGCCCCTTTTGAAGAATACTCCCTTTTCTTTTCCTCTCATTATTGTTGGGTAAAGGAGCATGGCCACTAAACTAGTGTTCTCTTTGTCAAAAGCAAGTGATTTGTATCCCGATGCTCTGTCTGATGTATGACTGTCTTTGCTCTGACCCTCCCAGTCTATAAGCCTCTACGTTGTAGCATCCTAAGTAGGAAGTGAGTGACCTGCACTCAGAGTTGCTGAAACAGGGAGACAGAATTTAGATACTTAAAATTTTTTTCTAGTGTAATGTGTTTGGGATTTGGAAACATTAGGAGTTGTATAGTCTATTTGCTTTTAAAAATATTTGTTTTGAACTTACACAAAATACGTAAATGAATGAACTGTATGGTACATACTCCAGAATCAAATCTGAATCTAGGGGTTTGTATTTTTTCAGAATATGGAAACTTCAAGCAAAATGTCCTCTTACCAAAGGATGATAAATCTTCCCTATCTGCTTTTTCTTGGGAAATAAGTGAAAAATCTATTTCTAACATAGTAATATAGTATATATTGATACCTGCAAAACATTATGTGAATCTAGTTAGACGCCAGCACTTTCAATTACACTGTTAGCCAGTTTTTAAAAAAGATTTTTAGAAGCTTTCAACTGTAGACTTTTGTCTTGTTGAATGAACTTCAGCTACACTAAATTTTAAGTAAATTTGTGATGACTGAGCAATATACATTGGCTGAGCTAGAATCCAATAACCCACAGGACAAATTAATTTTCAACAAAAAGGGCAGAAACCTCAAGTGCCGTGAGTATATGGAGTCTCATTCTATCTCTCTGGAGCCATTTTTGCAAATCACTACAGCTATTCATAATCTAAATCAGTCTCCTTTAGCAGCAGAAAGATCTTTTTTCATGACTAAACAGAAGATGACATTCATTAGTGCCTAACTTGCATAAGCTACCTTAAATTTATTGGTGCTCTTCTACTTATCTGAGTAAGAATTCCTTTGTCTATAGCTATAGGAAAATTCCAGTTGTACTACTTAAAAATATAAATTGTCACTTTTATCAGAACTTTTGGCAGTTTACTTTATTTTGGAAGTAAAACTGGTTGTTAAGGTTTTAAGACTTCCAATGGGCATTGTTTCAATCATATTTAATAGGTGCCTAGGACTGTAATAGGACCATGTATCAGCTTCTCGGCTGCCAAAAAAAAAAATCCACATTTTCATCCGGGTACTGCTGGGGTGGCATGTGGGGGAACCAACCTTTGTGGGGGCGGATATGGCTAAATGCATCATCTTGCCTGCAGCTGCGGACAGACCTAAAGCCACCCAGACTGTTTGCTTATTGTATTCAAGGGCTCTGTGTGATTTTAAAAGGGTCAGAATGCTCATAAGATATTATTTTGAGCTGTTCTAAGCCTTTTTACCTAGGAAAGAGCCCAGTGAGTGGGAAACTTAGTCTTATGTTCACAGTCTTCTGATTAGAACCCTTCTTTTGTTGCTCAGATTTTCTTTCCAGTTTATAAGAACCAGGCTTGGATCTGTCTGGAAAAATTAAGTTGTAGCTACATCATTAGGACCATGTTTTTTTTGCTTTTTGTCCCCTCCCACCCCCATCCATGCTGGTTAAAAAGAAATAAGGAAAAGCTGAGTATACTTCAATTTTGCAACGATAGTTTTTGTTTTCTCCTGACAGTCAGGTGCTTGGCCTGGTGAGACAGTGAGGAGAATTATCCAGCAAGAGTTATTTTGGCAGGGCAAGATGGCACCTTGGTACATCTACGTAGAGCAGCAGAATGTGGGTATGGCCTTGATTGAACCTGACTTGGCTGTGGGTTTCCAGTAAGGTAAGATAACCAGATCCTAACACTTCTTTTTCTGTGTCTACACAGCATCTCTAATGCCTGAATTCACATCTCTATCTGCTACAAGTCATCATTTATCACAGATGGTAACATTGAGGCAAGACTTGGATATGACCTGGAATGAAGGGAGAACTGAATAGTACCACAGGTGGTGTAGCCCACAAATTGGAAGACATCTTATACTTTAATGACAACAAAAATAAAGTTATTTTAACTGTGGGAAATTTGGGATTTAAGGGAGATGAGAAAAGGGAGCTTAGGGATAGTTTCTAGTCACATATCTGCATGAGGATTTCAGAGGCTGATCTTTGCTGTCCTGGTTTTTCTCCTCCTTCACTGCTCCTTCTAAAGTTCCCCCTCATCTCTCTAATCTGTAAATGTTGGGGTGCCCTAGAGCTTAGTCCTCAGTCTTTTTTCTTCTCTTCTATGTTTATACCCCTTGATGATTTCTTCCAGTTTATGGTGCCTACTTCCAAATGTATAACTCCAGCTTGACTCTCTCCCTTAACTAGCTGCTTTACATCTCCAGTTGGATATCTAGTAGGCATCTCAAATGCAATACAATCAAAGTTAAACCCCTGATCTCTCCTCCCCATCCGGCACCCCCCACCCCCACCCCCCGGCCCCAAGAAAAAGCTGCATTCTTCACAGTCTTCTGTCTCAGTAAAGGGCAGTTCTAGCTACTCAGTTGCTCAGGCCAAAACCCATGAAGTCATCCCTGATTCCTCTTTCTCTCTTTGTCATGCCTTGTATCAATTCCATCAACAAATCTTGTCATCTCTACTTAAATATACGTCTAGAAACCAGCCTCTCCTCAGCACTCCACTGCTACCATCCTGTTCCAAGCCTCTGTCATTTCTCACCTGGATTATTGCAATAGCTTCTCTACTTAAGTTCTTGTCCGTCTATAGTCTATTCTCAACATAGCAAACAGAGCGATCTTTTAAAAACCATGTCAGGGACTTCCCTGGTGGTCCAGTGGCTAAGGCTCCATGCTCCCAATGCAGGGGGCACAGATTGAATCCCTGGTCAGGGAACTAGATCCCACATGCCACAACTAAGAGTTTGCATGCCACAACTAAAGATTCTGCATGCCGCAACTAAACAAACAAACAAACAAAAACATGTCAGAACCCTCAAATGGGGTCCCAGTCACTCAATATGGAAACCAGAGTCCTCATAATGACTAACACGGTCCTTCATGTTCTGGTCCCCAGTTACCCCGCTGACCTTGTCTCCTCCAGCTCTGTCCATCGCTCACTCTTCCTCAGCCACATGGCCTCCTTGTCCCTCAAACATGCCGGGTAGGCTCCTGCCTTAGGTCTCTGTACTTGCTTTGCCCTCTGCCTAGAACTCCCTTCCCCAAGATATTCTCATGGCTTGTTTCCTTACCACTTTTAGGTATTTGCATGCATACCACCTTGTCACCAGTATCTTCTCTGACCACCTCATTGATGACTGCACCCCCATCACCGCCACATCCACATCAGGCTCTTTGTATTTCTGTTCTGTTTACCTTTCTCCATAGCACTTGTCACCATCTGGCATTCTATGTTTTATTTGTTTGTTTATGTGTCTTCCCCTGTAGAATGTAAATTCCTAGGGACCAGGGGGTTTTGTATGTTTTGTTTGCTTTTGGATTCCTAGCACCTGGTATAGTGCCTATAATATATTAGACTTCAGTAAATATTTGTTGAATGCATAAAAGAAGGGCTTAGGGTAGTTCATAGCACATAATGAGCACTCAATAGATGTTAACTATTATTTTAAAAGCTGTCATTGTGCATAGTATAGGATAACTATAAGCAAGAGTCTACTTACACGTATTAATGGCCCTATAACTCTGTATGGTAAAGCTCCGCTAGTATTTCACTTTAGCCTCCAAATATCTCTTCTGGAATATACCAGTGCTTAGCACCATGCCTTGTACACTCTCAGTAACTGTTTGATAAAATGAGTGGTTCCGTTTCTGCCTTGAGAATATCGTCTTTAGAAGGCCAAGACTAGAAACCCAGTGTTCTTTGGGACCAGCTTCCTGATTAAATCTTTTCAAAACAAAAGCAGTAAGGGTAGCAGAAATTTACAGGTTAGAATTTCCCCTTCTTCCATTCTAAGACTAAATTCTTAGCCCTGGGTCCTTTTCACTTAACTTAAAATTACTGGGCAATTTCAATAGTTTCACTTTGTTTTTCATTGTAGAGCTTGGTGTCCATGTGTATTATAATACAAAGTCCAATATCATAGCAAATGATAGACATGTTCATGAAGATCCCTCTGTCAGGTCAGTTCAACAAATATGGAGATCTACTTACACTGAACTAAGTGCAAGGAAGTTGTAGATGAATATTACTTGGTTCCACCTTTGAGGAGCCTAAGAACAGTGGAGAAGACAGACACATAAGTAATTGTATTTCAATACAGCGTAATAAATGCTGCAAGAGGACCATGTGCAGAGGTGTAGAGGTAGCAAATAGGAAGGAATGATTAACTTTTGTAGATGGGGTGAGTTGGGGAGGAGATTAAAAGAAGGCTTCTTAAAGGTTATACCCAAGCAAAGCTTTTATGTATGAAAAAGTGTAAACATGAGTTATGGTGAGTAGGGTGGGGGCTGGAGAGGAAGAAGGCATCTCAGAAAGAGGGAACAGTGTGCGCAGGTGCAAAGATGCATAACAGTATAGTATGCTCAGAAAAGTCACAAATAGTTTGGTATTATTGAAGCAGAAGGGGTGTGTGTGTGTGTGTGTGTGTGTGTGTGGTGTAGGGGGTGGTGGCATGCGTGGGAAGTCACAGAATATGAGGCTGCAGGGCTTTCCATTCAACATTAAGAGCTCCCATGTGGTCAGTGGGGAGCTATTCAAAACAGAAGCCAAGTTCTCAAAACTACTCTTCTTGCGCTACAGAGGGTGTATTGAAGGAGATAAGAGGGGAGGTAAGGAGTCTACTCAGGAGTCTATTGAAAAAGTCCCAAGGTAAGCTGATGATGGCCTGAACTAAGGCAGTGTTACTGGGGATGGAGAAGAAGAAAGGACTTTTGAGACATTCTTCAGAGACTCAGGCAAAACACATTTGGTTGATTGCATTTAGGGGGCACGAGGAAGACAAACACCTACTTGCTTCATAAAAATACATTTCTTATTTCCAGATTCTAAATAAGTTGGAGCATTAGCATTTGCTGAGAAGGGGAGTTCTGAGACAGAAGCTATGGCAGGCCTCTGCTCCCCACAGGTCCACAGAACAGCTGGGTTCCTCTGGGGTTTCGTCTCCAGAACGAAATTGTTGGTTTCCAAGGCAAAGAACCCTAACCTGGTCTCTAAGAGCTGGAGGGAGTCTCAGAGGTCATTTAGTCGAAGCTTCTACCTAATGCAGGAACCATTTCTGTAGTATCCTGGACATAAGATCATCCAGCCTCAGCTTGAAATCCACTTCCAGAGATGGGGATTTTGCCACTTCTTAAGGCAGCGCCTTCTACCTTTGAACAGTTCTATTAGAAAGTTCTGCTTTACACTGAGCCAAAATTGGCCTTCTCATCTTTGGTTCTGGTTATATCCCATAATGCCACACAAGTGTGATTTGTTTTCAAGAAGAAGTCTTACTCAGAAATTAAAGATGACTTTTGGATCCCCACGCGGTTTCCTTAGTTCCAGTTGCTCCTTGTGGGACGTGGTTTCTGGACCCCTTACATCTTGTTTGTGCCTCTGGAGACAAGCATGAAATGTCAGTGATCCTCTTCAGAGGCAGCACCAACAGCCCATCATAATACAGTGGGCCCGCTCCTGCGATGTGGAGCCCGCAGATGTGGAGAGCCAGCTGCACTACACTATTTTATATGAGATATTTGAGCATCCACAGATTTTAGTAGCTGCGTGGGGTCCTGCAGTTAATCCCCCGCAGATACCAAGGGATGACTGTACTACCCACAAGAGCCCAGTGGTCCGGACATGCGTTTTCATCAATGTAGCCTGAGGTTTGTAGGGGTTTTTTAGCAGCCAAATCATTAGCACCTGCTGAGTTTCCGGTCGCCAAAACCCCTGAGCTAACCCTGTCAGCCCTATTCAGTTCAACTGATTTTTAGAATCTACGTGCAGGACTTACATATGTTCCTGTGAAACTGCACCTTCTTGGGTTTGTAGACGCAGAGTTTGTCTGTGATGAGAGTTTACTGATTCAAGACTCAAAACAATCATATTAACCCCACTTTTAGTTTGATAAGTGTTCCTGGAGGTTAACCTCTAATTGCATCTCCCCTTCACCTTCGTCTGAGGCTTATATTCCTTTCTTGTCTCAACATTTTCCTGATCCCAGAGCAGCTCAGGAACTTTAACTGACAGTTCTACTGCAGCAGCTGTTGTAGCTCCACACGTGTTGCCCCTTAGCCTCTGTTGTTGCTGCCACTGCCCTGCTGTCACTCCTGGTGAGAGCCGCCAACTTGGGTGTATCTTTGGAGTTTGTCACTCCGCTGTGCACTGCTCATTCCCACATTGTTGGTGACATTGTTATCATCCATTTTGCTTCTAGTCACGCTAGTTCTTCCTCTGCTCCAGCAGGCCCTGCACTCAGACGGGGAAGACCTCCACCCACAAGCATAACACTTCTTTAATTATATGCCACAGAGGAAGGCATACTTTCTATGTGTGTGTGAGTGTGTGTACGTGTTTTAATACCCCCCATCAGTGTTACACACCCTATTTATTTCACCCTACCTTTAGGTTGTTGACAGGCTCCCTACCTCATCCCAGGATTCCTTCAGGGCTGAGACAGAAGACAATTCAAGTGGTAAGCAACAGTCATAAGCTCTGTTGAGGGCTTGGCATAGTGTCGGAGCTCAGTGCCCAGAGTATATCACCCCAAATTGTCACTTCCCACCAGTCCTCCACCAGTGCCCCTGGTTTGAACTGGTGGCCTTCCTCTAGCTATGGAAGATGAATTCCATAACCCCCTCCTTTGTTCGCCCTTTCAGAGCCCTGCACGAGGAGTTGAAGAACAACCTTTGTCCCCTAGAGTCAGGCCAAGAGTCTTTGTCTTGGAAGTGAAAAGCAGTTCCAACCTCTATACTCTCTTTTTGGACTTTCGCCTCTTCACACAAACACGGTTTGCTCTGGAGGCTCTAATTGGCTGAATTCTTTTTTTAAACATCTTTATTGGAGTATAATTGCTTTACAATGGTGTGTTAGTTTCTGCTGTATAAAGTGAATCAGCTATACATATACATATATCCCCGTATCTCCTCCCTCTTGCGTCTCCCTCCCACCCCTCTAGGTGGTCACAAAGCACCGAGCTGATCTCCCTGTGCTATGTGGCTGCTTCCCACTAGCTACCTATTTTACATTTGGTAGTGTATATATGTCCATTACACTCTCTCATCTAATTGGCTGAATTCTGAGGCAGATTCCCAGAAGGTTCACTGCTCCCGTCCGTGAGACTCATCATGTGTCTTTTGTTGAATGTGTGTGCTTTATCCAGCTTAAGAAACTTGCGTTTGGAGGTTTGGCCCTGACTGTAGCACCCTCTTCGCCTTGGCAGTTGTGACTTAACCTCCCTTAGCATAACTTCCCCTCTCTACAAAATGAG
Organism: Lagenorhynchus albirostris; assembly: GCF_949774975.1. NCBI lineage: Eukaryota > Metazoa > Chordata > Mammalia > Artiodactyla > Delphinidae > Lagenorhynchus > Lagenorhynchus albirostris. The sequence continues at coordinate 132,688,007 of NC_083096.1, read as the reverse complement.
GAGGGTGATACCCTTTCTTTCCTCAGAGGGTTTCTTAAGGACCGAATGAAATACTCTATGTATTTTTACAAGTTCTAAGAAACAATGCAGGTATTATTATTTACTAGAATTGTCCGTGGTCCAAATCAGCTCTAAGGGTATGACTCAGGCTGCCGGAAAATATGTGACCAATGGGAGGAAGGAAGCTAGTCCCTTGGGGGCTACAAAACTGTCACAGGGTCAGAATCTCCAAATTTTAGAGTAGATGGGGCCTAACAGATCACTTGGTCCGACACCCTCACTTTGCTGAAAAATAAGACGAGAGAGGAGCAGGGGACTTGCCTTGAGATTTGCTTGGGTCAGAGGATCCGCAGAGAAGTAACAATCCTCAAAGCTAGAGAAGGCGAGAGGCCAGCCAGCAATCGGGAAATGTGTCCAGCCTCTCCCAAGGTCAGGGAAACTATCGATCTTTCTAGCAGGTGGATGGTTTTTTAACCACTTTCCTTACCTTAAGAGCTTCCTCTGGCTCACAGGCTCCTCGAAGACCCACCTGTGTCCTTTTAGAGATCGGCTTTCCCAAGCAAGCATAACCGTGTTGTCTCTCAGCTGTGCTGCTGCATGGTGGATGAGGGCTGCACTCTGGATCAGCCGGGGACTCCAGTGCCAAGCCTCTGATATATAGTGTGGGGACTGCAGGGCATCCAAGTTGCAACAGGAACAAGATGAGCCTGTGGCCTCGGGCTTCTAAGCTGCCCCTCAACCCACACTTCAAAGAAAGTTATTACACAAGAGTTAGACTAAATCAAACCAAACTGCAATGTTTGCATACTGTGGCCCATTTTCAGATCTCACTGTGTCTCACCACTCGTCCCTCAGAAACCTAGCTTGGAGTAGAACAAAAGGACCCAATGATAATTTAGTTGCAGGTCTTTAAAAATGAGCCCAACTGATTTATTTTGAAATTTCAGTTAAGCATGATGTCAAGAAAATCTCTCTGGCTATTTATCATCTTTTTTTCCTCTTGCATAGTCTGAATAGGCAGGATAAAATTAGAAACTGGCTGTTCACATGCTTCCAGCTTTTGTTGTAGGCAGATGTTTTTACTAGAATATCAGAATGTTAAGATGTTTTGATGATCATTCTCTGCCAAAAGAATACTCATCGTAGCAAGAAAGGTCTTTACTATGCCATTTACTTTCTTTATTAGCAATGTTATACAGGTGCTGTAGGAAGAGGTACAATAAATGATCTAAAGATATATATTTCACTTTGGTGAGAACTGCTACTCCCATTTTTCCAAATCACCACAACCTGAAAGCATGAAAAATTGCATTTTTCTTTTGTAGCTTTGAACAGTGGATATAAGATCTGTAAGTTTTTTGAATCATCAAAGAGATAAAGCTTATATTCATTGTTGTCTAGTGTTGAGCATATTTTGTAGGATGGTTTAGAAAACTTTGTATGGTACATATGGTACCCCTTTCATTTAATCTAGTAATTGAACCATTAAAACCCATACCTCCTAGCCATTCTCCATACATTCGTTATGCGCAACAGGGACGCTTCTAGATACTCCTTTAGTTCCAACCATGAATCACTGCAGTGTCTCAGAATCGTGGACGGTTGGAGCTGGGAGAGATCCCCAAGCGGCATGAAGAAGGAAACTGAGACCACAAAGACAGGTAATTTACCCAAGACTGCACAGACAGTTACTCAGAGCCATGGCTAGGATTCAGGTTGGGTGCCTTCTGCTTCCGTATGTGGCACCTCGCTTTATTAGATCAAGAATGACAGACTGGAAAACCAAAATCAAAGAATTTTATGTGAGCAGAGACAAAAGTGAACTTTTAAATCGCAAACCTAAAGGCCAATACGTTAAAAAAAAAAAAAACAACAATCAAACCAAGCATCCAGCCCAAAAGGGGGAATGAGAGGCTGCAAAGCCCAGGGAAAAGTTATGACCTGGGTCTGAAGAGAAGAGGAGATGAGGACTCTTTTGGCTTCTGTTGACTAGACACATCTGTGGTGCAAGAATGGAATATTTTTATGGTACCCTTTCCATATTTCTTTTTATTGTCCCAATATTTGTGTACCGTCCTTAGATTTTGACTTGCTTTGTTTTGGAAAAGTTAAAGACTGAGATGCCGCTAAAGAGATTCTCATCCTCCGCCCTGGTCAGCAGCTTGCCCCTTTCCGTAGGTGCTGCCACACTTATCTTCTGAGCCAGAACATTAATCAGTCCATCACCCAGTCTTTACTCAAACTTAGCCCCAGATACAAAGAGTATCACATAGTCACTGCTCTCAGGGAGATCATAATCTGTTTCGGAGGTTTCAGAGGATATTATTAGCACCTTGGAATTATTTGCAAATTGCCATGTACATGTGAATATCTTTGAGGGAAGAGTCAAAGAAATATCTGATGATCAGAGGGTTCTACAACTCAGAGAGGTTGATTAATCGGTCCAGGTGGAGAGACGAGACTAATTTACAGAATCAGCAAAATAAGAACAGTATATGATATTCAATACATTTGTGAGATCAAGGTGGGTCAGCTTCCCAGACAGCTTCCAGAATGAGGTGGGGTTTTTACGTGTGTCTTGAAGGGGAGAAGATGTCTGGATAGGTAGAAAGGAAAGGGCAAGTGTGCCTGACTGGGAGAATACAGTGGATTGGAAACTAAAATTTATTAAGCAGAACGCATATACATATATTACATATGATCTCATTTAATCTTCACAACAAGACAGTGAAGTGAGGATTATCATCTCCATGTTACAGGTGAAAACAGATCCAGGAAGGTTAGGTGCCTTGTATACAATTGGGAGATTGGCAAAGCCATATTAAGAACCCCAATCATTTAGTCACGGATATGAAATGTATAGTATGGGCAATATAGCCAATAATTATGTTATATCTTTGTATGGTGACAGATGGTAACTAGATTTGTCACGGTGATCATTTAGAAATGTATAGAAATATTGAATCACTATGTTGTGTAACATGAACTAACATAGTTTGTAGGTCAATTATATTTCAAAAACAAACAAACGCACAGAAAAAGAGATCAGATTTATGGTTACCAGAGGCGGGGTATGGGGGTAGGAGAATTGGATGCAGGCAGTCAAAAAGTACAAAGTTCCGGTTATAAGATAAATAAGTACTAGGGATGTAGTGTACAGCATGATAAAGATAATTAGCACTGCTGTATGGTGTATAGGAAAGTTGTTAAGAGAGCAAATCCTAAGAGTTCTCATCACAAGGAACAAAATTCTTTTTCTTTTTCTTTAATTTTACATCTTTATGAGATTACTGATGTTCACTAAACTTCTGGGAATCATTTCATGATGTATATAAAGTCAAATTATGCTGTACACCTTAAACTTTCACAGTGCTGTATGTCCATTATACCTCCATGTAACTGGAAGCAGAAAAGTAGAACCCAGGCCATTTGACCTCAAAAGCTTCTTGCTGAGAAGCGAGGCTCATATGGTGACAGTAGAGCTAAATCCTGTCAAGCTAGGATCATAACGAACCTTTACTGAGCACTTACTATGTGCCAGTCAGGATGTAAGCTCTTTATCTCATTTAATACACAAAATAACCCTCTGGGAGGTTATTGTTGCTGCGCTCACTTTACAGTTGAGGAAACTAAGGTTATAAGTAGTTTGTCAAGGGAATTCCCTTGTGGTCCAGTGGTTAGGACTCCGTGCTCTCACTGCCAAAGGCCCGAGTTCAATCCCTGGTTGGGGAACTAAGATCCCACAAGCTGCATGGTGCGGCCAAAAAAACAAAAATAGTTTATCAAGGTTCACACAGATAATGGGTGGCTGAATTGGAAGATTTGAAATTCAGATCTAATCTGTTTGACTCCAGAGTCCCACTCTTGAAACATGCTAGAAAATTAGCATTTTGTGAGAGTTCACAGCGTGCCAGGCACTGTGCTGAGCACTTTATGTGCGTCATCCCATTCAATTCCACAGAAACCCTGCGAAGGACATGGAATATTATTTTCTGTATTTTACAATGAGGAGCGAAGTCACGGGTGAACTGAAGCTCAGGAAGGTTTAGTATCTAGTCCAAGGTCACAGTTTGGCAGGGCTGAAATCTAACCCAAGTCTTCTGGCTCTGGAACCTGGACTCAGAACTCCTGTGGTACAGTTTACCCAAACCAGGGATTCTGGGAGTGAAGGACTAAAGTCACTTCTCTTAACTATTCCCTCTCCTCCCACTGTATTTCTTATCTTCTCCTCAGTCATTATTTTTTCATGCCTTTTAGTGGCTCCCTTATTACTTCAGATTCTCATATACATTGGACCCAAATCACTATTTAAAGAAAGCCTGGGATAAATGTTTTTTTGTAATGTTATAAATGGAGCTAATGTGAGTAAGACCTCATTTATTCATCAAACTTTTATTGAGCCCCTACCGAGGGCTGCTCAGGGTGCTGGGAATATAAAGACACAAAGAAAAAGTCCTTCTCGGTAAGCTGGGACAAAGTAAGAGAGTAGCATCGACATATATACACTACCAAATGTAAAATAGGTAGCTAGTGGGTAGCAGCTGCATAGCACAGGGAGATCAGCTCAGTGCTTTGTGACCACCTAGAGGGGTGGGATAGGGAGGGTGGAAGGGAGGCTCCAGAGGGAGGGGATATAGGGTTATATGTACATGTATAGCTGATTCGCTTTGTAATACAGCAGAAACTAACACAACATTGTAAAGCAATTACACTCCAATAAAGATGTTAAAAGAAAAATTGCTTCTCTTCAGGATCTGCACAGTCTTGTGACGAGAATAGACACTAGGCCCATAGACAAGTAATTGAAATACAGTGTGATAAATCGTGTGATGGAGGTAGGGACAGAGTAACGTCAGAACACAGAGAAGGGACATCTGACTCAGAATGGGGTATTGGTGGGAGTTGGGGAAGGTGCACACGCGCGAGTCTTTCTCTCACACAACTTTTACTAGCTCATTGCACAATTGCTTTCTTTCTTTCTTTCTGTTATATTGAAGTATAATTGATTTACGTGTTAGTTTCTGGTGTACAGCAAAGTGATTCAGTTATATATATATATATATATATATATATATATATATAGTTTTTCATATTCTTTTCCATTATGGCTTATTACAGGATATTGAATATAGTTCCCTGTGCTATACAGTAGGACCTTTTTGTTTATCGATTTTATATATAGTAGTTTGTTAATCTCAAACTCCTAATTTATCCCTCCCCCACCCTCTTTCCCCTTTGGTAACCATAAGTTTGTTTTCTATGTCTGTGAGTCTGTTTTTCACAATTGCTTTATTAAACTTATAAAGTCAACACAAAGACAGTGGTTTATGAAAACAACACGTAGGGCTTTTGCTGGTGATATCAGATGTGCTGTTCTTGAATAATTCCCTTATGTGAACAAAGCAGCAAGCTCGGTTGATGAAGCATTGAGTTGAGGATATCTCTTATCACCTGTGAATTTTAGACTGAGAGATACTTCCAAGTTCTTTCTGTATTTCTTCATTATTTTTAAAAGTCAACTTTATTGTAACAATTTACAGATAATAAAATTCAATTTTAAGTGTATAACTTGATGAGTTTTGACAAATGTAGGCAATTGTGTAATTATCATTACAATCAAGATATAGAATATTTCCAAAACCTGAAAAAGTACCCTTGTGTCTGAATCCAGTCACTGTATTCAGTCATAGCAAGAGCTGTAGCGGGTAACCGTTAAAGAAATTAAATGGCTGGAGAGAGCATGACCAATCTAAGGAACTAACATTTATTGAGCACTTTCTGGATGCTTAACCTACGTACATAAACAGATTTATTTACACCCCCTATAAACCATGTGGGGGTTTTATCTCCATTCTACAGAAGAGGAAATTAAGGCTCAGAGAATTTAAATCACTTGCTCAAGGTCATTGAGCTAGAAGTGGTGGAGCCAGATTCCACCCAGTTTATGTTTCCCACATTACCTTCTCACTGCTAATATATAGAGGAAAAGGTATAAAGAAATATGGGAGTACTCAGTGCTCTGTGGTGACCTAAATGGGAAGGAAAGCCAAAAAAGAGGGGATATATGTATATGTATAGCTTATTTGCTGTACAGTAGAAACTAACACAACATTGTAAAGCAACTATACTCCAATAAAAATTAAAGAAAAAAGAAATATGGGAAGCAAAAGACTAGATACCATCTGATTCTATTCATATGAAATTCTAGAAAAGGTAAAACTAGTGATCGAAAGCAGATCATTGGTTATCAGGGGTGTGGGAAGAGGATTAACTGCAAAGGGGCACGAGGAAACTTTTTCAGTTTATGGAAATATTCTACATCTTGATTGTAGTTGTAGTTACACAATTATATACATTTACCAAAACTCATCAAAATGTATGCTTAAAGTTGAATTTTATTATATGCAAATTATACCTCAATAAAGTAATTTTAAAAATCTAAAAAGAAAAAATATAGAAAGACCTTGGAAATATCTTTTGGTTTAAAAGTCACAACAAAATTGTCACCTTTAAAAATGTAACTTTTGCCACATTGAATAATGAAAGTATAGAAATATTTTGTATGAAATGATGCTAAAATTTTAAAAGGCTGGCAAAATAAATCAGTGCTCATTATGACTTTGAAATTAAATCAGCAAACTGTTTTCTTGCATGAAATGAACAATTCAATGTATACATTTCTGAATCTGTTGCAAATGTCTGGTGTACAAGGGTCTGATTAAGCATGATCCAAAAAGAGCTTGCAAGTAGGACTGTTTACTAACATTTCAATTTCTGTGCCTCATTTATTAGACTTAGAATAAAAGGGCTGTTTGGGATTGTCTTTAACCTTGATGATATTTCCACTGAAGCAGCATAATGGCTCTTAATTGCTTAAGTGAAGAGAGCATGTTGATGTGTCCTTCTTTGGGCGAAGAGCTCAGAGCCTAAACCATTATGCTAATTCAAGCATTATATACACCAAAGTATTTATGGGACTGACACAAGTGATGTTGTAGGTAAAGGGCTGTGAAATGGTCTGTAAACAGAAAGAATTGATTTGAGGCCCAAAAGCAGTGCTGTTAAAAGTCACAGCCATTGAAGAACCAACCCTACAATTTCTATCCAGATTGTCAAACTGGGTCAGACAGTGTCAGCAGGGCTGCCATTAGAGATCAGATGGGTGATTTAATAATATGTAAACCAACCACATAAACAGGTAATTCTCATGGTAGAGGTCCATACCCACCTGGGGTGTGTGTGTGTGTATGTGTGTGTGTGTGTGTGTGTGTGTGTGTGTGTGTCTGTCTGTCTGTCTGTGTGAATTCTCATTATGGAACTTCACAATGCCATATTCAGTCAAATATCAATGCATTGGGGGGTTTTTTGTTTTGTTTTGTTTTTTGCATTACGCGGGCCTCTCACTGTTGTGGCCTCTCCCGTTGCAGAGCACAGGCTCCGGACGCACTGGCTCAGCGGCCGTGGCTCACAGGCCCAGCCGCTCCATGGCATGTGGGATCTTCCTGGACCAGGGCACGAACCTGTGTCCTCTGCATCGGCAGGCGGACTCTCAACCACTGTGCCACCAGGGAAGCCCAATGCATTGGGTTTTGGTAAAAGAAAAACTTCCAGCCAGTATAAGTTAGACAAGAGAGCAGCGATGCAACATAAAGACATCCAGGGAGAATTAATCTGTAATCATACGGGGAAGGAAGGACAATCAGATCCATGCATTTGACCATCTAGACTTTGACATCATTTGTTTTTCATGCGTCTCTTTCTACAATAGGACTGTACATTTTTTGAGCCAACCTCAAAATAATTATGTAAGGCTCCTCATCACCCGCATTACCAGCTTGCCTCACTTAGGACGTCAAAAAAAATGGAATCAATTATTCTAAAAACTAGGTGGACTTTGAGTTCAGATCCCTACTCTGCCACTTACTGACTTGGGGCAAGTTGTACAACCTCCCTGCACCTCAGTTTCTTCCTCTGTAAAATGGGGCATTGACCTCACAGGATTATTGTGGGGCTGAATACATATAAGAATACCTGCCACAAAGTAAGCATTCAAAAAATGGTGAATATTACTGGTACGTATTTGGCCTCATAAACTTTTGATTTATGCCTGATATAATTTCTGTGTCAGTTCAATTTTCTTCTTTCTTGGGATTCACAGAGATTATTAACATTCTAGGGAGTTTATTGGATATATATGGTATTTTAAAAAACAGCTCGAAGCATTCTCTCTTAAACTAGAAAGTTCATTAAAGTGTATATTTTCTCACAGTGACAACAACAAACAGCTCACAGTTAACTCCTTTTAACTTTTCCTTTTTTCCCCAATGAAGGTCCTCTGTCACAGGGTTAGGTTCTACACCAGGAGCACGTCTTTCTCATTTGGTTTCAATGTTAGTGCAGCTTACAGTGGAGTTCTCCGTGAGTGGAATAACAGTGACGTCCTGTGCTGATGGATGTGGGTCAGTTAAATTCTTCAGGCCCCTCTTTTGGACAAGAACCTCTACAATGCTTTTCCTCTTATTAGATTGACATCTTATGTTAATTTGCTGCCATTCCAAGCCAAGCATTTATTGTATAGCTCTGTTTGTATTGGTTAACAGTTTTAATTTAAATATCATTTTCTGGGTATACAGCTGCTCAGGAAATTTTGATAAATTTCAGAATTATGAGTCATTGTATTTAAAATGGCACAGTGTGAAATCAAGACATGGTTTAACCATCCTATGACTTAGCTGTTCTTGTAACTGTCTTCCTTGAGAATGTGCATTAATGAGAAGATAAGATTTTGATTTAATTTTAATCTGTTAGCTCATCAGTTCTAGGGGTAAATTGTATTATGGTATTTTCTGATGGCTTAACATGTGGGATCCTATGTGTATGTGTAAGCATGAATGGACTATTTTATTTGTTCAAAGTATCTTTATTAAATAAGCTAAAACATAGGAGCCCTCCCTAAAATGCCTAGAAATGTTTTGTGCTCAATAAATCTGAATTATCCTTTTAAAATATCTTTTACATGCCGGATTCGGCCAAACATGTTTACGCTCTCAGTATCCCTTTACCCCTCCCCCAAAAGGAAACATGGTAACAGCCTGACCTGGAAGTTAAGAGATCTGGTCTATGGTCCTGGTTCCATACTAACAAGCAGTGGGACCTAGAGCAAGTCCCTCCACTGGCCTGTGCCCCCATTCCCCATCTGTAAAGGGGAACACCACTGACCCCCTGGAATGTTGTGTGGCTGGTCACATGGCAAAGGAAAGCACCTGGAGCAAAAAAATGCCTAATGCCAATGCTTTCCGTAACATCAGCATGGATTATTGTTTAAAACCAAACAAAGGAGAAGCACAGGGGCCAAGAGAGGTCACACCAAATATGATCTAAAAGCATATAAACATTACCTTTTTTTGTTTTTGTTTTTGTTTTGCGGTACGCGGGCCTCTCACTGCTGTGGCCTCTCCCGTTGCGGAGCACAGGCTCCGGACGCGCAGGCTCAGCGGCCATGGCTCACGGGCCCAGCCGCTCCGCGGCATGTGGGATCCTCCCGGACC